>NC_079147.1:107731383-108933889 GCF_945859685.1 Eupeodes corollae
ATGTCTGAAAATAGGTGCTCCTATTTAATTTCAAAATGGTTTAGCAAATCGATCCCTTAACTTATGTTTCTGAATTGTTAAATATTCACTTTTGACCTTAATAATATTAGGTTAGGACGGTATTGGTGTTTTATTTTGTAGAATTATAATTTTCATGAAATCTATGTACCGATGTATTTACCTAACCTATATTGTCTTTGAAACATATAAGGTTCGTAGTACTTTATACAAAAATTGTAGGTCAACAATTGTAGTGTGAACATTTAGTTAAAATGGAAAATGGAATGCGGAATACTCGGGAAAAAATAAAATCAAAAAATTACCTATTTCCGTTTTGTTTTGTATGGTTATCTCTAACACGACAAGTTGTCAATTTTAAGATTTTATTTAAAATGATAAAATTTGGCCAAGAGTAGAGTAATTTAGACGATAGATTATCACTAGTAAAATAGCATAGTTTTAGAAATATGGTTTTCATGGATTTGAGATATTTGAGTTTGTATTTTAAAACTATAAACTTAAGGCGGTAAATTCTCACAAATTTGTAGGAAAATATTTATAGTGCTCACATATGAATTTGATGATAAGCTAGGCTTGCCATGATATATGTATATATTCGTTCAGGCAACATAAGGGATGACAAGAAGACTTTTACACAAAAGTTTCAATAAAATTGTGCAATGGATAAATAAATGAACGAATTATGAAGTTCATGGTTAGGTTATAGTGGTTGTCCTAGATGGAAACGGAAACACTTAGGCCAGTTTAATGGCCCGTTGTGTTACCAATGAATCTTGAGGCTTCCTCATAAGCTCAATGGAACCAGCTTGAGTACCTTACGAAACGTGAAAGGCTGATTATACCGATATGATTTAGATTGTTACAGAAGAATTCTCCCAGGTAATTCTTGCGTTTTCGAGCCAGAGCAGGGCATGTCCAGAGAAGATGAAGAACCGTTTCTTCCTCTTCCCCGTCCATACAGCTTCTGCAAAAGTCATTTGAGAATACGCCTTGTCGCGTGGTGTGCTTGTCTATTAAACAATGTCCGGTTATAACACCTATTATCGAGCTTATATGCGATCTGCTTAGAGAGAGCAAGCACTTTGAACGTTTTAAATCCAGTGTTGGCCAGATGTTTTTTGTGACTTGACACGTGGTGATGTTGTTTCACCTGGTGCCTGCCTCCTCACACCGTCTAGCATTAGCGCAGTTTACAAGTAGCCAGTACTTGCCAAACGTGGTAGGATGGGTTGTACTGTACCGTTCCTGGCGAGTTTATCTGCCTTACAGTTACCTGGAATGTCTCTATGGCCCGGCACCCAGCAAAGGTGAATATTAAATTGTTGCGCCATCTCCATTAGAGATGATTGACAGTTAAGAACATGATCAAATAACATTTCAACATAAGTAGACTTAACAATTAAGGAGAACTTAACTTTACTAACCTCTATATTCAGTAAATCTGATAAAAACTACCGAAAACAAGCTGAAAGTATATCACGCCTTGTATTTTGTATCGTAAAAAATATTACTTATTTCTTTTCTCAATTTGGCAACAAGCCCCTTTACTCAAACATTAAATAGAACTGTGTACAAAATAAATAAAATACATACATAGAAATAAAGTTAATCTTTCATTTGAATTAAAAAACATGATTAGCTGTCATTTTGACTTAAAAGTTAGGAAGATTTTTTTTGAATAACTTTCCAAAAACGTTGCCTTAGTCACCTAGCCAATCAGATACTATAGAAACTTACCTTGGGCCCTACTTTGTATTTTGTTTATCTATATCGTATATCTGCGAAAGCGCAGTTTTCGTACCTGACAACACGTTTTCGAATGTCAAAGCCTTTCTAAAACGGAAAATGTGTATCTACAATTAATGTGATAACTAAATTGAATGCGTGCATCTAAGTTAAATGCCGGAGGCCCACTGATGCGGGAGGCAGTAGGATAGAAAAATGTAAAATGAATTTCCAAAAATATAGTGGGAACATAAAACTAATAGGTTAGGAATGTATACATGTGTATGTAGGTTTAGGCACATCATCAATTTAATAATTTTTCTTTTAATTCGCTCTTCATTGCTTTCATTGTCCATCCAAAGAGCCAAGGAATCCATTTACTATTGTTTCACAAAAAAGTCCCCAAGAATCTGACGTGAGCTCTAGCGGCAATTAAGAGAAACATGAAGTTTGTTTCAGTTTTTCAACGTTTATCTCGAAAGCTATTTGTCGTATCAAAAAATGTTGTTTCTCAAAATAAAAGCTCATTTTGACGAATTTTTGCGTTTATAAAATAACTCTAGCGGCAGTGAAGAGAAACATACGGGTTTTTCGGGTTTATTTTGAAAACTATTTACCGTATCAAAAAATAATCTTCTACAAAACTAAAGCTATATTAATTTGTGTGTACCTATTTAGTTTTGTAAATAATTCTATTGGCATTAAAGGAAAACATGTTTTGAAAAGATGCTGCAAGGAAAAGCTTTCGCTAGAGCAGTTCGTGCTTTAATACTAATACAGACATCTTTAGCTTATATAATAATGGAACAAGTTGACATCCAAAATCCAAAATCTCACGAACAATTTTCTTGATTAGGCTCCTTCTTTATATGCAACAAACAAAACCCTCATTAACAAAACCCTCATTTCATCCATCTTATTGAGAAACTACAAACAAATCTTAACAAACTCAAATCTAATGGACCAACAGCAGCCCTATGAATTCAGTTCTTTAACATGATTACATTGATTAAAGACTTTAATCACGTTGAGCGGTCTGGCGATTGGAATGCCCATATTAACTGTGTGAAGAATATGATTCCACATTTCCATGCCGCCGGGCACTTCTCGTACGCCAAATCATGTCACCTGTATTTGAAGGACATGATAAAACTGCCCTTTGTGATGACCCCAGATGAATTTAAAAACTTTGTGCAAAAGGGTTACTTTATGAGAAGAACTGACCGATTTTGGACAGGGGTGTGGTCGGACTAGCCAATTGAACAAACTATCGCGTGGAATGAATAGTATGAGTGGTTTGACAACAGGACGTGAAATCACTGACAGTGTACTTAGCAAATGGGTTTTGGGGCTGACTGCTATTCATAAAGGGGATTGCTCATTTTATAAGGGACATCCGGCCCGGAGTGTACACCAATGAATTTGGTATCAAATTAAAGGTTGCTCTAAGCCAGATATACGAGTATATGCATAAATATTTTGTCGATAACTCATGGGAGATCCGAGATATTTGAGATTGAAGGTCGAAATGTCCAACCCTCAAAAATCAGCACTTTTTCGACATAAATGCTTATATCTTTGGATATAGAAAAGCTAGGAAAATCAAAAAGGTATTAAAATAAAGGTGTCATCATTGAATTTTAAAAGATATTATTGCACAAAAGTTTTCCTAAAAAAATGCTGTTATTCAAAGGTTTGATTAAAAATAACTCAAAATATATAAATCATAGAAATGTAATTTTAGTTTCATTTGAAAGATATTTTTGACACCTTTGTTTTAATACCTTTTTGATTTTTCTAGCTTTTCTATATCCAAAGATATAAGCATTTATGTCGAAAAAGTGCTGATTTTTAAGGGTTGGACATTTCGAACTTCAATCTCAAATATCTCGGATCTCATATGAGTTATCGACAAAATATTTATGCATATATGTACTCGTATATCTGGCTTAGAGCAACCTTTAATTTGATACCAAATTCATTGGTGTACACTCCGGGCCGAAAATGAGCATACTCCTCATCACTCCAAGAATTAACTGGCGTTCATTTTTCTACAAGTGAGCAACATGAAGATTTCGGGGAGGCACGTAAAATTAGAAATAATACAGACTTTGCAAAGCTGTCAAATTGGTTCCAAATTCATCCTCCATTTCCAGTTACAAATGAGATGATGAAGTAACTTCTTACAATGCTTATTCTCCAGGCAATGAGCCATACAACGGCGGGCCAACGAGTTTAAGAACAACTGTCGCAAAAGAAAAATCTATAGGTAATAGATTCCTTAATGATATTTCAAAGAATAAGTACAAGCAAGCAGTCCGATGCAGCGTTGCCGTTAGTCCCTTAAAGGGGCCATTTGGCCCCTTTTTTCAATTCCTGTGGCTCCGACTTTTTTAGAAATTGCCAAAAAAATATTGTTTATTTATATAGAAAGTCAATATTAAAAAACGGAAGACTTAAATTTCATTAATTTATTTATGTATTTGTTGTTATTTTATTAACAACTGACTTGTTGTTAATGTTTTGTTTTTAAATGAATTTAAGTTTTTATTTTAATGTTATTGAAATAAAATTGTTTTTTTTTAGGTTTTCAAATACATTTTTGTTTTACTACTGAATACAGTTTTGTTTTATTTGTATACTTTTTTTCTATGGTGTCCAATTTTCGTATGTTGGCCCCTTTTTTTGTGTCGGGCCTTCGGACCCTTTTTGATTATTTTCACCGGCAACAATGGTCCGATGAAGGCTAAAAGACTTATATGGAGTATGAGTTGGCTCCCTTTCCATTATTATTGTTTGATGAAAATGGAATGCGAAAACGACATAAGGTATCCACAACAAATATTAATACAAACTTTAGCCATTCTTGGTACACGAAAGAATTGCGTTTACTGCGTAACAAAAGAAATAAGGCATGGAAAACGTATTTCAAAACTTTGTCTCCAGTCAACTTCTCTTTCTCAAGAAGTTGATGAAGTATATTTTCATAATCTTCACACTTTTTCGCAAACTAGCTGTAGTCATTTACCTGTGCTACAGAGTACGGTATTTGATCTTTTATCTGCGTTGAATAATGACTGTTCAGCCGGTCCTGATGGTATTCCCCCGATAGTACTAAAAGAGTGTAGTATTGCTTTAGTTGAACCCCTTATGTTTATATTCAAACTTTCTCTAAAAACAGGCAAATTTATCAGTATATGGAAGAAGTCATTTCTAACACCAATTTTCAAGAAAGGTAACAAGTCGGATATAACCAACTACAGACCCATTGCAAAGCTTTCTTGCATTCCTAAAGTATTTGATCAAGTTGTTTGTGAAAGCGTAGCAAATTTAAGTTAAAATATCATTTGCGAACAGCAACATGGTTTTGTGAAAAAAAGATCAACCGTTACAAATCTCCTTACATTCTCAAACGCTTAAGAACAAGATTATGAAGTTGACTGTGTATACACTGACTTTTCTAAAGCTTTTGACCAACTTGGCCACGGAATTATTTTATTGAAACTTAAAGCTCTTGGTTTTCCACCATTTTTCTTACCTTGGATTAAGTCATACCTTGAAAACAGATCCTACGAGGTAAACTTTAGAAATTGTCATTCTGAACCTTTTGTTGCTCAATCTGGTGTTCCCCAGGGAAGCCATCTTGGCCCTTTTCTGTTCATCCTGTCTATTAACGATGTACAAGCCGACATTAGTAGTTTCACATTTTGGTGTGGGAAAAATAGCCTTTTACTCAACCCTTTAAAATGCCAGACTATAACTTTCACTAAAAAAGTAATCAGTAACGTATTTGACTACTGTATATCACAGCAAAAACTCTGTCGTGTCTCCACATTTAAAGATTCAGGTGTACATTTCCGTTCCAACTTAGAGTTTACACATCACATTAATTTTATTGTTAATAAGGCAAGTTCTATTCTTGGTTTTATAAAACGCTGGGCAAAGGAGTTCAAGGATCCCTATGTTACTCTTTTTTTGTATAACTGCCATGTTCGTCCTCATCTTGAATATGCCGCGCAGGTATGGACTCCCTATTACGAAATTTATAGAAAACGTATTGAATCAATTCAACATAATTGCATTCGCTTTGCCCTAAAAGGTCTTCCTTGGGAAGATCCCTATGATCTGCCTCCCTATGAACATCGTATTCTACTTCTTCAAAAGTATTTTTTCATCAACTCATTAATGGTGAAATTGATGCACCTTATTTGCTACCTTGTGTACATTTGAATTACCGGGGCGGAACTCATCACCTGCGCACATTTGATTTTATACATATTGACTTCCATAGAACTAACTATGGCAAGAATGAAGCTTTAAGTCGAATGAGCATTTTATATAACTTAAACTGTTCATCGATAGATTTAAATTTAAATAAGGTGGGATTAAAATGATTGTTTAGAACCAGTGCTCCACTATCATAAACGTTCTCATTTTATTTTTTGTTCTGTAATAGTTAAATGCTAATTTTGTTTTGTATTTTGTGCGTGTGTTAGGCTATATTTGTATTATTTTTTACTAACAACTAACACATGTACTTATGATGAGCCTCTGATCGTAGTTTGATGCTTGCTATAAGCTTACTACTTTCTGAAATTCTGAAGTGTAAATATTTATTTCCTTCAATTTGACATTATTGTACATGGTGGCTTCTTGCTAGTTGCTACACAAAGTATTTTGGCACAAAGATTCCGATAATTCAACAATTTGCCATTCCTACATTAAGTACTTTCAAAAACATTATTCGACAAAAAGTTGCACTGCAGTGTTTGATGGTTGCTCTTCTTTGGAATACAGTAAAAGAAGAGTAAAACAAAATCGAATAAAATGGACTTTCGAAACGAAATACATATATCTGAATACCATGTAAAATTAAACTTTCAATTAATTCGGAAGCAGAAACTATCTTTAAATTTATTTCAATTTTTAATGGAATAAGCAAAACAAAAGTTTAAACAATTATCGGATATGGCGTCACTTCCACTATAATATTCAATATTATTTTTATTCCATATCAGAGATTCTTTCAATAATGGTAGTCTTTCTATTCAAAATATCATACCGCACCTTAATTCAATATCAATCAGAGCTGTTACAATAATTGAAGACATTCAAAAATAGATAAGATACTGAAGACCTCTAAACAACCAACGATGGCATTTTTATAATTTTAAACACTTTAGTCTTTCTCTTACCAAAACCATGGGTTGCTATAAATTTTGTTCGTCGTTACTTCTAATTCAAATTATATATTTATGGGTAACATTAAGTCACGCATCGATCAAATGTTCTGGTAAACATTTGGCAAACAAAATAGAAGTAACAAATCCATTTAAACATATAATTTTTCCCTAGAACGTAAAACTGTATTTTGCTACTGGGCAAGCTGGGCAATTTATCGATCAGGCAATGGGAATCATAATATTGGACAAATCGTTCCAGAATATTGCAGCCACGTTATCTTCACTTTTAGTGGTTTGGATATAAATGGAGAAATTACCAGTCTAGATCCAGATGCTGACTTTAAAAATGGTGAATATTTGAAAACGTTTTTAATTTGAATAATGGTTAGGTAATACGTCACAGGGGGTTTCAAGGACTTTATTGCCCTGAAGCAAAGAGATCCTTCGGGTTGCTTGAAGGTAATTCTAGCCATAGGTGGATGGGGTGAAGGATCAGAAAAATATTCATTGGTAAGTAGAATTGAATTCCTTCATTTTCAAAAAAATATATACAAATTTTCATAATTTGTCTAACAGATGGCAGAGTCGGCGTCTAGCCGTGAAAAATTTGCCGATAGTGTTTTACGTTGGCTTATTTTTTATGGATTCGACGGAATCGACATTGACTGGGAATATCCTACACAACGTGGGGGCTTAACGATTGATCGTGAAAACTTTACCGAACTGTTAAAGGTTTTGAAAAAGAAACTATCTCCAAGAAACCGAACCCTATCAGCTGCAGTATCCGGATCTCTTGAAACTACCAAATTGGCTTATGAAACTAACCTTATATGTAAAGAACTTGACTTCTTATCGATAATGGGCTATGACTTGCATGATAGCAATGTGACAAGTAATCATTCACCGCTAGAAGCGGAAGGTGAGGCCACTACTTCCCGCTCAACTATATCTTCTACTATAGATTTCTATAGAAGAAGTGGATGCCCAGGGGAAAAAATTCTCTTGGGTGTTCCAGCATATGGCAGAAGTTATGTTCTTAAAGATGCTCGTATAACTGCTTTGGGAGCACCTATTACTGGCAAAGGAAAAGAAGGTACATTTACACGTGAAAAAGGATTTTTGGGATATAATGAACTATGTGAGATGTTTAAAAAGCACAAAGGTTTTAAGAGGGAATATTCCGCAAAGAATTCATCAGTTTATGCGTTCAATGGTAAACTGTGGGTTAGCTATGACGATGAGCGAACAATAAGGCAGAAGGCGGAGTATGTTTTGAGAGAAAAGCTTGGGGGAATGATGCTATGGTCGATTGATACAGATGATTTTCGAGGAAAATGTTCAAATCAAATGTATCCTTTGCTGAGGGCTATGAATGAAGGATTAAAATGGGAGTCAAAGACCAAAAAATAAAACAATTTTAAAAATAAATACGAACTTTTTCAGAAAAAACTTATAACAGGTATATTACAATGGGGGTTTATTGAAGTAGGTATTCTACGTTGGCTTCAATATTCTTTCATTGTTTCTAGGGAATGCTTTTGTTTTTTGTTTATTTATTGCAGCTATAGCACGTTTCTAAAAGATTTAACCTAGGGCTTAACTGGTCCTAATGGCATATCCAATAGCTGTGGGATTATGTTTTGCAATTTAAAGGACTCATTTGATATTAAAAGAAACGGCTGCAAAAAGTGTCAACGGACAGAAGGTAGGTTCAGGCGACATAAAGAACTTGAAGTTTAAAGTATCTAATTGGCCAGCTGAACAAAAAATGTCCTTCCAATTAAGACAGCTTTATTGAAAGGTCAAGTCCACTTATGTCAAAATGACAGCTGATCATGTTTTTTTACTCAAATGAAAGCTCAACTTTAATATTCTGTATTTTCTACATAGTTATTGTTTGTGCAAAAGAGAAAAGAAATAAATAATATTTCTTTAAAATGCAAAAGATAAGTCGTGATGGATTTGTTAATTGCTTAAGAAGTTTTTTGTAGACAAAATTGGTTTTTGGCACGATCAACTGAAGGTGGGCGCTAGTGATGTAAGCTTATGACACTTAAAAATGCCTTGCGCAAAATTTGCAAATGAAAACCCATTAACTGATCGGCGGTAATTTTCTCCGATCTGTCCAAAATTATCGTATTTTCTATCATCGTAACCGTTCAGATGCACAAATCGAAGAAATCTACGAAACAAATTCAACTCATGCGTCAAACTTAACGCATATAATTTTATTCGATGCATGACGGTGTGTATAAACAATTTTATTCCGATGTTCCGAAAATGTATTACGTATGCAAATTTTAAGATTGATGTTAATGCTAAGCAAGTGTTGCAAGGAAAAGATTTTATGTTTTCTTTAAAAAGAATTGTTTCGGGACTTAAATTGAGATTATTTTCTTAGCAAAAAAAGAAATCAATACAAGTCAAAAGCAATTGTAAAAGCAAATGTTCTGGTGTTCTGGAAAACGAAAAACGTCTCGACCAAATGATGATGCGTTGAATTGTTTTTTGCTAAGTCCTCCGACAGGTTCTCGTTGTTGAAACTGCTTTCGGAGACCGATGATTTGTGTTTAAGCTGCTCCAAAACAATAGCAAATACACTTTTATTTAGGCAAAAGTTTTTATTTAATCTGGAATAGAATTAGAAGATAAGAAGAAATAGAAGATACACTGCCGCTCATCTGAATAGTTTCACAAATATTTTCACCACACTGATGGCCTCCCTTCATATGTATTGCAATGACACATCTTTATGTGCTTGTTTTGGGAGAAATACATTTTTCTTAAATCTTATTCTCCCACCGTAGCTAGACTAAATTTAATCATAAAAATAAGCATTTTTTTGGCTCATCTGAATAGGTTCAAAGGATGAAATGGAATAAAACAATACAAATTATTTAAACTTCATGAATTATTATACCCTTTTGTATTGTGTGATTATTTAACAATAGTTAATAATGATTATTGCCACCTCTTTTTAATATAAATTCTCGTAAATTCGATTCGGAATGGAAATAAACAATTTTTCTGATTATGAGGTTCGCGGCGGGTCGTTTTCAATTCGACCTTTCAAATTCGACTCGCTTCGTATTTCCTTATTAACGAACTCGCGGCGAAGCGAAAGTAGTTCTTCCTATATTCCAGTGATTTGACACTTTGGTTTGACTTTTTCTCTCTATATTCCAGTAATTTGACACTTTTGGTTTGACAGCTTTCCACAAATTGTGTTTTGTTTTGATTGAATTTGTGAAATTTGCGGTGATTTATTAAATAAACAATATTAAAATTAAAAAATGGAATCAATTATGGTGCATATTTATTCTGAAAGTGAGGAATTTGTGTTTGATTTTGCAAGTATTCATTGTGGTGCAGTTGTAGTTGCACCAAAGGTTTTGAAATTGGTGTTGAAGGCACGAATATTTGACAATTCCGAGATTGCTTGAGGTTCTGAGATTCGGAGTATTCTGGTTGTTCATCACCTTTGACATTTTGACTAGAAATTTTTTTTTTATAATAAACACACACTCAAGGGGATATTACTACCCTTATTATGCAGATGCACAGTGTGAGCACTAGGAAGAGGAGAGAGGGTTTAAAAGGAGATGTCGGTGCACATTGGTTTTGAATTCCTGAATATTGCAATGACTAGGAAAGACAGAGTGTGGTAAGGCATTCCACATTCGCGTAGTACGGCTAAAGAACGAATCTCTGTATTTGACAGTACGAGCGAAGTTGGGCTCGAGGGTATACTGATGAGCATTCCTAGAAGCGCGAGTATTACGGTTGAACTGTTTAAGGGGAGGAATGTAACTGGCTATTTCACTAGAGCATAAGCCGTTAAAATAACGGTAAAAAAGGGTCAGACAAGAGACCTTACGACGATGTTCAAGCGAAGTAAATGAACTTATGATGATATTATCACCTATCAATTTAAATGCTCTACGTTCAATACTATCCAAGAGGCTTAAGTAATGCTTCGATTAGGACTTGAATACTCATTGGAGTGATATGCACTCGTGTCCATTTGTTCGGGACGATTTTCCTCCTGGCACCCATATGAAGACACATTCATCCCAGTCTCACATGCCTTCAAATCAAGAAGCTTTACTATGTCTTCTTCAAGGGGAGAAAAAGCGTGTTAAGTATTTGGCCCACCACCTGTTCCACGGATGCATTTGGTGTTGTGACGAAGTTTTTTTCTTATGTTGTATTTGAAATCCTTCCAAACCAAAAAAAAAATCATAGCATGATAGGGTTAAAAGAACAAAATGTATGCATACTTTCTTCCAGCTTTCAACATTTTTTCGAGGGAGTCCTAGGCTATTTAAAACTTTTGAAATATTGTTCCACAGTTCATTTGTTTTAGCCCGATATTCAGGACCAACGAGTGCTTCCGTTGCAATGCCCTTATTTTTTTCATAAACTCGACGAGAGCCAAAAATTGATGTCGATTTGTTTGCTTGTTTTTATCGTTCCTTGAATGAATTTTAAAATTTTATATTTTATTGTGGATAAATTATAAGAAAATTAAAATAAAGCTAACTTACATTTTTAAATTAAAATAAAGAAATAATCCACGAAATCGAACACTGAATAATAATAAACACTCTTTCGCCTGTGAATCCGCCAAAAAAAAAGCTATCGGATTCAACTCGCCAACCAACACTATGACATTTCAAACTCGCCTTCGAATTCGTTAATTGGTCGAATTCAAAACGAAGAAGGCGAAAGCGAAAGCAATAATTGAAAAATGGCAAACTCGCTAGCAAAACGATTCGCCGCGAACCTCATAATCAGGTATTGAAGCGAAATTTCTCACCAGGCTTTTTTATTGGCTGCGATTAATGACTTTTTGTCTTTGAACTGCCTCCCTGACTCTTATACTTTACCTAAGAGATACCCCACACATTTTCTATTATGTTAAGGTCAGGGGAGTATGGTGCCACACCAGCATCTCCACATTTTGGCTCCCTATCCACTGCCTTACTGTCCTCGCTGTATGGGTAAGGGGCATTATCATGTTGGAATATCAACGATATTGGTCCAAAGAGATCAGATAATTGTGGGAAGGCCTTATCTAAGACACCTTTATAAGAATTTGCATTCATTCGCGATGTAACAAATTGGAGCTTTAAGTTATAAAAGTAATAATCATAGCTGTCAGGGCCCTCTAAATGTTTTACATCTGAAAAAATCACTTTTCCACTATGACTTCCACGACATTTCTTACAGAATTGGAGACGATTTTCTTTCCTATATTCGTTAAGTGGTGGTTTTTTCTGATTATTTTTTTTTTTTCAAATCAGAAGCACTTTTAGGCACATGTTCCGAATTTCGATCGAAAGTGAATTGAAATCACTTTTCAATTTCACGTGAAATGAAATTGCATGTTCTTGAATTCGATCGATTTTGAAATTGTTTCGAACTGTCCATTTTTATTTTGTTTTTGAAGTAAAATGTTTGCTGTTTTCAAGATGGATGGAATATTGTTGGCAATTTTAAATGAAAAAAGGAAACAGAATTCAAGAGAAAAAATAAGAAGACGAATTTTGCAAGACAAATCAAATATATTGGATTTACCTGACACAATGTAAGTGTGTGCAAATTATGTAGAATTGTTCTGATAGATAAAGCAAATTCTCGATTTCCTCTTTTAAGCTTTCATCGTTATTTTAGATTAAAGATTTTAGATTAGAGGCAGCCCTTATAAGAGATTCAATTGCACAAACTATGTTTTCTTGATTGCAACATAATAATAAAAAAAAAGAAAATATGTACATATCTACCATGTTTATTAATTTTTTTTATTTTTAAATACTTGAACAAAATCAAAATGGAACTTCAGGTACTAATATAATAAAAAACAAAAAGGTACTTCAGGTACTTAAATAATAAAATAGAGAATTCATTAGTTATTTTAGTTTTCTAAATTTAGTTTCATCTCCTCTATTTCAAGACGTTTTCTCTTAATTTCTTTCTTCTCAGCATGAAGTCTTAAAACTTCCGTATTATATCTTTTTTGTTCAACATCGCAAAGTTTCTCAATTGCACGATAAGTTCTTTTTATACTAGCTTTATTTTTCTGGGATATTTCAATGGAATCAGTCATATCTGCTGCAATCGTCTTCAAAGTGGCGTTTTTGGTCTTCCATGTATTTAAACATTTTATCTGGCCTCTCTACATTTTTTCTTGTTTTTTTGTGGTTCAGGTTCTAGTAAATCTTCTTTAATATAACAGCTAAAGTCGACTGTCGTATTAGCATATTTTTGTGCTTCATTTTCATCGCAAGAACTTACGGGCGATTAAATTTTTTGTGAATTTTTCAATTTTGGAGCTGAATCACTAAAAGATCACCGGTTTTTATTTTTATTTTTGACGGGGAATCATAACAATTAGAAGCTGTTCCGATAATAGCACGTCTATCAGCCATTGATAAGGCCACAAAAATTCCTCCTTTCAAGTTTATTCCATAACTTTGGATATATCGCAAGGAACTGCCTACCAAATTTTGACTTTTTTTTAAATTTCTTAGCTATAATTCGTTGGCTTAGGCCTGATTCCCGAAATGATATTTTGCCTTTTTCTTCCTCGCTTAAAGATTTTCCGCCACCCTTTTTCACAGATGAGCGGCAGTGTAAGTTTACTTACGCCTGTGTCAGATAGTTCGCAAAAATAGCTTTCTTTTCGCAATGATCCCCTATTTCCTTTATTTTGTGCCTTTAGCTCGTTGGATAATACGATAAATAATACTGTTTAAATTATTTTTAAATCAATTCTCTTTTTTTGACAATTGGAAACATAAAAAACATATTCGGATATAGGGAGGCAACTTTGTTCTGTAGTTTTGAATTAAAAATCTGTGTATCTTATTACATTTCGTAACAACGCTAGCGCAATCTATAGTGCCACACTTAATTGTTGGCACAGTAAGCTTTTTAAACTTCGAAGCCACATTTGAAGCCTAACGCACGTATTGCCAGGCGTAAGCCAGTTAACCAAAAAAAAAACCTTTGGAAGATGCCTTTAAGTATGGAACAAAGTCACATGCTTTTAAAGATGATGTGCCCTTTTCTGACTAGAGTAAGTTCAATGTTTTCCTTTCTGTTGGAAAATAGGTGTATTCTATGCCAAAGTGTTTGGATCCTGTTATAAAGTTAAAGTTTAATAAATATGATTTAAAATCATGAAAAATGAATATAAAAATAAACCAGCATGGTGTTCAAATATGCGTTTTGCCCCGACGTAATGGTTGGGCTCATCAGGATATGATCATTACACCTTTTTTTTACATTTTAATTTATTGAACCATACAAATTTATATACATTTGGCTTAATTCTAACATAAATAATATTTAACAATAACTTTAACGAAAACATTTGTTGGCACAAAGGGGGCCTAACTTTATACATTGATGAAATTCAAAAATTTAACATGTGTTTAACATGAAGTCGATGGCTAAAAAAAAAAAAGTGTCGTTGGCGAGGTTCATCTCGGGTTGTTCAGTCCCGGTTGTCCTGATGGAGGTTGGTTGGGTGTGGCGGTGTTCAGCCGCGGTAGTATGCTGACTCCAGGCCAGCATAGAAGAAGACGTCGTCGTCAGTGGGGAGTTCGTCCAAGATGTCCATACCACAAAGGTATCTCGGGTCCGGGTGTCGTTCCTGATTGGCCATCCTTCTCATTAATTGGTTAGGGTGGCTGGCGACTTTGGTGATTATCTTCCTTGCTGCCTGTGCAAGGAATTGGTCAAGTGGCTTGATTTCAGCTTCTTCGTAGACTCTACTATTGCTATAGTGCTTCTGTCGTTGACTGTCGAATTGTAGATCGGTGCATATCCTTAGTATCTTCCTCTCGAAGACATTAAGTCTTTCCATTGCAGTTTTTGATATGGTGAACCATATCGGAAAACCGTAGGTGATAACCGGTCTTAGCAGTTGTTTGTATATCAACATTTTCGTTGGTTTACTTAATCCAGTTTTCTTCTTCAAGAGAGGATGAACTCGATGGAGTGCGATGTTGGCTTTTGTTATCACAGCCTTAGAGTGAGGGTTGAAGCGCAGCAGCTCATTGAAATGTATTCCCAGGTATTTGGCAGATTTCTTGGCTTTAATCCTTGATCCATCCGGGAACGTCAGAACAAGTTTTCGGGCCACTGCCGCCGATCTACAGCGGCTGTTGTTAGTGACAGGTCTTCGGAAGCATACCAGTTCCGATTTGGAGGTATTTATCCTTATTCCCCACTTCTGGTAGTACTCGTAAAGTCTGCTTATGTGTGCTTCTACTCTTCGGGCTGCGATAGTAGGAAACATGGAGGACGAATAGGTGAGTGAGTCATCTGCAAACAGCAGGTTCTCACAATCCGTTGGCACTGGCTGGTCAGATGTCATCAGGTTGTAGAGGAACGGTCCAAGTTTCGATCCTTGGGCGATTCCAGCCTTTACGTCTCTAATCGTTGACTTGCAACTGTCTATTTCTACGAAGAATTTTCTAAAAGAAAGAAAACAACATTTTTATTATTGGCTGTGGGATATCAAAAATTCGGAGCTTATGGATGAGGGCATCAATCCATACGCTGTCGAAAGCTTTCTCGACATCCAGAAAGCATCCAACTGTGGCTCGGTGGCTATTGAGAGCAGCAGTGGCGTCAGATTGAAACTTAAGTAGTGGATGGATCGTTGAGTGAGCCTGTCGGAATCCAAACTGCATGTCGGGGATGATGCTATGCTCGTTGCAGAATTTCTTCAGTCGTCTTAAAATGACTTCTTCCAGAATTTTGCTGATGTTGTTGAGGAGTGAGACAGGCCTGTAGTTGGAGATCATATTGGTACTGCCTTTCTTCGGGATTGCCACTACTTTGGCTGTCTTCCACTTTTTTGGAAAGTAGCCGTTGTTGATGCAGTTATTTATGATAATAGTCAAGATTATCAAAAAAACTTGAGGAAGTCTTTTCAGGATATAGTTGGAGATCCCGTCCATTCCAGTTGACTTCTTCGGCTTCAAGTTGTTAATGATCTCAGCTATCTCCTCAGGATTACAGAATTTATGGGTATTTGCTGGTTCATCGGCTTTGCAGTTGTCGTCAAATTGAACTTCAATGTTTGGCTGCTGAATCAACTAGATGGAGGTTTCTACTTCGTTGAGGAAGGTTTGGTCCGTTGATGGTTTCGGAGTGAAACTCTGTTCAAAGTGTTTGGCAAAAGCTTCCACTTTGTCATTCGTTGAAGTTAGCTCGGTGTTGTTGCTCATCATGACTTCCGGCAGTGGTTTTCTCCTACCGATGAGGCGGTTTATTTCCTTGAAGGCGTTTGGTCCCGGTTTTATTTCCCTCAATCTTTTTTTGAAGGAGATGTCGTTGTGGTGTCTGATGGAGTTACGGAACATGATGTTCAAACATTCCAGTTCGCTCTTGACAGTCCGGTATTCAGGGTTCACCATGTTGAGTTCCCTCTGATGGATCCACTGGAGGCGCTTTCTCAGCCTTTGTCGGTGGGAGTATATGTTTTGAACATATTCCGGGAGGTGTTGGTATCTGTCTTTCGTTGTCCTGTGGATTTTTTGGGCATCAAGTGCAATTGCGATGGTTGATTCCATGGAATCGACAGCCTCATCTATTTCGTTGTCCTGTAGGTTTCGGTTCGCTGGTGGAAGCACCAGGTTTCCCTCGATGTCCAACTGCAATCTCTCGAAATTTAGTCTCTTGTAGTCGATGAAGTCCGCTTGAGGTCTTGCTGCTAAAATGGCTGGTTGGCTGAGTTTTATGGACAGGAGTACTGCATCGTGGTCCGAATCGCTTGGAACGGTTGCAGATGTCTGGAATGACAAAAACAAAATTTGAACTTGACAGAAAGAAATCAAGAGTTGATGGAGTTCTAGGGAATGTTGGCTTTGGCTGAGACACTACCACCAAAGAATGTTCATCAACATGATCGTCCAACCAGTCCACTATAGCTTTCCCTTCGGTGCTGATAGTTGTATCCTGCCATTGATGGTGGCGTGCATTGAAGTCGCCTCCAATGAGCCCGTAGGTAGTGCGTTTCAGAACGTTGTTGAGGATTCCCAAGTCGTTTCGTATGTTTTCGTTGGTGGAGCCGCATTTGAAATAAATGTTTATAATAGTGAGGGACTCACCTTGTCCCAACTCTATTCTCACTGCAGTGGCTTCGCTGGTATAAAGTCCTGGGATGATGACTTCGCTGGTTCTGTAGGATATTTTGTCCCTCACGAAGATGGCTGTTCCTCTACGACTCTGGGTTATATCTTGTCGGAAGGTCTTGTATCCGACGACATCGATGTTGTTTCTGCGGGCTACGTTGGTTTCACTGATGAGTGCGATATCCGGCTTGTTGTTCTTCATAAATATGTTGAATGATGTCCTTTTTTCCAAACTGTACAATGAATTCACATTATACGTCAGAATGCGGAGCTTCTTCAATTGCATATCTGGAAGATGAAAGTGGCCAAAGCCACGGACTTTTCAGCCTCACTCAGATTGGTGTAGTTCGCTGGGACGGTGGTTTTGGCTTTCTCCATGATGGTGAGCAGATTGCTTCCAAAAATTCGTTGAACTTCGTTGTTAAGATTCATCGATTGAGTTGGTTTCGTTTTGTTCGTAATAGTTTTCAATGGGGTCATAGTGGCTTGTTTGAATGGAGTCGCTGCTGGACTCTTTGCCACTTTAGCGTAGCTAATGTTTGGCCGAGTGGTTGGACCCTTCGCCACATTAGCGTAGCTAACGTTTGGACGAGTCGTTATGCATGCTGATCGGGCAGCGAATATCCGGTGCGCCTTCTTTTCCGCCTCAAGTTTGTTTTTTGCCGTTCGTTTTGCTATAAGAGCTGGACAGCCCTTATAGCTAGCTGGATGACCCGTCTTCTGGCAGTTAGCACACCAAACATCAGTCCCTGTGTTTTCAGTCCGCTTGCATTGGCCAGGTTCATGTTTATCTTTACACTTTACGCAAACGTATTCGCGTCCGCAATTAGTGGCAATGTGTCCAAACCGCTGGCATTTCCGACATTGAACTATGTCATTGGATTGAAGTCGTTCCCAGTGTACTGTCTGGTTCATCACTAAAGTCTTTGAGTAGACCTCAGTGATGTTGCAGTCCTTACTTAGCTCAACTACAAAGTTATTGTAGGTTTTACCCTGCAGCTTCCTTGATTTGTATTGAGAAACTTTGATAACCGGGAGACCTTCGATCCTCAGTTCGTCCTCCACTTCGATGGCCTCGAAGGAGCTGTGAATGCCCTTGAGCAACAGCAGGTTCTTCCTTTCATCACGGGGTGTAAATGAGTTAAACTCAATTTTCCGGTCACGAAGGAAGTCCTTGATGTCGTCAAATGCTGTTTTCGTCCCTGCGCTTATGATGGTGGTCCTGGTGTTCTTGTTCTTGAATGTTACCGCCAAGTTTTTGCTTTTGCAAAATCTGCTGATTTCAGCTACATTTGCAGAATAGCAAAAAATTGGTGGCAACTTGGTCTTTTTTATCGCTGGTGTTGGCTGCGGTTGTTGTTTGTCGGTTGTTGGTGCTGGAGCTGATTGCCCCGTTGTCAATATATTAGTTGTTGGTTTAGGTAGGATTGGTGTTAATGTAGGGCTTGGTGGTTGGTTGGCTTTTGGTAGGACATCCTCAGTGGGTGCCGCGACCTTTTTTGCTCCCCTTGTCTTCTTTGTTTTTTTTAGCCGTTTTTGTCCAGGCTTGGGTGATTCAGTTTCATCGGAGCTGGATGGAATTTCGTTGGATAAGTTTTTTTCTGACACTTCCTTGTTGGTAGCTTCGTCGTTAGTTGAGATGCTTACATCATTATCATTATTATCATCCAGAATTGGCGCAGTGGCATTATTTTCCTTCAATACTTTTGCAAAAGTATCGCATATATGATCATTACACCTTGTCTTGACGCATGTTTATATAATATGAGCTACATAGAGCTACTGTGAATTATAAGGTTGCTACAAGTCTTCAGAGGAGATAAATTGTAGCTATTTTTATTTCCTTGCTATGGGACATTTGAAGATGAAATGTTTGACTGTTAACAGTCGAATTGTTATCTCCTGAACACCGTTTAATTTAATAAACATGATTTAAAATCATGAAAAATGAATATAATTAATAACTATTCGAGAAAATATGCTTCAAGGTGTAATGGTCATATTCTGATGAGCCCAACTATTACATCGGAGCGAAACTCATATTTGAACACTATGCTGGTTTATTTTTATATTCATATAGGAAATAACAATTCGACTGTTAACAGTCAAACATTTCATCTTCATAAAGCTAAAGGGCAAGCCTACTAATATTAACTTGTTTTATGTAAATTTCTTTGTATGAAGCTTTAATATGTGGGGTCAGTAATTGTGTGGTCGATAATTTAGATGTCCTCTTATTCATTATTTTTTTCTTCAAATCTTTTAAATTTATTTTTAATTAAACTAACTGCGTTTAAAAGTATATACATTCCTAGTCTAATCCTAAATACTGATAAAAGAATAATAAAAGCCAAATTATAAAGCGTTGATATGTTTTTTTAGCTTTTTGCCTTATTGCACGACCTTAGACAACCGCCAATCATCGATCGCTAAATATATGGGTGTCGAAACGGACCACAGCTTGTTATCCAAAGGATTAATGTATGGACTTTCAGCGGGCCAATCTTCCAATGATATGAAGTCCGGTACATTTTTTTTGAGCCACTCTTGAGTGATTTTAGTCTTGTGAGCAGGATCAGAATCTTGTTGGAATGTCCAATGATTGTTTTTGAACATTGTTTGGTTGAGATGCTTTACGACATCCTCCAAAACTGTTGTTTGATATACTTTTACTGAAGTGTTCACTCCTTTTCGCAAAAATGAAGATCGGTAACTCCATGTTAGCTCAACCCCACCATACCATTACATTCCCGGGATGGTGGCCTCTTTCAACCCTTGGAATGAGTTCAGACGCTTCTCTTGATTTCCGAGCATAAACTCGATCGTTCTTTTTATTGAGTTATACTTCGACGGTGAAAATTTGTTTATCAATGAACAGAATCTGTCGGTTAGCATTCTTTGGGTACCGTCTGAGCAAAGCTCTTGATTTTTGTTTACGTTTTTGCTGCACTGCAATATAAGCAGGTGCCCAGTGTGTCTTTTGTGGCCACTTGCTCCACCAATATGCTCGAATAATTTTACCGTACGATAAACAAAACAACGCGTGATTCCCAGCGGCTGCAAGATTCGAAAGGTATCACCACCTTTTTCCAAATTACACTTGAAAAGCCGAATTACAACGATAAGATATTAGATGTCAAACCACTCCATGATTATTAATGACTGGAAACAAAAAACTTTTACGAGCTAATGATGCATAAATGCAACAGGTTTATAACGGTGAACATGAATGTGCGATAAATATTTTTTTAAATATATGGATACGTTGGAACTTGTATCAGCATTTATGACTTGACAATGCATATATCAAAAAAATAAAAAATGTGTGTTTCCAAGGCTTAAAATGCTGCTTAAATGTCTAAAAAGCTTGCTGTTCCATTAAGTGCGGCACTGTAATTGAAAAATGTACATTTCATAAATTATGAATTAAACAATTTCACCAATTTTCCATGGTCTTAAACGTTTATTTTATTTATTATATTATTGTTTATTTTATAACAAATTACCAAAAATACAGCTCTGCCTGAAATGTATATCCATTGCAATGCGGCTGCGAAATTCTGTAAAATTTCTTCCCATGAAAGCTAACTCGAATCAAAACAGAGTTTTCGACCAAGGATGCGCTGTTACCTCGCAGTTACATCGATAGGGCCGAATACTAAAAAAACATCTTTGTAGATAATAGAAAAACAAAAATAATTGATGATTTACTTTTATTTTTCGTTTATTGGCCATATTGACAAGAATTGTTTATGTAATATTTATTAGTTGTAACATTGACATACATTGTTCGTTAAATATTTGTTTTGTTTTATTTTTATTTTTAAGAAACACAAAGTTGTTTTCTTTTAATATATTTTCCTTTTATTTCTTTATTTTTATTCTATGGTGTGAACCGGCTCTTAACTAAACATTCCTGTTTTTCGTTTATTTTTCTGTAATACATACTTAATTTTTTTTATTTAATATTACAAAATAATAAAATAAAAATAACGAAAATTATTTAAAAAAAAAATACTAATAAATTTTATCTTTATGTATTTCAATACAAATTGCAATTAAAAATAATACTACTAAAAAATAATTAAACGTTTTTTTATTTTATTTTTACTTCATTTAAATTTAACTCTCTTTTAAGATTTTAAAAGAAAAATTGCAGCTTTATGGTGTAAAAAATTATTAAATATGAAAATCAAATACTTAATTAATTTAATTCTTTTTTCTTTGATTTTGATTTAAAATAATAAGTAAGTTTTTATTGTTTGTTATGTTAAACAGAATGGAAGCCTGATTAAATAAAATTTCTTATTTATTTTTATAATTATTGCAGTAACATTTATCAAGACATACTACTTACAAATAATATGCTTTTCATAATAATAAAAATCAGTTTTGGGTATGTTCCAAAAATAAAACATTCTTAATAATAATTAATTAATTTAAAAAGAAACAAAAAACACAGTACAATTTTTGTTTTGTGTAAAATATGTAAAAACGTGTAGATTTTTTGATTTGTTTAAACTATACATTTAATATATGACAAGTAATAAAAATAAGTCTAAAACATAAACAGTTTAAAATTTGTTGCTTTTAATTTTTTTTCTTTCGACAACATTAATAACTTTAATTAACTTACATGCAATATATATATATTTTATATATGAAAAAAAGAGAAAGTACAAAATAAAATAATATTTAAATATTTATCGAAACATCAAGGCCAACCAAAAATAAAAATAGTCGTATTGCCATTCGTGCAGCAAGCAAATAGTTCCTAAGAAATTGATGGCTGAAAATACAAAATATATAAGTATTTATATCTACAATTTTCAAAATAGTTTTTAAAATTAAAAATGTTTTTAGTCTACTAAATTAAATAAACGAATAAGATTAAATGATTTGAAATTGTTCCTATCAAAGGCCGTTTTAAAGGTTTTTTTGTATTTTTAAATATCAGATATTGTAGGAATTGAAGTATAAACGCGACTCCGATGCTAATTCCACATCTCACAGTATCAAAGCAGGAAATCTTGTCGCATCTCCTTTTTTCAGTTTTGTTGGCTTGTCTCAGGTCTTTTGAGAAATTCCTTACGTGACAGTCTTAGCAGAGACACTTAAATGAATACCTGCCGAGGGATTTTTTCAGCAGAATTATGAATCTTATAAAAAATGGAAAGTTCTGTGGAGTTACAGTGATGGAAAAAATAATAGAAACATGCTTCATAATAATATTTTTTAACACATAAAAAGGTATTTGTGAAGAGTAGAAAAATATGCTTAAGTTGCTTAAATGCAACAATTTTTTTTTAAATATAATAATGCGAAATAATGACAAAACAGTAGACTTGTGATCATTATGTTGTTTTGTCCTGCCGAAAATAATAGAAACAAAATTAAAATGGTACTCTTTTTGGAGCGAAAAAGGTATCTTTGAGTATTTTGTAGAGGCACCCTTATTATTAATAACACTATTTGCCCCTATCGAATTCACCAATTAGGCACTTGTCCCTACGGTTATGGACTACCATTCGCTGGGAATTTTCGGGACAACTCTTTTTTTTTTTTTTGGTTTTACAATTTTCGATTCTTTACTTTAGGATGCCTCATAAGCTCTCAATTGGGTTTAGGTCGGAAGATTGTGATGGTCATTCCAAAACATTGATTTTATTTTGTTATAAGTGTTTGTTAGCCAATTTGGAGGGGTGCTTCGGGTCATTATCCTGCATGAACTGCCATTTGATTGGCAGCTCCTCTGCAGTTAATGGTAGCATAGCTGAATTTAAGATCCACAGCGCAAATCTTATCCTTGATTCAAAATATTGGACCTACATTAGATGCTGAAAAGTACCCTCAAATCGTAACATTTTCAAAACCGTATTTCACTGTCTTCTTTGTAAAGGGTGTCCCAAAATTAACGTAAGATTTGAATTAAATAGAAAACGCCGTTTTTAGTCTTTTGATAGTTATATTTGTATTGACTCGTAAAGTACATAGGATAGGGTTATGTATGGAATAATACATACTAACCTATACTGTTAGCTGACAAATTGCTTTTTTTTTTCAGGGTTGCCAACACTTCACTGCACAAATGGCTGCAAATTCAAATCTTGCGTTAATTTTGGGACACCCTTTATGTGTTGAATTAAACTTCTTGTTTCTTGGCCTTCTCGCCATCCGACCAACAAAACGTTATTCCAATAAGAACGGTGTAAGGCAAGTCTTTGTATAAGGTTTTTAAATTGACAGGGGTAGATTTTTGCACCCCGCGGCGGCCAATTTGTTTTGGTGACATCTGTCAAATTTTTTGTTTATTATTATGTTGTTTTATGCCAAATCATAATAGCAAGTTACACGATTGAACAGAACTTTCAAATGATAACACTTTATTTTTAAGAGGAGTGTTCGCATACGCAAACGTTGCGCGCATTGCGCTTATTTTACGGTAGATGTGGTAGCCCTTCACAGTCGACTCTTCAACGTTTGGTGGCCAAATTTGAGACGACCAGTTCAGTAATCAATCAGCCAACAGCCGAATTTTGTGCCGTTACAAGATCCAACTGACCCAGGAGCTTAGAGTAACCATCATAATTAATTTCTTATGACCAAAATTTAACCATATGGGCTACGTGCCACACAGCAAACGCCATACCATTGCATTTATAAATGTACTCGTTTGAAAAAACATTTTCAACTGTTTTTCTTGGTTAAAAAATGGTACTTGATTAAAAGTGGACTTAATCAACAGCAAGACTTAATTCTATAAGTTGGTTATTATTGTTCTGGCTGTCACTGGTCCGTTAAATTTATTCATTGAATTCTCTTAAAGAATGAAATGGTTTCTTCTAACCATACTTTTACCATTAGTGTAACAAAACGCGAAAAAGTTTATCATTTTCTTCATCTTGTTCCTTATTTTGGGCTTGAATGTAAAGTTTTAAATACTTTTTTCTTCGAATCGTTTAAGATTTTTGCAATTTCATCCATCGCTTTTCCGACTTGTCTTTGACTTTTTTCCTAAAGATTGCCATATCTAAGCTGAAGTGTAATAAAGCCGCTGGAGCGGATGGCTTGAATACCGAACTCTTTAAAGCAGCTGGAGATAAGTTGGTTAGGAGCGTGCACCAACTTATGTGTAAGATATGGTCAGAAGAAGCATGCCCGATGAATGAAACCTCAGTATCGTTTGTCCAATCCTGAAAAAAGGAAACTGCACCAACTATAGAGGAATCAGTCTACTTTACATCGCCTATAAAATCTTCTCTGCCGTAATATGTGAACGTCTAAAGCCCATAGTCAACAATAGGTATTTATCAGTGTGGTTTTAGACCAGGAAAGTCCCCAGTCGATCAAATATTCACATTACGGCAGATCCTAGAAAAACCCAAGAACACCAAATCGACACCCACCACCTTTTCATCGATTTCAATGCCGCATATGGCAGCATCTACAGGGACGAGCTGTATAGAGCCATGTCTAGTTTTGGCAGCCCTGCCAAACCCGTCCGTTTGTGCAGGATGACCATGGAGAATTCACGCTGCTCCATAAAGGTTGGAAACAACTTAACAGAACCTTTCGATGTCAAAAAAGGTTTTAGACAAGGTGATGCGCTGTCATGCGATTTTTTTAACATCGTGCTTAAAAGAATAGTGCACGGCTCACACGTCAACACTAGAGGCACTATTTTTCAAGTCTGTCCATAGCATATTGCTAATGCCATTGACATAATCGGAGAATAACTCTTGTTATCGCTGTTTCCTTGGGCTAAAAAAGCAATTGAGTGGTAAAGTCCTCTCTCGAGGGACCAAAGTGTCGTTATATAAGACCCTTATCATCCCCGTCCTGCTGTACGGTGTAGAAGCATGGACACTGACAAAAGCGGATGAAAGCACCTGGGTCGCTTCGAGAGAAAAGTTCTTCGTGTGATCTACAGTCCCGTATGCATTGAAGGGGAATGGAGGAGAAGATAAAACGACGAGTTGTACGGGCTGTACAGCGACGTAGACTTAGCCAGAAGGGTAAAAGTCCACCGGCTAAGATGGCTGGGTCACGTGGAGCGCATGGAAACCAATGCTTCGGCCCGGAATGTCTTTAAATCCATACCCACAAGACAGCGCAGAAGAGGAAGACCGTAGATCAGGTGGCGCGCACAAATGGAAAGTGACCTCAACAAACTTGAAGCGCGAAATTGGAGACATCTAGCTAGGGACCGAGCTAGATGGAGAAGTTTGTTGCGTGAGGCCCTAGTTCACACAGGACTGTAGCGCCACTTTAAGTAAGTTAGTAAGATGACTTGAATTTTGTTCATAGTATCAAAGAAAAACATCTGAAAACTAATAAACAAACTGAAAGCGCTCAAAAAATGATCTTTACATTACAATAACAGTTAAAGGATCTTGTTTCTATTATTTTGTTCAGGCGAAATCATCATTAGCCTCAAACTTTTTAAAGTGAAAACAAAAAGGTGTGTCCACAAAACAATTTTGCCATTTGAGATCATTATTAAGGACTATTAAAATATAGAAAGACTAATGACAAAAGACTTCTAAAAAAAATTTGGTGTATCGAGAATGATTAAGACCATTGTTTCTATTATTTTTTCCAACACTGTAGGTGATGATTAAATGTTTTTTCTTAATATAAGTACCAGCATCGTATTTAAATAAATTGTCGAACTATAATAGTTATTCGAATTATCTTTTGAGGTAAATTTAAATTACATCATTTTTATATAAGATGGTTTTTAAGCAGCCTAACTTATAGTATAGAAATTATTTTTGCTTATTTATTAATCAACAAATACATAAACTATAATTGTTCTACTTTTTATTTTTACTAAAACAAAATCGATAAAACTATATTTTTGTTTATATTTAATAAAAACAATAAATCACATTCGTCTACATTTTGCTTTCAAGTCAATCCAGTTTTTTTTTGTTTTAATTTATATTTAATATTATAAATATTATCATTATTATACTATAAATATTATTTAATTTGAGTTCAGTACAACGATCACAACAAACATTTAGTATAGGTAAATATTATTTTAAATTTTTTTTGTAAATATAATTTATTACTCACTTCCTAATAGTCAGACAACGTCAATATCAAATCAACTGACATAGTTATTTTTTATTTTTATTTTTTAATAATATTTAAAATAAATTCGGTTTTTTGTTTTTTAAATACAGAGTTGTTATCATCAATCTTGTGTTTACATACATATGTAGTGTAGGTACATAATAATTGTTTTTTTTAGTATAATTATATTTGACATGCATTTTAAATTTTTAAGTTGCAAATATAAAATTATTTTAAGCAACTAGAGAAGAAAAATGAAATCACTTCTGTTCTTTTTTATTTGTTTATATTTTTCTTTTTTTGTTTTAATTGATATTTCAACAATGTGAATATTTTAACTACATAACTACATGTAAAGATAGGTACACTGCAGAAACACTTTTTTATTTATTGAAAATAATAAATTAAATATTACAATAAAACTAAAAACAACATCACAACCACATTACTATTATGAATGGCTCAGCTCTGTTTGTGTATAGTTTTTGTAAATGTTTATAATCGTCATATCGTCCCTTAACCATAGATCTCCAAGACAGTATTATATTTTTTAAATACAGGCTTTAAAACAAAGCTAATCTTAAATCGAATTTAGAGATGCATGGTTAATGGAGAAATGGGACGATACAATAAATTGGTGGGCCTAAGTCTTTATACTTATTTAAGCGAAAAATATTCGTACAAATGTTTTGAATTTGTTTGAAACAAAGGATTTTAAATTAAAAAATGTAAAAAGAATTATGTTTTTAAATTGATTCGCGGACAAACTGTTTGGAATTGGACGGATTATAACCTCGTCGTCTTTGGTTATGTTATATATGTAGATAGTTATATAGAACGAAGAAAAATTAAAATCTTATAACTTATAACTAACTTATAACTAAGTTAGGAGCAATGAAAGAAAAGCTAAAACTTAACTAAAAGTAGGAACGAACTCGTGTGGAAAGGGTCTTATCACTTCGTTATGAAAGCTACTCTACCTATCGTCCCCCATATTAAGCGTTAGGAAAATAGGGAAGGATTTAAGAGGAGTTTGCGGTCTTTAATTTTGAATATCGAAATTGGAGGGAAAAACAGAGCATTCCACATTTTTAATGTGCGGTTAAAACAAGAATATCTATATTTGAAAGTGCATCAAAAATTAAGCCTAAGGGTATGGAATGCACAGCAGTGCAGCTATTTCGGCAAGGGATAAGATTTTGCTCGAAAACGCTACACCCAACCTTAAGAAACTGACAGCAGCTAATAAAAACAAAAATTTAGGGAAAGAAAAGTCTCAGAAGACCAATGGCAAATATTGGAAATGAGAATCCTGGATGGGGTTAACGATGTTATCGTTAATAGCAGGCCACCAGCACTCTTTGGGAACCATCCATGGGTTCAAAGTTCTGACATGCGAGGACGACAATACTCTCGCTTTCCTGCAGGACTTCGTCAAAAGAACGGTAGCTCCCTGGCCCAATGCTGATCTCCGCTTAATCGGTCCGAATGAAATCAGCGACTTCGTCAAACTTAAGGCCAAAATGATGATCAAAGGTCCCGCGATACCCCCAGGTTCGCGTAAAAAGATATCTTCAATCTCTAAATACGGAACAGCTAAGTTAAAGCTGGAAAGTTATGAGAGAAAGAACGGAGGAAGGTAGAGAAGTGGTGGTGCAACTTAGCCACAAATCTATACCTATAAAATTGGCTACAAAGTACGCATCGGCATCAAACGGTGCAAAATGCGGCTTATAACCAATAAGACAAACCAAGCAAGTAATAAAATATGAACATGAAATTGATTCAAAGTAATCTTCATCACAGTAAAGCCGCCAGCTCAAATCTTGTCTACATCTTGGGAAGTAGACAAATTGACATTGCCCTGATTCAAGAACCCTGGATTTCAGGTGGCAGAATTAGAGGACTACATGCATCAGACTTTCCACTATACAAAGCCACACAAGTAACAAATAGTAATATCAGATCCTGTATTTTAGCCAGGAAGAAGTTTAATCTCTTTCATTTAGCAAATTACAGTGATCCAGACATGTGTGCTGTGAAACAAAAAAGGAAGGGACTGGAACCACTGAAATAGGCAACTTAAGAAAAGAAACTAAAAGACTTTTCAACGTCGCCAAAAGAACTAAGAACAGTCAACGTATTTTTAAGGTCGAAACAAAACTAGCAAAGCTTAGCTCATGGATGGCCTTTTGCGACGACAGAGAAAGTACAAATGTATCAGCAAGACTCAGGAAAATTCTGACCAATGATTCAGTCACTCTAGGATCTTTCAAAAAACTACAGGCAGCTGGACTGAAACCGGTGGCGAAACTCTTGAGTTCCTTGTGATTACTCATTTTCCTGGCTGCGCAGCTGATATCCGCAGTCCAGAAACAGAGACTCATACAGAAACCCTAGTACCATCGGATATTATATCGGAAGAAAGGATAAAATGGGTCATTCACTCCTTTTCCCCGTACAAATCCCGTGGTCTAGACGGAAATATTCCCTATGATGCTTCAGAAGAGCATAAACCTTATCATCCCACACCTAGCTAGCATTTTCAATAATAGCCTTAAATGGGGGTATATAAGCATTTCTAGAAGATTATTACGGTTGAGGGGAGGAATGCAAACTGGCTATTTCATTAGAGCATTGTTTATGGAGGAAGTGATCAAATAATGACATCATTGAAACCTTACGACGCACGGTGCTCGAAAGAAAACAAAAGTTTCAGATATACAACGGTGACTTATCATTTTTAAAGCTGTCTTTTGATCAAATCGCAAGGGGTATCGAAGAAGAAAACCTAAACACTTAGCAGCGTTTTTGGCGACAAGAGATGATTTATAATACACATACCTAGAATTAAAAGCTGTTCAGTCTCCTCGATGCACGTATAACCCATGGATAGTAGTATTAGGGGAGGGTACGGCTTTTGAGCCAGTAAAAAGCATTGAGTTTTTGAAGCAATCAATTCTACACGATTTCTTATTGCCCATTGGACAATGCTGACAAGATCAGAACTCAATGAGCTTATCATACGCTGCCGTTGTTGTTAGTCCACATTCGAAGAACAAGGATGAGAATCTAAAAACGAATAGTAAAAGCTGAATGTACTGTCATCAGCCAAACAATTAAGTGGGTTAGAAGTTTCACACAAAAGTTTATTTATAAAAAATGTCGGAGACAAAATGGAGCCCTGGGGCACACAAGAGATTATTCTGTGGATATCAGACTACTCCTGAAGTTAAGCGGTCCAAAAGGTAATTTCTAACTCAACGAAGAAGATATTCATAAATACCAAAAGCACGCATTTTTAATTAGTGATCTTGGTGCCTAACTCCATCAAATGCCCTTGAAATATCAAGAGCAATAATCTTACTTTCTCCAAAGCGATGTAAAGATTTGTTCCACTGTTCGGTGAGATGAACCATGAGATCACCAGTGGACCTATTGCTACGAAAGCCGTATTGTCGGTCATTAAGAAGCTTTCGATCTTCGAGATATTTCTTGAGCTGATATTTAATCAGCGTTTCCAAGACTTTGGAAAGAAGGGACGTAAGTGCAATCGGTCGGTAATTAAACGGTGAGGAAGATTCGCCTTTTTTTGGAAATGGGACCAGCGGATTTATGTATGTTAAGATTTGCCCCAAGTAACTCGCTCAAGTACAGGCGGAGTCATAACACTCACCGGCAGCGTTCAATTGGCGGCGAACTGCCGAGCAAAGAAATTAGCTTTCTCTAAAGATCTAACAAATGGAGTGACATTGACAACGAGCGTAGGAACCGAGGAAGAGGAAGAGGAAGAATTCCTCATATTTTTTACAAATGATTAAAAATTTGTACTGCCTTTGGGATATTGTTGGTCATGTAAAAATTTGACGAATATGGGCGTTGCAGGCCTTCCTGGCTTGCTTAAACTTATTCCGGTGTTGTTTTATATTATGGTCGTAAGTAGCTGTATACCTCAATATTTGTATGACTTAATGGAGACGATAAGAATTCATTTGTCAACTACGGTAAGATCCTGAGAAGATAGCCAACAGAAAGTCGCCAAATGAAAGAAATAAAGGCTTAAAATGAAAACAGTCGTACTAAAAAACACGATCAATTTCTTTTCATTAATGTTTACCATCCGGACTCAAGACATTTCAATTTTCGAAAGTAAAAAATAAAGTTCCTATTTTGATGATATTATAAACGCCCAAAAACGTGCAATAAGAAACTTTTGTTATTGTTAAAAAATTGTTTAGTAATAAAGTGCAACAATAAGTGACTTTTTTGGTGTTAAAACAAAATGTTCTCCTTCCTAATCAATTCTATTTTAAATTGGTTTTATAATTTCTTAGTCCATCATCATTATGACAAAACAAAATAGTATTTTTATTTATTTTGAACTTTTTAGTTTTTGAAAAATTTAAACATAATAATTGACTTGCAAAATTTAATTACTAAAATTAAGTATTAAATTTTACATATATAAATAGAGAGATTTTGTTATAGAAATATTTTATATTATCAAAATAGATGTGTTATACGTTATTTATGTAAATGTGCTTCTGTATATTGATTAATTAATATTAATATTGTGTAATGTATGTAAATATTGTGTAAGAAACAAAACAAGTGATAATAGAGCTAAGCACTTGAACTATTGTTTTTTTTTTTTGTATCGAAAAATATATATAAAAAACATTATTTATTATTATTTATGTGTATACGATTCCAATGAATAAATTAATATCCTCTAAATACTAATTTTTAAAAAACAATTTGTATGAATTTGAATCTAGGGACAAGTAATTCAATTCAAGGTTTCAAGGTTTTTGAAACTTTATTTTATTACTATCAAAAAAACCAGGTGTACATTTATTTAAAATTCGTTTCATGATTTGTTTGTTCCTTTAGGAAAGGTAGTGATATAGCTGCAAGTAAATAGTTTAGAGGCTCCTTGATCAGTTTTAATACGAATTCCTCTATTAAAAGAAAAGCTCTTATGATTATAATTTTACAAACTTTTGTCGGAGTTTTTAAAAGAAGTCTATGCCCTGACCAAAAATATAAAAATGTTACTTTAGTTGTTTTTACATTTGTTTTTTAATAAATTAGTAGATAGAGATTATTAATATTGAGATGGAAATCTTTCGTTGTTGAAAATATATGTAATACAAAAACTTTAATAAAAGTTTCAGCTTTTACAGATTTTATATATATATTTATGTATATATATCTGGTATGTATACATATATTATGTTGTATATATTTTACCTAATACAAATACGGTTTCTTTTGTTTTATATTCATCAGCTAAGAATTTGAAGCCTGAATGATATACAAATTTTATAGTGACATTTTATGCCAAACCTCTTATTTTTATTTATTTTTCAATATATGAAAGTCTTTATGTTTAAATTATTATTTTTTATAATGAAGCCGTTTTTTAAGTTTAAATTTATGTAAATGAAAAACATCTGTGAATCTAATCTTAAATTGTATATTATTCAAAATTTAATCTTATTCTCAGCTGACAATGATTAAGTACACACATTTTTTAGTGTTGGCCATAAAATAACTTTTCTTCTGACAGTGAACAAAATATGGTAAGCTTAGGGCTCCTATGCTTATTAACCTACTAAATTGTATCATATTCACTAAGTTTTAAGTTTTAATAAGAAACCAAACTCATAGCACTATTCGAAATAACTACATACTTAAAAGATCTAAATCACTTATGCAAAACGGTAGAACTAAATTTTGAACACCGATAATCGGCTGAGATTAAAGAATCAAACTGTTGATATTCCATATTTTTCGATGGACATTGACGACTGCGCCCTTGCTCCTCAGTAAGGATTTAGTAGTCTTTCCAGTCAGAAAAGATTGGGCGGATGGTCCGGTTACGAAAGACTTCAAAACCACTATCTTTACTGAAGTATCAAGTATGGAGTTGGTTCGGGAATCTTTTCTGAATTGTTAAATTTCTCAAGTCTTTTCGGATATCTGATTGTGAAATGGTGTATTTCTGCATTGATAGCCAGGTGGCTGTTTTAGCTTTCAGTTCGTCCACAACATCATCTATAGTGGTCCAACAATTTCGGGATGAACTATCCAGCCTCAAAATCAACTTTCGTGTCACTCTTATTTGGGTTACAGGACATAATGGCATTGAAGGGAGCTGATGAGTTGGCCCGGCAAGGATCGGCACTTCAAGCTCACTTCCGGAAAGGGTTAATATTCCTATTGGACCTATGAAGGTCAGTTTTTTGTTTTCATTTTTGCTGACAGAATCCAACAGCAGGTGGAAAAATCTAAGCGACTGTACCATAACCAAGAAGATATGGCCTAACTATAACAAAAACTGTTCTATTGAACTTTAATGCAGACCCAGGCATGATATAGCCAGGTTCAATACAATATATACCGAACATTGGCCTATAGGAGAGAATGCAGAAAAGATGAATATCCCTCACAATTCTGACTGCCTTAGCTGCGGAGACCAGCATGAAAGAGAAACTGCGATTCACTTTCTCTGTAAATGTCCTGTCCTGGTAAGATCTAGAATGAAGGGGCTTTGCGTAAAGATCTTGATTAACTTTCCGAAAATCAAAGACCTGATTTTCTTTCTGAATGTGACGAAATGGCTCTAGAATCGCAAATGTTGTCAATATATTATATCCATCATAATATTATGTTCAACGAGTTTATGGTACCAAAACGGCGCTTTCCAGCGGTAATCGAGTCGCGCAGCATGGGCTGTCTGTGACTGGCATCTCTACCTTAACACCTATCTACGTATCGGAGCATATAGAAATACCAAAAAGCCTGGCAAAAAGGCAGCATGCATATGCCTCATACATTAGATAAATAGGTGTTTTAAAGTGCTGCAGTTATGGAGTTATCTTGTTTCCCCGTCTAAAAAGATCTTAGAAACGATAAAATCATGGATTGTATCAATCTAGATAAAAGCGATGCTGTGAAAACAGTTAAGTTCATTAGATTGTGTTGTACCTTCACTAAGCTCGCATGAAACAAGAGAAATTTGCTCGCATAGAATGTGAAAGCGTGGTGGACTATGCTTCCTTTGGAGAGAAGGAATAACGCACGCAATCGATGTAGTTGCCAAGAATTTGTAAAGATGGCCTCTCAGGACCAGTAACTGGTTGTTGAGACAATGAAGATCATGGGCTACAATTTATTGTAGAAGACAAACGGCTGAGAAAACTAATGAGAAATTTATTGGATCGAGATATCTTATAGTCAAAGCCTCAACTTTTGAATCAATTGGCTAATGGAATTAGGTCATAGGTTTAAATTGAAAAAAATGTTTGTCAAATGAGCGATGCCTTATTCAATGCTTACAAAGTGCGTTTCGGCTGCTGTACAACTGTTCAAATACGATTAAGATTTCATCACAATCACCACATATAAATGTGATAGAAAATTTGTGAATTTACTTGGAGGACCGTGTAAGATTGCAACAGATTTCCAATCGGAGCTGTCTCAAAAGAGTGTTAGCTGAAAATACCTCCCTCGTACTGTAAGAAGTAAGTTGAATTTATGCCTTGAATGATAAACGCCCTAATATATATATTCTATAGCACAATATTTAACAAGGGACAGAAAATTATTAACATATAGACAAAATAAAAGCGGACCGAGTTGAAAGCCTTGTGGCACACCACGTGAAAATGAAGAAGATCAGAATGAACGAAAAGTTTAACTGCAGTTTTTGAAAAATTTAAAAGTTTGAAAAAGTTTTTCACACAAAATCGAATGGTCAACCATATCAAATGCCTTAGAGAAATCTAATAGGATAAGAAAGCTTTTATTTTCTTTATCCAAGGCAAGACGGATGTTTTCTGTTATTTTTAACAATGCCGTTATGTAGCTCTGACCTTTTCAAAAACCTGATCCTTGAAGTGTGAGTAACTTTATAGAATCAAGGTATGAAGTAATATTTTTTAATAAAGTTCTTCCAAACACTTAAGATAGAAAAGCTAATATAGAATAGGCATTATTTTAGCTAATTTCCACTGTAGTCGGTGTTCACTTGTAGTTAATATGCTGTTGAAAACATGAGTAAACTACTACCACTACTTCCTTACTATCCACTTATCTAAAACAGAAACCATTATTAGAAAAATCAGCATTTCTGGATGTAAATGTTGGGTTGGTTGAAGCTAAATAATTCGATGATATTTTGAAATACATTTTTGTTGACTTAATTTGCATCAGTTTCATTTACACAATTATTCTTCTTTTGTTGACTCCTAATTGACGAAGATTGATTCGTCCCGCAAGCGATGGACTTAACCTATTGAAGTAAATATCCTGCAGTTACAACTTGGTTACGATCAAAACGATACGCATCTAAATGTTCAGGTTAACGGGAGCGTTCGGTCGGAAGAAAGCATGTCCGACGAGCGGAACTACAGAGGCATTAGCCTTTTAAACATCACATGCGTGATCTTGTCAAGCGTATTATGTGAACGCGTAAGCCATTTACTGACGAACTAATTGGCTCTTACCAGTGTGTCTTCAGACCTGGAAAATCTACCATCGACCAAATTTTCACTCTATGCCAAATCCGGAAAAGACCCAAGAACATAACATCGAAACACACCATCTTTTCATTGATTTTAAAGCAGCTTATGACAGTGTAGACAGGAACGAAATATACCGTGCCATGTTGAATTTTGGCATCCCTACCAAACTGATACGACTTATCAGAATGACACTGGAAAATACTCGTTGCTGCGTTAAAATTGCAAGAGCCTCGACCGAAACCTTGGAAACCACCAGAGGACTTCGACATGCGCTGTCATGTAGCTGCTTCGATATTGTTCTTGAAAGAGTGGTGCGGAACACCAACGCCAATACAAGTGGCACCATCTTTCAAAAATATACACAATATCTTGGATAAGCAGATGACATCGACATTATGGGAAGAACCAAACGAGTAGTGACGGGTGGCTTCTCTAATATCGAGTCTAAGGCAAAGACTTGGTCAAAACGTGACAATTAACAGGTATAACTTCGAGGTAGTAAACGAATTTGTCTATCTGGGCACTGCTGTTAATTTCTTTGGCCTAAGCAAGCAGTTTAGGAATAAGGCCATATCGCCAAGTAACAAAGAGACACTGTACAAAACTTTAATCATCCAAGTCTTGCATCAACCCTCTCCCAGTCTGATGAAGGATCTCTTGGTATCTACGAGAAGAAGGTTCTGCCGGATCTATGGTCCGGTTTGAGTCGACAGACAAAGTAACATCTGGTGCAGAAGATATAATCATGAGTTATGAGAGCTGTACAACGACTTGCCACTGGTTGTCCAACGCTTAAGATGGCTAGGGCATGTAGATCGAATGAACATCGAAGCTCCAGCCCGTAAGGTTTTCAACGCCAAGCCTGAGGGAACAAAAAGCAGAGGCAGGGCTCATCTCAGGTGGAGTGATCAAGTTGAGGCCGACACACATCAAATTGGTATTCGAAACTAGAGACAGCAAACTAGAGATCGGGTAAGCTGGCGAAAGTTATTACTTGAGGCCCATGAGCACAATGCGCTGTAGCGCCAACTAAAGGAAAAATAAGTTATACGCCGAGTTAAGTTTTGAGATTAGTTGTCGAATTTGATGAGAAAAACAAGGTTTAGTATTTTTAGTGATGCTTTTCGTTATTGGTGGGACGTGTCTATTAAAGAGCGTTAAGATATCTTCCCTTAGAAAACCCAATTTTTGATTAGATGCTGCAGGTAGTAGAGAGAACTCCAGTTAAAACTACGAAGGTCTATCTCTAATAAAGCTTAGTTTAGGGATATTTTGCAAAAATATCAAGCAAGGAACTTATAGATGTTTTATGGCCAAAATGTGTTTCATTTGCTGTATGAGTATTTAAAACGTTAATGTGCCCATATCATTTCTTAGTGACTTAAGTTTTCGTTTCCTTTAATTCAAGCCTTTGATTAAAAATATTACTACGTTTATTTAAAAGAACCAAGGGTTTTATTTTAACTAATTCAATTTAAAGCAATGTTTAATGTGAACTTTCAAGAAAACAATTACAAAAGAAACATATTTGTTCACTCTCAGAGAAAAGTTAATTTCTTTTCTAGCCCAACCTTATAATTTATGTATTTTGTATAAATACACTAATTCTTTTCTGTTTACCTAATTTATAAGAGACAATCATTTATTTTTGTTCCTATATTTTCATTTTCGTTTCTGTTTTTTTTTCTTTTACACAGACAAATTAATAACAACAAAGAAGTAGTTATTTTGTTTTGTTATTTTTTAAATACATCAACTTACACTTTTGACATTTATTTAATATTTTATTATTTATTATTTTTTGTTTTATTTTATTTTAAACACAAAATACTAACCTGTTTTTTTTTTGTTATTTATGTAAATCAGATTCCATCAACATAAGAACTGTTGTCAGCTGGTTTCTTCTTCATCCTGGTCGTGTTTTACTTTTTTATTTTTGTTTTATTTTGTTATTTTTTAATAATTAATCTCTCACAAATTTTATATATCACCACTGAAACTATGTTCAACTTTAAAAAAAGAAACAAAAGCTTTCGCTTTTCATCTTTTCCTTCCTCCCTCTCTTCTTCCTCTTCTTCTCTTTTACTTCTTTCTTCGTTTAATGTCGCTTAATAATTTTTGTTTTATTATATAATTAAGAATTATTATTATTTTTTTATTTTTTGTTTCATTGTCTCTCGAATATAATTTAACAATTGACTCGTTTAAAAAATAGCATATGTATATCATTTTTTGTTTAATATATGCAAATCTATAGGTGTATATTATAATGATTTTTGTGTAAATACTATACGTCGTTGTAAAATTGTGTATCATATCTCTTTTTGTTTAAACTTAAAATTCAATTTTTGGACGTTTCAGTATCGATTTCTTTTTGTTTTACCACTTTCTTTAAGAATGTATTATTTTATTTACAACCCATCAGGATAATTGTTTTGAGCGAGTTGGCTTAATATATCATCCATATTATTTACTGGTTGATATAACATGTTATCTCTAAAAACATTAAGAAGAAAAATAATTAAAATAAAAATTTTAAATAAAAATTAAATACTAAAAAACATGCAAAAAATAAAAACCTTAAAACATTAGCTTAAACAAAAATTAAAGCAACCAACAACAACAACAATAAGAAGAACGCAAAAACAACAAAAACATTAACAATAAATTTGAGCACCAACAACAAATAACAAACAAAAATGTTTGAGCACCAAAAACATTAAGCACATGCAAACATTTAGTAAAAAACATTTAGTTTGTCGTTATTCTTTTTGTTAACAATTTTTAAAAAATATAAACATTGATCTAGCTAAATGTATTTGTGTTAAATAAAACACACAAAAATAACAATGTACACATTTTTCTAAGTTGGTATTATTGTAAAACAATTAAAAATTTTATGATCAATGGTGGGTTATTAATATATTTTTTGTTTTTTTTTTGTATGGTGAGTGGGTGAGCAGTTTTTTTACATCTTCTTTTTTGAGGAAAAAAGAAAACAAAAACAATTCTGTTTTGCCACAAAGAATTAATATTTAAAAAACAAAAAAAAAATTATTATTTTTTGGATCTTTTTGTTTTTGATCAGCGATATATCTTATCATCACTATTCAAGCAACCAAAATACTTTATACTAAAGAAAATTACAGATGCATTATGGTGCTATTCTGGAAGCTGTAAATTAAAGAAAAGAAAATAGAGAAAATAATGGCGTGATTAGGCTAAGGATAATTAAGTTTTGTTTTTGTATAAAGGTTGTACTTTTCTTTTTTTTAAAAAGCAATCATTAGCATACGTTTGATGATGTTATTGGGAAATGATACATGTTGAGCCTTTTTGTTTGTTTGATGTTGACCAATATTTAATATTTCGATGAGGATATAAAATGTAATGTAAAAATGATGATAAGTACGATTTTAACATAGATATAAGGTCATAAGGTTTATTCTTATTGGATATACACTATATCAAAAAATTGTTCGTACAGGTGATTCTTCAAAATACTAGCTATGGTATTTAAAGAAAAACAGATTTTCAACCATTCTTTTTTCAATTTTGGTATTGTTTATTATATGAGGATTGAAAAGAAAACAAAATAAATTAGTATAAACTTCATGTAGAAAAAAAGATGCAACAAAATAGGCAAAAGTAGGAAATCAAATGTCAAAAAATTGCACGTACAGTGATAAAAAACTTAATTATGTATATATGGGTTATTATACAAAAGTTGGGTAACTCGATGTCATCAACCAATACATACAAAGTCTTATTATATTTTATTGATTTATTTTGAAACAATGGAAAGACCTTTATTTAGTCACCCAATTTCAGACTGTCATGCGAGAGGTCTTGGGTTTATTTTTAAGTGATCATTATTAATTCCTAAGATATTTTTACTAATTTCTATTTAATTTTATTATAATACTTTCAAAACTGTGTCCCTGGCAGTCAAGTTCGGTAGTTTTTAAATATCTTACAATGTACTCAAAAAAGTGACTGGCCCGATTGAGAACAATATATTAATAAGATTAGCTATCATATACACCAGGCTTGCCAGATTGGGCTATTTATCGGAAATTGGGCTATCTTTTTCCAAAATTGCCGACAACAATTTCAGTATGACAGCCCAATCATAATTGGGCTATAAATAGCCCAAATCTCAAATTCAAAATTTGGAAGAACAATGGAATAAGCTCCCTTTATTCGATTGGAGTCCATTTTTTCCCTCTAAATTTCAAACGAAATTGGAAGAATTTTGGACAGAGTTGGCTCTGAATGTAAAAAACATTTCGGGTGAATTAGTTTTCGGGGATTTGGCGTATTTCGTAATACAATTGTTAACTTTACCTGTGAGCAACGCTGTAGTAGAAAGAACATTTTCTTTCATGAATTGTGTAAAAACAAAACCAAGAAATCGATTGACTACAGCATCGCTCGATGCAATTATGTGCTTACGTATTGATGCTACAGTTAAAAAAATTTGTTGTAAAGTTTTTTTACCCTCGATTGAAATGATAAATTTAATCAATCGTGATAAAAATCACCATGACGATGACAGTGACGATGACGATAACTCTGATAAGATATCGCTTTTCTAGACTGATTTGCAGCAGTTACCCTTACAGCAGAAATTTTTTTGGGAACCAAACTTTTCTTTATTTAAACTTTCTTTAACGGATACAGACATTTTTTTCCTTAGCCTCTCTTACGACAATTTAAAAATATCTTTATACAAACGCTTTACAGGGTTATCAAATAAGACAAGCAACTAAGAGAATGTTCAAATGCTAGATAAGCATGCACAGGTTTTTTTCAAAACCCACCTCTGTCTACCAACTCCTACTCTCACCTCCCCGAGGTGAGCATCGGGTGCCTTGTACCTCAACTGGAGATTGTATTTTAACCCCAGTGGACAGTTGTTTGATATAACAAACGAGAGAGAGCGGAAGAGGTGTTTCCACTTATGCACCTTCCCTTCCCTTCACTTAGACGGCAGTGGAGGAAATACCGAAATGGAATCAACGGTGGCGACTACAGTTTCAGTCAGGTTGAACTACTTATTACATTACACACTACTCAGCACATAAATGTACAAAGTAGATAACACAGCACCTTGAGCGACTAGACTATGTTAGGTGATAGGTTAGGTTAACGTGGCTGCGGATTTAGAATCCACACACTTAGGTAGAAAAAAGGCCCATTGTGATACCACATGAACCTAGAGAATTAATTCTTACTAGTCGAATCATTTTGAGCTTTTTATAAAGCGAAGAAGATATTAGATATCCTTTTTTGCTAGTTCACTGTGATTATCAAAAGAGTAGTCTCCCAGATGAAGTTTGCGTCTTAGTGAAAGAGCAGGGCAAGTGCAGAGAAGGTGAGAGATTGTTTCCTCTTCTTCAGAAGAAGTCATTTGAAGCTACAGCAAGTCGTATTGCGTGTCTGCTTATAAAACAGTGTCCCGTAAGGACACCTATTAGGGAGCTAATATTAAGTCTGCTTTGAGATAACAACTCTTTAGAGCGCTTTAGGTCCAGTGAAGGCCATATGAGTTTTGTGGCTGCGCATGTTGGTAAATTGTGCCACCTAGAATTTGTTATCGCAAAAGCTGTTTCTTTTAGCAGAAGTTTACATGCAGCTATCGGTATACCTATCTATTTCCTTTCAGGTGAAATAGGTATGACGGTTCCATTTTTAGCGAGTTCATCGGCTCTACAATTTCCTGTTATGTCTCTGTCCCCGGCACCCAACAGAGGTGAATGTTAAATTACTGCGCCATCTCCATAAAAGACAATCGAGGGCCGTTTGAGATTTGATTGAGACACCGCCAAAAGATTTAATAGCAGCCTAACTGTCAGAGAAGATGCGGATATTACAAGTTGATATCATGTTTTCTCTTAGCCAGTAGAGAACCTCTTTGATCGCTAAAATTTCCGCTTGGAAGACGCTACAATGATTAGGGAGGCGGAATGAGATGCTTAGATTAAGCTTTTCTGAGTACACACCACTCTACCAACTCCCTCATTTGTCTTGGATCCATCTGTATAAAAATGAATACTTTTGTATTCCAGGAGTTTTTTGTCTTCCCATTCATCTCTGGATGGAATGGATACCTGGAAGTTTTTTCCAAATACTGGTTTAGGAATAGTGTAGTCTATGTACTTTAGTATAGAATCAAAGAGGTTCAAAATGATGGAGTACCCCACATTGTTGTTGGTTCATTGAGATGAGGCGTCGAGTCATATCGCTGTACTGGCTGCCACTTGTTTACTGAATATGTCGAGGGGTGTCAGATGGAGGAGAATGTCTAACGCTGCTGAGGGTGTGGTTCTCAATGCTCCGCTTATGCAGAGACATGCAGTGCGTTGGATTCTGCTGAGTTTGTCGTAGTATGTGACTTTCCCCAGAGCAGTCCACCATAATACAACCCCGTACATAAGTATTGGTCGGATGACCGATGTGTATAGCCAGTAGGTTATGCGAGGTTGAAAACCTCATTTGCTTCCTATGGCTTTCTTGCAAAGGAAAAGAGCTGCTCTAGCTTTTTTAGCTCTTTCCTGAATATTAGATTTTTGTCCAATATCAGACCAAGATATTTGGCTTCATTGGTAAAAATTAGTGGTACACCTTTTATTGAAGGAGGTACAATTACTGGGATCTTGTATTTTCGTGTGAAAAGGACGAGGTCTGTTTTATGAGGAATAATACTAAGTCCGCAGTGATCAGTCCATCTAGTGAGCATATTGAGTGCGTTTTGGAGGAGGTCTCTCAGTGTACGAGTATTAGGATGTTCTCCTGTGACGGCGATAGCAACATCATCGGGATACGCAACCACTCTATAGCCTTCCCTCTCAAAGGATATTAGTAGTTCCTTAACCACTTTGTTCCAAAGGAGAGGGGACAGAACACCACCTTGCGGAGTTCCTCTACTGACAGACCTTTTTGTGCAAAAATCCCCCAACTAAGAGTTGATGATCCTGCTTTTTAGCATTAGATTAATCCACTCGCGGATTGAGTATTCGACGTTTAAGGCGTCATAGTAGAACTGATAGCGGACGTGTCAACGTTGTTGAAAGCGCCCTCAATATCCAGGAAGGTAAAGTGATAACAACACAAGACAATAATACAAAACAGAAGGACAGAAGAGAAAGAACAATAGACAGAAAGAACACATGACAACAGCACGCGGTAGGTTTCGAGACGGTGTCCCATCTTTCTACTAACCACGCTCACTGATGCTTGATTTCGGTGATCGATGGGAACTGAAGCTTTATCAGTGACTAGGCCGTTGCCTGGTTGAACTACTCAGTGAACCTTATACGGCTACTACGACATATTCAAAGCCCAGGTCTGTAAGAAGCGGTTATGCCAGCTCTTGCCCTTAGAGTTAAATCCTTCAAGTTGAAAATCGTGCGTCAGAGTGATCTGGTGACCACATAAAGAAAGCCCAGTTGCGAAGCACCAACCTCAGATACGAACGGATTTACTGTTGACAACCCACGCAAACGAATTAAGGACAACGAACTTGGGATATGGAATTTCCCTTAATAGAACACGTGCAGCCGAAGAATTAGAGGAGGATAAAAAACTGCGATACTTGGTATGGGACTGCTACCAATAAAACCAACAGTTTGTTTGGACGCGGCTTTGTCATTGGAGCTAGACTTAGGCAACAAGTCTTGAGCGAATGCCCACTCACAAGTAACCTCTTTTAAAGTTCTCTGCCGCGTCTCTGTATCAAGAAACAGTGGCAACATGATGGGTATCAAGCAGCCACCGACAAGAAACCCCTGGTTTGATGAGGAATGTCGGTAGGCAAATGCAGCCAAAAAACAGGCACTCAAAGCAGTGCTGCATAAAAGGACGAGAGCTGCTGACGAGCTCTATAAGCAGAAGAGAATAGAGGAACACCGACTACTAAGAAGGAAAAAAGACAAGCATGAGAAACGTGCGTTTCAAAAGCAGGAATGAATTTTGAATGTTTTATGAGCAGGTTAAACGAAATTCATAAGCACATAAACCTCGAACCGATGGCTGCAAAGACCAAACTGGAAAAATCATAGTAGAACCGTAGTCAATGTTGATTTGGTGACGAAGAACCAAATTCCGCTGTCAGGCAGGATAATCCATTTAATATAGACTACAAAAGCTAACAATACCGTCTTCCCGACTTAGACGAAGTAAAGATTGTCATATCTACGCTGAATTCTAACAAAGCCGCTGGAGCAGATGGCTTGAATTTGGTTGGGACCATGTGTAACGACTTATCTGTAAGATATAGTGGGAAGAAAGTATGTCCGATGAATGGAACCTCAGTATTGTTTGCCCAATTCTGAAAAAAGGAGACCCTCTTAGCTGCACAAACCACAGAGGAATCAGTCTACTTAACATCGCTTATAAAATCTTCTCTGTCATCAACCTGATAGCTCCTTATCGGTGTGGTTTTAGGCCAGGAAAGTCTACATTGTCAAATATTCACATTATGGCAGATCCTGGAAAACCCCAAGAACACCAAATTTACACCCACTATCTGTTCATAGATTTTAAGGCCGCGTATGACAGCATCTACAGGAACAAGCTGTATAGAGCAATGTCTACTTTTGGCATCCCTACCAAACTCATCCGTTTGTGCGGGATGACCATGGAGATCTACGGCCCCATATGAATTGAAGTTAAGAGGATAAAAAGATAGAACGACGAGCTGTACGAGCTGTACAGTGACGTAGACTTAGCCAGAAATATAAAAGTCCCAAAGCCTAAGATGGCTGCATCACGTAGAGCGCATGGAAACCAATTTTTAAGTACCTGGTAAATTGTTAAAACTATTTGCAATTGTGGGTTGGAAATATTTAATTTGACTAAGAAACAAACTTTGTTGACAAAAAATTGTTATTAACCTAAGAACGGGCACAAACACTTCACGAAATACGATGTAAACTCACAATAGCTCGAACTTGGTCGATTGTCATTATTTTAAAATCTTTCTTAATTAGATTACCTCTTTATTAACGTGCTTCTTATTTATTTTAAAATCAACTACAATTGCTGACTGGAGAAAAACAAAACCTGTCAAAATCAGAAAAGGGATTAAATTAAATTTGTTAAAATAGAGAATGCCTTTATTAGTTTTTGCGTTTCTTTTTCAATTGATTTCAGATTTAGAACGTAAGGTAAAATATCTGAAACTTTTAAAAATGGATATAAAAAATATATAAAGAGAAAAAAGTAACGGTTAGTTCATGTTAGAGGTTGGAAATTAGCGTTGTTGACTTTTCAATATTATAAATGGTTCTTCTATATTTCATTAAACGTTTCGTTTTTTATTTTTCATTTTTTGACGAACTAAACGATTGTACATTTTAATTAATCACAAAAATACAGGTTCTATCGTAATAAAAGCTCTTCCAGACTAACTCACTAAATATTGACATTAAAAGGGCAGACAAATTTTGTGGGAAAACAATTATTTTGATATGTTTTTTTTGAAAACAACTGTCAAGGAAATCAAAACCACGTAAAGTGGAAAAGCCTTTCCGACATCTTACTTAGTTCTAAGAATATAAAGCAGCGTATGCGATTTTCAGCAAAAGAAAATCTTTCAGAAATCGACTTGCAGAAATTGGCCAAATGTTCTTTTTAGTGACAAAACCAAGATAATTTTATTTGGTTCTGACTGCAGAATTTATGTGAGAAGGAGGACCAATGAAGAGCTGGAAACACCTAGGAACACCATAAAAACAGATAAGCACTGTGACGAAAACATCAAAATCCTATTTATTGGACACAAAATAATATTACCAAGGAAACTTATTTGGACGTTGTAATGCTTCTATATCCCTTTAGGGGGGACCAGCAAGATAACGGCCTCAACAACACGGCCAAGTTAGTGACCAGGTGGTTTCAGCAAAATAATGTGCAGGTACTGCAATAACCTTCTAAATCTCCGGATGTTATTAAAGGTTCTTTTATTGTAAACAACATTTATAATCACACAAAAGAAGTGTTTTGGAAAAAATCGGTTTCACTCTTATTATTTTGGCCACCACTGTACTGGCGTAGCATATCGGAGGTTTCATGAGTTTAACATAATATACCACCTGTAAATTTTTTTGCTCTTAAGCTTGAGCATAACAGATTAACTTATTCGTTTAAAATAATAATAGAAGGCAATTAAGAATATTTCGTTTTAAATAAACTCTTAAAAGCTCGCGTCACAGACGCTTATGTGGTCTCAATCTTGTAAAATTTAAGGATGACTGACTTCTCTTAATTTGTAAGATAGTTAAATACTTATTATGCGGAGATGATCTAAAAAAGAGATCATTAAAATCTGTCCAACTGACTTTTGCAACATTTGTATACGTGTGAAAACAAATTATAATCGGGTTTTCCAATAAGGACTTGACAACTTTAAATTTAATTTGTGACCGTATGTTTTTACTAATAATAGAACTGTCATTGTTAATTTATTTAGTAAACTAAACAAAACAAAGATTTTCGCAGTCGGAGACACTTTAAAACCGATTACTTTAATTGTGGTTCGTAATTTTCATCCAAGCAGACATGCAAAAACCTTTTGTGACGTTACTGTGTCAGTGAGACAGGTGTCGAAATATCCCTGCCATTCAGGCGTCCGTAAACGATCCAAATCATTCTATTTTGCAGCGTTATCAAGAATTGAGTTTGCAAGGTCGTTTTCAATGACGAATCTCATTTTTGATTCTATTGGTTCTTTAATAAGCAAAATAAGCTTAAAATCCTCACTGTAGCCACAATTAATAATAATTTCTTAATTCGGTTTGCAGGCCGTAGCTTTATTAGGCTACATATTTTCTCCGTCGTAACGTTATTTTAAATGGCTAGCGTTTTCTCGCCATAATTATTTTGAAAGTTTCAACAGGTTGGTGCCGCAAGCACCACAGCACACATAACAATGGATTTAATGAAGAATAATAAGTTTGATCGGCGTGCTATCTCAAGAAACGGGCTGGTCAATTGGAAGATGAAAATTCGAAGGTATCTTCCTCCGTTTTCTCGTTTTCACATCCTCTACATAAATCAGATGAGCCGATACTCATTAGGATACTTATAGTAAGGCAGTTGAGGGCTACCTAGATGCAAAAGGAATTTTGTTTTGCGATTGGCAATCTTTGGGCATAGATTCATAGAAACTCTGCAAGTTTCAAGAGCCTTACACCTGCTTTTTGCGATTTCAATGCATTCAGTGGATTTGTTCACTTAACTGTATTTATGGCAATATGGCTTGTACTGAGCATTGATCCCTTTTTTTACGATGCCAGAACCTACCCCATCCTCCGTTTTGGAACAATCCATAAAGACAGATACATGCTTTATTTTTATGATACTGTTTTAAATTCAGTCCTTCCTTGTGGGAAATTCTGTTTTTGCTTCTGGTTTTAAGGCTTCAAATAGTCTGTCTGAGTGTCAATGTCTTAGTTAATAGTGTTCTGTATATTATCCTGTAACCAAAGGAAGAACTTTTTCAGTTATTATACCGTATAAGATGTAGTGTGCTTTTGGCCGCTTGTTCCTTTACGAATATATCGAGAGGGACTAGCAAGAGAAATGCCTCCAGGGCTGCAGTTGGTGCAGTCCTCATGGCACTTGTAATTCATTGAATTTGTATCATATCTTAAAAATTGGTAACCCTTTCAAGGGCTGGCCACCATTCCAAACATGCCTATGTTAAAATTGGGCATACAACGGTAGTGTACAATGTACATCCACAGAATGGTTTTTATCTTCTACCAAAAATTCTGCTCCTGGTATAGAAGGCAACTGAGGATTTTCTTTGCAGTTTAATTAACGATCAAGAACCAGTTCAAGGTATTTTGCGTACCAATGATGTGTAGGTCGAGTATTGAGGCAGAGACGGCAAAAATGGGTTTAACGTTTAATGAGGGCATAACAAAGTACATGCTGTCGTAGAGAAAGGACCTACAACCCCGACGTGTTGGTCAAAACTTCACCATCGACAGACGTAACTTTGAGATAGTCAAGGACTTGGTCTACCTAGGCTCCGCTGTTAACGCAGAAAACAACACCAGCCCAGAGATCAAACGAAGAATAACTCTTGCTAACCACTTTTTCTTTGGGCTAAGAAAACAATTGAGTGGAAAAATCCTTTCTCAAAGGACCAAAGTGTCGCTATATAAGACCCTTATCATCCCCGTCCTGCTATACGGTGCAGAAGCATTGACAATGACAAAAGCGGATGAAAGCACCTTGGGTCGTTTCGAGAGAAAAGTTCTTCGTGTGATCTACGGTCCCGTACACATCGAAGGGGAGTGGAGGAAAAGATGGAACGACGAGCTGACTTAGCCAGAAGGGTAAAAGTCCAACGACTAAGATGGCTGGGTAACGTAGATTGCTTGGAAACCAATGCTCCAACCCCTCCGGGACAGCGCAGTAGAGGAAGACCGCGGATCAGGTGGAGCGCACAAGTAGAAAGTGACCTCACCCAACTTGGGAGCGCGAAACTGGAGACATCTATCTAGGGACCGAGCTAGGTGGAGAATTTTGTTGGGGAGGCCCTAGTTCACACAAAACAGTAGCACCACCTTAAGTAATTAAGTAAGTAAGTTATGTGTAGAGAATCACCATTATTAGTAGGGCTCTCCATAATTGCAATGTTTCGTTTTATCGTGAACATAACCAGTTCTGTTTTAAGTGGTTTGACGTTAAGTCGACACTTACTGGCCCAACTGATAAGCACATTAAGTCCTAATTGTAGAAGTAGGACGCTACGTCTGAAGATTTCAGAGCAAAATTCGAACGCGAAACAGCGGCCGTTTCGGCAAAATGTGTGTGTGGCCGAGTCATCAAAAATTGCATAAAATTTACCCACAGTGGCCAGTTCGATTCATGAATGGTTTGATTGTACTTCAAGCCGATGATACATTCTTTAAAATATCTTAAAGGGTTTGCATTTTATTTTAAAACAAAAATTATAAAGTTCTTATTGGAAAACGCAAGATTGTATTCATATTTTTTCAAATGGGTGTGTTAATACTTAGTGAGATAGTTTGGAAGTTCTATGAAAAATGTTATGAAAAAGAATGCTTATGAGTGTAATGGTTGCAATATTTTCAATGGTGTTAGCAGTTTGTTAATTTTTCTTTTTTTGTAAGCATAAGTGTTGTGGTTTGTAGCGCAAAATTTATAAAAGATTATTTGTGTGAAATTTCAATAGGTGAATTTATATATGTATATATTTTAATTTAAAAGTGTTCTTACTCTGTCACCATGTGTATGTCATGTGGATTTGGCGAGTGTGCATGATTGGGCGTTGTATTTGCGGCGGGTTGTCTCATTTCGGGTACAGTTGTTACAATAACATTTCGAACGTAACCATCTCTAGTTCCTTGTTCTTCTGAAAAAGAATAGTAAATATGCAACAAAACGAACAAACGAAAGAATGAAGAAAAAGAGTACAAGAAATAAACAAAAACACAATAAATGTTAGACAAAGAGAATAATAAAATTTTGTTTTGTTTCTTTTTGTTTTTGCATTTCATAAGATTTCTTACCTGTGCGGGAGTAAAATTCACCAAATGCTTCATCTTTGTTCTTATTACTGGGATAAACATATTTTAGCATTTCCAAGTCTTGTATACGATCCGCTAAGCCGCGAACATTAAGATCCTTAGCCGTCCAAGGAGCGAGCATATAAACATTGCCATCTTCCCTAACAAATGCTACTGTAATTCCACCTAAAAAGAATAAGAAGAAGAAGCAAGATTTCTTAATCAGAATTCGATTTTTAAGAATTTAAAATGATATCTTACCCAATTCACTGTCTGAAAATCTTAAAAGGAAAGTTCCAGGAGTACATCTCCTAAGAATGTCTTCGGTGGTTCTTTTGTTTATAAAACCTACAATCAAATCAGCCTTCCATGGACCGACCAATTGATCCTTAGTAAGCTTCATGGTTGAGAAGAACCAATCCCAAAACGTAAATGTACGATCTGGCAAGGGTTCCTTACAAAATTGTGTCCAGGAGATATTATCTTTTTGGTCCATCATGTATTCATTTCGGAACAATTTTTCATCTATGTACAGAGAAAGCATATTGAGTTTTGGATAAAGTACTTTAGTAACAAAGAATCTGTGATCTTACAAAGAAAATTTTTATTTTCCTCTGTTGGTCCCCGTCCAGTTGCAGATACATATTTTGTATATAGCGCATCTGCTAGCCTAGCCCATGAAACTCTGTCGGGAACTTGGAATGGTTCTCGCACAATTTCCGAAAACGCATTATCCCATGTGATAGTGGCCCATGACTGTGGTTCTTGATTACCGTGAACAATCACAACAACGGGAAGAGACAAAGTCCATACCTGTTACCGAAAAGCAATGAATTTCAACTTTCAAAATAAACATGTTTTAAAGACTCACTCGAATACGATAGTCATTAACTATGACAGAAGTATAAAAAAGCAGGGCGAATTTTTCATCCATTACACTCTCAGTTCCTTTTTTCTCAGCTCGTTTAATTTTTTTCAATTGCATATTTCTGTTATTTATTAATTAATTAATTTAAAAAAAAATAATTCCAAAGAAGAAACAAAAGAGATTCTATAGACATTTACCTAAAACTTGCAGAAAACACTCGTGACTGTTGTTGGTACTCCATAGTTCCTATATTATTAAGGATTTCTCCGGATGAGTGGGGTGTGGCATCGCTCATTTGCCTTTGGCTACAATGACGCTGTGCTTGTGTTTCTGTAACAAAAAAAAAAACAAAAATAAAATAATTAAAATTAAAGTTCATAGAAAAATAAAATACAAATGAATAGATTTTAAAGCTATGGAAGACCAAACTTTTTGGTAGAAATGTAATACTTGTTTGTTTTCCATGAGGTAGCTCGAAATCATAATGATCGGATTTGTTGCAAGGTTAAAGGAAATTTAAGAAGAAATGAAAAGCTACATTCGTTTTATTAAAAACTGTTGGCAAGTGGTGTCAGATTTCATTTCACATTTGGATATGAATCATCAGGTGGACTGCTGTTTTTAACAAATAACAAAGTTGATGCAAAATTTAATTTAATATTTCAAAATATTACTGTTTTGGACTTTTTTAATTTGGCTTCGTACTTAACGACCAAAGAACAAAGGATAAATTTGATTGGTTGCATGCTTAAGTCAAAGTTGAGAATATGTCGTCAGCTGCTGGAATATAGAAACTGTATGGTCTTATTTATAGTTTTACCATCTATCGCGATAGCAAGCCAATTTAAAAGAGTTTCACTAAACACACCCTGACGCATTCGGCGTTCTGTTCCATATCACATTCCCAGCAAAAGCTAGTTCTGCTACGTTAACTTCTACCATAGAATGTGCTACAAAGGACTATTTATCGACAGCAAAGCAGCAAGGCCATAAATGATACTGTCGCAAAGTCTTTGTTTACTTAGCGAAACCAACACTGTGACATTTACGGTAATGAAAAGGCTGACAAATTGACCAAAAACGGATCAATTCTCTGCCCGATATATAGGCCAATAGAGCAGTTAAATAAACAAATCCACCAGTTTCATTGAAATCAGAAACAGCAGGTGGATTGCTATTGAAACTTGCAGTTTTAAGGAATCTATGGCTGTGGTCTTAGCTGTCCTTACTAATAGGTATCCTAACGGGTCACAACTCATTGGACAGGGCACCCATCTAATTAATGTAAAGGATGTGAGAATTTGGAAACGGAGGAAAATACCTAATGCTTTCTTCGCGATTGACCAAGCCTAGCCAAAAGAAGAATGACAATATATATAAGGAAATTACTTTTTCGACGACTTTTGTGATGTCTTGTTCTTGCCACCCAGAGGGATTCTAATTTTTTTCCAGAAATCAGTAGGTCAAACTAAATCCGCATCAACCTTTTCACGCCCAATACAATATTTTCCCTTTCCTGCACAATAGATCCAAAGAGATCCAAGTGAATGTTGCTTATGAATGAGACGTTTCCATAATAGGTCTTTGCACCAATTCTTTCTTCAATTTTATGTGGTTTTAAATTTTCCTTAAATAAGTTCATCGTTTAAAATTAGTGGAATTCACGAAGTCAAATTTTAAACATAGTATCAACTTCTCGTGAATTTGATGATTCTATTCAAAAAATTGTTGCTTCCTATCTTCGTACTGACGTTTTTATTATGGGAGATTTAAATGTACACAAGCCTTCTTGGCTTCAACATTCGCGTCAGACAACTCTCGAAGAAGTGTGTGTTGAGATTGTTGCTGGTCAACGTTTCCACTAGAATATCGTTAATGGTGGAGCAGTAGAAAACATTCTTGATTTATTCCATTCTTTAGGTTCTTTTAGTGTTCTTTATATCTGACTATATGGTATCAGCTAATTTCTTGTGCCAAAAGTAATCAGTTATTGAAAGAGTTCCTACGAGACTGGGGCGGTGATTATTTCAGACAGAAAACAATTTAGGTGTTTTGTGGAAAAAAATAAGCATGGTTCCTTAGCTTGTTGTCAATAACTCTCCATTTGTAAACTTTTAATATAGGGTTTTTCAATTGGTGCGAATAGATTTTGGCGCTCCGTGGCGGCCCTGGATGTGAAATCTTTTGTTTTTATTCAGTTGGTTACGCAAAATCATCATGGCAAGTTACACGATTCAACAGCATGTTCAAATGACACAACTCTATTCTAAAAATGAGTTTTCATTAACGCAAACGTTGCACGCATTGCGCCCATTTTACGGTAGACATGGTGGCCCTTCACAGTCGACTCTTCAACGTTTGGTGGCCAAATTTGAGACGACCGATTCAATAAACAATCAGTCAACACTCGTAAGTTCATTGAACGGAAAATCGTCCGAGAACATTGTCGTGGTCCGTGAAAGTGTACAGAACCCGAGGAAGTCTATTCCTCACCGTGCAAAAGAACTCGGACTTTGACAGACTTCAACTTGGCGAATTTTGCATCAGGACTTGGGCCTACATCCGCACAAGATCCAACTGACCCAGGACCTCAAAGCTCTTGACCATAGACAACGCCGAAAATCATCATTAGTGACGAGGCGCATTTTTGAGGAATGCCGTATATGGGAGGACACCAACTCACGCGAGGTTCACCAAGTGATAATGGATCCTCAAAAAGTTTTCGGTTGTTGTGGATTTTGGGCCGGCGGCGTAATTGATCCATACTTTTTTGAAAGCGAGGCGGTCACTGTCAACAGCGAGAACTATATAATGGTGATGACTAATTTCTTATGGTCCAAATTAAACCATATGGACCTAGACGACATGTGGTTCCAGTAGGACGGCCGGCGCTACGCAAACACACAGCAAACGCCACTATTGTCATTTTGCATGAACGATTTAAGGGTAAGGTTATATCTCGCAGGGGTAACGTGAGTTGGCCACCAAGGTCATACAATTTGATTCCGCTAATCGCAAAACCACAATCGACCGATGCCCTAAAGATGAACAAAACACAGACCATCGCTCAAATTCAAAAGGATCTTTGCGAAAGAGTCATTGAAAATTGGACCACTCGGACTGTGCTACCATAAGAAGCCGAGGCGGGCATTTGAATGATGTCATATTCTACGCTAAATGGCATATATGCGCCTTTTCAAAAAAAAAAAAAAGAAGGAATTTTGTTAAAACCTCACACAAAACTTGTTTTATTTCATTTCAACATCTACCCGCCCTTATTGAAAAACCCTTTAGAAACGTTATCTCTTTGGCAGCCAGTTCACCACCAATTCAAAGTTGCCAGAGTGTTGAAACTTCTCCTGGGACCAATCTTCTTTCACACACATACACATAAGATAGTTAAAATATTTACGAGCTCACACAAAAATCCTCGCCAAGATGACACCCGCGCTATTGTTCCAAAAAGGTGATCTTTAACGCTTTCAAAACCACCGCGTAAGCTTTTTCCAAAATCCTACTCTAAACGTCGCGTTCCGACCTGAAAATATTTGTCCAGCCTGTCCCTAACAAGAATCTCTTCCCCCTCAAGGTTAGTTTAGGTTGAAATGGCTGTCGGTGATGGAGTAGGTCACACTAAGACCAGTTGTTGGTTTTTTTAATATGATGCCTTCTTCTGAGCTTAATAAAAGCAATTGGAGTTCTTTACGAAACGTGAGAGACTAATTGGGGCCTATCGTGAATCCCCCTGAAAATTTTCCTTATTGGAGAATCTCCCTGGAAACAAATTTGCCTCGTTCAAAAACTCTAACAGCTCAATTTAATTGAAATTTTTTACCCTACAGTAAATCATTCCAAGAGAAACTTTACTTACGTTCCCAATGTTAGTGCGTTAGGAGATAAAGCAGGGCTTGTACAAAGGAGTTGAGGAACTGTTTCTTCCCCGTCCATACAGCTTCTGTAAGTCATTTCATTTAAGCAGTTGTTTCACCGTTTATCGAGTTTATATGCAGTATGCTTACAAATATCAAGCACCTTGAACGCTTAATATGTAGGGTAGGCCAGAAATTTGTGTGGCCTCACAGGTGGTGACGTTATTCCATCTGACGTTGGTTTTCTTAATAGAATCTTGTTTTAGGGAATTTCAAACTGTTGTGCCATTTGCATTAGAGACGATCGACAGTTAAGGACTCCCTTTCTTCCATGGTCATGCAAACGCTGGTTAATCATCAGCTTAAGAAATACTTCGAAGGACGAAAGCTTCATAATGACCGACAGCTTTTGTAGCGATAGGCTCACTGATGTCTTTATGGTTCATGTCAACGAATAGTGGAACAAATCTTTACATCGTTTTGAAGAAAGTAAGATTATTCCAATTTTCAATAGGGTTTGATATAATGACCCTTCAGTACTCTTAGTATGGGATAAAAGCCACAGAATAAATGCTAGTGTGCCTCAGGGCTCTGTTTTGTGTCCGACTCTCTGTATTATTTTTTCAATGGCCCTATACGAGTAACCTGTTATCCAGTTAATTGCTTTGCTGACGATAGTACTTCTTGTTTTTTGTTTTTCTTGCCTCACCTATTTTTCTGTTATTTTACCCGGTTGCATTCCCCCCCCCCCCCAACACTTTAACCATAATACTCGTGCTTCTAGGAATGGCCATCAGTTTGCGCTTAAGTCCACGTTCGGATGTACGCCTTACACCGCTCTATCTTTTCCCCGTCATTACAATGTTCAAGAATTTAATACCAATGTACACCGACTCCTCCTCTCTAACCCCTCTCACTGTAACTCTGGCATATTAAAGTTATTTTAAAAAGATCTTGTTTGTAGTCTCCCAATTGCGAAGCAATTTTAAATATTTACACAATACACAACCTAAAACATTTGGTGTCTTAACCTATGACATGTGTTTCGCTTAGACTAGGACTAGGCTACCCTATAATGTGCTCCCAAGGAAGAAGATTTCGTACAACTTTTGATTGTATCGTCACTGGTCAAAGTGATTTTTAGTTAAGTTCTATAAATAAATTAACAGTTCACTATGAGACAAAGAGAAAACAACATGATATTATGATTGATAAAACAATTCTTTTGGCAAGAAGGAGAGCGAAAGAAGTTTGTATTAAATTCAAACCAGGAGAACCACCTTCACTCCACATAATAAGCTTTTCCGGTTGAACTCTCCACATAACTTAAAGCATACTCAAGAACTCTCCTTTACACGTCGAACAAATAAAACTTTTTATGTTTACATACCTGATAGAATTATGCATTCAATATTTGGACTATTCATATTGATTCCCAGTTGCGGACCCACCAACCACCTTACAGCCGCTGCAAACCTGAAAGTTAAAAAAAAATAAGTCAACAAAAGCCAAAAAAACCTCTTTAACCCAATTACCTTGTGTTAGTTTTCATCACTTGTGGCGGTTGTTTCTCAACAATGAATGCAGATAATATCAAATATTCTTGTTGCATCCTGATGCGCTGGTGCAATTCATCAAGTCCACCATCGACATTTGTGCTTTTCCGTGTTATATCCACCAATTGAGCCAATTTGCAAATAATCTCCAGCAACAGTTCAATACAACTTTGTATTTGATTTAGGTTATCTTTCAGAGGTGCACCATTCCCGGCCAATGCCTGTTGTCTCTGCCAATTCTTCAATTCCACATCGATAACAGATTTGTGCAGAATTTCATATTCAGCAACGATTTCTTTCAATTGCATTACAACACCATTTCTCTGGTAATATATTGCGGCGTAACGTTGTTCCAATGTGGTTTTCATTTCTGGTGGCTGGGGATTCATTGAACTGCAGAATGTTAAGATTTGATCAAATTCACTGCAGGTCTTTTGTATATTCGGCTTTAGCATATCGATGTTCTTGACGAGTTCTTGAATGCGATTGTAAAGCTCTTCAAGTTGGTCCATACCACCACCCATTGGGGCAAAACTATGGCTGGGCATTGATGCTGCATTTCTTATGAATTCCATTTCTTTGGCTATACCTTCGCGGAGATGTGAATAGAAATCTATTGGTTGAATGTGGGCCATTTTACTTAAAATTTCCCCATACTGAAAATCAACTGGAACAGTTCGAGCTGAATCTATAATGTGACTTTTAAGATCCTTATAAAATTGATGGGCTGTATGTTCGCTGGGAATCTTTTCATCTTTGCTAAAGTAGACAAAGTAAAAACATGGATTATAGGAAATATATACATATAGAAATGTTCCATTAAGTTTTTGAATGAATGAAAAGAAAAATGAATAATTTATCAACATTAACCACCACTCACCTCAATCGCTCTTCAATAAATGCTGCAAAAAGGACACGAATTTCATACATGCCCTTTAAATCGTAGTGAGCTTTCATTATGTACGCCTCTGGTTCCTGCGCACTACATATCCTTGCCCACAAACTCATTTTTATTGTTTTCTCTTATATATTCTTTTTGTCTGAAGAACACTCCAAAACACACTGAAATGCAAAAAAGTCACAAGTTATTTTTGTTAAACAAAAACAAAAAATTCAAAATAATAATAAAAAAAATACATAGTTTCGTTTGCATACATTTTAAATATTTTATCTTAGTGCGTTATGAAATTTATAATGTTTTCGTCTTTAGCTAAACAAAGATTCATGATTATTCTATAGGAAACCTCTGCTTTTACTTTGATTTACCAACAAGCTCTAGGATTTAGCTGGAATTATACTTAAGCCTGGTAGTTTTATTTTTGTATATCATTGGTGTGATAAAAGGATCAGTTTAGTATGAAACATTTTGAAAATCGAACAAATTCGTTTGCTCTATTTTAAAGTCGAAGTTCACCCATCTTGGATTTCTTAATGTGGATTTGGAATGAGTCCAAAATGGAATGTTTTGACCTTTGGTTAAACTACTTTTCGTGCTTTTTAAACACTCATTTACGGTGGCAATCATGATAGAAAATGATTGCCAAATTTAAATGATCATCTTCATTTTTTGAAAACGTGGTTAAGATTAAATTAACCCTTTTATAATAATAAGTGCACACTCAAGGGGATAATACTTCCCTTATTATGTAGACACAGTGTGAGCACTAGGAAAGGGAGGGGTTGAAAGGAGTTGAATTAAAAGTTGAAAGGTTGAATTCCTGAATATTGCAATGGCTGGGAAAGATAGAGTGTGGCAAGGCATTCCACATTCGCGTAGTGCGGCTAAAGAAAAAATCTCTGTACATGACAGGACTACCGAAGTTGGACTCGAAGGTATATTGATGAGCATTCCTAGAAGCGCGAGTATTACGGTTGAACTGTTTTAAGGGGAAGAATGCAACTGACTATTTCTCTAGAGCTTAAATCGTTAAAATAACGGTAAAAGATGGTGAGACAAGAAACATTTCGACGATGTTCAAGCGACGTAAATGATCTTATGATGGTAATATCACCAATCAATCTTAATGCTCTACGTTGAATACTGTCCAAGAGGTTTAAATAAGTTGCAGAAGCACCAGCCCAGATATTGGAGTTAAACTCTAACTTTGGACGTATATAAATCTTGTAGATAACAGCCAGATCAGAGGGGGAAACAAACTTCTTGCATTGCCTTAGAAAATCCAACCATCTTGAGACATTTTTGGCTACATCGCGAATGTGATCGTTCCAAAAAGGTGGTTGGTGATACACAAACCGAGAATAACGAGATGTTCAGTCTCCTCGATGCAAGTGCCATCCATGGATAATGGCAAGGGGAGTATTTCTCGCTTTAACGATTCAAGACAGCATTGGGTTTTCGAAGCATTAAATTCCACGCGGTTTCTAATTCCCCTAAGAGTACTATCGTCAGCAAAACAATGTATTGGATTAGAAGTTGCAGACAGGAGATAATAATAATAATAAAAATGAGAAAGAGTGTTGGAGATAGAACAGATCCCTGGGGCACACCAGCATTTATTTTGTGGTTTTCAGACTTGAATCCATCCAATACAACTTTTATTGAACGATTCGAAAGGTAATTACTAATCCAATGAAGCAGGGATTCATGAAAACAGAAAGCACGCATTTTCGATAAGAGAGCCTGATGCCAAACTCTATCAAATGCTTTTGAAATATCAAGTGCAATAATCTTACTTCCTCTAAAAGTATGTACAGATTTGCTCCACTGTTCGGTGAGATGAACCATGAGATCACAGGTGGACCTATTGCTACGAAAGCCGTATTGTCGGTCATTATGAAGCTTCGATCTTCGAGATATTTCTTGAGCTGATGATTAATCAGCGTTTCCATGACCTTGGAAGAAGGGAAGTAAGTGAAATCGGTCGATAATTAGAGGGTGAAGGGATTCGCCTTTTGTGGGAATAGGCTGGACAAATGCAGTTTTCCATCCGCTCGGAACGATACCTAAGGAGTAGGACAGATGAAAAAGCTTACGCAGTGGTTTTGCCAGCGTTGATGAACACCTCTTCAGAACAATAGCATACCATCCGGACTAGCGGATTTATGAATGTTGAGATCTTTAAAAACTCTTGCCAAAGTACGAGTGCCAAAAAAGATCGGCCCAATAGAATCCCTAACGCGCTCGATGACAAGCAGAGTCATAACACTCACTGGAAGCGATGAATTGGTGGCAAACTGCGAACCGAGGAAGAGGAAGAATTCATCATGTTTTTTACAAATCACCAAAAACTTTTACTACCTTTGGGACATTGCAGTATTTTTTGCCGTAATTTTTGGTCATGTACAAATTTGATCCGGCGAATATGGGTGTTGCAGACTTTCCTGGCTTGCTTGAACTTATTCCGGTTTTTCTCAGTTGGATTGGCTTTAAAACATCGTAAACTTACCTTTTTGACGGTAATAACCTCTTTACAGCTCGCATCTAACCATACGTTTTTCTTAACCCTATTCGGGATAAAAGTTCTCATTTCCAGAAGGATCAAACTCGAGATCATATCTTCACTGGCGTCAAAGTCACTATCGAGGGAGCATAGTGACCAGTTAAAGATCCTAAAATAATTATTGAAACCGTCCCAATTAGCTTTCTCGTATTGCCAAACGGTTCTCTTAGATGCTCTTTCTTTAACTGGCTTGGACACGAGAAATTTTGCTGATATGACACACTGTTTTAGATTTTATTTGTTTTCGTCAAGTTGTTTTGTGATAAGTTTTAGATCTAGTATTAAAATGAGATAATTTTGATGGGGGCGAAATTCCCATTTTTTCGGCTTAATTCAAGCTATAAGCTTAATATAACTTAAGAACTAGTTACTCAGAGTTACCAGGGTGAGTCTGTTTTGGTGAGGATGCCTAAGGCAAGAAGTGCCTGACATTTGTTTATATTAAGGTCTAATCATGCATCGACTTAATAGATTAGAAAATTATTTACATGGGAATATTTAGATGATAAAAAGGAGAGGACCTAAATGTCTACCTTGTGTTACGCCAGCAAGCAAGAAAATGGTAAAAAAGAAAGCAACTCAAGCGAACATTATATACTCGGCTATCTGCGTAAAATAACAGATAAATGGACTTATGATATTGTATAAGATTTAACGGAGTATCGATTTTGATTGAGGTTGTTATAGAGCTCATTAAAACTAAGATATATACCGAGGTAATAAAATAGTTGCAGGGATGTCGAGAGCGAAGTAAAATGTTACATAATTTATTTCTTTTATTTCGAAGAGATCGTAGTCTTCTTTAATAGGATAGAGGAGAGGAGAACATTGTTTTACGACGACGCGATAAGTCGATAGTTGAAAGCGCGAAAGGAGAAAATAAATGTGTTAAATTAATTAAATCGGCAGTGAAAATAATATCAGAAGCCCACTCATGTAATTAGGTTTTCCACTTGTTTGGAATAGGCTAGACTCTGTAAGTCGATCGATGAGAAGACATTCCTTGGTTGAGGTCAGATTGGAGGCAATCAAATGTATTTTAACAGAAAAATATAAAAAAGCCACCTGTCGGCAACTTTTTGATAACGTTTTTCTCAAAGCATTAAACCTTATTGCGAAAATTAATTATCAACTACTTGGTATAACTTAAAAGTTCGGTTTGCGGAAGTGAATTGTTAAAATATTATACTATTGTGAATAATGCGCGCCCCAAAATGTTTTTCCTTGAAGAAACAGTCTATTTTTTTAGAAAACCAATAAAATTAAAAACAAAAAGTTTCGATTGAACTCTGTTTTTACTACGATGAAGAGTTAAGTGTTTTTGTGAAACTTGCTAGATTAAAGAAATTGTATCCTTTAGATATGGAAAACAATATGCAAGTCTAATGGTTTCGATTTTTCAATAAAAAATAATTAAATTGTGCTTTTCATATTGCATTTCTATAATTTTTTAACTTGATTGATAAATTGATTCATCGAAAATCCCAGTCTCAATCATTTCGAAACCAAAAATAGTGTTAAAATTTTGCGAGTTCGGAAAATGACTTCAATCTTGAAACTGCTTCGATGCAATACGTATGACATTAAAAAAAATATTTAATATGGTCCCCAGTAAACCATTAAAACAGTTAAGGATATAGGTGTTAAGGTTATGGCAGCAGGGGGGTAGTTTTTCTTATAGTGGCTCCATGTATCAAATAAATCGCACAATGGATCAGCAAATTTATATGGATATTCTAACCAATGTGATGCTGCCTCATGCGTAATGGAATATACCATTAAAATGGGTAATACAGCAAGACAACAACCTGAAACACACAAGTAAGTTTGCTAAAAAATGGTTTCGAGTCAAAGGATTAACGAAATAGGCGCAACGACTTTCGTCTTTTTGGTATGAACACAGCTTATTTTATTGTTGGCTGCGAACATTTTTTGTTTGACCTTTTTAAGGGATGATGGTTATTCTTCAGTACCGTATTTTTTGACTCTTTACAGTTATGCTGGAAGAGGTTCAGTTCAAGGAATTGAGCAAAACCAAACAATTGGGGTCTTAAAAAGGTAGATTTGCAAAAGGGACCTTTATTAGAAACCCGACACTAATGTTTGTGCAGCACTCCATAATTAATGTTAAGAATATCATACTTAAGTTTCAGAGGTAAATTTAATTTTATTTATTTTTTTTATTTTGCTTATTTCAAGCGTTAAATTAATAAAAATAATAAAAAAAAAAAACAATAATTATGTGAAACAATTATAGACAAAAAAAGTAGATACCTATAGAATAAATGGGAAGAAGGTTTAGAGATAGGGGTAGACGAACTTCTTCTAAGCGATGAAGAATTGAACAGAATTGGCTGAACGTAACATTCTAAAGATTGGATTGAAATGTCCTCATTTGGTGCTGTGAGTGGAAAGGTTCGTATTTATATTTATTAATTCTAATAAAGAGAAGATATAACGACATTGAACTAGCGTTTGCAGGCTTAAAAATTGTAAGCGGTCTTCACAAGGGGGTGGGATGAAGGACAAGGCAAAACGTACAAATCCCTGTTGTTCTGCTTCAATTCATTGTTAGTGAGTATTGTGGAAAGGTGATCAAATCTGGCTAAAATATTCAAGAACATAAGTGATATACAAGGACTTTGTAACGTATGGATAGTTAAATTCCTTAGACCAACGTTTGATAAGACTAAAAGAAGAATTCGCTTTTGCATGTATATTTCGGAAACATAAGTTGTGCAAATGGTGGTAAAAAAAGTGTTCAGGTCATATTCATTTCGTACACATTATGATTTTCACTCAATAAACAATATTGGAAATCCAAGAGCTTTCATTTCAAAGAGCTGATCTTTTCAAAGGCCTTACTAAAACCAGTGGTTATGGCATCAACTTCGAGACTTTTTTCTAGGGCAAGGAGTGTTTCGGAGATAAATTGGGTAAGATTAGCCGTGATGGACCTGCTCTTTAAAAAGTCGTAGTTAGAAAGGGTAATCAAGGGACTTACAATGAAAGTAAAAACGGTACATTTTGGTAAAGCAGAAAGCTTACCAATCGGGAGGTAAATAGAAAGTTACAACTTTTTGAAAATGGGGAATAAAAAGGACTCTTTTTACACAAGAAAATGTTAGTGATAAACGCTAGAAGTTTAAGTTCGGAGGCCTCTAACATTCTGGATGTAGATGGATAAGATAGTTGTTCACATGATGCAAATCAGGATTGTTATTAAAGACTACGTTCTTGACTGAAACGAGCCAAAGGTTAACGTTTGGAATTTAATGGGAAGCGAACATATGTAGAAAATATGATGATAGCATTCCAGTGGCCTAAATGTTGATTCTTTTAACGAAGGAAGAATGATGTGGTACACCAATTTTAGTGCGAAACTCGAATTCAGGACAACTTGTTTTGTTTTAATTGTGCAGCAGAAAAAAAGTAATTTTTCGATCAGTCTAAGTCTATTCATACCGATTATGGAATTTACATAAGGGAAGGACATAACAGTTAACTGCTTTCCGTAGTTAACACGAAAAATTCTTAATTTGTTTACAGAATTCATTTTTTTATGAACAACATTGGACTCCAAAAAAACAAGTTAAAGCGAATTGAGTTGTTTTGTATGCCTGTAGCTGGTAAATGTAAGTTTTTAAACCAACACTTACCTTAAAGTGTTTCTTAAAGACATTTAACACATTATTATGAGCACTTTATTTTATTAAATTCCACATTGCAAAATAACAAATGTCATTCATTTTATGTTATTTGAAATAACATTGATCTTAAGATTTTTGAAAATTTTAATTTACGATTCAAAAACAGAGAGCATTTTTTTTTGGTACTTTAAACAAGAATATTTTATTTAAAAAACAAAACCTCGTTTGAACGAAACGGATTAAAAAATCACAATTTAGTTTTATTCTTAACTCACTACTATATGGAAATAATTCCACCACTGCTTCTCACTACACAGTCTTTACCTTGAGAAGAGAAGTAATATTAATCTGTTTTCTAAAGATTTGTCAAACGGTTTTATATATTCGACAAAAACAAAAAATAATCATAATACACGTAACGAGTCAAGTTCCATTCATTTATCCTCATCCTCATTATTTGTGCGCATAACCGCAGTTTTTCTAACACATTTCACAATAAAAAGAAACATTATCTCAATCTCTTATATCCTATATTAAAGATACGCAAATTACCAACGTCATGAGTTAACAGATATTATCCTTAACTGTCGAATGCATTCCATAAGCTGAAATGGAAATAGACTGAAAAAAGGAAATCACGCTGTTCCTCACATGTTTATCATGTACAAGAAAAAAGGATATGTTTTCTTACGAAATAAACCTCACTACAATTCACCCACTTTAAGAAAAAGGATTAAACAAAGGAAGGAAAACGATTTAAGTCCAAAGGAAACAAAAAAAAAATATAGGAAAAAGAAACTACGGAACTTGTTTTAATGCCGTTGAAGCAGAAATAATTGAATTGCAACGTCGCCGTTGTCATTGTCGTAGTCGTCGTCACACGTCGCTCGTCGTTACCTTTTCTTTTGTTTTCTTAACTTCCTTTAAACCTCAGGTGTACATATTGTACAAGGATGTAACATATGTGCGTAATAGAAGGGTTCTATAATAATTATAATTATCTCTCGTATTCGCGAATGAGTTTTGTTCTTTTTCTGTTTATCAGGTGAGTTTACGTATTAGACAGAAAATTGCGCGACTAGTTAGCGTGTACTCCCTTAAAGGATGAATGATCTTGCCAAGTTTTAAAAATACAATTCTTGTTTTATTTATTATTTATCTGTAAGATTATTTTTTGCAGAATTCTTAAAGACAAAAAGGTATTAATTCAGTCCCTTTTTGTTTGACAATATTTAATCTTAAACTCTTAGGATTCTAGGAACGAGTATAACTTCGAATTACGATGAGCAGCGCATCCTCCAAAACTGATAGAAAACTTTAACTGGGAAAAATTATCAATTCATATTATCGGACCCCATGTCAATCGAATTCTTCCTCGGGAGAGACAAACTCACATCAAAGCATTTTACTTTACTTCTTTAGCTATCGGCAACCAAAGCCATATTTTTAATTGTTATGCAAGACAAATATGGTACATTGTAACCTTGCGTTGGGTCTCAGAACACAATGAGGAATGAAATAACACGACAAATTGGCCAAACACTCAATATTTGATCGTATATCATAGAAGCCCAGACAGAATACACTAAAAGTTTACAATCGATAAATTATTACCAAAAATTGATATTGAAAAATTTGGCAATATTAAAATTCGGAATAACTGTGTATACGAAAGATTTGTTTGTAGATAAGAAGACACTAAGTGGCTTTGCGGAACAAAAGTTGAGCCTCAAAACACTCTTAAGCCAACAAAAAAACAGAAGACAATATAGCCCCTGTAGGGTCCTTTACATAAGAAGATCCTAAAATGTAGTTTAGACACTAATTTTGTTGTTAGATTTGGGTTTCTAGTGCTGAAGTAGAAATTGATGCTGGGCCACAACAGTTAAAGGCATGCCTTCTCTAATTTAGCACTTGAAATGTTTATAAAAGATTCAGATTATTGCCAAAAATCATCTTCTCATGGGAGACCCAGATGCAAAAGTTAGTAAATATGCTAAATTATCGTTATTGGAAAACAAGTTAGCCAGTTTGTTCAAGCTTTACGTTAATATTAGAGGCTTGCGTGGAAATAAGCATTTACATAGTAAAAAAAGATGTCCCTATATATTTGTTTCATCTTTGAAAATAATAAACTTATAGAATATGAAGAATCGAATTCCGCTACAAGGGGATAACACCATTCAACTTAGGTGATGCAGAACAAAAAAAACCGCCTACCCCACCTGGACGAAGTGGCGATAACTACAGGGTACGGCAAAAAAACCTACCGTATTTTTAGGCATTTATATTTAAAGATATTTATAGATAAAATGGTATTCCGGGTATAGATAGACAGAGGTCTACGTGCCGTTTTGAGTAATCAAAGTGGCGTGGCACGTTTAGCATAGCAAATTTGTCGTAGAAGAATATATTCGTAATGGATGAGGCCCATTTCCATTTACCGGGTACTGTAAATAAACAAAATTTCCGATACTGGGCAACGGAAAACCCCCCTCAACAAATTCTCAAAACCTTTATGTGACGGTTTGGTGTGCTGTTGCTGAATTTGGTGTGTTAAAAAAGTTACAGTTAATGCGGATCGCTACTGTCACATGATTGAGATCTTCCTCCAACCAGTTTACTAGGAACCACAAAGAAGTCTGGTTCCAAGAAGATATATATGGGCGATCTTTTTTCCGGACCCTGTATATCGAATTTGCAGTCTAACAAAGCTGCTGGAGCTGATGGCAACGCTGCCGAATTATTCTTACCAGCAGGCGATGACTTGGTAAGGATTGTGCACTCATCATATTTTCAGGAAAAATCATGCTCAAACAGTGGAATATCTATACAGTTTGTCCAATCTTAAAGAAAGAATAAACTATGAACTAAAGAATAACCTCCTAAACATAGCTTATAAGATCTATAAGGTCCCTATTAGAGTGGCTTCAGGTCGATACCCATCATCTATGAGTATTAATCGATTTCAAGGTTGCGTATGTCAGTGTCTATAGAGAACTTTACCAGGCAATGTCTAGTTTTAGCATTTCTGTCAAAATTTTTTTGCTGATGCAGAATGACGATGGAGAATGCACGGTGCTCTATCAAGGTCGGAAAAGATTTTACCGAAGATTTTGCTGTCGAAAAAAGTTTTAAGCAACCAGTTTAACCTCTTATTGGAGAGAATTGTGCAAAACTCAATCATCAATACTAGAGAAATAATTTTCCAAAGGTCCGTCCAATTTCTCGAATACGCCGATAATATTGGAAAAATTGGAAGATCAAAGTGTCTTGTCAGTGTTACGTTTTTAAGCATTGTGAGGAAAGCGGAGAAGATGTTATCACCAAGAAAGGACATTGAACGACAACCTCTTGGACATTAATGTCAATATGGACAGATACCAGTTCTCATTTATGGCGGTGTGGCTTGGACCTTGTTGAAGCAAGTTGAGAACGTCTTAGGATAGAGAGTGAGGGAGAAGGTACAACGACTAACTTACGGGTTGTACACTTACCTAGAATAAAAGTCCAACAACTTAGATAGTCCGGAAAGTCATTAAATTTAATTGCGAGAAACGGCACCGTAGAGGAAGACCGCGACTCAGGTAACGCACGCACATGGAGAGGATCTACGAAACTAAAGACAGCTAGCTGGGGATAAAGGTGGTTGGAAACGCGTGTTGATAAAGTTCTAGGTCGGTCCCGAACTGTAGCGCAACCTTAAGTAAGTAATATTAAGATTATCCATTGATATTTTTGTACGTACTTTTTAGAACGAATTGATTCCAACAAAAATATTAGGTCTGTAAAAATGTGAACTACGGCATATGCGGCCTTGAAATCGATGAAGAGATGATGGGAGTCGATTTTATTTTATTGGGTTTTTCCAGGATCTGTCGTAATATGAATATTTGATCGACTGTAAACTTTTCTGGTTTAAAACCACACACCTGTTAGGTTCTTGACGATGGGCTTTAAAGTTCACATATTACAGCAGAGAAGATTTTTAAGCGATTTCAAGTAGACTGATTTCCCTAGTTGTATTAGGGAAACTGGTTTTTAAATTAAAGTTCGTAAAGTAGCTTCAATCTTATTTATTGGATAGTGCTTACTTTTTTAAATGGTTGTGAATCAAACAAGTTCAAAGTTAATTCTGGAATTTCACAAGGTAGTCATTTTGGCTCTATTTTCTTTACTTTATTTATAAACAATTATAAACGTATGTGTTCAAGTACTTTAAGTGCGTCATTAATTCCGTCAATGTGACAATTGTCATACCTGTTTCAAGTTCTTGTGATTATGAAGCATTGCAATGTGATTTTAACTCGTTTTTTTATTGGTGTGTTCATAACTGTCTGCTTGTTAATGTTAATAAACGTAAAACTATGAGCTTCTTTCACCTCATTAGCACAGATTAAAACTTAGTATTAAGATCAGAAGTGCATATTTAAGTTCATTGTTAAATTAATGAAATGGAAATATTAAGGCTTTTTTTCTTTTAATATTCCCCAAGGAAACCTGAGAAATTTAACTGATTGTATACGTATTCTGAATGATTGCCTATGCGGATGACGTTCCTATAGCGCTCTCAAGAAAGCATTTCAACACCCTAAAAGAACTCTTACAAAATGTCTTAAACAAACTAATACTTTGGTCCGATTGGTTTGAACTAGGTGTTAACAGACACATAACCGAATTAGTCCTTTTTCGTGGAAATACAAAATTCCATATGTTAACCATCCCTAGATTAAACGTATCCAATTAAAGTTCAAAGACGACGCCTCCCTTCAGCTTGCCTATTAATAAGCCGATTGCTTTGCACGATCCCATCTGCAGCAATGTGTATTCTACTCTACCTGGTACCGCTTGATATTCTAAGCAAACAAATAGCTGCAAGCTGTAATATTCGTCTCAACTCAAAACTTGATCGCATTGGGTTAACAACAACATTGGCCACACGGTAATTCTTAAGTATTTAACGACAGAAACTTTCAGATTTCTATACCTCCAACATTTTCTAGGGAAAATAGGACATTCCTAGAAGACGAGTCAATCCACTTTTACACAGATTGATCAAAAAAAATGGAGGGTGGTGTAGGATATATAGGTAGTTAGTGTAGGATGGAGAATTGTCCTCTTCCTAATCATTGTAGCGTGTTCCAGGCGGAACTTTTCGCGATAAAAGAAGTCTTGTCTTGGATTAAAGAAAACGTGGTAATAACATCTGATATCCGTATTTTCTCAGATAGTCAGGCCGAGTTGGTGATAACTTCCCCTAAGATATAATCCCCAAAGGAAAATCCCCAAATCCATATCCCCAAAACGAAATTCCCAGCAGCAAAATTCCCAAAGAGAGAATACCAAGGACGAAAATCAGTTTGGTTGCTACGAACTATTAAACTCTATTCGCGTTCCACATACCATCCACAATGCAACGAAAAAATTGTTCGCGCGCAACATAATCTCAAAATTAAACCACTCTTGTTTTGCTTTTGTGTGAAAGATCATGGCTGAGAAAAATATGGAGAAAGGGGTAATTCAATTCGCCGCTGTCTGCGAATAGGAATAAAGCCCATGTGAACGAAAAGTCAAAATATGTGGACATCCACAGTTCGCAGTTCGTTGCTCATGTGCAAGATGCTTTACAGTTAATATTTAATATTCACCTTTGCTAAGTGCTGGGCCTTAGAGACATTCCAGGAAATTGTAAGGCAGATGATCCAGAATTGGTATATTAAAAACCATTCTTTCACTTTTAGCTAATGCTAGCAATATCAATCGCTACCTGTTAACTATTGCTAATGCAAGACGCTATGAAGAAGGTAAACATCAGGTGGAATAACATCACCCCTTGTCAGGTCACGAAAATTATTTGGCTTACACTAGATTTAAAGCACTCAAGGTACTTGCTACCTCTAATCCCAAACCTCCATAATCGGTATCATAAAATGATAAGAAAGCACGCCATGCCGGCTAGGCATATTCTCAAATGACTTTTGCAGAAGCTGTATGGACTAGGAAGAGGAGAAAAGAGTCCTTCACCTTCTCTGTACATGCCCTGCTGTAGCTCAAAAATGCAAGAATTACCTAGGAGAATTCTTCTTTAACGATCTAAATCATGTCATCATTATCAGCCTCTCACGTTTCGTAAGGGACTCAAACTGGTCCAATTGAGCTAAGGAGGAAGCCTCAAGATTCTTGTGGTATCAGATTGGGCCACTAAACTTTCCTAAGTGTCTCCTTATCCATCATGGACATTGGACAGACACCTTAACCCAACCATACCTATTTATTTTAAACTCTCGCAATATTTATGAATCATGCTTTTCTTTGAATAATATGTTTAAATTTGTAGTACCCGTGGCATGATAGTTAGTGCGTTGGAATGTCACGTCAGAGATATTGGGTTCAATACCTGCCTGTGCCGTCTTAAGTTATTTTCACAGATACTGCCTCTTGTGGGGAACTTAAGAACATTTTTAATAAGTTTTAAGAATTTAAATCTTGCTTTTATAGACCAATTTTTGACATTAAATTCTGACATTTTTCGGTCAACAAATTTGTCCTTAATTTCGTTTCATTTCATGTTCATTTGGTTTTACACATTTTTGACGGCTCATTGTGACGAGTTCTTTGGTGTTTTGGATTACATAATGTACGCGGTTAAAATGTCCATGGGGTTGAGTAAGTAACACGTTTTGTACTCTCCGATAAAATTCAATATAAAATATATGATCAAAAAACATTTATCTAATTTTAATTTTTGTGAACATATCGAACTTTTAGAACTTAAAGCTGTTTGCTGTCATGTTCTTATGTGCGGTCTTAAGGTTTATGGTCATTGTAAATGCAAATATTGTGACCTCGGATAACTTGCAATAAGCCAATAAAATATTTTTAAGTGCAAGTATACTTTACTCTGTTTCAAAAATAGAATTTGTTTTATCTAAAAACTGTTACAAGCTGGATTAAGTCTGAATGTGTAAATTTAAATAAACAAATTTTACGGAAATATCAAGTCAAAGATGTAAAAATATTTCTAAACCAGATTCTAATTTTCTAGACCCCCAAATTTTGATGGTTTAATAAATCGCGTTTTAGGTATTTGAAAAAAATAGCAAATAAATCGCGTTTTAGGTATTTGAAAAAAATAGCAGTTCATGTTTTAAATCGTCTTAAATTACAAGATTTAAATAAAGAAATAATAAAGAGCTGTTCGCGAGCTCTACGAGCAGAAATGGTAAGAAAAACACCGGCTTCTTAGATGGAAAAAAAGAGAGCACGATAAGCGCGCGATCGAGGAGATAGAGGGATGTCACAACAGGAATGAGGTTCGTAAATTTTACCAAAATGTAAAAAAAACTTCCCAAGGGTACCAGCCCTAAAAGACGATCAGGGGAACACTTCTATAAACTATAGAACGGCGATGACGAACCGAATTCCGATATAAGGGAGATAGAACCACTCAACCTAGGCGACGCAGATAAACAATTCCGCCTCAAACAAAGCTGCTGACGGCATCGCTGCCAAACTATTCAAAGCAGCAGGCGATGACTTGGTAGGGAGCATGCACAAACTCATCTGCAAAATATGGTCTTAAGAAAGCATGCCCGATGAGTAGAATCTCAGCATACTTTGCGCGATTCATAAAAAAGGAGACTCTCCAAATTGCGCCAACTACAGAGGCATCAGTCTCCTTACAATTGCATATAAGATCCTCTCTGCCGTATTATGTGAACTTCTGAAGCCGTTCGTCAACAACGTGATAGGTCCTTAGCAGTGTGGCTTCAGACCAGGGGTGTCATTCCGTAATTTCCGAAACGATAATCGTCAAAACGATTATCATTAATGATATCGTCAATAATTTGCTTCACGTAACTTTATCACTATCGTCTCGTTCAATCGTTTTCAGTATAAGTTCGTTGAGTATATTCCAAATGTCAAAATGAACTCAACGAAAGATAATGCTTGTTCAATAACTTGAAAATGTTATTAAACTTGGTTTTTCTCTATGGGAAATTTTGAAAATTTGCAAAAAACGTATTGTTAATAAACATACCAATTATATTGTGATGTTTGTTGTTATTGTCACTTTTTGTGTTTTCATTTGTTGCCGCCGAAGATAAAACAATAATATAAAAGTGTTTGTTCAATGTCTTATATTTTTGTAAATCAGCTGCAGTAATAAACCCAATTTGGTCAAAGGGAAGGAAGTGAAGACTTCATTTTATCCACAGGGAACATAATTTGGCTTCAAAAATATTTAATGTTTCCAAAACTAATTTGGATTAGTGCTTTTTGCAAGAGCGATACAAAAATCGTTGCCTGTCCAATATACCAATGTTCCTACGCCCCAAAATTTCAATAGTTACAACAAATTTTAATATTGAATGATATATGTACATTATGTATGTAGAACTACAACCGTCTGGAAAATTTATTGTTTATAATATCATTATAAAGTCCTCTTGCAATTCCAAAACTACAAGTGTTTTATTTATTTAACAACAATTAAGAGAGATTACTAATGTTTTGTATATAAAAAAATGCGTAACCGAATTCATTGTATTTTTTCGAGTTTTTATTTTCATTTTGTAACAAAACTAAACTACACCGAAACTTTTTTGCTTCAATTTGCTTAGTTGTCAATGGAAATTAATAGCAGACGATACCTACTTAGCTATCGTGCAAACGCTATCGTTTGAACGATATCACTTTGACGATTATCGTCTTACGTGAAGTGAGACTATCGTCGAAACGATATCGTCGAACGATTATCGTTTTACGGAATGACCCCCCAGGAAAGTCCACTATCGACCAAATTTTCACACTACGGCAGATCTTGGAAAAAATCCAGGAACTTTAAATCGATACCCACAATCTCTTTATCGGTTTTAAAGCCGCGTATGACAGCATCCATAGGGAAGAGCTCTACAGAGCAATGTCTAGTTTTGCATCCCTGTCAAACTAATCCATTTGTGCAGAATGACGGAAAAGATCTCACCGATGCATTTGATGTCAAAAAAGGTTTAAGACAAGGCGATGCACTGTCATGCGACTTCTTCTGATCGTTCTGAAAAGAATTGTGCAAAACTCAACCGTCAACACTAGAGGCACAATCTTCCAAAGGTCCATCCAAATACTCGGATACGCAGATGATATTGACCTAATTGGAAGATCAAAGCGTGATGTCATTGGAGCGTTTTTGAGCATTGCGACGGAAGCGAAGAAGATGTGTTTAGTGATCAATGAGGGCAAGACCAAGTATATGCTGTCATCAAAAAAGCACACTGAACAACGCAAAGACTTGTTGGACAAAACGTCACCATGGCCAGTTGAGCCGTTTATTTTGAAAGTGGCATAAGTCACTTTTTCAAAAAAATCGAGTTAATGGCAACATTAAATACAATTGAACGGTATATTTTCATTTGTACCCGTACGCATAGATGGAGTGGAGGAGAAGATATAACGACGAACTGTACGGGCTGTACAGCGACACTGACCTAGTTAGCAGAATTAAAGTCCAACGGCTTAGATGGCTAGGTCATGTAGAGCGGATGGACATCAACGCTCCAGCCCGGAAGGTCTTCGAATCCAATCCCGAGGGACGGCGCAGTAGAGGAAGACCGCGACTCAGGTGGCGCACCCAGGTGGGGGAGGACCTCAACCAACTTGGCGTGCGAAACTGGAGACAGCTAGTTAGGGACCGAGCTGGCTGGAGACGCTTGTTGGTTGAGGCATAGGTCCGCCCGGACTGTAGCGCCACCTTAAGTAAGTAAGTAAGTAACTCGTTTTGGTGTATAAAATGTAAACGAACTCTGTAAATCTATTAATTAGCTGATTTAAATAAATAAAAACAATGATAGATAAATAATAGAATTGGCCACAAAATTCTGCTTTAAAAACAACTGGAATAACATTAATTACGTAGTACTTCATAATTCGTATGTTAAACTAATACAAATTGTTCTCGTCAGTGTATCTAATAATTAATTTGTATTACAAAATACTGTAGGTAGACATACCTATACATATAATCCACTTTAACAACAAGTTTTTTAACTGCTTTTAATTTTAAATAAACAACTAGACTTAAGCGTACTTTGGCTAATTAATCTCAATTTACCTTCCACACAACAATAACAACACAACAAATTGAACATTGCAAATAATTGTAATTAAGTATCTAACCTAAACCTAGGATAAGTTGTTGTAGTAAAGGAGAATTTTATTTCTACAATCCACATCCACATTTAGTTGAGGTTGAGAAAAACCTTAAACTAACTATAGATAGATAGATAGATACCTTAGCCTTACCTAAAGGTAATATATGCAGAATTCAGATAATCAGAATAAATTAATTCATAAATGCTCTGCAAAAATAAAATAAAATAAATAGAAATAAAACTGCACAGTAATAAGTTATTGTAGATATAGGTACATACATATGTAAATCCGAACTACGAGTATAAGTGCCTAGAACTACCTACGTAGGTATCTAGGTATCTATGTACATAGTTGAACAACAAGTTTCCAACAAAAGAGACAAAATCGCAAACAATAAAAATAAGAGAAAAGGACTACGAGATAGCTACGGCTACGATACACAATGGTAAATAGATATCAAACATAAAAGTTGATTCCATCGAATTTGTAACAAATATGCATTATGTATGCATCCAAAAAGTAATGCATCCTACAATTTGTCAATTTATCAATTTGCTTTATTTTGTTTTCTGCTAAAAATTGTTTTTAATCAAATAAACAAAAATTATTCCAAATCGAAATCATCAAATTATTCACTCGTCTCGCTTGTATCTCACAGAGTAGAGTCGTCATAACCCTTTTAAGCGTGTATCACAAGAAAAGAAATCCACTGAAGGTTCATTCGTTTTTGTTGTCGCCTTGTCTGTCGTTGTCGCGATATCACTTCACTGTCACAGTCACAGTCAGAATCATAGTCAATGTCCAAAATTACCATAACAATCAATAATAAATTTTTTTATTCAGTTTTTTGTTTTATAATTTTGTATTTCTTAGAAAATCCCAGGTGGAATGGACGACGACGAAGGGACGGACAGAACTCCAAAGAGGTGAAAACGACATGGTGGTGGAGATAGGAGATTGAGTAGAAACAGAAGCAGAGTCAAACCTCTCTGGGTCTCGATGTGCGCTCTTATCATTCACTGCATAGATTTTCTTATTTTTCTGTAAAGTACGCGGAGTGGAGTGGCAAACGGACAGGGGACAGCCAACAGTGAAGCCCGAAGCTAGAATGTAAATGTTCTTAGAATCGTGAACGACGAGAAAACGAATTCCAAATTCCAATGCACCACGATGGATAAACACGAAACAACAAGAACAACAACAACAACTACCATGAGAATATAGCAACAGTTTTATGTCATTTTTCACTTTTTAAGGGTTGAATTCCGGATCATGGATTCCATCGAACCTTAAAGTGTGTCGAGATTTGATGAATTCAGGAGAAGGTGCATTCCATTGAATAAGGTAAACCTCCTTGTGGAGGTGGAGAGATGGAAGGCAAAGTGCACTCAAATACAAAATTACAAGAAAAGGATCATTTTTGCAATCAATTTTATTATTTTCTATTTTGTTGCAAATAAAAAATTTATATTTTCATAAATCATAAATAGCTACATCCATATGTATGTACATAATAGTCACCGGACGACTTTAAATTTATATCGTGGACTCACTTTAACTCACAGGTCTAGTAGCTAGCACAATTCTAGATATTTACTATTTTATTCTTTCGCTCTTGTTGTTGATGCTTAAGACGACGGATATTGCAATTTTATTGCCATATATCGAATCGAATCTACTCACTCACTTCCTTACTCCCTCACTCTATCGCAGTGTTGTGTCTGTTTTGAAAAAAAATGTACTTACCTTTGATTTTTTTTTTCTCTCTTTCTCTCTCTCTCTGTTTCTGCTGCAAAATCTTTTTCTGTGGCGTTTTTTCTTTTTTTATTATTTTTTAAAATTCATTTGATTTGATGCACATTTCACTAGAATCACAAATTTTTTAATAATTTATCGATTGAATTGTGAAGTTTTTGTATTTTATCGTTGTTTGATCACAATTATTGGATTAAACTAACCACAGAATTTTTATTTTTGTTTTTCTTGTATTTTTATTTTTGTATGAAAAGAAAATAAGCACCTTCACTGAAACTACAAGTGAAAAATCCTTTCAATCGTGGGCGGCCATTTAAGAAACTGATGCGTTCAAAAAGTCAAAATCTCAAGTGAGTTTTGAATTTTGATGCGATATGATTTTTTTTCGTTGGAGATGTGTCAAAATGGGCTACTTAGTTGGGAAGAGTTTGGAAATTGGAAGTAGTTGGTTGTTGTCTGGGATGATTAGGGTGAGTGCAGAGTGTGTGTAATTGGTATAAGGCCCCTAACGCATGTGATTTATATTTTAAATCGTGTGGGAGTTAAAATCAAGAACTTTTTTCTGAGAATATCCATTTAATATAAAACAGTTACATTAGTTTTCTAAGTATGCATATACAGTAGCATAGAGGAAATATATTATCTAGAGTCCCGACCGGTACCCGTCCTACCTGAAACACCATCAAATTTTATTAGAGGTAAACTCTCTCAAATTTGAGGTAAACTCTCTCAAATTAGCTCTCGGTGTCGGGTGAATACATGTGAGTGAGTGGAGAAAAAAACCAAAATTTTGTGACCTGTCAAAAATTACAATCAATTTTGCAAAACAAAACAATGGGTTTGATTTTTAATATAATTTGATATTTTTCAGACCAAAATTCTTTATAATGAAGGGGGTATATACAAGTTCACTTCATTGAATAAAAAGTAAGTCAAATTGCAGTGAAGGAGGTGCAACAATAATCGATTTATTTTATAGTCTGTCTTTTCATCGTGTAGACTATCGGCAGCTGGATCAAAGCCGGCGTGGATTGTTTGTTGTTAACTTGTAAAAAGTTTTGTCATTTCCGGACTACCGTTTAAAGAAGAGCTAAAGCCAAGTTACGTTGGGAAATACTTCTTCAGATATGATGAAGGCACTTTTTAGATCGATGAAATAGTTGACTCTGGATCATTTTGTATGAAATTATTTATATAATATAGATAAAACAGTTAATCAGGAGAACTATTAACAACTTTGTTTTTATTAATTTTCACTTTTGTTTTGATTTATTTTAAATTTAAATCGCAGAAATTGTATTTTGTTTTCTTTTTAATTTTCGTTGTCAAAATACTTACCTCGCTGTTGATCTGTCAAAACTGGGTACAACTCAAACTGGGCCACGTTCGCATTGCAGTTCTAGGGTGCGCCTATACTTTCGTCATGATTTATTCTGTTTTTAGCTAAACTTTTCATAAAAATCTTAGAATTTGTTTGCCAAAAGCAGTTAAATATTATTTTTAGCACTGTTTTCACTGAAAAGAAGTTGCAAAATTAATTTTTCTTAAAATATTGCATTAATTTTTCAATTTTTGAATTCAACGGATCTCTATTTTAAACGGCCGAGTTCAAATCAAATCAAATTGGGTCTAGTGACTTACAACTCTCAACCATTCCTGTGTGCGAGTACTGTTGTCAGGAATGGAAGGGACCTACAATTTTATGCCGAATCCGAACGGCTAGTTTGAGAAAGCACTTTTTCATGACAAGAATTACTCTTGAATGATTTGTCAATTCCTCGCAAGAGGCAGTACCCGCGAAAATTATTTTTTTTTAAATTAAGGTGGCACAGGCAGGGATTGAACCCAAGACCCCTTGCATGACAGTCCAACGCACTAACCATCATGCCACGGGTACTACGGCTGAGTTCACCTCATAGTTTTTTCCCCCGCGGTTAAGCAATATGGGCACAAATTACATAACAACTACATTCAAAATGGCTTGGTCCCATAAGAAATGCACGGGACAACTAACACATGCTTATCCTTATGGACAAAATCCTCCCAATTTAGCTTGTGGGCCGAAAGAGAGCAAACCTATTAAGTCGGGACTCTAGATAATATATTTCCTCTATGTACAGTAGTAAGCTATGAGTTAAAGTGAATTTGGTTTCAGTTTCACTTCTGGTACCACGGAGTGAGGCACCAAAGAAAGAAAAATCGCAATTAACATAGATAAGGGATGAGTTCTGTGGCCCTTCTATCCAATTCGATTCTACTTTTGATTCTATTAGAAATTCATTTCCGATTCTACTTTCGAGTGGTACTATCTATAAAAATAGAATCGGATGCCGGTAATATCAAGTACTTCCCACAAAATTTCCGATTTTCGAACGAGTCTCGTTATGTGTGACATTAGATAAAAAAAAAAAAACAAAACAATCTTCTGTGAATAAAAGTCAATTAATCTTCGTGAAAAAAATCAATCAAAACAATAATAAAAACAAATACAAATGGACAGTGTTGCAATTTGGTTAGATTCTGAAGAAAATCCGGAACGAATTGAAGAAAAAGAAAGAAGGCGAATTAGAGACAATTCCAACATAATGGAGCTTGGCAAGAAAAGGTTTGCCCATATTGAGCAACTATTTGAACGCATTTTTAATCCAATCTACATTATTTCAGCTCTGTTTAAAATTACCGCTTTTCAAAAGATACATTCATGTTTTTATTGAACCAAATTTCAACGCCAAAGGCAAACTTCTGTTCCCTACATGATCAAGTTATCAGCTACCCTGAAGTTTTTGGAAGTAATTTAGAATTTAGAATTTAGAATTTTATTAATCATGATTAGCTAATATTGTAAGAACATAAATTCTTATTTATAATATAGCTTTAAAGTGTACAGCAGCTACGGCATTTTGTATCACAATAAATATAAGTTAAAATGTTAAAACATCAAATTACAAAAAGAAAGAAAAAAATTATAATAACAAAAATATTAATACGAGTAAGAATAGGTACTTATACAATTTTATAAAAAGATGAATTTAAAAAATGTATTATTAATTGTTTTAATTGTAATTAATTGCTAAGGTACAGTTTTAATTCATTTTTTAATTTCTTTGCGCAATTTAAACTTCTTATTTCACGTGGTAACGAATTCCACATTCGTGAGGAGTTTACAAAAAACTGGCGTTCAGATGTCGCACAACAAAAACGCTGGACCAAAACTTGAGCGGAACGATTTGAGTTTAGGAATCTTATCTCATTATAAAGGTATTCAGGTTGTCGGGTTTGAAGAATATCAGAGAAAAAAGTTAAAGTTCGATATTTGAGAAAATTTGTAAATGTCATTCCGAGAAATTGAATCACGTAATTGGATATTCGATCAAAACGTCTAAGTCCATAAACATAACGAACAGCACAGTTTAAGACGACACTAAGTTTTCTTTTGCTTTCGAAGTCAAGTTTGCAGAAAATTTCGCAACCGTAAGTGATTAAAGGCAGAAACAACGTTTTTATTAAAAGAACTCTGATTTTTATTGGAATTAAATATTGAGATGGCCAAAGCATACGAAGGACACTATAACACTTACCCACAGTTCTATTGATATGGTCCTCCCAAGTCAGGGTCATATTGAACAAAACACCGAGGTTTACAGCTTTGTCGACATACATGATGGCATTTTCTTTGAGAGCAACTTGAGGAAAATATGACACATCCATCTTATTCCTAGCGATGACGATGCATTTCGATTTTATCGGGTTAAGTAGCAAGCAATTTTTAATTGACCATTGATCGATTCTTTTTAAATCTTCATTAATACATGCAACGTAGTGTTCAATCATCCCTAAGGGACAACTTAGGTAGAGCTGAGTGTCGTCGGCATACATGCGAATGGAACAATTTTTTACAATACTAGGCAACTCGTTCACATACATTGAAAAGAACAAGGGGCCTAGTAACACCATTCGCAACAGGTAAGAAGATCGATTTTTGTTGATTATGTTCAACCGTCTGTTCACGTTCTGTTAAATAAGAAAACAATAGATCGACTGCAGAGGAGGAAAAATTGAAATAATTTGAGAGCTTAAGGCAAAGAATGTTGTGATTTACCATGTCGAAGGCCTTAGAGAAATCGAGAAGAATTAGGAAAGTAACGTTGTCCATATCAACTGCTTTTCTAATATCCTCAGAAACACTTAACAAGGCAGTCAAGCAGCTATTTTTCTTTCGAAAGCCAGATTGTCTTGAGGTCAATAAGTCAAACCGTGATAGAAACTCGTTTATTTGCTTTTGAAGTATTCTCTCGAAAACTTTCGACAAAAAAGGAAATACAGTGGACGTCCAGTATAACGAATGATATAATGTTCGAGGTCATTCTCTATATCGAGAGCGTTCGTTATATCGATCGACTTTTCCATTCAAACAAATTTAAGTAAGTGGTTGATTTATTAATTTTATTAATAATTTTGGCACACGGAATTTTATTGAAATTTCCTTAAGTGAAACGCGTTTGTTTCTCTCATCAATAATTTTGACTTTGTCCTTTAATGAAAGCCGAGTACGTTGAGATTTTGTATTCATTTTAATATTTTGTACACAAAACTAATTCTACAAAATTATTACGGAGCGTTTCAACCAGACGAGACTTTAAACAACAAAAACACTATTTAACTGCTAACATTATCTTGCCGTGTCGTGTCATTGAATATGTGTGTGTAAGACCGTACATAAAATTCAAAACTGCATAGCGATAGACAAACCAAAAAATAAGAATTCTAACAAAAATGTTTTAGTAGGCGATGCGAAGACTAAACGAAAAACAGAAAGCTTGTTATAGTTTTGAACCTTTGGCGCACACACATGCATATGTACGAGAATAAACTTATGTGTTGACATAAAAATATATGCACAGATCACAATGGCAAGAAAAAAAATCATTTTAAGGCAATATATATACGCGTTCGTTATATCGGATAGCAAATTTTTATCATCGTTCGTTATTTAGAGATGTTAATGTAAATTTCAAAAGCGTTCGTTATATCGCAAATTCGCTATATCGGGCATTCGTTATATTGGACGTCCACTGTATAGATATAGGTCTAAACTCATCTCCTTTGGAATTTTTTGGTATAGGAATAACCTTTGCTTTTTTCCATAGAGAAGGAAACTCACGTGTTCTTAAAATGGAGTTAAAAATGAGTGTGATGAATGGTAGCAAGGTAGGGAGAACAATTTTTAAAAACTTAGGGTGCATCATATCGAGTCATACAGCGTTAGATTTTATCGATAGAAGGGCCTCAACTATATCCTCCGGGGTAATGGGAGAGAAGTCGAAAAGGGGTGTATTAGGCCTAGCATTTGATATATTATTCTCCGATGAATTAACCCGGTCTGGAAAATGCGAGGTGCCTGTCGTGCTTGAGACCAAAGATAAGTTTAGGGCATTTATGTCAAGCAAATCTGTAGATTTGTTATCGAATTTACCAATTCCTATGTTTTTCAGATTCTTCCAAATCTCTTTGCTTCCCAATACGGCATTGAAACGTGTTGAATATGTCTGAGCTTTGGCCTTGCGTATCTCCCGAACAATTTTGTTTCGCAGTTTGGAATAATTTACATAAAAACTGTCAATGCGAAATAATTTCCAGCGTTTGAAGAATAAATCTCTTTTTTTAATGAGAGAGAGAATACTTCTCGTTATCTACGGTTTGCTATTTGGACTGAAAGTTTTAGTGCTTAGGGGTACATGACTATAATAAAGTTCATTAATTTGTTCAGTAAAAAATTCTACCTGCATAGAGGGCGAAGATATATCTAACAAAGAGTTCCAACTAATAGTATTAAGATTTTGTTAAAAGGCGGCGTAGTTCAAATTACGGAAATCCCTGTATTCTATGGTATGGTTTTGCCTATGTCTTTCAACGTGGAAATCATAAACTAAGAAAATAAGGTCGTGTTTTGAAAAACCTGGAGCAGATAGTTGATAGTAGTGAATAACTTTATTTCGATCACATAATAAAAAAAGATCCAACAATGAAGGATTACCATTATTAGGGAAATGTGTAGGCTCAGATGTGTTTACAGAAAATAGATTAAGCGTCAGAAATTTGTCATACACGTTATTTTCCTCTAAGATATTGCAGTTGAAATCACCACTTAGGATTATGTTAGAGTACGAAATTGAAACCTCTTCTAAAATAGAGATAAGAGGAGAAATACAAATGTTTCTGTTGGGTCGATATACTGTTCCCACTAAAATTTTTTCTTGACCATTCAAAATTTCTACGAAAGCGAATTCCATTTCACTTTCGTTACAAGAGACAGCTATCTGTCTTGATTTTAATGTTTCTTTGACATACATGGCAACTCCCCCACCTCTGAGCGTACTCTATTTGAACGATATACCTTATAACCTGTGAGAGAGCATATGTTGTTGTTTTGAGATTCAGAAAGCCAAGTTTCAGATACACAAACCACGTCAACCTTAGAACCTTCAAATGTAAAGCGAAACTAGTCAATTTTACATAGCAAACTTTGTGCATTGATGTGAGATACTCTAAGGCCAGTTTGATGTCCACTCAAAATATTAATCATGGTGCGCAAATTAAGATCACCCATCGCAAATGAAAACAATAAAATTTAAAGTGCACAAAGAAAAAACAAAGAAGATTTACTGTATGCTAAAAATCCTTGAAAGATAATGTATTGTAAATATAATTGAAGTTGTAAAGCTTAGTAGGAAGTTAAAGACAGTAATAAAAAATATGATGAAAAATTAAAAAAAAAATTATAGAATAAAAGCAAAAATTTAAAAAAAAAATATGAATATATTATAAGTAGGTATTTAAATGTTAAACATTATATTTCAGAGTTGGCAACCATATTCAGTAAGCAGTCGATCAGTTGAGCTTCTTCATTCATAAGTTTTTGGCAACAGGAGGTTACCAAAATCAAATCGGTGGAGACAAGTGTGCGAGACTTGCTCAACAGATGTCCAAGGTTATAGCTGAGGTTTTAACTTTAATCGAAATAGTAATGTGTCCTTAGCTTATCAACTTTATAGTGACAGAGGAAGAGAAAAGGAAGTCAAAACGCCATTTTTGGGAAAAATCGCATATTCCTGGTGTGATTGGTGTTGTACGCACGCATATACAACTTATTCGGCCGGCTATGAGTGAATAGCTTTTTTTTCAACATAAAGCTTAAGCACAGGGGCCCTACTATGTATCTCGATTCTATTCGAAACCCATTTCCGATTCTACTTTCGAATCGTACTACGCACGACAGTAGAATCGATTGCCGGTTATACCAACTTGTTTTCAAAAAATGTTCTACTTTCAAACGAGTATCGAGGTGTTTGAAAGTTTTAAAAACAAAAACAAAATTACAACATCAAATTTTTGGACAAGAATAATTGTTACAAAAATGGAAACCGTTGGAATTTGTTTTAATTTGCAAGGAAATGAAGAACGGTACGAGGAAATTGAACGCAGAAGCATAAGAAATAATTCCAACATAATGGAGCTGAGTGAGAAAAGGTTTGGACTCATTCTTAATGTGAAATATGTACATATATACTTTTGTTTTGGTTTTGTTAAGAACTATCGTTTTTCTAAAGACGGGCTTATGTTCTTACTTAACACCATATCATCCGACATCATTACTTACACCTTGACAATTTTGACGATTTTGCCTTGTTTTGAATTCTACTTTCGAAGAACGTAGGTAATTTTGAATTATCTGAAATCAAACTTATCAAATTTCCGAATAAAAAGATTTTACTATTATAAAATTGAACAATTATCTTTGAGTTTATTTTTCAGACTAAAAAAATGAAAAAAACATAAAAACTGAGCTTTGCTCAAAAACAAACTTGATTCGAAACTTAAAGTAACAAGTGCAAAAATAAACACGTATTAAATTTACATTAAAAGAAAACTTGGTTTCAATACTTTCCCTTGTTAACTTAACATTCTCTAAAAAGTCCCATTTGATTGCATAATAGTTTTAGTCTTGGCAAAGGAATTGGTTTAGTCATTATATCAGCTACTTGATTCTCGGTAGATATTTGCTTGATTTCGATTTACCCTTCATTTACTTTTTCTCGGATGAAGAAATGTTTCGTTGCAATATGCTTTGTTCTACGATGAAACTCTGGAGTTTGAGCAAGTCTTACTGCCGCAGAGTTATCTACCTGAAGAATTGGAATTTCTCTCTAGTTTATTCCATTGAATAATCTGCACAGACAAATTATTTCCTTTGTTGATTCGTTCGCTGCTACGATTTCGGCTTCTGTTGTGGATGTTGCAACCATTGCTTGTCTTTGACTAAGCCAGAAAATAGCTCCACCTGCATAATTGATTATAACTCCAGAAGTAGATCTTCCAGTACTTTTGCATCCACCAAAACCTGCAACACTAAAGCATTCTTAAAATCTTTTCGATATTCAATACCTAAGCCCAAAGTTCCAGATATGTAACGAAAAACTCTTTTAACTCTTGTTATATCCTCTCTTGTGGGATTTTCTAAGGATCTTGAAAGGAATCCAACGCTGTAAGCCAAATCAGGTCTTGTGCCTGCCATAAGATACATCAGAGCACCAACTGCTTGCCTGTATGGAAATTTACTGGGTTCTTCTTTCGCTGATTGCGAAGTTTCTCAATTCTTCACCATTGGAGTTGAAATTGCTCTACACTGACTGAACTGGAAACGTTCCAAATTTTTTCTTCCGTGCGCTTTTTAGTCTATTTTTAATCCATTTTCGATGCATTCTTTGAAGTAATTGTGAACTCGGTTTTCAGTTCTTCAATGTTGATCAGTCGATGCAATAAGCCCATCATCTACGTAGAGAACAAGTACTATTTTCTTTTCATTTCTCTCCCTCATATACAAACAAGGATCAGCATCACTTGCCTAAAATCCTAGTTTGGATATGAAACTTTCAAAACGTATGTTCCAGCATCTTGATGATCTTCTTAAGTTCCCATACTTGATCTGTACCATCTTCGAATCCCTCCGGTTGTTTCATATATATGGTGTCTTCTAAGTCACCACACAAGAAGGCTGTTGATACATCAAACTGCATGAGATGCATCTTTCACTTGCAGCAATGCTAAGAACTGATCTTATGGTTCCCAACTTTGCTACGCGGCTAAAAGTTTGACTGTAATCAACACCTTCTCGCTGAGTAAATCCTTTTGCTACAAGCCTTGCCTTATATCGATTAATGGTTCAATCTACATGCTTCTTCAAACAATAAACCCACTTGCAATGTATTGCTTTAGCACCTCTTGGTAACGAAGTCAATCGCCATGTTTGGTTTTCTTTCAATGACTGGATTTCTCTTTCCATAGCTTTCTTCTATTCGAATTTTTCTTTAATGTTGATGGCTTCTCGAAAAGTTTCTGGAACTGTTCAAGAGTCTACAAAATCACATGTGGCCATTACAAAGTCTTCAAACTTCTGCGGTTTCCTGATAGTATTTCGATCTCTTAGAAATCTATCTTCGTATTTTGCTGTTTTATTGTGATCTTCTATTTCACTATCTGGGCTGGAATTACTTTCTCTCCCTGTTTCGTACTCATCCAAATATATGCTACTCTCTAAATTAATAGTTCTTTCTCTATCTCTTATTTCTTCAACGTTTTCGGGATCTGCAAGATTTTCTTGACGTTCTTCCTGTTCCGAACTTGTTAAAACGATATCTCGAAAGGGAAGTTTAACTGCGGGTGTTCCTGAAACTGCACATCTCTTGAAAGAACTAACTTGTTCTGATCTTGAATAAAGATACGGGCTTTTACCATCAACTGAAGACTTTCATGTCCTGTTCAGGATATAAATAGCAGTGTTTGTCAGCTCCGCCCAAATTGCGTCTGGAAAATTGGCTTCACTGTTCGAATACTTAAAGATTCTTGCCATTTCAAATATAGTTCGGTTTTTACGTTCACAACTACCGTTTTGCTCTGGCGTGTATGGTGCTGTAAGTCTCTATGTGATACCATTTAATCGTAGGATTTGCTTAAATTCAGAGTTGATGTACTCACCACCATTGTCACTCAGTAGTTCCTTGATGGGATGACCTAACATCTTGGCATATGCAATCACTTCCATCAGAACATCTTTAACTTCTGATTTGTGTGCTATTGCAAATCCGTATCGGAACTTCGTAAAACTATCCTTAAAAATGACAAAGTATTTCTTCTTCCCAAATGAGTCACTAAAAGGTCCACAAACGTCTGTAGACATCAGCTCACAAGGTGTTGTCGCTTTTCTTTTTGTTCCGAATGGAAGTCTATGAGCTTTACCGTAGATACAAGGCTCACAAATCTTTTAGTCGAGCATTACTTTAATTCCAAATTCTTTCTCAATCATTTGTTTGACGTGTCTTGTGTCTTGATGGCCCCATCGCTCATGGTAAAATTGAAGTGTTGAGTCTTCTCCAACTGCTACGTTCAACTGCAAATTCTTTTTCGATACTATTGGTTTGATTGCTGCCTTATAAAGAGAACCATTCACTTGGCGGTTTCCATATAAAACAATCTCTCCATCGATATCAAGCCAATACTCCTTAGTGATCGACTTGAAAACACTTCTCTTATTTCTGTCTTGAGCAGCTAATATGGAAAGTAAATTACGAGAAATAGAAGGTACATACCAAACATCAGTTAATGTCACTTCTTTGTTATTGTGAAATGAAATAGCTCGGATGGTCCCTTTCCCAATAGCACTAAGCATTTCCTTTCCAGCGGCTTGAATTTTGTGTGGACTGTAGAAATTTTCAAATTCAACGTACCAGTCTGATCAGTTGGTAACATGCCTTGCTACACCGTTATCAACCCACCAATCCGTCGTCTTGAAATCAGTAGCAAAAACATCGTTACGTATGGACATGAGAGATGTGTTCGTGTCAGCAAAATTGTTAAAAACTTCTCTTAAACATCTTATCTTTGGTTGGTCTTCCTTCAGATACCCATCGCCTACAATCTCGCACAAATTTCCTTTTTTCTTGCAAAAATTACAAATATCTTCTCTTTTATTTCTTGATGTTCGTGGTCTTGGTAAGTTTTCTTGTTTTCTTGAATCATATTTAACAACTAGCGCCTCTTGAGCTGAGTTGTCATCTTTATCCTTCTTATTGAAATTTCTTTCGTACATGCACAGCTGTACTGTTAACTCATCGAAAGTCTTTTGTTCATTTTTGGTAAGAAACATCAAACTTGACTTGAATGTCTCAAATGAACTGGGCAATATGTAAAACCTTACATACCAACATCCTTTCTGGAAGCATATTTTCACTCTTGGCTTTGAGTCCATTATTAACTTAATTCCATAAACTCTTCAACTGTGCAATATGCGTGGAAACATCATTGCTTGTGTTCCAGTTAAATGCAAAAAGGTCGGTACATATTTTGAACAGTTGGAAGTTGCTTCGAAATGCAAACGCAACGCTTCCCAAGTATCACGAGCTGTTTCTTGATCCATAATCTTCTGATAGACCTCATCAATTACAGAGCTTGTGATCATGGACTTTGCATAGCTATTTGCCTTCCGAAAGAAATTGTTCATTTTGATGTGCTTCTTAACTGCTGCTTCTAAGGCTTCGAGTTTCGTCAATATCCCGTCAATAAGGTCTATTGCTTCTTCATGGTAATCGAGTAAATCCCTTATCTTCCGTTTCCATATTGGACAATCTGCTTCTAAAAATGTGTTTTTCTATTTAAATGTGTTGCTTAATTTCTAAGTATATTAATTTAAACTAAAAGTTAGCTCTGAAATTTTCAATATGGATATCATAGCTACTTGAAATCGCTACTAATATGGAATGCATCTTATCGATTAATATTTTATCGACACCCAAGATTTCAGATACGACTCCCTCGTTGCAAAAAAACGCCTAGCAGTGTTTCCAAAACCTTGGATTTGAACTTTATTGGCAGCGACTAGTCCTTATCTTCCTTGAAAATTTTCCATTTTTTTATTAGAAGCCTATGAGCAACATGTAAGAGACACTCAAAAGATCGAATCCAGCAATGCAGTAAGGACAATCCAAACTGCAATGCACTCGGATTGTAAGGTCTCAACAACAGCTTTTCGATTTCGTTGAAGTCCTTTGAACTAGCACCGCAAATATAACGGCGCTGAGAAGAGGTTGTACTTGTAAGGGCATTGCACACTTTTCTGTCCACCATGGTAAAAATCAGTTTGTGGGAAACTTCAACAACTTTTTCCTCGATGGTAATAATAGAACAACACAAAGCCTGAATTTGAGCATCAACTCGATGCTTCTCAGCTTCCGATACTTGTGTAGATTACTTTTTGTTTTTATATTCGAATTTTATTGGGCGACAATATCTGATTGATGACGAGGAAAATTTGGAAACAAGTTGGATGGGAACGACCGAAGATATAAAAACACTGGAATCATCAGCTTCGAATCCCCACTTGCAGATCAAACACAAGTTTCGAAGTTGTTCCTCATTCAAAGTTAGTATAACTTCTTTTTGAGCCAAAATCAAACGATCTACAGTATGATCCATTAATGCCTGCACTGTTACCTCTGCTGAACTATCAGTCACATGCATTCCTTCTTTTTCCGGATAGCACATTTTTTTGGCATTTTGCACTACTTTGTAGGAAGGAAACCTTTCAGGGTCTTTTGCTCTAATAACATTATATTGATGCCTCGTTAACTTGGCCTCTATCATAACTGAAAGTGCTTCCTCACCTGACATCTTTCGTGTGCGTTGCCGTTCTTTACGAAAAGCATTTTGATAATAAATCGCTCACCGAGGTGAAGGTACCACTTCGATAATTAATTTTGCATCAGCTGGATGACCTTCAGCTCTCAAATTGAGTTTTGTTGCGAAGCTCAGAAGTTGACATCTCTTTTCGAATATTTTTCGTCTTGATCCTTTTACTTCTGTCGGTACTTTCTTCGAAAGATTTTTTTGGTCGACCAACTTTACATGGGGCTACTGGATTAAAAATTTTGAAGCAAGCTTATTGATATAAGCAATCAAGATTCGTTTTTTTTCTTGAACCTGATTTCGTTCCGATTACATTTTAACCACTTTTTTTTTAAGTACAGCTCCAAAAACGGACAAAGAATGCTGAAGCTCCTTGGCATCAACATTGTGTCTGGCTTCGAGGTCTTCCGCTAAAAAATTTAATTTTGTTTTTAGTGTTTGGAGCCCTGAATCTCTCATGAGCTCATACAACTCCAATCGAGTATAAAATATACTGTTTGAATGTGAACCTACACAAGAAAAGTTACAAAAAAACATTCAAAATTTTCTGAGCTACTCTACTAAAGAAATCTCAATTAAAAAAAATGGTGTACATATGAGCACCGGATTCTTTGTTCGCACAATACATGAGCCACTATTTTTACAAATAAAAATCTCGACATAGAAACGTCTAGAAACCTACTTTTACTTTAGCTATACGTAAAATATGCCCTTAATTATATATCACATTATTTATATTCCATTTATATTGAAAAAATAAAAATAGAAACTTAAAATGAAATGTGACTTAAATTTAGAATTGCGGAGCAAAAAAAATATAACTGTTTAAGCTAATGAAAGCTTAGAATGTGTGCTAACGGTAAAACCGGGTTTTATTTTCATGTCTGACATTTTTTTTTTAGTTTATTCCGATTCCTTTATATGAGTGGGCCCAGCCCACTGTGCATCGGTGGAAAAGTATTTGACGCTCAACTTGCTTCTCGCAACTTGATGTCGTTAATAGTTGTTTCTGTTTCAGCAATAACCTCAAACATTTCAGCGACATCTTCATGGTCTTGATGACTGCAGCTCATACTGGTGTCTTGCAACCCGAAACTAAGGGATCCATTCATCCCATCGATTGCTTCACCTAAGTCAAGCAACTCACTGACTTTCTCTTCCAGTGGAGTAAGTGGATAATGTTCCGGAAAAATTAATTTTATTTTTTCTTAGCTTGGCTTTAGTATGAACCTTAAAATCGGCCCAGACCTAATAAAACAAAAATAATATTAAAGAATTGGTCAATATTGAAACATTGTTTACCTTTTCCATCTTTCTGCATCACGCTGCGGTGGACCTTAAGCATTCAAATCGTTTGACAATTTGGTCCATAAATGCTTTGATTTTTGTCTGGCTGCGAGTGTTTTTGAATAACCCTTGGACAAGTCTGGGTGCTTGGTGCTGGTACAGTGATACAAAACTTAACTGTATTATTATATATATAAGTTTTAGTAGCGAGTTTGATAACCTTTCGCTTTCATAACATCCTGAAGGCGATTCTTCATAGAGAGAACTAGTTTTGAAGCGACTTCACGCGAAATTTTGTTCCTTTCTTTCAATATACCAGCTTTTAGCTGTTTTTTATTACTTATTTTTGTGTTCTCGGACCTTTCTTCCTAAATAATCCCAAAGATGCTCAATGGGGTTAAGGTCTGGCAATTGGGGACGATGAGGCAATTGCAATTTAACATTAAAGAGAAGCCACTCCTTTACTATCCTTGATGAATGTTTAGAATAGTTTTCTTGCACAAGCAAAAAGTCGTCTTTAAGGCCAATTTTTAAAGCGCTGGCTTTCAATTTTTTTTTTAAATGTTTAAATATTTGGTTATATCCATTGTTGTTTCTATAAAACCTAATTTCCCACACCATTGGACCCCATAGCTCTCCAGACCATAACATTTCCGCCTCCATGTTTCATCGTTGATTGCAAATTCTTCACATCTAATGCTGTGTTTGGTTTCCTCCACACAAATCTGCGACCGTCCGACCCAAAGACATTAAACTTGCTCTCGTCAAGGTGTAATACATTCGTCCAAAAATCATTTGGTTTTGAAACGTATGCATTCGGATAGTTCATCATTTGCTTGAATGTCAACAGCTATTTAAGGAGCACTTAACTTAACAGCCTTTACCATTCTTTCAATTTTTTGTTCCATATGAGCGTCTAGAATTTTTTTTCGACCTCTTCCTGGGGCCACTCCAAAGCTTTTATTTTTCAAATTATTTTTTAATACATATTGAGCTGTAGACCGTGGTTTACCAATAATTGACGATATCTTAGCATAACTTATTCCGTCGTTTCTTATTTTAAAAATCAGTTTTCTTACTTCAAGAGGTACCTTTTTATGAGAAGCCTCCATTTTCAAAATAAACTTCGCAAAATTAAAAAAAAAAACAGTTGAAAACATCAATACACCAGGGCATACTCAGCCTCGATTTCTCAATATCATTACAGTACACAATTTACATTTCAAAAAGAACCGTTATTTCCATTTTGGTAGAGAATAGAACAGTGTACGAACATTTGATTGATGTACGAGCAATTTTTTGACATTCCTGGCAAAATTCTACTAACGGCAAAAAATAAACATGAGGCAAAACTCGAACATTTTGTTGCATTTAATATTATACATTATAATTTTATCAAATAAAGTCAATAAGCTCAGATTTGTGGTAGGAAGTTCATAGTGTAAGGGAAACCTATTTATTTGCAATTGCTGTACGTGCAATTTATTTTGGTGTAGTGTAATTGCCCATTATCTCAAACTGCGACACTTTAGTATTTGGAATTTTAGATGATGCCCTGGAACAAAAAACATATAAATTATACATATGTACATATTACTATGTTTATGAAATAGTTGAGAATTATTAATTTATAACTTTTATTTACTTACATTCTAAAAAAAAACTCCTCGACCGACCTTTTCGCAAGCACATTTGATGTAGAATAATTATTTGCGAATTCACAAGATTTTGACATTAACTCTAGCCAAACGTAGTACCAATTTTGTTCTAAAAAAAAACAACTTGGCAATACTAGAGCTGTTCGAGTTTCGTTTTCAGAACATGCTTATAGAATTACAGTGTTCCGATTTTGCGAATTCGAACAGTTTTACTTTAGAATCGAGTTCCTGGACAAATTGTTTAGGTACCATTAAATCATTGGATCTATAGGTAATTATGATGGATTTATATTGACAAAATTCAGAAGGAAATCAGGGGTGGAATCGGCTAAAGCGCACCATACACAGTTCAACTCAATTCGTCACTTGAGTTCTACCTTGTTCAATGGACCATTTTTGACGAAATTAAGTTAGAAATGCAGTTTATGTAATTCGAGGGTGCTCTTTCGATTGGTGTCGTTTTGTTCTATCTCATTTAGTTTTCAAGTTATGGAGAACTGTTTTGTTAAATAAACCACTTTTTTGACCATTTGGAGTATCACTTTTGTTCAATAAACGACTATTCAATCTTTTTGTATCATATTGAACAATTCATTATTTCTTATTTCTTTCTTGTTCAATATCCACATTTATGGATTTTTTGTTCAATATTCTTATATGCTTCATTTATTTCTATTTTGTTCAATGTTCAAATTATTTGTGCCTTATTGAACAAAAAGATATGAATTTGGTTATATAAGAACAAGAATTCTATTTTGTCATACGAGATCACCATTGTTGCACTTAATTTGGGTCTGAGCGTCTTCACATATTCAATGCTTTTTGAGTAATATAAAAGAAGATGGAAAGACCAATTGTATTCAAAATTCATGCAAAGACTTAACCAAAAAGAAAAAGAGCAGTAGTGGTATCTCGGAAAAAGTTTGCATTTATGTATTCTTTGGGAAAATGCAATGAAACATTGGACAGATTCACACAACATAATTTGCAGTCAACTGCATTCTTTGAACGCAAATTTTGAACAAGGCAGCTAAGCTAGTTACTTTTTCAAGGGTCATAAATTTCAAACTCAGAACTTTACTTCACTAACTTCCACCTTCAGTTCATCGTACAAGAACTACCAAAAACAATATTGTCTACAAAGCAATAGTAATAGTCTAAGAGCCGGCGCACTGGAATAATCAGTCTTGAGCTGATTATTTATAAGAAAGAACTGAATGAAAAAATTTAAAACTATTTCATAATTCAGTTTTGTTTTTCAAAAAACAAAACCATTTATATATTTATTTTGAACAAAAACCACATTGAACAATCAAGAAGTAGTTAAAAAAAATTACCAAACACGACACTTCTTTTCTGGATTCATTGGAGTGCCCATCGAACAGTTATAAGTCGTGGAAAATTCTTCAAAATGTTGTAACGTTGAAAGGACTCTGTATCTATCCATAGGATGGTCTGCGTATATTTCATTCCAATATTCCTTGACCCCATATTTGGCGCAATACACTTGGGCAAAACTAAGAAAAAAAGTCTTTTCCGGAGAAAGATCTAGACCCGGGAGGGTCTCCAAATGCTCTGAATTGTTTTTAACTGTCAGTTTTTCATTTGCCACAGTTTTATATGCCACAAATGCCTCCCTGAGTCCACCTGAATCAGCGACTGATTCTAAAGTGTTCTTTGTACGATTAAGTTTTATATCGAGCAAAGGTACAGTAAAGTTGCTGTGATGTTCCACAAAACATCTCGAACGATTGTACATTACTTTAGCTGATTCTTCCGAGTATGTCGTATGGTTTTTGAATAATTTTTCAAATTTACGACCTCTATACTCCAGACTGTGGGCTATTTCATGGCCTACGATGTATCCAAGACTTCCGTATTTCACAGATTGAGGCAGATGTCTGTGAAACACAGGCGGAAACATTATACCAGCTAAAACATTCACTCGATGTGTGACGAGATTGTAAAAGGCATTCACTTGGATTGCATTGAGAACTCCCAACGGTGATGCATTTTCGTCCAAATCCGCCTGCAGAAAAGCATAGTGTTGCATATTCACTCGGAATTTGGCCAATTCAAGATTATTCGCATCATAGTTCTCGGTCAGGTTAAGCTGCTTGATCTCCCGAATGTAAGTATCAGACATCGGATCAACTATTTCTCCGACCTCGGTTTGCAGAGTATTCATGGTAATCGTGTTTCCGATGCGACTTTCATCGTCCAACCAATCTAACGTTTCGATCAGTTGTATAAACTTTGCCTTGAGCTCAACGACAATTTCCTCAACTTCCTTTTGATCTTCGGTGCTGTAATGTTCCTTCATGTAAAAGTGTGTCAATATTACTGGCACTGATCTTTTAATTTGATCCACACAATGCTGATGTTGCAGTTTTGTCGATTTTAACTGGGCGTGCATAGTGTAGAGAAATTTCAAGGCCATGTAATTGGCCATGGCTTCAGATCTATTGGCGGACATATCATCAAGTTTCTTGAAGTACCAATCGCATGGACAATCACAATCGTCGCAAATAAACGAATCTTTTGCATCCCATGCAATTTCGAACAACGAATTCCATTTGGGAAATTCATATTCGTCCAAATCATCTTCCAGAGCGGCCGCTCGGCAGCTTCGTCTGTCTTTAGCCTTGTCTTGATACACCACGACTTCCTGCCAAAACTCAACCACCTGGCTGACAACTTCGTCACTCTTCGTACTATTCACTCCATAAAGTTCAAGTAGTTCCTTCATTATTTTGACATTGTGCTTGTAACCAGCGGATTCGTTCGACGCGATGTTATCCAAATAGACGTCAAAGTCAAAACCAATTCTCGGGATTTCGTAATACGGTGGGAAGGGATGCTTGAGAAAGATTTCCTCCTTGATTAATCCAACAACATCGAATCGTATAAGATGGGCAGTCATATTGAACCAGTCAAATGCAGAGACATTCCACGCTGAATCCACGGCTGGAAAACCTCCAATCGTTTCGATCACTTTTAAATATTCCTCACTCGGTGCGAGCGGCCATAGTTGTGCTTTGTTACAACTCTCCAGATATTGTTTTACGGTCTGCAATTCCTCGAAGTACAATTCGTCCGGTTGTCGTTCTTTTTGTAATATTTCATCAACGAATGCATCAATGACGTGCGTCAGATCGGCGAGCACATTCTGCTTTTTTGTTATTTCATTGTCTTCTATGACGTTAGGATAGTTTCCGCAAGCGTACTCATAGAAGTCATGGCAAGGGTCTACGGATGTGTTCATAAAAGATTTCATACGCGCAGCGAAAGTTTCACGAAATGATTGAACATCGAGCGGAGAAGGCGTCGTCGGCGTCGGAAACGAATCACATAATTTTACTACGTTGATAACTATGAGAATAAATTTGAACACAATTAGAGGCAATCTCATGACACTTCTAGACCTCAACTTGCCGCGCCGGTTTAAGTTGAGCAAATGACTTAATGAATTTTGCAATGTTTACCTAAGATGGAAATCAGTTTCCTTGTTTTTTAATTTTTTAGTGGGAATTGAACTTGAACTAAACAATAATGTAAATTGATGATAACCTCTGTTAACAATATTTTTGTTTTATTGCAACTGACTGATAAAATAATAATTGTGTTGAGAATTGTGCAACATTGGTTTATGATTTCCTATAAATCTAATTGTGTGCCTATAAAAATGATTGAATGCGTGCTTTGATTGATGGCATGTTATCAATGTACCAGATTGCACCGACTTCTCGTGTCCGTATGCGCCTCAGACATATTCATAATTTGTATAAGGGAAAAAAAACATCAGTCCTAATCGACTCCCTTACGTAGTTCCTTATATTTGTATGTTTTTCAAAAAAAACATTGCATATTGATAACTACATTATATTCAAAAAAATATGTACATATGTACACATCTTTGCATAAAAATATGCTTAACGGTAGAAAGTTTGCTGTCAAAAGTGGCAATGTAACTTCTACCACAACATTCTCAATTAGAAATGGTCTTCAACAGGGAGCGGTGAATTCGCCGATTCTCTTCAGCATTTACACCAGCGATCTGATAGGTAGCCTTACAAAGGCAATTGCGTACGCCGACGATCTTATTGCGTACAGAACGGCCCGAAAGGCCGTTTCGACAAGATTCAGCGGTATTGCGACGACTGGAAACTGAAAATAAATATCCAGAAGCCGGAGACAATTCTGTTCCGGACTCCGTTGGCTAGGGCCACTAGGGATACGTGCAAGAATTGGCGCAAGATGGTCATCGTTGATCTTCACGGGCAGCCATTGGCGAGCAAAAGTGTAGTGAAGTACCTCGGTATCTGGTTAGATCAGTATTTATATTTCGACAGACATATAAATGCTGCTCTGACCAGGGCCAGAGGAGTCTTCGCTCTGACGAAACGGCTGTTTTTTAGCAGTCGGCTTGACACCAGAGTAAAAGTAATTTGCTACGTGGCCCTCATACGGCCGATGATCGTTTATGGTTGTCCTGTGTGGTTCAACGTTGCCCCTGCCCAGATGGAGAAGTTTCGGGTGTTCGAGCGGCAGTGTTTACGACGCTGTACCGGCATATATCGAACAGCCGAATCTTCTTATGTGCATTACTATTCCAACGAGGTCCTAAACAACGGGGCTCGAATCAATAGAATTGACAATTTCGTGATAAAGTTCGTACGAGGTCACATTGCAAGAGCTATGTCTTCGACCAACAATTTAATTTTCGGGGCGTTCTATCCGAACGACGAGTATTTTAAAAGCGCACGCTTGAGCGGCTTCATCCCATAAGAGGCATTCCTCTTTTTAGACAAATGCGGTCTGATACAGGATAGATTGGCAGTTCCGTTAATATACCACTCCTGTACTATCGGGACGTCATGGCCCAAGGCGGAGCAGAACTCCTTCGGTTCAGTAGGGCTGTGTCCGAACGGGACCGAACTGAGGGTGAAGCAGGAGAAAAAGTTTTGGTGGCTTCAATAGGCATTTGATAGTGGGTAGTCGGGATGGGGTTTTAAGCCTTGGCCGGCGCACATACTTGTTTTATAGTTTAAGGGTTTAGTTTTAAGTAGAATAGGCATGGTGGCACAAAAAAAAAATAATTAAAAAATAAAAATAAAAACAAAAAAATTAAAAAAAAATAAAAAAAAAGGTGGAATATAAAAAAGAAAAAAAAAATTTAAAAAAAACATGCAAAAAAAAGGAAATTTAATATAAAAACAAAAAACGTTAGATTTGCTGCTGTGGTTGTTCTAGTTTTAAGTAGTTTATAGGTAAAATAGGTAGTTTAAGTTAGTTTTAAGTTTTATATTAGGGACCTTATTTTAAGTAGTTATTAAGTAAAAATAAAAAGGATATTGATATTAGTTTTTTAAATTTTCTAATTAATACAAAAATAAATAAAAATGAATTGAAGTTAAAATAAATCTTAGGGCCGAAAGTCATTAGTAGTTAGTGTTATAGTGTGTATTGTGTAGAGTGTCCGTATGGGAACATTAAGTTAGTTGTAAGTTATGGATAATTAGGCTAGTTTTATGAATTTTTGTCTAGCTTTAAGATAGGTTTAAGAATGAATTAATAAAAATGGATTTAAAAAAAAAATCTTTGCATAAAAGATCTAGGTTTTGAAAATAAAAACCTAAATCTTCTATCATTCGGCGAAATTAGCTCATACAAATTTGTATAAAACGATTTATCCATTTTGCGTTTCAAGAGTATAGGGCTAGAATTCGACATCTGTCAAACTAATTTGTTAAACCAATTATTTTCTGTCAGTTGGTAGTCTAACATTTATGAAAATGGATAGCTTAACTATTGCACAACGCATATAAATTGTTAAAACATACTAACATTGATGTTGCCATTGCCACATATCGGTCTTTGCGAGCAGTTTAGGGTGCATATAATCGTCCAACTTTGCATAGCTTGCAATTGACAAAATTGTAAAGAAGTTTGAAGAGACTGGATTGGTTATAGATATTGTAAGGCTTGCTGTAAGTGAAAGTGCCGAAGATCCGAATGTGTCGATTCGTCGTCGTTCACAGGAATTAGGACTGTCTTACGGCGAATTATGGCGTATTTTGCATTTTGGATCTACACCTACATCCATATATAGTCCAGTTCACACAACAACTAAAGCCAGCTGATCATTCACAACGCCGCACAGTGGTGCGAGAGCGAAAAAAAGTCTTTTTAAAAAGTCATATTTTTCCTTTTAAACTCTATGTTTAAGTACTCTTAGATAACCCGAGCGTATGATTTAAAATTATTTTTTAACATAGATATATATTGTATGTTCTGATTTACAAGCTTTCAAAGTTGAAAAATAATTTTACTCAAATCGCAAACCGTATTTTCAACAAATTTTGAGATGTTTTTTTCCGAAATTCCTTTCAATAAATTCTCTAGCTTCTTAAATAATTTAATTGGTCTATTTTCGATTATTAAAAATAAAATAAAAATATTGATTATTTATTAAAGATACCTTCTATAAGTAGTCTGAAGCTTTAGTTCTAGAAAAAAATGAGTTTTTTTTTTAAACTTTTTGATTTCAAAAAAAGCGCCAAAAGACACCAAAAAAGTAAGTATGTCAGCATATGCTCCATACATTTATGTTGAAGCACAAAAAATCAGCTGCAGATACGTGCAGATGTGAAAGTTATGATCAAAAATGTTTCACTTAATCGGATTTCAAAAAACTCCGTTTTGACGGTGTTGTTTATCAAAAAGTTTGTTTTCTTCAGTATCAATTATCAGAATGAACTGGTTATTTTTATATTTTAAAAATAATTGATTCAGGTCTGAGAATTTCGATTTTTGTGAAACCATTTATATCTGCCTTAAAATTTTTTTCAATTTTGAACTAAATTTTCTTGAAAACAACACACGAAACACAATATAGTTTCATTATATTTTAAATTATATGATATAGCTTAATACAAAATAAAGAAAAGGATTAGAAATAGTCCTTTATTTTTTTTTTTTAATTTTTCGCTAAAAGTAGGGCAAGTAGAAATAAAAAAGGTGTTATATTTAAAGTTTTATTGCTTTGCTTTTGTTTTGTACTGCGTAGTTTTATTACCTGGCTTATAAGAATAAAATCTTATATATACATATATAAAGGATTATGTAAAAAAGTCAGTATTGGGTTATTGAGCATTTGTGCAAGGTGTTTAAGAAAAATGTTTACTCCTTGATCAACCAAGAAGTGAGAGTGAAGTGAAATATAATAACAAACATATATGATGATGATGAATTCAACACATTAAAATGTATTCAATCGAAATTCCTTATTCGGTGTTGTGTAGTGAACTTATAACTAATGGTCATGGTGTTCAAAATCTTCTACCATATTTTGTAAGGGAATACCCCAACTTAATTTCTGAGCAAATAGAAAATGTGCTGTCAGAATTAAAGAAACGTTTTAATTAAAGAAACGTTTTTCTCATTTATTAAGTCTATGGAGTCCAAAGATAAAAAGTAATTTTGAAAAAAATACACTCATTGGCTCGAAGGAGTTTTCGAAGTAAAACTATGCAAGAACATCAGATTGCTTTTCCTTCTCATAATTTGATCCGGATAAGTCTCTTGCATTATTAATACAAGCAGAATTGTCGAAACGCCAATATTAAGTATTGAGACATGCCCTAAAAGAATTTACTAAAAAAAAACTATCATTTAAATATAACATCAAAAGCCTTTTCTCCGATACAAATGCCAAAACCCTCAAATTTTAGAAAAATGTTAATAACTTTGTTTCTAATTATTTTTTTTGCCAACCAAATTTTGACCAAATATTTATTTGACTAATCTAAACATGTTTGACAAATTTAATTTTAATCCGTCGAACCGTTCAGGTTAAACAGACATTTTTCCGTCCTCCCATGCAAACCGAACCACTGTGCGTCGCGGTATTGATACGTGCTTGAACAACAGGCGGTGGACGGCGATTTTTCGAACAAATTATTATTCAGCGACGAAGCACATTTCTCTCTCGGTGGGTATGTTAATAAACAAAATTATCATATTTGGGGTTCTGAAAATCCTCAAGTAATTGAGACCATTACATAAACAAAAAGTCGCCAAGATCATGGGTGAGTTCAAAAATGCAACTTGTTGCACAAGCAAGTTTTCAAACGTGTTGACTCACTTGGCAACTGTTTACTTTTACAAGATGATCTAAATAGTTTTCGCGAAAAGTGTTTTATAAATAAGGTTTTACTAAACATAGACTCTTATTAAAGTAAAAGGAGGTTCAACAAAATATTGAAAAAAAAATTACAAAAATAACAACAAAAAACTGAAAATATTAATTAAAAAAAATTCTTTATTTCTTGGAAGTAGTTTATATTTTGCATACAAAATAATTTAAATGCATTACAATATTCGAAAATCTAAAGTGAAAACCTAATGGGCTGGGACTGTAGGTATTATTCTTGCCTCAAAATTAACTTTTACAAATCATTGTGACTATATTTTTAAAAAGCAAATAAGACACTCGGATTTATAAAACAGTTTTCACATGATTTTCCCAACCTTATATTCTTAAACTTCTTTATATAACATTTGTAAGACCAATATTGGAATATGGCTGAATAATATGGGCTCCCTTTTATTCAGTCCATATTAACAGAATAGAAGGAGTACAAGGAAGATTCATGCACTTTTGACTCCGTTTCTTCCTATGGTCTAATAGGCTCGAACTTCCACCGTACAATAGTAGGCTCACGCTCATAGATCTTCCATCGCTTTCTAAACACAGAAAGTACATTCAGCTGTGCCTTATTATAAAATTTTGGAACAATTAAACTTTATTTATAGCCGTTCAAGTATCAGAATACATTCCTTTACGTCTACATCAAGCAGATCGAACTATGGTAAAAACAGTCCCCTCAACCAATTGATTTCAGTTCACAACAAGTATTACTTTTTGGTATTTTCTGTAAGCAATGATTTTAAAAGTAAAACATTCTAAGTAATTTTTTACTTTATTATAGCTATACTTAAGTATAGCTTCTTTTTTTTGCAAATTGCTTAAATCTATAAATCTATAAGAATAAATGTAATAAGTCTTAAGTTCTAACGTTAGTTTGTTTAACGAATTCAATAAATAAATAAATAAAGCCATGCCCACAAAACTACTGCAAGAATGCGGCACATATACAATATCAAAAACCTGTTCATAAAAATTTCATCAAAGTAGAGGCCTATGAAAAAGTATGACAGAAATAATTAAGTTTTTTTTTTGAGTTACGCGAGTTTTAGTATTTTAGTGTAATAACAAAATTCTTTCAAAATGTCAAATAAAAATGTTTTATTAGGACTTATTTTAAATTTTTTGATTGGAACATACAGTTAAGTATACAGTCATTTTATATTTCAAATTATTAATAACAAATCATTTTATTTTTTTGCCAAAAATTTAATAAATATTTAATTATTTTACATACTCATCTTGTTCTGACATTTTCCTGCAGAGCGGCAACAGAAATAGAATGACTACAGGTTTGATCGCATTTCAGCTATCAGACCGTTTTTTTTAAAGAGTTACCGACTGTAGTAATGCAGTATATTTACATTTATGAACGCTAATAATACATTACTGCTACATTTTTACATTAATGAACTTAACCCACTTGATATGACGCCGCTGTGCTTTTTTTGTGTTTATGCAGATAACCCTTTAACTTTGCCAGATATGTGTCAAAATGGGATCGAAATTACGTTAAAATAATCGATGGTTGCAACAATAAGTTCGGTCATTTAAATGATGCAATATTTGACATCATCTTTATCCAGAGAAAGAGGTGAGCTTCCGGTGTTTTAAAGCCAACCCAACTGAGGAAAACCGGAAAAAGTTTAAGCAAGCCAGGAAGGCCTGCAACGCCTATATTCGAAGGACCAAATTTTTACATGACCAAAAATTACGGCGAAAAATACTGCAATGTCCCAAAGGCAGTAAGAATTTTTGGTCATTTGTAAAAAACATGAGGAATTCTTCCTCTTCCTCGGTTCCTACGCTTGTTGTCAATGACACTCCTTTAGTTAGCTCTATTGATAAAGCCAACTTATTTGCAAGGCAGTTCGACGAAAATTCCACCTTACCAGATAGTGTCATGACTCCCCCAGTTCTTGAACGCGTAAATGATTCTATGGGACCAATCTTTTTTCGTACTCGAACTGTGGCGAGAGTTCTTAAAGATCTCAACACTCATAAATCCGCTGGCCCAGATGGTATCCCCGCTATTATTCTGAAGAGGTGTTCTTCCACGCTGGCAAAACCACTGCGTAAGCTTTTCCATCTATCCTATTCTTCTGGGCTCGTTCCGAGTAGTTGGAAAACTGCATTTGTTCAGCCAATTCCAAAAAAAGGCGAATCTTCTTCTCCCACAAATTACCGACCGATAGCACTAACGTCCCTTCTTTCTAAGGTCATGGAAACGCTGATTAATTATCAGCTTAAGAAATATCTTGAGGAACGGAAGCTTCTTAATGACCGGCAATACGGCATTCGTAGCAATAGGTCCACTGGTGATCTCATGGTTCATCTCACCGAACAGTGGAACAGATCTTTACATCGTTTTGGAGAAAGTAAGATTATTGCACTTGATATTTCAAAGGCATTTGATAAAGTTTGACGAATCTCTTCTTCGTTGGATTAGAAATTTTCTCTCGAACCGTTCAATACAAGTTGTTTTGGACGGATTCAAGTCTGAAACTCATAAAATAAACGCTGGTGTGCCCCAGGGCTCCGTTTTGTCTCCGACCCTCTTCCTCATTTTTATAAATGATCTCCTGTCTGCTACTTCTAATCCAATACATTGTTTCGCTGACGATAGCACTCTTAGCTTTTCATATTCGTTTCCAGACTCACAACCCTCCTCTTCGGATGTGGAACTGCAACGGCAAAATATGATTAGCTCATTAAATTCCGACTTACACAGCATTGTACAATGGGGAATAAAAAATCGTGTGGAATTTAATGCTTCGAAAACGCAATGCTGTCTTGCATCGTGCGAGATAAACCGTCTTTGCCACTATCTATGAGTGGCACTTGCATCAACGAAACAGAAAATCTTGACATCCTCGGAATGTGCATCAGCAACCACCTATTGTGGAGCGATCACATACGCGATGTTGCCAAAAATGATGCAAGATGTCTAGGTTTTTTGAGACGTTGCAAGAAATGTTTTTCTCCGTCTGATCTGGCTACAATCTACAAAACCTATATACGTCCGAAACTTGAATATAACTCTCATCTCTGGGCTGGTGCTCCAGTAACTTATTTAAGCCTCTTGGACAGTATTCAAAAAAGAGCTTTTAAAATGATTGGTGACATTAATATCATAAACTCGTTTACATCACTGGAACATCGACGCAAGGTTTCTTGCCTCACCCTTTTTTACCGTTATTTTAACGGACTATGCTCTAGTGAAATAGCCAGTTGCATTCCTCCCCTTAAACAATTTAACCGTAATACCCGCGCTTCTAGGAATGCCCATCAGTTTACCCTTGAGCCCAACTTCGGACGTACTATGAAGTACAGAGATTCTTTTTTTAGCCGTACTGCGCGAATGTGGAACGCCTTGCCACGCTCTATCTTTCCCTGTCATTGCAATGTTCAGAAATTTAAAACCAATGTACACCGACACCTCCTATCCAACCCTTCCCTCTTTTCCTAATGCTCACACTGTGTCGTTGGCATATTAAAGGTATAAAAAACCCTTTTAGTGTTTGCTAATTATAAAAAAAAAAAAAAAAAAAAAAAAAAAAGACGCCAGCGGACGAATTCTAGAGATGGAATCAACGATGGCGTCTACAGTTCCAGTAGTGAACACCTTATAGGGCTTTTGCTACTTTTTCGGAGCCCAGGCCCATAAGGAGCGGTTTATCCGGCACCCCGTCCTTGGAGTTATACTGAAACCAAGCAAACGAAATAAGGACAGCGAACTTCGGATCTGTAAGTGGAATGAAGTGTAACAATTAGCGAAAGCCCAAAACTGCTCCAGGCAGATATTACCGCCATCCAAGAAGTGCGATGGGATGGACCGGGCAAATGCAAACTAAAAGACTGCGGTGTATACTACGCCGACTGCTACCGAGAAGAAAGACAGCATCTATTAGGGTGTGGATTTGTTGTAGGAACTAGACTGAGACAAAAAGTCTTGAGTTTCAAGGGTGCGAGCGAGCGCATCACGACAATTCGCATCAAGGCTAAATTCGCCAACATAAGCCTAATATGCGCGCATGCCCCAACAGAGGAGAAAGATGAAGACACCAAAGACATATTCTTCGAGTTCTTGGACAAGACATATGAGCAGTGCCCTGGCTATGACATTAAAATTGTCTTAGGAGACTTTAGGAAGAGAAGACATCTTTGGTGGCATAATAGGGAGGTGCAGCCTGGACGACACCACCTCCGACAACGGATTCAGGCTGGTCGATTTCACTGCGGGGCGGGACGTTCTGGTAGCTAGTACGCAGTTCACACATCTTAATATTCACAAGGGACATGGAACTCTCCTGATCAATCAACCGTCAACCAGATTGACCACGACATTTCTCCAGTATACAGGATATCCGAACATTCCAAAAGGCCAATATTGACTCGGATCATTACCTCGTTTTACCCAAGGTACGTCTACGGATATCCCGATCCAAGTCAAAACAAGGAAGTACTGTGAGAAGATTTGACGTTAGACGGCTACAATCGCAAGAGACTGCCATGTCCTTTTCCGATCGAGTCTCTAATAACCTCTTAAGGAGTCCTATGTAGCCTGTATTAAGCATTGAAAACCAGTGGCAACATTGCCTTGCAGCCATCAGAGATGCCGCCTCTGTGCTAGGTTTCACACGGCCACCACAGCGAAACCCCTGGTTTGACGACGAATGCCGGCAAGCGCACGCAGCGAAATAGCAGGCATACAAAACGGAGCTGCACAAAAGGACCAGAGCTGCTCGCGAGCTCTATGAGCAGAAGAGGAGAGAGGAACACCGGCTTCTTAGATGGAAAAAAAGAGCATGAGAAGCGCGCGATCAAGGAAATAGAGGGATGTCACAATAGGAATGATGTTCGTTAATTTTACCAAAAGGTAAAAAAACCTCCCAAGGGTACAAGCCACGAACCGAATCCTGTAAGGAACATCGTAGTGGAACCTCAGTCTATGTTGAGAATATGGAAAGACCAGTTTTACAAATTATATAACGGCGATGAAGAACCAAACTCCGCTGTATGGGAGATAGAACCACTCAACCTAGGCGACGCAGATCAACAATTCCGCCTACCCGACCTCGACGAAGTGAAGATAGCTATACCTAAACTGAAGTTAAAAAAGAAGCTGGGATGCGACCCACACTGATTACTTCCCATCCCGTCTGTCGATTTGTCTTGCTTAAACGTTTGTCTATATGTATTAATTTTTACCAAATTTGCGTATTGTAGATTTTATTTTTTTATAAAAAAAAACAGACTGTTGGATTTTTATAAAAAGAAACAATTTCTGAATATCGAAAGCAATATTTTCATTTTTCCTAATGTTGAAAACAATATTTCTTAGTCAATATTAGTTTAAAGCCAATATTTCAAAGTTTTGAAAAGAAATTTGAGTCGAAAATCAATTTCGAATAACTTTTGGTAATTTTTTTCGGTTATTAATTTTTTTTGTAAATTGTCAATTCGTTTTTTCTCAAAATTTTTACTAATCTTGAAAACAATATTTCTTATAAGTAAAAAGTAGTTAGAAGCTATTATTTCAAATTTTTGAAAAGATATTTGAGTCGAAAATCAGTTTCGAACAACTTTTGTTATTTTTTTTTCGGTTTTAATTTTTTGTAAAAAAAACTGTCAATTTGAATTTTCTCAAATTTTACTGAATGCTAAAAACAATATTTCTTGTAAGTTAAAATTAGCTGGAAGCCATTATCACAAAGTTTTGAAAAGATGTTTAAGTCGAAAATCAATTTTTAAATTTTCTTTTAGATTTTCTATTTTTTTTGTAAAAAAATACTGTCAGTTCGATTTTTCTTAAAATTTTACCGGATGTTAAAAACTTGATTTTTCGTTGCACAAAATTGTTTTGTAGACATCATTATTTTCTATTCGTAAAATTTTCGAAATGACAAATTTTTTTGATTTATAAAAAAAATATATTTGCTTGGTATCACGTTACAATATATAATATAAATTTTTATTCAAGTCTCTAGCGGTTTTGGTTCGTAAGATATTTATAGGGTTAACCAACTATGGGTAAAAAAAAACCCACGCAATTTTCTTGAGAGCCCTTTCTGAATCTTTCTGCCCTATTGTCTGTATATCAAAATTTATTTTAAGTCGATATCTCTTCTGGTTTTTGAGCTATGGACAACGAAAAAAACGTCGCGAATGTACAGACTTACGAACAAACTCATCAATTAAAAATTGTTTGAAATTAATAAAATCTTCTTTTAATCTTACCATATGCGCAGATGCTCCTGAACCAGGTAGCCAATCTTTAGATTCAATATCAAGTTCGGTAGCAAATGTCAGTGCCATTGTCCTTTTATAGTTCATAAAACCTGACTTAGGTTTTCCTTTGCAATATTTTGCTATGTGCCCTTCTTTCTGACATTTTAAACATATTATCTTCTTTTGGTTAGCTCCACGGAAATAGTTTTCCTTTGTATCATTTTTACTGTAGTTGTCATAGTCTTGCAGTTTTCACAAGATCACCAGTAATTTCCTTACCACTGCTCTCTACCACTGCTCTCTAGTTCCGGCAAACAGCTAAGTAGTAACCAATCCATTGTTCATCTACCTTCATTCCAATTTGGTTTAACTTCTGTGCTGTATCAATAATTGTATCAACATATTCTCCAATATTTGCGCAATTATTCAGTTGCGTCATTGTCAATTTTCTAAGCAAACAACAACGCCTTGTTAAACGAGAATATGTAGAATTAAGTTTATCCCAGATTTCTTTAGCAATACTACATCGATCCTTCAATATATAAATCCTTCAATCAATAAAGATTCAAAGAAATACATAAAACTAATCTTAAAGTAGCTTTCTCTATAGTATCTTCATCGGTTTCAGTACCTAAAACTGATTTCCAATACCCTTGAAATTTGAATGCATGTTCCACCGAAAATTTTCATTCATTTATCTCTTCCTGTTAATTTTTTTAAATCAGCAAACTTTTCCACTTTCTGTTCTTTATTGCACGAATTATTTATTCTACGACACTACCTGGGCCCATAACCTGTTGAAAAACACGGCCTTTGTGTTCAAGAAGTTGTTTCTTTTTTGTGCGAATTCTCCCAATATTTTAATAAAATAAAAAAAGTGATACATTTAAAAAAAAATCATGTTTTCAACATAATTTTTATATTTATTCAACATATTTTAAAACTATTTATTTACTATATTTACATAAATATAAAAACTTAACAATAAGCAGGTTATGTAAATCTTAATGCATATTTCTTTACAACGATATTATTAACTTAAGATTTATTATAATATTCTTGGACTTTTTAAAATGGAAAAGAAACAAAGATCATTTTGTTCATATGGGAAAGTAACTCGACAACTGAGGTATAAAACTAAAGGCTCTAAATATTTTTATTCACAAGGTGAGATTTATCATAATTGTATCCAAAATTGTAATTGAATTCCATAGAAGGTTCATCTCTGTAAAGTAAAACAAAACAACGGATTTGTTTGTAAATAAAAAAGTACAACATTTAAGGCATTTCTTATTTCCTTACTCCATTAGCATGTCTTCAATATCAACAGTGTTGTCTTGAAGCATATTTCCTAGGAGTGAATCAATTGAAGTTGTTTTATCTTCTATCACTGGTTGGGTTTGGATGATTGTTGTTATCGGAATTCCAGGAACATAGCCAACGTTAACTTTTTGATCATCTTTAAAAAAAAAAAAATTAACCAAAGTTAAGTAAAACAAAAATACTAAATTATTATTAATTTTACCCTTGGAACAAAATTTATCAAATAAATAAGATTTGTCAATTCCATGGGGAAATAATTTTGTTAAAACTTTCAAATCTCTTATTCGATCGGCTAAGCAACGATTTTGTAAATCTTTACTTGTCCAAGGTTGGATGTGATCAACATTATTATATTCATTAACATAAGATATTGTTATGGCACCTGTAAAGCAAGAAATCCTTTAAATAACCATAAGTATGAAAAAATATAGGCCATTACTAACCTTTGGAACTATCAGAAAATCTAAGTAAAAATGTTCCCGGTTCTCGAGATTGTAGTCTTTCTGTGGTGGCTTTTCTGCTTATGAATCCTTCAATCAAATCAGCATTCCATGGCTCCAGTAAACGTTCCTTGATTAGTTTAACGGTGTGATAGAACCATTCCCAAAATGTAAAGTTATAACCAGTAAGTTCATCTTTGCAAAATTTTGTCCAAGAGATTTGTACTTCTGGTACCATGTTGCAATTTGGAAAGAATTTTTCATCTAAAGGGAGAAAATGAGAAAAATTATTATTAGGTACTTCCTGATTTTCAAAAGATGAAACAAAAATACATAATTTGAAATTGATTAACATAGATTTGAAGGAGTTTTTCCAAAGTTAAAGGATAACAGTTGCATTTCGACAATGGTACGAATTATAGTATTCATATCATTAAGGCAAAAATAGTAAAAGATTTGTGAAGGTAGGCAGAAGGAACTTCACAAAATTTTAACTCTGGAGCATTGAGACAAGAACAATAAAGGTCTCATTGACTGACATCCTCAATTTCGACATCTTAGTCGTAGGGAGCAACCAAAGGAACAATTTATAGATTTAAAGAAAAAGAAAAGATTTAAAGACTTTCAATAAAGGAGGGGGGGGGGGGGTCTCGCTTAACATATAGAAGATGCTGAAAACTTAAAAAGCAGGAAGAAAGTTCGAAAGTTTTATGGGCAGGTGAAATTCGAAGGAACATAAACCTCGACCCGAAGGCTGTGAAGACGAAAGTGCAAAAATCATAGTAAAACCTGTGTAATGCTGAAAATATGGGAGGACAACTTCTACAGACTGTTTTAAGGGCGATGACGAACCGATTTTTACTTTCAGGAAGGATGATCCTTTCAACATAGACGACGAAAGCCAACAATCCCGTCCTACCGACTTAGACGAAGTAAAGATTGCCATATCTAAGCTGAAGTCTAATAAAGCCACTGGAGCGGATGGCTTGAATGCCGAGCTACAACGACGTCTCGATCGAAACGTCAATATCTACAGACTTTGAGGTAATTAAGGGCTTTGTCTACCTAGGCTCCACTATGAACTCAGAAAACAACACCAGCGCTGAGATCAAACGAAGAATTATTCTTTCTAACCGCTGTTTCTTTGGGCTTATAAAGAAATTCAGTAGTAAAGCCCTACCTCGAGCGACCAAAAAGCGACCCCGCCCTGATATACAATGCAGAAACATGGAATATGACAAAAGCACCTTGGGCCGTTTCAAGAGAAATGTTCCTTGCATGATCTACGGTCCCATATGCATAGAAGGTGAGTGGAGGAGAAGATGGAACGACGAGCTGTTCTTCTTGGCATTTCTATAGATGCGAAGAACGCTACAAAAATATAGATGCAAAAACCCGAAAAATGAGAAAGCTTTCCAGAAAAATGTGATTTTGTTTCGCAGGAAAATAAAAGAAATTTTGAAGAATTTTCTGGTTTTTTGGTGACGTATTTTTTATCGGGTTCTATTTTCGGGAGTCTGTAATCGCTATCGATATCAGTCTGCTTACTTGTAGATTGGAGCTGATCCTAGAAGGCAAATTATAAAACACTGCAGTTTTCTTAAAGGAGTCAACAAAACTTTGTAGAGAAAAATGTTTGGTTCTTGAATTTATGGAAATAGGTGCATTTGAGTACATTACTTCTCTAAACATTAAATACCAACAAATTAAGGTAAACAAATAAGTTGGGAAGAAACTTTGGAGTGGAACTCACAAATTACAAGTAGCAGAATCACTTTTACTTCAGTTGTCGAGAGATTCAAAGTTTTTGTATTAAATTAATAGATATGAAACATTCATTACATTTTTCAATAAGCTTAACAAAAGTGTCACTTTTGCTGCTTTTGGGACAGTTATATTCTTGAAATTAATGTTTAAATCTTTATTTTAGAACGTCCAAAGCAAATACAAAAAGTATAGGTTCCTTTAACTTGTTTTGATCTTAAAAGTTTTTGTATACAATAGATAAACAATTTTAAAAGAAAAAAATGCATGTGCATCCAATAAAAGAAGATGAAATTGAAGAAGAGTTTCTGGAATTTAAAAATATGTAACTTAATATAAAATTGAGGTTTTTTTTTCTAAAGAATCTCAATATTTGCTCTTTCTCTCAAAAAAGATCTTATGAAAAAAATTTAAAGTAGGTACTACTAAAGTTTTTCCAAATTTTATATTTTGTGAAATTCTTTAAGAATATTAAAGGGATTTTAGTTGTTTTTGACAGCCAAACCACTTTCTTGGTGTATATCGTTATATAACTAAAAAATGTGTAGATGAAATCCTTGCTTAAAGAACTAAGCTGTATGGAAAAAATTAAAAACTACATATTTTCTAAAAGGAATCTGATATTTGACCACAACCATATAAAGCTTGACTAGTAAACCTATTTTACTGTTTAGTTTAAAATATGACAAATTTTACTCACAAAGAAAATATCTATTTGCATCGGTGAATCCACGTTTAGTTTCTGAAAAACATTTCAAATATAAAGCATCTGATAGTTTTTCCCATGAAACTTTATCCGGAACAACAAATAATTCCCGTCCGATTTCAGCAAATGCAGTATCCCACATTATAGTTGCACAAGCTTGATGCTCTTGATTTCCATGAACAATTACAACAACGGGTTGAGATAATGTTGAGATCTGCGCAAAGTAATTCATTTAATTTTATTACTTTATAACTTTAAAAAAAGAACTAAGTTTCTTAACTAAACTTACAATAAAAGAAGAATTATTTATGGTTACAGTCATTTGAAAGAGCAGGGCTAACTTTTCATCCATAACACTTTCGGAACTTCCTTTGCGTTCTGATCGTTGAATTTTTTTTATTTGCAGGCCTCTGTATTAAGAAAATATATATTAAATAAGTTATTAGTTAATGGAAAAATTATAATTTACTTGAAATTCGCTGAATATATTCGATTTTTTTCTTGGTATTCCATTTTTACATCATTCCCACGAATTTCTTTTGCATATGGTTCTATGGAGTGGTTTATTTGTCTTTCTTTGTTAAGATTTCTAGCTTGAAATTCTGAAATATAATGTTTAAAATATATAATTAATTGCATGTTAATTTTTGTTGGTTGATTTTTTTACGAATCTAAACAATGTGTACAGACCCTTAAAATATTTAGAAGTATCAGAAAGTAATGGTCGTATTTATTTATTTTTTTAAGGGTAAAAGTTTCAGCTATGGTATTGAAGATTGTGTTTTCGTTAGAAAAGTTAACTTTGCTTTTTTTGGTAAGTACCTATTAAAATAAAAGTAATAAGTTGAAGAATATTTCTATTATCCACTGTACTTTATTTATCCCAAACCTTGTCTTTTATTTCCTTCTTTATTATTTAATGATGAAATTTTCAATTGTAGATTGTAGACTTCACATTTCGGTACAAAAGCGTCCTACTAAAAGCTTTTCATTATCTTTTTATTTCCACTTGTCAACTCTTACTTCAAATGCTTGATGTCAAGCAGGAAATGTAGAGTCGCCTGAATCCAAATACTCTCAGTGTTCTGTTTGAAAAAAAAATCTTTCAAACTGTGTAATTTTGTAGATTTCCAACTTATACGCTTTATTTTAAAAGTTGTAATACCCTTAAACTTTAGAATATAAATGTACAGGTTCAGTCGATACAAGAAACTTGAATGCAAGATAAGTTTCTAGTATCGGATTGGCCAGCTGCCAAAATATCACTTTCCAATCAAGTCAACTTTACTGGAAAGTTAGCCAAGTAAAATCTCCCTAACTATCAAGTCAATTCTACTAATGTCAAAATGACAGCTGATCGTGTTTTTCAACCAACTGAAAATTTAATTTTATTAATCTTTGATTTATTCATTTTCTACATAATTCCAATTAAAGTTTTGTGAAAAAAGGGTTCCTTGTATAATTAGCAAAAAAAAGTAGGTGAGAGGGGCACCTTAGGACAGTTTTTGCTAAAAGCGCTCTAATTTTCTTAAAATACGGTGTATTTTTTCGAATCCTGAAAATTATCGTTGTTTATGGTTTTACCTATCATTATGATACGGTATGCATTTTGTTTGATTTATATTTGTATATGTATAAATATTTTAAAAAATGTCTCCAAGTGTCCCAATCTACCCCTCTGGGGAGGCACTTTTGGACACGCATGGGGCAGTTTTGGACTTGTTTTAAAAAAAGGCATCATTTGGCATTGGAAGTTTGGTTATGATATCAAGCACTGCAACTGACCACTTATCTTCTCTCTCGGGGAAATAAAATTTGTTACATCCGGCCTTCTTTTTTAAGAATGAAACGTTAAAATGATTTTCATTTTTATCAAGAATTTTTGCGACAAAATGGGAAGTGAAGTTTTTGTTTTCCGAAGAACATTGAACCAAACAAAAATCTCCTGAATTTAGAGAAGATGATTCCAAACCGTCCAAATTTTCTTTCTCATATTCTTCGTCCTCTGCGTTTCCGAAATCAGAATCAGATTCAGCGTAGATGACTTCTTCATCCGTGTTTTCTGAACTGGAATCGTTGGTCCTCTTCGTTGTTCGTTTTGGTTTGGTATTTTGCATCCGGTTTATTTTTAATGCCGATTTTGTTAACCTTTTTTGTCTTTCTAGGAAGGCCGCTTCTATTTCATTTTTTTCTGGAGTTTCAGTTAGGATGCGTGCCCTTCCTTTTTTCCTTCCCCGCGAGCCTTCTTTTCGCGGAGCAGCTTTTGGAAAAGGCTTCATCATTTCTGGAGACAAAATTTCTGCAACTTGACTTGATGTTGGTGTCTGCACCTGTTCACTAGTTGTTACAGTGTTTCCTGGTATTGATGGTTGAGACACTTCTGGCGAATTAAAGATCCTGTTAGTAACTTCACTACAATGGAAGTCTTCATCACTAAAAACATTTCGTGAAAAGAGAAAGATCCCTGTTGCTCTGAAACCTGACAATATGTTGTTTGGTGTGAATGAATTGTTGTATGCCGGTGTTACTATTGAAGGTAGGTCATGAATGGTAATGGTCTTCCCTGGATTGTTGAGTAGCCAATCATTGTGTGAAACTAATAGTTTCTTTTTAAACGGTCCCATGACTGAAACATCTAACGGCTGTAACTTGTGGGTGCAGTGGGGTGGAAAAGTGAGAAAAACAATGCCATTTTCCCGGCAGAACTTTATAGCTCTATAGAACAATGGCTTTCATGGTTATCGAGAAGTAGAAGAATTGGATCATTCGTTGTAGACCTCGAATATTTTTGAAGGTGGTCAAGGACTTTAACAAATAACTGGCTTGTCATCCATCCGCTTGTGGGGCTATTTGCTAGTCCTTTCGAACCGTTTGGTGCTCCCTTAAGCATATGATTGTGGAATCTTGCTCTTGGAAATACAAATACCGGCGGTACAGAGTTTCCAGCTGCATTTACAATCGCACACATTGTGATAAGCTGCTCTCGTTCTGCCGAGACAATTTGCCCAACTTGCTTTTGTCCACACTGAGTAATGACTTTAGGAGCTTGTACAACTGTCGTCACACCGGTTTTGTCCAAGTTAAAGATGCGGTCTGGTGTGAAAGGAGCTTTTGAAAGTGCTGTTTCTAAATTTTTTTTGAAATGCTTCAACGTTATGTTTGTTAAAGATAGTTGCTCTAGACAAACTAGTATTTTCGGGCTTTCGAAGTGAAAGATTTCGGTGTCTTTTCATAAAAGACTTCAACCACTCTATGCCTGCAATTTGGTTCTGTTCCCATAGCAGTGGGCACTTATTCAATGCATTTGCATATTGAAAAGCTAGATGTCTTGCTTGTGGATACGTCAGGCCATAATTCATTTTAGAAGACTTTAAAAGGTAAGCTTTTAACATACCTTCTTCTGTCTTGTTGAATACTTGGGCAACAGTATGTTTGGATGAGTACTCTTCACTTTTTAGAGCCTGATTCCGTTTTTTCAAACTTAGTCTATACCCCAAAGTGCTTTTTGGTATCCCAAAAACTTGTGCAGCTTTCCTCAGTGACATTGTTTTTTCCAACACAAGTTCCATGGCCTTACACAAATCAGACTCATTTGGAGCGGATTCCTTTTTTTTCTGATAATTTCTGACCATTTTTCAGAGATATATCTAATAATATAAAACAAAAAAGAGTAATTTCAAACAAATAAATGTATAACAGTATTCAAAAAAATAATTAGGGGGCAGATTAGGACATGTCTAAAACTGCCCTCTGTTCATTGTCCAAAAGTGCCCCGAGAGAGAGAAAAAACTAAAAAGCTTGAATTTTTATAGAGACATTATAAATTGTTAATTTTCTTTGTCGAATCACATCACAAAATAAATAAACATAACTTCAAAGCACTTTTCACTTGAAACTTGAACGAAATTTATAAATTAAGTACTTACATCGTGGAGCAAACAAAAATACAACTTCCTTCCAGAAACACACTTTTGCTATGAAATTTTTTGTGTGCTGGTACCGTTACAATATTAAGCAGATGGTTGTTTGTAATAGTGCTGTCACTTTAATATAATTTTTTGGATAGTAAAAAGTTTTTGTTTTAGTACTTTTTTTGAAGTTGTCCTAAACTGCCCCCCTCTCCCCTAATATTTCTTTACAATCCAAAATATAAATCATAATGGACTCGCAACTTGTCTGAGAAGTTTTTTGTTTTGTTTTTTTTTTGTTTTTTGAAAATTGTGGTAAATAATTACCTTTTTTGAAAAGTGTTTCCCTTATTAACTTCCCGTAGGAAGTTATTGTAATGGGTCCGATTTGTCAAATTGAAAATTTTGACATAATAATTTCGAAATAAAAGATTTTCAGAAAGATGTCTGTGCGTGCGTGTGTACGTACGTTTGTACTTCCGTACGTTCGCGACGTTTTTTTCGTCCTCCATAGCTCAAGAACCAGAAGAGATATCGACTTCAAATAAATGTTGTTATACAGATAATGAGGCAAAAAGATGCAAAAAGGGCTCTCAAGAAAATTGCGCCGGTGGTTTTTTTACCATAGCAGTTTGAAAAAAAGGTGAAAATTTTGGTTAACCCTAAATATCTTACGAACCAAAAACGCTAGAGACTTGAATTGAATTTTATATAATATATTGTAACGTGATACCAAACAGGTATATTTTTTAAAAATAAAAAAATATATCGGTTTTTTTATAAATCAATAAAACTGAAAAACAAAATTTGTCACCTCTAAAATTTTACGACTAAAATATGATTTCATCTCTAAAACAATTTTGTGCAACGAAGAATAATGTTTTTGACATCTGATAAAATTTTGAGAAAAATCTAATCGACACTTTTTTTATAAAAAATAAAAATCTAAAAAAACCATTACTTAAAGTTCGTAAAAATTGAATATCGATTCAAATATCTTTTCAAAAACTTGAAATTTGGGCTTCAATCTTATTTTATCTTATAAGAAATATTGTTTTTAACATTTTGAAAAATGTTGAGAAAAATCGAATTGACAGTTTTTTTTTATAAAAAATGAAAAACTTAAAAGAAAATGTATAAAAGTTGGTAAAAATTGATTTTCGACTCAAATATCTTTTCAAAACTTTGAGATATTGGCTTTAATTTACTTTTATCTTTCAAAAAATCTTGTTGTCAACATTCAGTTAAAGTTTGAAAAAAATCGAACTGATAGTTTTTTTATAAAAAAATAAAAACCGAAAAAAAATTAACAAAAGTTGGTAAAAAATGATTTTCGACTCAAATATCTTTAAAAAAAACTTTGAGATAATAGCTTGTAATTATTTTTTTCTTATAAGAAATATTGTTTTTAACATTAGGACAAATTTTGAGAAAAATCGAATAGACAGGTTTTTTTTACAAAAATAAAAACCTAAAAAAAAATGTATAAAAGTTGGTAAAAATTGATTTTCGGCTCAAATATCTCTTCAAAAATTTTTAATATTGGTTTCAAACTAATTTTATCTTATAAGAAATATTGTTTTCAACATTTGGTAAAATTTAAAAAAAATTCGAATTGACACTTTTCTTACAAAATATAAAACTCTAAAAAAAAAACAATACTAAAATTTTGTAAAAATTTACTTTCGACTCAAATAGCTTTTCAAAAATTAAAAAAACATTGGCTTCAAACTTTTTTTTATTTCACAGAAAATATTGTTTCCGATATTCAGTAATTTTTATATAAAAATCCAACAGTCCGTTTTTTCATAAAAAAATAAAATCTACAAAAATAGTACGCAAATTTGGTAAAAATTGATACAAGCACATATAGACAAACTTAAAAGTTAAGGTCCAGAATTCTAACACATTTTTCTCGGGTTTTCGGATCTGTTTCTCGCCTTAAATTTTAAAACTGAAACTTCTTTCAGTCACAATGAAAAAAAATATCAAAAATATTCTGAAGCCTCACTAGAAAATGCATTAAAAGGTACTCGCGAGAACAAATTGAGCTTTCGAGCAGTAAGTAAGTTTGAAGTACCCATAATAACATGATATGATAAATGGAAAAGTTTCTGATGGGCTTAAACGGATGGGTTTTTTAACAGTCCTTAAAAAAGATGAGGAACGTAAGGTTGGAGATTGACTCATAAATATTGCTAGATGTGGCTTCCTCCAAAAATAAATGAGCTCCTGGATGTAGTATAACAAATAATTGAGGACAAAAAAAGAATAACATCAATAAAAAATGACAGCCTGGCAAAAGAAATATCCAGTAGCATTATAAATGTTTAAACCGTCATAAAGAGCCTAGTTTAAGGACATTTGAAACACTATTTAAGGCCAGGGCTACTATAACTGAACAAAATATTTGAAAATGGTTCCTTGACTTAGAAATTTACTTGACAGAAATTAACGCCAGAGATATAGAGAGACGAAACATAATTCAGCTTGGCACCAAAAACAGGCAAAGTCATCGGCTCCAAGGATTGCAAAAACTTATACGATATAAAATTATTAAATGACAAAAACCAACTTTTTTAAATTACTTAAAATGTTCCTAGACAAATAAGATCGTACTGAAATTGTACGAAACGCTTCAAGAAAATGCGGCATTTACCCGTTCAATACAAATCCAGTAGCCTTTGAATGATTTTATAGACATGTATCTGCAGATACTATGATAGAAATAGAGAATTCCAGAAGTTCGAAGAAGGTCGACGCAGCAGTTGAAGTGTTAACATCTATTAAAAACGAGTAAGTAGGAAAAAATTATTTCAATTTCGATCTTTTGCTTAAAATTGTATCGGATGTTAAAATCTATGTTGAGCTTGCAAAATCGACCAATGCCTCTGAATCTGAATTACAGGTTGGCACATCAGCTCATATAACTTTTAAATCAGAATCATCGCCGATCTTTTTGTATTAAGGAAGTCATATTGGATATCTACCAACAATTCCGAGGTTAAAATTGCATCAAGATCAACAACAGATCTTAACACCGTACGCGAATCTTTACAATCACTTGCAGACTTTGATTTTGTATGAAGTTTAGCATGCGTGTAAGATCTATGAATTCATCCATTTCTACATTAATAACGAGGGCAGAAAGCTCACCAAGTGCTAGCGTTCTGGTTTTGACAAACATTTGAAATACCCAGACCCTATTAAATTTAAATCCAATGAGAGAAATTTTCAATGAAAGCTATGAAAAACCTGTCAAGAAAATACTAATGATAGGTTTTAAAGATGAAAACCAATGACAGCTATAACTGACCCCTAAAACATAACCTATGCAGTTAAAATTAATTATTATTTAAAAGCTTTTTCAAACTAAGTTTTGAAATATTAGATGGTGTTCATGACAGACATTTTTGAGGTAACTCATTTAGACCTTTTTTATAATTTAAAACTGACAAAAAAGTGAGACAGATATTTTCGTTTCTTATTAAAATGGCAAAGAAAAAATGAATCGCCTTAAAACCAAAAGAGTCCAAAGTGAACACCGAGTTTTTAAATAACAAGAAACTGGAATTTTTTGTTCATAAACATACCTGATACAACTATGCATTTGACATTGGACAAACTATTGTTTAGTCCCAACTGTGGTCCAATTAGCCACCTTACTGAAGATGAGAAACTATAAAGAAAAATCATGAATAAAAGCACAATGTAATTTGTGAACAAAATTTTAAAAACTTACTTTGTATTAGTTTTGATAACTTGGTTAGGCTGGCTGTCAACAATAAATGAGTCAATCATTAGGTTTTTCTGCTTCATCCGAATTTCCTGAGCCAATTGCTCAAGCTTTTCATCAGGCAAATCTCGATTCTGGATTTTTCTCATTTTAATCGAATCAATCATTTGCAACAACCTAAATGTTACTTCCACCAGAAGTTCAATGCAGTTCTGGATTTGATTTAATTTATCCATTTGAACGTTATTTTGATTGATGATCGATTCTTTCTGAGGAACATCCTCGGTGCAATTATTACGATTCTGTTGTCTCTGCCAGTTTTTAAGTTCATCGAAAACCGATTTCTGGCATTTATCATAGCCTTCAAAAATATTTGCCAAATAACTAACTGGATCGAAAAGTTCATTAATGGTTTGGTTGATCTCAGATTCGAGGCAAAGATTTGGTATTTGATAGAATCCATCGCAAGATTTGATAAGTTCTTGAATGTTTTTAAGATGATGCATTTCATCGTTGGGTAAAAGTTCACCAGCGGAACTTGTTAATAAAACTTCCATGGCCATTCCTTCTATGAGATGTGTGTAGAACTCAAGAGGTGATATCTGTCTCATGCGACTTAAAAGTAAGGGAACTGCAATTTCGGGCGATGACGTAGTTCGTATGTGTTCATCGAGACCGTTGTAGAATTGTATAGCCACCTCCTCAATTGCGTCAGATTTTTTATACCTAAAATAAGGTTGTAATAAAATATTATATGAATTAATCTCTCCGCATTTTCCAATAAGGACTTGACAATGTTTGTTTTTAAATGGAACGCAAAACTTTTGAGATATTTCAAAAACTTTAGTAGCGGCTGGAAGTGCAATTTAGCCATTTATCAATGAACATTTCGGAAGAAAAAACCGTCATTTGATGTTCAATGTTGGCTCTGAGCTTTTTTAATGTGTGTTGTTTTTGGCATAAACTCATGACTTAACGAAGCCTTAAAGAAAATAGTATAGATGCATTAAATCTCACGTAGGGACAAAACCCTTCAAATTATTATTTTTTGTGGATGAAGCGTGGGTTTTAACCCAACCAATGACTAACCCATTGAGCCAAAAATGAGCTTCGTCACTGAAGATGTACGTCGCTTCGAATAGTAATGAGCTAATACTCTTGAGTAAGCTTGATCTTAATTGCGTGTAAACAAAAATAATAATGCAAAATACGCAATAATTTGGACTGAACGAAGCCCAATTTTTGATAACGCTGTGAAATGACTGATTTGGATCATTATGCCTGTCTATTTGGGCGAGAATTTTACGGCCGAAGTCGCTGTATTCCGCTCCGAAGCTTGGTAGAACATTTTTGTTTCGCTGATTTTATAGATACAATTACAAAATTTGTAATGACAGTTCGATGATTAGTATAGAAGAGTGCGTTCACAAATTAAATTCAAAGATGTGAAGTCCCAATTGTAAAAACCTTTATCACAAGTTATTAAACTATTTTTTGTTGAATCAATTGATAGGTTATAAACTTGTGTAACTGTTTTTTAATCTGTATTTAGTATTGACTCACCCTATATTATCCTCAATCCAATTTGCATAATTCACCCGAATCTCAAACATTCCCTTTCGATCATAGAACGATTTCATTTCGTACATTCCGTTGGTAACTGAATTTGTTACAGAGGACCAAAAACTCGTCATCATAAGCTTCTTGGTCTTCTTCTCTCCCACTTGTAAAAAGAATGAAACAGCTATGTGTAGCTTTCTCGAGTACTTTTCTGAAAAAGAAAAAATATGTAAAAAAAAGTCCAGATTCAGAAGGGAAGTAATAGCAACTAGAACTTTAACCAACTATTTGTATATTTATGCAAGTCCAATTATCAAAAAGTGTACAATAAAATGGAAAGAAACATCAAGGACTCAGCAGATTCTCACAGTGGACTTTCATAAACCTAAAGCTATAGTACGCGAGTCTTAATCTAATAACACTTTGAGAACTCCTCAGAAGGAAAACAAACCTAAATGAACAAGAAAGATATGACCAAAAGTGCCTACGAACAAAAAATTTAGAAAACCTCGTAAGAAGATTTTAAACACTTCAAGGAAATCTTTTACAATCAGTAATTGAAGAAAATAAATCAATTGAAAAAGGTTGAAAAGGTTTCCATGAATATAAGCAATTGATAAAATCTATTTCTCATAAAAATATTTAAAGTTATGAAAGGAAACATGTCAACAAAATACCTACGAACTTTTACAGAAATGAATATTCAAAACAGACATGTGACAACAAAAGAGTGAAGAATTATTTTAACCAATTTCGTTAAGTGAAATCGAAAAAACTTACTTACTTAAGATGGCGCTACAAACCTTTGTGAACTAGGGCCTTACCCAACAAACTTCTCAATCCGCGGTCGTCCTCAACTGCGCTGTCCTGTGGGCGTGGAATGGAAGACTTTCCGGGTTGGAGCATTGGTTTCCATGCGCTATCTGCGATCTCAGTCGTTGGACTTTTATCTTTCTCTCTCGTTCCATATTCTCCCCAACTCACCTTCCATGCGTACGGGACCGTAGATCACGCCAAGAAATTTTCTCTCGAAACTACTTTAAGTGCTTTCATCCGTTTTTGTTAAAGTCTATTCTTCTGCACCGTATAGCAGAAAGGATGATGTAAATGTTCACATATTACGACAGAAAATATTTTGGAAGCTATTTTAAGTAGCCTAATTTCTCTAGAGTTAAGCAGTTTAGAGGGTTTTTTCTCATCACAGATAAGTTTGTGCATGCTTCTAACCAAATTATCTGCAGCTGATTTGAAGAGCTCGGCATTTAAAACATCTGCTACAACGCAACGGCTTTGTTAGAATTCAGCTTAAATATAGCAATCTTTACTTTGTCAAAGTCGGGAAGAACGGATTGTTGGCTTTCGTCTTCTATGTTGCATAGAACATCCTGGATCATGCCTCGATATAGAGTTGCTCAAAAAAGAAAGCCGACAGCTTTAATTTTCCACTTAAAACAGCAAATAAACAATCTTAAACAAACTTAATGAAATAGGGTTTATGTATTTCAAATATTTCTTATTTAAGGTTCATAAAATATAATAAGTAGTAGTAGTAGTAGTAAGTAGATGGTTAGTGCGTTGGACTGTCACGCAAGGGGTCTTGGGTTCAATCCCTGCCTGTGCCACCTTAATTTAAAAAAAAATTAATTTTTGCGGGTACTGCCTCTTGCGAGGAATTGACAAATCCTTCAAGAGTAATTCTTGTCATGAAAAAGTGCTTTCTCAAACTAGCCGTTCGGATTCGGCCTAAAATTGTAGGTCCCTTCCATTTCTGACAACAGTACTCGCACACAGGAATGGTTGAGAGTTGTAAGTCACTAGGCCCTGGTTCACAACGGACTGTTGCGCCACCCCATTTGATTTGAAAATATAATAAATGAAAATGTATTACTAAGAACGGTTTCTTAAAATCTTATTTAAAAAAAAACACCAGCATATTTTACATCAAAAAAGAAATCGGAGACTTCATTAATGACTTTCACAAAAATAACAAAAAAATGAAGAAAAACTAATATTTTATAGGCAGACCTTTGCTCTGTTTTACCGCATTCGAGCTTTTTGGCATTGATTGGACAAGTTTTTCACAAAAAGATGCTGGAACTTTGTCCCATTCACATTTTAAGGTCAGTTCTAGGTCCGTTTTGCTTTAAATGGTGTAGTTTTTCACCTGGTTTTCCAAATAGCGCCACAGGTGTTCCATCAAATTTAATCCTGGAGACTGATGAGGTTTCAAGCACACTGCGACAGTTATAAAGGAGCCACAAGCGTGTTTTTTGAGCGTTGTGCTCAAATCATCTCTAATTCCCAATTTTTGCGCACTCTGGTTTAAATTGTCTTTCAAAATCTGAATATATTTATATTGGTCCATAGTTCCGTTTATAAACACAAGATTGCCTTTTAAAATATATACATATGAACACTTTTGAACATAATTTTAATTAAACATTTTTAAAAAACGACGAAAACATAAGGTGTCCGCTTTCTTTTTTGAGCAACTGTATTGTTTTGATGGCTAGGACTGCTTGTGACTCGATAGGCAAAGAATTTGGCGATTCCTTGAGATTGCAGCCGTCCGACGTTGTATCTTCTCCCAGCATCGCCCTAGTATGTCTTGCGTCTGGCAACCCTAAGTAATGCCCTGGCTATAACGAGGTAGTGGTTCAAGTTGATGATAGCTCATTGAAAATTTTGGACATCCATGATGCTGGAAGCGTGTGTAGCGTTGATAGCAATATGGTCAATCTGGTCAAACGTATATAGATCTGGAGAGCTCTAAGTTTCTTAATGGATGTTGAGGCGTGGTAAACACAAACTGGCTACCATGTTTTTTTTCCCTGCAGCAAAACCAATTAACCTACATGTGTAATGGGTAGTGTTGGCGTGCAGGCTGTTTTTTCCGATCATTCCACCAAAAATGTCTTCCCTTCCGCCCAGGAGATTTTTAGTATCGTAGCTCTTCTGTGGGGTTCTGTGCGCATATAAATGTTGCCGAATTTAGCCTTGATGCAAAATTTGGCACTCGTTGATGCACCTATAGCTCAAGACTTGTTGCCTTAGTCTGGCTCCAATGACAAAGCCGCATCTAAATAAGCGTTGTTGGTTTTCTCGGTAGCAGTCACCAGCAGCAGTTTTTACCCTTGTTTTCAAATACAATAACTTTGTATAATAAACCACTCGAATACGCTAAGGACTTCGTATTCATTGATCAAATTATTCGTTCCAATGACTAAGGCATGAAAACAATTCTGGAATGCCAAGCATCTTCTGGATTTAAATATTTCAAACAAAACAAGTAATTACGTATTCCATAATTCATATCATGCACCTCTCTGATGACCGTTAGACAAAGCTGTCTATGAAATGGACCCCACTTGGTGGAAGGAAAAATCTAGGAGGACATTACAAACGCGGGAAAGATGATATTCAGGCCAGATGTACACTCTACTGGTGAGAAGCCCAAAAAAAAGGAATATCTTGAAGAGGCTTATAAGCAAACATCCTTACATTTAAATAAAATAAAAATAATTCATATGTACATACTTAACTTTTATTTTAATTACTGACGCTTATCCATTTAATAAATTAATGAGTGAATAAAGCTTGAAATAATAATAATAATAATTAATATATTTGAACTAAAACCAAACCGGAAAATTGCTTTTTTTCAATCGAAGTAGTAATTTGTAAAAAGTAAAGGAACGTATACCGGTTTACTAAATTAATATGCAAAAGCACTTTTATTGGATAATCAGAAACACATTACTTGTATCGTTTTTTGATATTGAATAATATTGAAAATTCATGTACTACCATACATTTTTCTTTTTGTGCGAAAAAATAATTCAACAAAAATAGTCAACTTACCTTTATTTTCATAAAAAGAATAACAATTTTTTTAAAATAATACCACTGGACACAAGTCCAAGAAACACTTTTAAGCCTTGAACTACTGTTGAATGCAGCAATCTTTTCTTAACTAACCTAAGGCAGAATAAACACAAACTGTCTGAGATCTTTTGTTTAGCTTTTTCAGAGACATCAAAAGCTTTATAAGAAGAATTTAAGTTTTAACTTAAAATCTACATATTCTCAGCTGATGCAAGCCAACTTTTGGAATATACCCTTCGAATTACGATTGTTAATCGATCACATTGTTATTGTTTTTGTTTGATCTTTCTATGTTCTTTCGAAAGCTTAGAATGGTTTAATATTCAAAGTGAATACACCAGCCACGAGCGACCAGCTTATGACCAGCTATGCATTTTTAACTTACCATAAATAAGCTTTCAACTGGCGGTTTTAATGGGTTTTTCTTGGAATCAATATTAAAACATTTATATTAAAGTAACAATGCTTTGGGAAGAGAAAGAACTGTTTTCAAATCAAAGTGCAAAAGTTGTTATGGAAGAACGCGCGCCGGCGATCGCCGTGTGCCAATACTTCGCTTCGTGGTGAGCCAAACATGGTGTCTGTCCGAAAGAATATAAACATTATACAAGAAATGGGTTTTTTAGTAAATAAAAACGTTTTGGAATGAAACTCTCAACTGGAATAAGATTGGTTTTTACGTCTATTAAATTGTTTGTATTTGTGTATGAAGTTTTGATTTTTGATTATCTGGATATACCGAGTGGTAAAGGGTTTTTGTTTTTTTTTGTATTGGATTTTCAAGGAGAAATAAATAAATAATTTGCCATTATGTTTTAAACATTTTTTAAGAAAAGTAACCAAAGCGGCAATGCAGACGAGACGCAGATTTTTATCAAAATCTTAAAACTATCTTAAAGCTAGACAAAAATTCTTAAAAATTACATTTCAAAAACTTAAAAAAAAGGCTCTAAGTTAATCCTTTATCTTATAACTACTGCCTTTCGGCCTAAGAACAATTTTAATACTATATAACAATTACTTAATCTAAAACCAAGAACATTTTAAAAAAAAAAATAAAATATTGTTTTTTATTTATTTGTTAATACTCAAGCTTTTAGTTATGTTGTGTGTTCTTTTTTTGTTGTTTTTTGTGTTTTTTTTTTCTTGTAAGCTGGCCAAGACCAAACGCCCTAGACAGCTTTAAATGTCATTCTCAATTTAAAGCCACCAAAAGTGGTTCTCCTGCCTGGCCCTATCTCTTTGGTCCCATTCGGAAACAGTCCTACTGAACCAAAGGCGCTCGGCTCCGTCAAGTGCGAGGACGTCTCGACTGTAAAGGAGTCGCCTTTCTACAGTTTAACGGCTGACGTGGTAGTCAAGCGGAACCGCCTCCCTATCCTGTATCAGCCCTCGATTGTCTAAATAAAAAAAAGCTTCGGTCGAAATGTTGCGATTTGGTCCAACGATCACTAGATTTTTCGAGTTTTTTCTTGTATCCCTTGAGGCTCCTTACAGCGGAGTCCTGAACAGAACCGTTTCGTATTTCTGAAAGTTGATTTTCAACTTCAAGTCATCGCAATATTGCTGAATCTTGTCGAAGTTACCCTGCAAAAGTGTCTTGATAACCTCAATTTTTCTGTACGCAATTAGGTTATGTACGCTATTGCCTGAGTCTGACTTGCTATTAGATCACTGGTGTAAATGCTGTATAAGATTGGCAAGTTAACCGCTCCCTGTTAAAGACCATTTTTAATACGAAAGATTTTGGTAGATGTTACATTGCCAAACTCCGAAAAAAGTATTGCTAACAGTGGAAACGACACGACTAATAAAAACAGCCCATTGTATTTGTTAAAGGTCTTCTGATGATTTGACGGTGAGTGCCGGCAAGCACTAAAGGACCAGAGCTCTACGAGCAGAAGAGCAGGGTTCTTAGATGGAAAAATCAGAAACAAGATTTGTTGATTTTACAAAGTATAAAGGTACCAGCCTTTACCCAAAGACCACTTCTCCAAATTATGTAACTGCGATGACGAATCGAATTGCGCTGTAAGGGAGATAAAACCACTCAACCTAAGCGAAGCAAAACAACAGTTTCACCTACCCGATCTCTGAGAAGCAGCAAAGCTGGAGCAGAATTATTTAAAGCAGTAGGCGATGACTTCGTAGGGCATATGCACTTGCAAAATAGGGTCGGGAGAAAGCTTGTCCGATAAGTGGAATCTCAGCGTAGTTTGCGCAGCACACAAGAAAGACGAACCTCTTAATTTAGACAACTAAAGAAGCATCAGTCTCCTGAACTTCGCATATAACATTTTTCCTGCTGTATTAGATGAACATCTGAAGTCGTTCGTCAACAACCTCATAGGTCCTTATGAGTTTGGTATCAAGTGAAAAGTCCACCATAGTAGTATGAAAAAACCTGAGCTGTTCTTTTTTGTACGTATGTTTGAATTGTGTCGAGATGGGATGAGGCCATACTAGGTGTGATTCTCATGGGTTAGGTTAAAACATTTTAAAAAGAAGATAAGTTACTGCAATACATTTTTATATACGACGTTTTTTGTTCTTCTTTCCTTGGCTAGAACGTAAAGATTTTGTGGGTTTGAGACTCGTAAGCACGCTACATATAATTTTCAGTGGAAAAAACAGAAAAAACAAATTTACACCTGCAACTTTCAGCGTTTGCCCCTGAGCTTTATTTATTGTTATTGCAAATGCTGCTTTCAGAGGAAAATTCACTCTTTTAAACTTAAAAGGCAAATCGGTTGGAATAATCGGAATGCGGGGAATCAAAACATTTTTTCCTTTCGCTATTCCGGTCATGATTGCAGTTTTTATAATTATTTATAATATTTAGTCCTAGGTGACTTTGGTGCGTCAAGATTTCTCATTAACAGGACTGGATCACCAACCTTTAATCTTAACTTATGAGAAGGCTGATAATTCCAAAGAAAGAAGAAACTCTATGGGGTATGATGTTACTTGCTCCGTGTCCATAACGTTGTCTACTGAAAAGTACCTGAGAGGTACTCGACGATATCTCCCTCCACATACGACATAATTTGTCTACAGACAATTTGACAGAATTCATGATTCAACGTAATCGAGCCGTTACAGTCTGTTGGCATATAAACTTTTCCGATTTTTAGAAGAGCAGCGGCATATTGTCTCCTGATTGAGAATCATTGTGTAGCTGTACTCATCATATTCGTAGCCAGACAAAACTTTTTCACAAGTACCCATAACACAGATGCTTTCAAACATGCGTTTATTTCATCTTCCGGTGAACCTCTAGTAATTACCGGCAGGGTCTGTTTAAAGTCGCCAGCTAAGAAAACCACCATCCCTCCCATGATAGCCCGGTTGTTCTTGATGTCTTTCAGTGTGCGATCTATCAACTGATTTTTTGTGGGACATTGTACATTAATCCCAAACCAACAATTTACACTGCTCCCACATTCTTCCACGCTCACTACTTTTGCTGATATTACATCCTGAGTTTTCTCATGAGCTAAGTCAACGTCAGTTTCAGAACTGAGTGTGCTGGCCGTCCACCACTAAGCAGCGTAGCTGCTATTCCTGCGGAAGCGACTGCTAAAGCAACTCCATTGTTTTTTCGAATTCAAGCTAACAATATATTCAAAAGAAAAGTTTTGCCTGTGCAACCTGGAGAATCTTAAAATAGCAAACCACCTTCTCCGCTGGAAATTTTTTGTATAACAGTGTCAAAAACTATTTTTTGTTCTGAGTTTAAAAGTGAAACATCCTCTGTTATTATCTGCTCTAGAGCGACAGTATCATAATTTAATTCTCGAACTAAATCACTGCTCACTTCCCTTATTCTCTGCGTGGTCTGGTCATCCCAAATTCCGATAAGTCTTTCCCAGTAATATTTATAACTTGATCTTCTACAAAAGTTAACGCCTCATCGTAAATTATATCAGTCGGATTTGTTCTTGAACTCTGTGTAAAATATCATCTGCCATATCATTTTTGAACTTACCCCACAATTGTATAGGATTTGGCACATGTTGCTACTAATATAGCAAAAGCTCTTGGACTTTGTAAGCAGATTTGCATGGTGCGGCCCCTTCTAGAGTTAGTTTCCACTGGTTGTCGTTCTAATAACCCTTTAGTCTCACACGTCTCTCGAAATGTTGTAAATTCTTGATCATTATTATTTTTTAGATCATTAAAAGAGGTTGATGTAACAGCATTCTCAAACAGAAACATTCCATGTTACTAACATGAATCGTGTATACTCGCCCTATGGCATCTCCGGATTTGACACCAGGCCAATTTTTAACTGGCACTCCTTGAACGCTACGTTTCCATTATTTTCGTGTTGCATTCCAGGTGTAATACCTTGGTACCTCGACGTAAAGAAGCGTAGTGAAAGCGATCAGATTCTCCGGAAAGTAATTTTTCCTATGGGAATGCGTTGTTTTCCCGAGGTCAAAAGTAACTCATGTCCTTTCTTAAGTCTCAAACTATCTCCTTACAAAATTTTATTTAAATATGTTGAGTAGCTTAGGCGTAAAAGCGATCGTGCATCTAAATTTTCCCATGGGAATGCGTCATTTTCCCGGGTTAAAGAGTAGCCTATGACCTTTTTCGGGTATCAAAATATCTCCATACCAAATTTCATGCAAATTGGTTCAGTAGTTTAGGAGTGATTGAGTAACATACAAGCAGAGTTACTTTCGCATTTATAATATTAAAGTATGGAAATGGATTAGTATGGATAAAAACTTTCAAAAAATATAAGAAATAAAAACTTTCAAAAAAGCAACTAAAAATTGGTTTTCGACTAAAAATCTCAGAAATAAAAACTGACATCTAACCCAAACTTAATTTATCAAATGCAAAAAATTGTTGTTTACTTTTAGATAAGTATTAAGAAAAATTCAATTGGCAACTTTTTTCAACAAACTGATAAAAAAATGGTTTTGGATCATGAGAACACAGAAATATATTGAATACAAATTTCTCACAAAAAAAAGCTTTTATTAATATTTTATTGAACTCTTACACAAATCGAAAGACGTGCACAGATGGCAAGTTATCAGTCACTAAATTATCTTAGATTCATAATAGCTGTACTACATTGTGCTAATTTAATCCAGTTTTGAACAAATTCCTGATATAAATCGGATTTTTAATATGTCAGCTGATGGGCTGATTAAATTATTCAATTGTTAATTTTGATCGAAAGGCAATAACTACATATAAAAAGGCAACAAAATGTATCATTTAAAAAAATACAAACAAAACTTGAAAGCTAATTTTAAATCTGCATATTTATTAAAAACATAAACAAAAAAATGCCGGCATAGTGAGTAATAAGTAAGTGATATTAATTAATAACAAAAGTAAAATAATCCAGATTTGAAATATTATTCTAATTGTTCGCATATATCTATCAACTGATCTCATTATATTTTTAAATAATTAATTTAACATAAACTTTAAGATCAAAATTATTCCAATCTACATATAGTTTATTTTAATATAAATTAATATCTCAATAAAGCATCAAAATGATATAAACGATATAACAACAAAATTAAAAACAAAACAAAGATTAGGAATTCAATATAAAAATGATAATGAATCACGACACGAGCTTATGTATACTTCTGATATAAACTACGTAGTCTTTGCAAATTTTCCTGGAAATCATTCAACTTATAATTTGTCTGTACTTTTCATATTTTTTACTAACTGTATACACCACGTCACGTCACATTAAAACAAAACGACGACGACGCAAGTTTTTGTAGGTATTGTTTATAATTTTTATTTATCAATGCAAAGATAAACTTCGTCTTCTAATCATTTGATGTTGTAAAAAGATTGAAATTGAGCTTTTGAAAAAAAGGTAGGAAGTAGTATTTAAAGTTTGATAGTAATAAAAGATTATAAATAGATATAAAGTGGGAGGCAAGTATGCTAATTCTTTAAATGATGGATAAAACCAATTTGGTAACATTTTGGATTTTTTAATTGTCATGCATTGTATGCATAAAAGTATATACAAGGTTAAAGGTCTTGTACACTCCGCTGCAACTGAATACGCACAAACATTTTCGAAAATAATTTTTACATTTTTTTTATATATTACCCGTGTTTTGTTGGGAAATCTATCCATAGTAAAGTAGGATTTTACACGAATAACAAAAACAATATCCATAGTGAGAATAACACCGATAAAAGTTAGAGTAGAATCTCACTATGGATAGGTTTTTGACATTTATACGAGCCTGGAATGGAACTTATGTGATTTCGTTCTCAAATGTTGGTACGATTGATATTGCATTTGTATCTCGATGGCTGTGTTCGTTGAGTAGTTCTGCATTTAGAATCATATGTGTTTTCCACTGCGGAAAAAACGAATCTATTACTGTTGATATTATTTAGTTTTGTTAGTGAAAATGGACCAACTGGGCTTATTTTGCATGAAAAAACAATAGAAAAGATATTTATGTTTGCTATGTTTCCAAAAAAGGTTTATCTCAGTTTAGAATAGATAAATCTCAACTCGATTCAGGTATATAAAGAATTGAGGCGACCTTCAAGCTCGCTTCAACACCACATGTTAATGTAGTAGTCTACGAACAAACCCAATTTTTGAAGTGTTTTATTATTATTTATTTATTTTGACAGATCTTCTTTCAGATGTACCAATTTTTAAATACAAAAATCTGGCCACTGCGGATCGTTTTGTTGGGAATTTCTCACTTTAGTATTTATGAAATGCGAACAAAGTAGGATAGGATTAGAAAGGAGAAACCGATGCACATTGGTTTTGAATGTCTGCACATTGTAATGAGTGGGAAATATTGCGTCAGATGAAGCATTTCACATTATTGTAGTGCGGCTAAAGAAAGAATCTCTGTACTTAACAGTACGTCCGAAATTGGGCTCGAGGGTAAATTGATGGGCATTCCTAGCAATACGGGTATTACGGTGGGGAGGTATGCAACTGGCTATTTCGCTAGAGCATTTTTTATAAAAAAAGAGGCTGGGATGCGACCCACACTGATAACTTCCCATCCCGTCTGTCGATTTGTCTTGCTTAAAAGTTTGTCTATATGTACTTGTATCAATTTTTACCAAATTTGCGTACTATTTTTTGTAGATTTTATTTTTTATGAAAAAAAACGGACTGTTGGATTTTTATATAAAAATTACTGAATATGGAAAACAATATTTTCTGTGAAATAAAATAAGTTTCAAGCCAATATTTTTAAGTTTTGAAAAGCTATTTGAGTCGAAAGTAAATTTTTACCAAGTTTTAGTATTGTTTTTTTTAGAGTTTTATTTTTTGTAAAAAAACTGTCAATTCGATTTTTTAAAAATTTTACCAAATGTTGAAAACAATATTTCTTATGAGATAGAATTACTTTGAAGCCAATATTTAAAATTTTTTAAAAGATATTTGAGTCGAAAATCAATTTTTACCAACTTTTATACATTTTTTTTTAGGTTTTTATTTTTTGTAAAAAAACTGTCAATTCGATTTTTTTCAAACTTTAACTGGATGTTGACAACAAGATGTTTTGAAAGATAAAAGAAAATTAAAGTCAATATCTCAAAGTTTTGAAAAGATATTTGAGTCGAAAATCAATTTTTACCCACTTTTATAAATTTTTTTTTTAGGTTTTTATTTTTTGTAAAAAAAACTGTCAATTCGATTTTTTCAAACTTTAACTGAATGTTGACAACAAGATGTTTTGAAAGATAAAAGTAAATTAAAGAAAATATCTCAAAGTTTTGAAAAGGTATTTGAGTCGAAAATCAATTTTTACCAACTTTTATAAATTTTTTTTTAGGTTTTTATTTTTTGTAAAAAAACTGTCAATTTGATTTTTCTCAATATTCTTCAAAATGTTGAAAACAATATTTCTTATAAGATAAAATAAGTTTGAAGCCTAAATTTCAAGTTTTTGAAAAGATATTTGAATCGATATTCAATTTTTACCAACTTTGAGTAATGTTTTTTTTTAGATTTTTATTTTTTATAAAAAAACTGTCAATTAGATTTTTCTCAAAATTTTATCAGATATCAAAAACATTATTCTTCGTTGCACAAAATTGTTTTAGAGATGAAATTATATTTCAGTCGTAAAATTTTGGAGGTGACAAATTTTTTTTTCAGTTTTATTGATTTAAAAAAAAAACCGTTATATTGATTTTTTTCAAAAAATATACCTGTTTGGTATCATGTTACAATATATTATATAAAATTTAATTCAAGTCTCTAGCGTTTTTGGTTCGTAAGATATTTAGGGTTAACCAAAATTTTCACCTTTTTTTCAAACTGCTATAGTAAAAAAACCACCCACGCAATATTCTTGAGAGCCCTTTCTGCATCTTTCTGCCTTTTTATCTGTATAACAAAATTTATTTGAAGTCGATATCTCTTCTGGTTCTTGAGCTATGGACGACGAAAAAAACGTTGCGAACGTACGGACGTACGGACGTACGGACGTACAAACGTACGTACACACGCACGCACAGACATCTGTCTAAAAATCTTTTATTTCGACTCTAGGGACCTTGAAACGTCGAGAAATGTCAAAATTTTCAATTTGACAAATCGGACCCATTACAATAACTTCCTATGGGAAGTTAAAAAACGATAAAACAATGACAGGCATGAGACCTTCATTTATTCACGAGATATCGACAGTTTAACTAAAATTTTAACTAATTTTGTGTAGATTTTAATTTTTATGAACCTGTGTTTAAATAAAAATTTAACTAAATGTCGAAAACAATAATTTCTATGAGATGAAGTTAGTTTAAATACGAATTTTTTTAAGTCAAAAATCAATGTTTACCAAGTTTTAGTTATGTTTCTTAAAGTTTTCATTTTGTCAATACATTCAAGTCAATATTTCTCAAAATGTATCCAAATGTCAAAAACGTTGTTCTTCGTTGCATATAAATATCTAAAAATCTTTAATTTAGATAATAGGGACCTTGAAAAGTCGAAAAAATGTAGAAATTTTCAATTCGACAAATAGAACGCTTACAATAGCTTCCTGTGGGTAGTTAATAATATAGTGAGAAATTGCCAAAAAAAAACATTCGCAGTAGTCCGGTTTTGATAAAATTGGACATTTGTCAGAATAATTCAAACAAAAATGTTAAACAATTAGAGAAATTCAGACCAAAACAAATTTAACTAATAAAAAAATAAATAATTTATATGAACATATTCATTTAATGTGTGTTCCATGTTTTCATTCCAAGAAGCGAAAGAAAGGGATTCGTTCCTGGATTATAGTCTAATTATGACACAAACTTTTTGCAAAATAACTTACAAATATTTGATCTGATGTACCTTTTTCAGAATAATTTAACGAGTTAAAAGATTATTAGTATTTTAATTTTTTTTGAAGACTTACCAAGATACTTATTTAGGTTTTATTCTTCAAAGATAATGGCTGGATTAATTTTTTAGTTGTTTACAAAAAGGAAGCAAGCATTTCGATTTTGAGATCCAAAAATATAGTAAAACAAAACTTTTAACGCATAATTTTAGTAATTCGACGGATTTTTACTAAAAAAGATATAAATTTGGATAAATTTTCTAATTCATATTAAATTCATATGTTAAATCAGCTGAATTTCTTGGATACCTGTGGATCCCTTTTTTGACATCCCAACTGATTTGGATCAGCTGTTTCCTTACAAAAAAACACTTACAAAAAGGTATTCGCATACCCTATAGCGGTCTTAAATTGAACGCAGTCAATTAGGGTAGATGTCATTGAATAACATCTATCAAGCGGTCAAAGTTGGGTTATTAAGAGCAGGTTGATGAAAAATTACCAAAGAGTTTCTTTGAATGCGATTGATTTGTAGCAAATTGCTTTCAGTTTTGTTGACTTTCAATGCAAAGAAACTTTGTATACACTCAACCTCTGACCTCCTGCAACTCCGATAGTGTGCCCAAGTAGGGGGGGTTGCAGGTTAAGTACCTATTATTAAAAATAAGTTGGTCTTTCTCAAAATAGTGTTTGGCCTTGTTTCACTTTGTCAGAGTGCAACATGACTGACTGCTAATAATTGGTCTTATTTCACTTTTGTAAAGTGCCGAGTTTTAAAAGTTAGTATTATTTCACTTGGCCTTATCTCACTGCACCATACAAATTCATTCGAATGAATTTTACCTTCGGTAAACATAGATTACTGTCAATGTTCATGATAATATTTTAGCATTTTCCATCATTACAACTTTTTTTGGTCGAAATTAAAGTCTACAAGAAAAGCTTTGATCATCTCCTCAACTGCCAAGAAAATAAAAATATAAAAAGAGGCTGGGATGCGATCCACACAGATAACTTCCCATCCCGTCTGTCGATTTGTCTTGCTTAAAAGTTTGTCTATATGTACTCGTATCAATTTTTACCAAATTTGTGTACTATTTTTTGTAGATTTTATTTTTTATGAAACTGTTGGATTTTTATATAAAAATTACTGAATATCAAAAACAATATTTTCTGTGAAATAAAATAAGCTTGAAGCCAATATTTTTAATTTTTGAAAAGCTATTTGAGTCGAAAGTAAATTAAATTAAATAAATAAGTTTTAGTTTTGTTTTTTTTTTTAAGAGTTTTATTTTTTGTAAAAAAACTGTCAATATTGAAAGATAAAAGTATGTAGTTTAAAGCCAATATCTACAATTTTTGAAAAGATGTCAAAAACATTATTCTTTGTTGCACAAAATTGTTTTGGAGGTGAAATCATATTTTAGTCGTAAAATTTTGAATCGGACCCATTACAATAACTTCCTATGGGAATAATAAATAATAAAAAAGAGGCTGGGATGCGACCCACACTGATAACTTCCCATCCCGTCTGTCGATTTGTCTTGCTTAAAAGTTTGTCTTTATGTACTCGTATCAATTTTTATCAAATATGCGTACTCTTTTTGTAGATTTTATTTTTTATATGAAAAAACGGACTGTTGGATTTTTATATAAAAATTACTGAATATCGAAAACAATATTTTCTGTGAAATAAAATAAGTTTCAAGCCAATATTTTTAAGTTTTGAAAAGCTATTTGAGTCGAAAGTAAATTTTTACGAAGTTTTAGTATTGTTTTTATTTTAGAGTTTTATTTTTTGTAAAAAAACTGTCAATTCGATTTTTTTCAAACTTTAACTGAATGTTGACAACAAGATTTTTTGAAAGATAAAAGTAAATTAAAGCCAATATCTCAAAGTTTTGAAAAGATATTTGAGTCGAAAATCAATTTTTACCAACTTTTATAAATTTTTTTTTAGGTTTTTATTTTTTGTAAAAAAACTGTCAATTCGATTTTTTTCAAACTTTATTTGTATGTTGACAACAAGATTTTTTGAAAGATAAAAGTAAATTAAAGCCAATATCTCAAAGTTTTGAAAAGATATTTGAGTCGAAAATCAATTTTTACCAACTTTTATAAATTATTTTTTTTAGGTTTTTATTTTTTGTAAAAAAAACTGTCAATTCGATTTTTCTCAAAATTTTTCAGAATGTTAAAAACAATATTTTTTATAAAATGAAATAAGTTTGAAGCCTTAATTTCAAGTTTTTGAAAAGATATTTGAATCGATATTCAATTTTTACGAACTTTGAGTAATGTTTTTTTTAGATTTTAATTTTTTATAAAAAAACTGTCAATTAGATTTTTCTCAAAATTTTATCAGATGTCAAAAACATTATTCTTCGTTGCACAAAACTGTTTTAGATATAAAATCATATTTCAGTCGTAAAATTTTGGAGGTGACATATTTTTTTTTTCAGTTTTATTGATTTAAAAAAAAAACCGTTATATTGATTTTTTTCAAAAAATATACCTGTTTGGTATCACGTTACAATCTATTATATAAAATTTAATTCAAGTCTCTAGCGTTTTTGGTTCGTAAGATATTTAGGGTTAACCAAAATTTTCACCTTTTTTTCAAACTGCTATGGTAAAAAAACCACCCACGCAATTTTCTTGAGAGCCCTTTCTGCATCTTTCTGCCTTATTATCTGTATAACAAAATTTATTTGAATACGATATCTCTTCTGGTTCTTGAGCTATGGACAACGAAAAAAACGTCGCGAACGTACGGACGTACGGACGTACGGACGTACGGACGTACGGACGTACGGACGTACAAACGTACGTACACACGCACGCACAGACATCTTTCTAAAAATCTTTTATTTCGACTCTAGGGACCTTGAAACGTCGAGAAATGTCAAAATTTTCAATTTGACAAATCGGACCCATTACAATAACTTCCTATGGGAAGTTAATAAATTTTGTTATACAGATAATAAGGCAGAAAGATGCAGAAAGGGCTCTCAAGAAAATTGCGTGGGTGGTTTTTTTACCATAGCAGTTTAAAAGAAAGGTGAAAATTTTGGTTAACCCTAAATATCTTACGAACCAAAAACGCTAAGGACTTGAATTAAATTTTATATAATATATTGTAACGTGATACCAAACAGATATATTTTTGAAAAAAAATCTATCTAACGGTTTTTTTTCTAAATCAAAAAAACTGAAAAAAAAAATTTGTCACCTCCTAAATTTAACGACTAGCATATGATTTCATCTCCAAAACAATTTTGAGCAACGGAGAATAATGTTTTAAAAATGTGATAAAATTTTAAGAAAAATCAAATTGACAGTTTTTTTTACAAAAAATAAAAATCTAAAAAAAACATTACTCAAAGTTCGTAAAAATTAAATATCGATTCAAATATCTTTTCAAAAACTTGAAATTTAGGCTTCAAGCTTATTTTATCTTATAAGAAATATTGTTTTCAACATTCAATAAAATTTTGAGAAAAATCGAATTGACAGTTTTTTTACAAAAAATAAAAACCTAAAAAAAAAATTAATAAAAGTTGGTAAAAATTGATTTTCGACTCAAATATCTTTTCAAAACTTTGAGATATTGGCTTTAATTTAATTTTATCTGTTCAAAAATATTGTTGTCAACATTCAGTAAAATTTTGAACAAAATCGAATTGACAGTTTTTTTTATAAAAAATTAAAAACCGAACAAAAATTAACAAAAGTTGGTAAAAATTGAATATGGATTTAAATATCTTTTCAAAAACTTGAAAGTTAGACTTTAAACTTATTTTATCTTATAAGAAATATTGTTTTAAGCATTCTGAAAGATGTTGAGAAAAATCGAATTGACAGTTTTTTACAAAAAATAAAAACCTTAAAAAAAAAATTTATAAAAGTTGGTAAAAATTGATTTTCGACTCAAATATCTTTTCAAAAATTGTAGATAATGGCTTTTAACTACTTTTATCTTTCAAAAAATATTGTTGTTGTTATATTTAGTAAAATTTTGAAAAAAATCAAATTGATAGTTTTTGTACAAAAAAATTAAATACCTAAAAAACAATTTAATTAAAGTTGGTAAAAATTGATTTTCGACTCAAATATCTTTTCAAATCTATAAAATATTGGCTTCAAACTAATTTTATCTTATAGAAAATATTAATTTCAACATTCGATAGAATTTTGAAGAAAATCGAATTGACGGTTTTTTTACAAAAAATAAAACTCTAAAAAAAGCAATACTAAAACTTGGTAAACATTTACTTTCAACTCTAATAGCTTTTCAAAAATTCAAAATATTGGCTTCAAACTTATTTTATTTTACAGAAAATATTGTTTTCAATATTCAGTGATTTTTATATAAAAACCCAACAGTCCGTTTTTTTCATAAAAATTAAATCTATAAAAAATAGTACGCAAATTTGGTAAAATCGATACTAGTACATATAGACAAACTTTTAAGCAAGACAAATCGACAGACGGGATGGGAAGTTATCAGTGTGGGTCGCATCCCAGCCTCTTTTTTGAAGTTGATATCTCTTCTCGTTCTTGAGTTATGGAGGACGAAAAAAACGTCGCGAACGTACGGACGTACGGACGTACGGGAGTACGGACGTACAAACGTACGTACACACGCACGCACAGACATCTTTCTAAAAATCTTTTATTTTGACTCTAGGGACCTGGAAAAGTCGAGAAATGTCAAAATATTCAATTCGACAAATCGGACCCATTACAATAACTTCCTATGATTATATTCTAACTATGTTAAGATATATGTACATATGTATGTATATGTTAGTTCATTGACACCAACTTTTTGTCAAATAACATATATTACAGCTTATGTCTAATTCAGTATAATAAAACAATTTAAAAGATTACAACGAGAAAATTTTAATTTTTATCCTAATGTTTTTTTGATTCTGAAATTACTATGGCTTCATTTAATCTTTCAGTTGTTTACGAAAAGGTGACAAGCATTTAGATTTCGAGGTCCAAAACTATTGAAAATCAAAATTTTTATCGCATAATTTTGGTAATTCACTGGATTTTTACGAAAAAAGACACAAATTTGGATCAATTTTCTACTTACTATTAATTAAATCCACGCCTTGTATCAGCTTAAATTCTTAGATACCTTTGGATTGTTTTTTTGACATCAAAACTGTTTTGGATGACCTGGTTTTTTACACAAAAAACACTTACAAAAAGGTATCCTGATACACTGTCATTGAATAACATCTATCAAGCTGTCAAAATTTCGTTTTTAGGATGATGAAAATTAACCAACGAGTTTCTTTAAACGTTATTGATTTGTAGTAAATTGCTTTCAGTTTTGTTGACTTCCAACTCGTCGTTCTCACCAATTAAAAGAAGAAAATAGGAAGAGCTGTTATTATTTCATGCTTGCTTATGTCACTTTCAACAGTATAAATTAATAAATTGGGTGGCGCAACGGTCCGTTGAGAACTAGTGTCTCTCAACCATTCCTGTGTGCGAGTAATGGAGGGGGCCTACAGTTCTAAGCCGAATCCGAACGGTTAATTTGAAAAAGCACTTTTTCATGACAAGAATTTTTCTTGGAGAATTTGTCAGTTCCTCGCAATAGGCAGTACCCGTGAAAAAGCTTTAGATGGCATAGGCAGGGATCGAACCCAAAACCTCTTCCATGACAGTTCAACGCACTAACCATCATACCACGGGTTCTACAACAGTATAGTTTATCATAATGGAAAGAAACTTTGAATACACTCAACCTCTCACCTACTGCAAATCCGATAGTGTGCCCAAGCAGGGGGGGGGGGGGGGGTTGCAGGTTAAATACCTATTATTATTAAAAATAAGTTGGTCTTTTTTTTTCATTTTTTTAAAGTGCCGTGTTTTAAAAATTGGTATTGTTTCACTTGGCATTATTTCACTGCACCATACAAATCCACTCGAATGAATTTTACCTTTGGGTAAGAATAGATTTCTGTCAATGTTCATGACAATCTTATAGCATTTTCCATCATTACGATACAAAATGTGTGCACCTTTTTGTGCATCCAACTATTATTGGTCTGCCATAAACGAAATTGAAGCTTACAAGAAAAGCTTTGATCATGCCCTCAACTGCCAAGATAATAAAAATAAAATAAATTGGGTGGCGCAACAGCCCGTTGAGAACTAGGGCCTAGTGACTTACAAATCTCAACCATTCCTGTGTGCGAGTTGTCAGGGATGGATAATGCTTTGGCGAATATTCCAACTCAGAGGATTTTCTTGATTAAAGAGATGGCTTAACGTGCTCCATTAAGCATCTTGCACATGGGCTAAGAACTGCGAACTGTTGATGTTCGCATATTTTGATTTTTATTTTATATGAGCTTAAGTTCTATACGCAGACAGCCACGAATTGTCAATTTTGTTTCCATATTTTCCTCATCCAGTATCTTTTGATCAAAAAACAAAACAAGAGTTATATATTTTTGTTCGTTACTACCAAATTGTTTTTACGAAATTATTGTCTTGTTTTAGAGAACAAAATGCAAATTTTATTATCCAAATATTAGTGTCAATTAGTTTTTTTATAATTTAAATATGAAATTGTCTTTTTGAAATGTGTTAAATCACGTTTGTACGTTCAATCGTTGTTCGCTCTCATTTGCAGGGCATTTGGTGAACTTTTCTTGGCGAATTTGAAATAAATAAATATAAATAAATAGCAATTACTCTATCACATTTATCTTATTGGTCTTTCTGACAGCTGCCACTTGATATATGATCAGTTTGGTCTGTTATTTCATTATGAGTAGACTTACTTTTGAACAACTTTTGCAAATCGGGCAAATTTATTACTTATTTATTTATTAACAAAATAATCGTACGTTCCATTTATTATGAAGGAAAATGTAAGTGAGTCTGAGGTGTGGCTTCCACGATGGACCAATTAAAAACACTAGAATATTGTTTTTTTTTTAAGGTTATGTAAGGTCACACTTTGGAAGAGAATATTCAGCACCTTTTTGCTGACATCAAAATCAAATGGGGTGGCGCAACAGTCCGTTGTGGCCTAGTGACTTACAACTCGCAACCATTCCTGTGTGCGAGTACTGTTGTCAGGAATGGAAGGGACCTACAATTTTAGGCCGAATACGAACGGCTAGTTTGAGAAAGCTCTTTTTCATGACAAGAATTACTCTTGAAGGATTTGTCTATTCCTCGCAAGAGGCAGTACCCGCGAAAATTATTTTTTTTTAATTAAGGTGGCACAGGCAGGGATTGAACCCAAGACCCCTTGCATGACAGTCCAACGCACTAACCATCATGCCACGGGTACTACATGCTGACATGCTTCCCCAAAAATTCATACAATCGAAAACTGGGTCTCTCGGCTGAAATTTATTCCAGCCAGACCCAGCGGTCACTCAACCGAAATCTTTGTTTTTAATATAATGTCAAGCCCTTATTTTTAAATTAATTCCATACCTTCAAATTACAATAATTTCTTCAATAGCTTAAGTGATTTTGCTAAAATCTCCGTAACCATTGAAGAAAATGTTAATTTTTGGGCAAAACTATTCTCACCTCACTTAACATTGTAAAATTGTTTACAACTTCGGGTTCTCTGGCCTTATAATTTAACTTTTATACAAGCTTGTTTTCTTCTTTTTCCCGTGAAGAGCTCTGTTTCTTTTCTCACTTGTCCACAATTTGTGTGCACTGTAGCTGACGTGGTTTTTAACAGTTGCATAGATTCTAAACTAATGTACTTCCAGGTCAATATATTATCCATGGGTTTGACAGCCAAATAAAAAGTGTTTTTAGACCGGATTTTAGCAGAAATTGAAAATCGTTACACATTTTTACTATTACAAACTCTTCATTTTATTTAAATTTTGAATAAAATAACGATATTCAAAATACAGATGAAATTATCTTAACTGCAAACTTTTGGTACTCAGCACGTCAAAAATAAATTACCTACTCAAAAAGAAAAGGCCAAGTCATAAATTTTGTCAAAAAAAAACATATCTATAAAAATAATTTAAAATAGTTATTTAACTATTGACCAATCCAAAATATATTTGTGATTTTAGAGAACAAAAGAAAGTGCAATGTTTTCATTGAGCAATTCTATGAAATGCCTATTTATACTTTGACCTACCATCTTATTTTTCTTTTCGACTTTAGTAAAATATGAACAAAACACATCTTATTAAAAATATTATGATAAGATTTACTATAATCGCTTGATCTGATGAATTTTTCAACTGAAACTTATTTTTCAAAAAAAAGATAAACAAATAATTAGTGTAATAAAATATATTAATGCAGAACAGAACAATAAACGTTTCATTAATTAGTAAGTTCAATAAAGTGTTTTATGCGCATTCGTGTGAAAATATGGTATTTGCAATGTGTTCTGTATACCTATCTATCTATTTATTAATAAATAACTTAATATCAATTTTTTTGCATACCTTCAACTTTTCCAAGAAAAAAACCCCCTTGCGTTTTGTTTCACTTTGAATTTAAATAGAATATGTATCTCCGTATCAACTTTTTACTTTACAAGCAACGATTCTACAATAACAAATATACACAACTGCAGCACTAAGCTAGTAACAGCGACTTCTAACACTCTCAGAACATTGTTCAACTCTAGAAATATAGAAGCAGACTTGAGAACTTTGACTTTACCCGGTTCGGTTGACGATCAGAAACAAACTGAGCATCGAATATAGATTGTGATCGGGAATTGGGATAGGAGCTGCAGTTGACTTGAAGCCCACACAAAAATGAAATGAAAAATTTAATATTTAAAACTTTCAGTGCTGAAACGCTGAAAGCTTAAACAATAATTTAAACGTTGTTGCTTGTACCTGCTTAAGTTTGTGATGTGATAGTTTCAAAGCAATTTATACAGGGTGCTTCACGGAAACTATAGGTTTCTGAGTAGATTTTATGTAAAATAGTGATGATCTCATTTTGATTCCTTTTCAACTTAAATTTGCTGAATTAAAAAAAAAAACAATAGTTGGCAGATGGTTGATTTTACTTATCAGCAATTTATTGTATGTCTTTTTTCACGTTTAAAATTTTATTTAAACTACATTTATAAATTAAAAAATAACCTTAAGAAGTCTTAATTTTTTTTTTTTTTTTTTGGTGACACTTACTTACTTACGGTGGCGCTACAGTCCTGTGAGAACTAGAGCCTTATCCAACACACTTCTTCATCTAGCTCGGTCCTTATTTAGTTGTCTCCAGTTGCACACACAAAGTAAGGTCACTTTCCACTTGTGCGCGTGACTTGATCAGCGGTCTTCCTCTACAGCGGTGTCCTAGGGGTGCGGATTCGAAGATATTTCGAGCCGGATCATTGGTTTGCATGCGCTCTTAGTGAGCCAGCCATCTCAGTAATCCTTCTGAGTAAGTCTAAGTCACTGTACAGCCTATAAAGCTCGTCGTTTCACGACTGTCAAGTTAGAAATACATTTTTCGAAATTTAAGAAACTGAGAATGCAGTTAATTGCAGCTGTTTTGTTGTAAATCAATTTTCACGCAAAACTGTTCAAAACTTTCATTGAAATATGTACAAAAATAAAGATAATAAGTCCAAATACCACTTAACACTGAACCATTCCGTTTATCATATTCTGGCCCCTCTTTTATGAAATTCAAAGTTCCAAAACTTGTTTCCAATTGTTCCGGGGCTCTTCTAAATTGTATGACTTTAATTCTGTTAACTAGGTCAGTGTCGCTGTACAGCCCGTATAATTCGTCGCTATATCTTCTCCTCCATTCGGGACCAAAAATCACCCGAAGAATTTTTCTCTCGAAGCATCCTAAGGCGTTCTCATCTTTCTTTGATAGGGTTCAGGCCTCAGTGCCATAAAAAAGAACCGGGATGATGAGTGTCTTATAGATGGTGATTTTAGATGCACGGGAGAGGACTTTACTTCTCAATTGCCTTCTAAGTCCAAAGAAGCAGCGATTTGCAAGAGGTATTCTTCGTTTCAATCAGCGCTGGTGTCGTTGTCTGTGTTAATAGCGGTGCATAGGTAAACAAAGTCCTTAACTACCTCGAAGTTACAGCTGTTCATAGTCACTTTTTGTTCAAGACGTGCGTCGTTGTTCAACGTTTTTTTTTTTGATGACAGCATATACTTGGTCTTACCCTCATTGACTAAACCCATCTTCTTATACGCAATGTTAAGAAGACTGATGCCTCTGTAGTTGGCGCAATTTAGAGGGTCTCCTTTCTTATGTATCGTTTCGTGGCTGATACCCTTGGGAGGTTTTTTTTTATCTTTTGGTAAAATTTAGGATCCTCCTCAGCGCTGCCGTTTCATATTTTCGCTGGGGAGGATATCAAAGGTTTTAAGGGGAGTATTTCACGTTGGTAGGGAGTACGCACAAAAAAACACTGAATTTTTTTTAACAATACCACTATATTAAAACATTTATATTTGAACTCAAATTCCAGGTACATAAAACGAAACAATAAATAATAAAAACGTAAGAAAAAATATTTCTTATATACTGGCAACGGTTAGGATAGAAAAAAAAATGAATGCATTCAGACATTCAGAGCATTAAGGGTTTGTCATACTAGATAAAATTGTTCAGAATAATTAATAACAAATAATGAAAATTTAAAATATGATAGAATGAACTTTAAAGTAAAACATAAATGCTAAACAAAATAGACTTTAAAATATTTTCGAGGGGAGTACATTTAAAGAGAGGGGAGTACGGGAGTACGGTGAAGGCAAGTGGAGTACGAATACTCCCTTAGTACTCATTCCGGCAGCGCTGATCCTCCTTCCTGTTGTGACATCCCTCTATCTCCTCAAACGCGCGCTTCTTATGCTCTCTTTTTTCCATCTTAGAAACCAGTGTTCCTCTCTCCTCTTCTGCTCGTAGAGCTCGCGAGCAGCTCTGGTCCTTTTATGCAGCGCCGTTTTGTATGCCTGCTGTTTCGCTGCGTGCGCTTGCCGGCATTAGTCGGCAAACCATGGGTTTCGCTGTGGTGGCCGTGTGAAACTTAGCACTTCAGAGGCGGCATTTCTGATGGCTGCAAAGCAATGTTGCCTCTGGTTTTCAATTTTCAATGCAGGCCTACATAGGAATCTTTAAGAGGTTATTAGAGACTCGATCGGAAAATTACATGGCAGTATCTTGCGATTGATCCCAAGACTTTTTGTCTGAGTCTAGTTCCAACAACAAATCCACACCTAAATAGACGCTGTCTTTGTTTTCGGTAGCAGTCGCCGTAGTATATATCGCAGTCTTTTAGTTTGCGTTTGCCCGGTCCATCCCATCGCACTTCTTGGATGGCGGTAATATCTGCCTTTCGCTAATTGTTGAGATGCACGACAGAGCGTACAAAATTCGGCCAGTGTTAGAACTCTTCAATAAGCTATTTCAAAATGACCTCAGCAACACCCGACAGCAATCAATTGACGAACATATGATACAATTCAAGGGACATAATGTTATGAAACAATACATAAAGAATAAGATGGTCAAATGGGGCTTCAAGTTATGGTGTAGATTTGAGTAAGATCCTTATATGTACAGGTAAACGAAGTTTACTGGTGAATCAGTTGTACTTCAGCTTACAGAAAAGCTGGAAGGATTGGGATGCCAAATATACATCGACAACTTTTTCAACTCACCTTTGCTTCAATATCAGCTTATTGGCCGGAATACGAAGTCGTTTGGGACGGTTCGAACAAACCGAAAACATCTTCCAGGGGGAGACATTTACACCACAAACTTTCAAGGCACCACATATGTCAAATGGATGGATAGCAAAGGCGTGCATTTGTTGACCAACTTTATGCCACCTGTGAAAAAAGATGTGGTAAAGCGCAGCAAAGCTGGTTAAAAATAAATAAATTGGGTGGCGCAAAAGTCCGTAGAGAACTAGGGCCTAGTTACTTACAACTCTCAACCATTCCTGTGCGCGAGTAATGTTGTCAGGAATGCCGAATCTGAATGGCTAATTTGAGGAAGAACTTTTTCATGACAGAAGTTACTTTTGGAGAATTTGTCAATTCCTCTCAAGAGGCAGTACCCATGAAAAGACTTTAAATGGCATAGGCAGGGATCGAACCCAAGACCTCTGGCATGACAGTCCAACGCGCTAACCATCATGCCACGGGGACTACAAAAAAGCTCGTTCAGCAAAAAAAATTGATGTCGTTTGCCCCAAAATTGTTTCGTTTTATAACAAACATATGGGTGGAGTAGATCTCATGGATCAACGTAAGGTTTGCTACGAACTTCGTCAAAGATCAAAAGCAAGTACTACCTTCGACTATTTTTCGATGTTTTTGACGTTTGGGTAAATAACGCACACACGGTCTACAGTTAACATTATGATGAAAAAAAATGGAAGGAAGGCTGATGACTAGCCTGCAGTTCAGACAAGTTGTTGCTAGGAGTTTGGTAAGTGATTTTACCGTATGTTCATGTCTAATAAATATATAAAAACGAAATAAAAACAAAATGAGCATTTTAATTTACCGACCATAGAGGCATATTTGTCCTGAAAAATTCCAAAAAAAAAACGTTACAATTTCTCATATTTTCATTTTGAAATCTGATTTTTAGAAGCTTAAATGATCTTATTTAGTGCCATAATGTTATGGTGGTAATAGTGTTAAATCAAAAAAACATTTATTAATTTTTTGTTTCGAAGATCGGTAGAGCCGAGTTTTTTAAATTAGTTATATATGTATACAAAATTTTTAATTTTAGTTTAAAAATGTTTTCAGTATGAACTTATTTGCGGAAATGGTTAACATTCCTCTTGGTGCTATGAAGGGTAAAATCTTTTCTATCTACCAAACTGAATCAAACCGAAGGTGGAGCAATTTACCCAACTGCATTATATTTAGGAAGATATGGCCCACCTATAATAAAACCCGTACAAACGATCTTCTATGCAGGCCAAGGCAAGACATAGTCAGCATTATTGCGGTGTGCACCGGACATTGGCCTATAGGAGTTCATGCAGAGAAGTTGGGTATCTCTTACAACACATTTTGCCATAGTTGTAGTGACCAAAGAGAAAGTGAAACAATAATCGATTTCCTCTGCAAATGTCCTGCTTTGGCAAACACTAGAATGAAATACTTTGGAACAGTATTCTTTCACGAACTTGATGAGCTATCTGATACAAAGATTAGAGACCTAATATTTTTTCTCAATGCGACAAAATGCATCGATATTTGGGCGATAGCCGGACGGAATCGGGGCAACCAATTTCTTTAAATTCTCTATGTCGTGATTGATTTAAATCTCGTATTCGAAATTTTTCACTGTTCCTATATGTCGCAAATAAAATTTTAATTTTTTATTAAATTAGCTTTCAAATACAAACAGATTTCATAATAACATTTTTTTCCAAATCCAATAAAGGTCTTAAAGTTGTCAATAGTTTTATATTGCTTAGCTTTTAGCATTGATATTGAACCAGACAATTTATAACGAACAATAAGGCTTAATAATATGCTATATATTAGTAAATATTGTTCTAATCTTTAAGGGCATGTCGCATGCAAAAAAATTGATTGGTGCTTTGCGCTTAGCTTTGTAGCGTTCACATTTTTTAAATATTTAAACGAAATAAACGGGTTTTGATTGAAAATATATTGGGCTAAATATGTATAAAGGAATAAAAAATTTAAAAAAATTTTTTGTTCCTTAACAGCACTAGAATCATTAAAAAATCATTAAATTCAGGTAGTTACTTGCGAAAATCAATGGGGCAGTGTGTAAAATATAATTTTTTATTTTTTTTATATTTTTTTCCAAAAAACAATAAATTTTTATAAATAGTATCGATTTTCTTTTTTTTTAATTTATTTATTTATTCCAAGAAAAATTGTAGAAAACTATGAAAAATAGGGCAAATTTGCATTGTGGCATAGGTGCAATATTTGATAAAACTTCCAAAGTATAACAGCTAGCTAAGTCAATTTAACTTTTTTTCAAATTCTAAATATATGACCAGATGTTTGCTTTTAAATTTTTTTTTTTTAAAATAGTTATAGTAACTTTTTTAGACAAAAAATCCAAAATGCATTCTTTTTTTTCCAATATTTTTTGCGAATTCATGGGGCGAGCTGATTTTTTTTTTTTTAGTTTTAATTTTTTTTTTTTTAAAAAAAGGACCATATATATTACTCTTACTATCGATTTTGAAAAAAAAAAATATTTGTCGCAACATAATTAAAAATGCATTTCAATATAACAACATTTGTGGTGCAATTGTGAGGGATTGGGAGTTTATATAATTGCAAAATATTTTTTTTATTTTTTTTTGGCATTTTGTTTATTCTATTTAATAAAGTAAAAAGTTCTTGCGTCTACTGTTTATTTAATTTAATTTTTATAAAAGAGGTCTATTTTGCATTTTTTAACAACAAATTTCTTTGTAAACGCACACAATGAAGTTTCCAGTTCCCAAGAATGCCACTGCATCTCAGCGCTCAAGAAGAGAATTCTTTGCAAAAGAATTTCGCCCGCCCATCCTCTCTCAGATTTTTTTTTGTTGTTGGTCTCATGGCTCATTTAGTTTTTGTATTCTTTGTTTTGCTTGCGGTATACAATAACAGAAAATACAACAAAAAAAAGACTTTTCTTAGAAATATTTTTTTTTTCTAGTATGTGGTATGATGTAAAGGTGCGTGTCCATTTGAGAGTTCTTCTGCTAGTTAACTCTCGATAGCAACTCTCGGGAGACTGTCCATTTGAGAGCCAAATTTAAGAAATTTTGCTATCGCGAGCTCTCTAGTAGAATATTGAGAGTTTTCTTGCTGAGAGTACTCTCATAACCGTGTCCACTTGATAGATTTCTTCTGCTAGCATATTATCAGTTGGCCGCGTATTCTATCCACACTGATAACTTCCAATCCCGTCTGTCGATTTGCCTTGCTTAAATGGTCTGTAGGCTTTCGTGTTTTGTTAAAAAGTTGTAAGTTGAATTATTCTAAAAGATTTAAAAATTACTAACAACATTTTGCATTTGATGAAATAGTTTGATTTTAAAATCTATTTTTGTGAACGAGATTTTTAATTGAAAAACGATTTGTTCCAATTTTAGCAGCATTTTAGTTTAGTTTTAATTTAGTGTTTATTTCATCAAACAAAGTTACAATGCTTTAGTGATTACTCGATAATAAAATAATAATAATATACGTACAAAAATCAATAATGAATAAAAAACAATAAATAAATAAATAAATATATATTAAACATTTCCACCATTAAGGTTTCTCAAAATAACGAGTAAATTGTTTTTAAATGAAATCTACCAAGACAAAAGTCGATCATATCGCAAACAGAATTGGATTCTTTTAAGCACCTGGTCAATGGTTCATTAGCAGCATAATTTGTTCTGTGGAATGGAATGTTAAATAAATTTTGGTTTCTAAGCATCCTCGCAGGAACATTGAAGTTAATTAAGCTCAAAATTTCCGAACAATCAATATGATTAGTTAAAACATCACGAATAAACATAACTCCAGAAAACTTTCTACGAATATTAAGAGGCAAGATTCCAAATAATTTACACCTTGTTTCATAGGAAGGCATATCAATGCTCCAATGAAGCCTTTTTACTAATACCCTTGTAAAGCGTTTTTGAATTTTCTCAATTCTAAAAGAGTGAACTTCGTTCAAAGGGCTCCAAATAGTATTGCAATACTCAAGAGTAGATCTAACAAACGCAAAAAAAAGATATTTCAATGTGTGAGGATCACAGAATTCCTTTGAATTGCGCAAGATAAATCCTAACATAGAATTACCTTTGGCAACTAAAAAGTCTATATGTTTTAAGAAATCACGTTTTTGATCAAAAATTATCCCTAGATCTTTTTTAAAGGTTACTATAGATAAAAAGATATTATTTATACTATAGGAAAAATTAATTGATGTACTTTTTCGACAAAACGTTATACTTTGACATTTAGCAATATTAAGGTGTAAGGAGTTAATCCAACGCCAATTTGATAATTTTTGAAGATCTTCTTGCAGCAATATGCAATCTTGTTCAGATTTTATACACCGAAAGATTTTCAAATCGTCTGCGTACATTAGACATCTAGAATTTAAGAAAACATTGGGAATGTCATTGATAAATAACAAGAAAAAAAGCGGACCGAGATGGCTTCCTTGTGGAACACCCGAGGTAACATTGATAGGCGATGAAAGAAAATTATTAATACGAACAAACTGAATGCGACCCTTTAAATATGTCCGTATCCAGTTCAGCAAATTAGAATGAAAACCAATTTTATTCAACTTCATAAGTAATATATCAAGGTTCACCCTATCAAAAGCTTTGGAAAAATCTGTATAAACAACATCGAATTGGAAACCTTTTTCGAGCCCGTTTAAAATGGTGTTTGAAAAAATTGTTAGGTTGGTGCTGGTAGATCTACCAGCGCGAATCCCATGTTGACAGGGAGAGATAACATGTTTTACCATTGAAGTTAATTTTTCATAAACCAATTTTTCAAAAATTTTTGGAACGGTAGAGATCTATTTATTATATATATATATATATATTTGTTTGGTATCACGTTACAATTATAATATAAAATTTAGTTCAAGTCTCTAGCGTTTTTGGTTCGTGAGATATTTGGGGTTAACAAACGTTTTCACCTTTTTTTTAAACTGCTATGATAAAAAAACCACAAATTCAATTTTCTTGGGAGCCCTTTTTGCATCTTTCTGGCTTATTATCTATATAACAAAATTTATTTGAAGTCAATATCTTTACTAGTTCTTGAGATATGGACGACGAAAAAACGTCGGACTTACGAACGTACGTATACACGCTCTCACAGGCATCGTTCTTAAAATCTTTTATTTCGGTTCTAGGGATCTTGAATCGTCGAGAAATGTCAAAATTTTCAACTTGACAAATCAACCCATTACAATAACTTCTATGCGAAGTTAAAAATGTATTTTCAAATCAAATTTATATGAAAAAAGACATAGTTTCCATTGCTTTGCCATGTTTACTCTCGACAGCTACTCGCAAAATTCGAACTGTGTTGGTATTCCGCGAGCTTATCTCGGATAGTGGTAAGCACATGTGTCCACTTGCGAGTGACTCTTAAAAAAGTCGAATGTCGAGAGTAATTTATCAACTCTCCGCGAGCTACTCTCCAGACTATGTCCATTTGCGAGATCGCTCTCGAGAGCAGCTTGAGAGCGACTCTCAGCACGTTTACTCTCAAATGGACACGCACCTTTAGGTCATGGACTCGTGATTTGGGTGTTACGTAGTCAATCGTATACGCAGAATTTGATTTTTGGTTCAACTTTCGGCAAGTTTTGTGGTTGCACATTGTAGTGTAGGTATAAAAAAGGGTAAAGAGGTATTGTAGGTATCGTGAATTCGCTGTCATATATTTTGTTTTCTTGATTTTTTTTGCGTATCTACTATAACTTCCCATAGGAACTGAAAAAAAATGTGTCACCTACCAAATTTTACGACTTAAATATGATTTTATATCCAAAACAATTTTGTGCAACGAAAAATAATGTTTTTGACATCTGATAAAATTTTGAGAAAAATCGAATTGACAGTTTTTTTTATAAAAAAATAAAAACCTAAAAAAAATGAATAAAAGTTGGTAAAAATTGATTTTCGACTCAAATATCTTTTCAAAACTTTGAGATATTGGCTTTAATTTACTTTTATCTTTCAAAAAATATTGTTATCATTATTTAATAAAATTTTGAGAAAAATCGAATTGACAGTTTTTTTTATAAAAAATTAAAAACCGAAAAAAAATTAACAAAAGTTGGTAAAAATTAAATATAGATTCAAAACTCTTTTCAAAAACTTGAAAGTTAGACTTCAAACTTATTTTATCTTATAAGAAATATTGTTTTCAATATTCAGTAAAATTTTGAACATAATCAAATTGATAGTTTTTGTACAAAAAATTAAAAACCTAAAAAAAAATTTAACAAAAGTTGGTAAAAATTGATTTTCACCTCAAATCTCTTTTCAAAAATTTGAAATATTGGCTTTAAACAAATTTTATCTTATATGAAATATTGTTTTCAACATTTGATAGAAATTTGAAGAAAATCTCATTGACAGTTTTTTTACAAAAAATAAAACTCTAAAAAAACTATACTAAAACTTGGTAAACATTTACTTTCGACTCAAATAGCTTTTCAAAAATTAAAAATATTGGCTTCAAACCTTTTTTTATTTCACAGAAAATGTTGTTTTCGATATTTAGTGATTTTTATATAAAAATCCAACAGTCCGTTTTTTCATAAAAAATAAAATCTACAAAAAATAAAACGCAAATTTGCTAAAAATTGATAGACAAACTTTTAAGCACGACAAATCGACAGACGGGATGGGAAGTTATCAGTGTGGGTCGCATCCCAGCCTCTTTTTTTGATTTTGTTTATGGTCAGCTGCACAGACATCTTTTCTTTTATTTCATCTCTAGGGACCTTGAAACCTCGAGAAATGTAAAAATTTTCAATTTGACAAATCGGACCCATTACAATAACTTCCAATGGGAAGTTAAAAAATATTAAAATAAAATGGGTATTTTCAATAATTAGAAAATGTCGACCAAAAAAAGAAATTCAAGAAAAAACATCTCCTTCGATAGCAAAATACCCACTTGCTTTATAAAATTCGAACCATATGCAAAAGACAACAACAAATCTACCTAACTAGCCATACAAAAAAAACCGGTTTATCATGCAACATTGTTCTATTTCTTATTTCTTTGATTGGCTGCTTGTGCGGAAATATATCCCTCGCTCTGAGAGACAAAAAAGATCAAGAGGCAAATATAGAGTAATTGGAAATTCAAATTTTGAATTTGATAATGAAGAGAGTATAACGATCTTTCACTAATACATACAAATTCATTTACATGAGTTCTGAGTTCGCTTCTGCGGGAGATACATACCCTTAATACAACTTGAAAGTTTTCTATTGAAAGTGTTTCATATATTATAGGACTATACTTTACTATATATGTTTCAAGCTGCTCTGGTCAGATATGTTGAGTTCGGATGAATTTAGTGAACCTTTAATACCCCTAATTATGCATAAATTTATTTTCTATATATTTCAAAAAACACTACACAATTTTTTCAATGCTAATTTTAATCTTTACTTAATTAATAGTCCGGCGAATTTTAAAATCTTCATTTGTTGTTTGTTTACTATAATCACAAAGACTCTTCTTGTTGTCCACGTTATTGGTTGTTTTTAATGGATAGGTTTTTACACATATTAAGCGTTTTAGGTACATTTGAGTTCATTTAGTGGTTTTTTTTGTCAATATTCCGTTCCAATGGATTATTTATTTTTTCATAAAACTATTAGACTTCACTTTTCCTACATTAACATTGAAGGAACACTGCAGCATTCAGGTTAGGCTGTTTTTAAAGTTTTATATTTGAAAAACCTGACGTAAACGTGAAATTATAAGAAGATATTCCAATTTAGGATATTAAAAGTATTGTTAAGTTTGTGTGGCAGAAGAAAAATGTAATTTTGTTCAGCAGTTTGATTACTTTATTGCCAAACTTATAAAACGAAATGATGATATAAGCTAAGCTTTTTTTAAGTTTTCTTCTTCTTAGCGCATCCACAAGAAGGTTATGATCATTTTTTCCCCAGTTCTTATTCAATGACAGATCCAAGCTGGGTTGTGGGGGTCATATCCCTATGAGCCATAAGATTTTGTTGTTTAAACAATGGCTATGTATGTATATAGATTATAGTTGATAAAAACCTGAAAAAACGTTAATAAATTTTGTTAAAAATTGATTTTCGACTCGAAGACATTTTTAAAAATTTAAAATTAAGGTTTGGAATTAATTTTATCTTGTAAGAAATGTTGTTTTTCATTTTATACAAATGAAAATCAAAATTTGTAAAAATTGATTGTCGGTTCCCTATTTCTCGTGAATAAATGAAAGTATTGACTTCAAAATGATTTCACTCTGTGATAAATTTTCTTACAAAAATAAAAACTGTATTTGTTTATAAAAGAAATAAAAACTTTCAAAAAATTGCTACTTAAATTGGTGAAAATTGGTCTTAGACTAAAAATCTTGTTAACAGAAAAAGATTTTGAGATCGAACTATTTCATCATATGCAAAATATTGTTGGTAATTTTTAGTTCATTTTTAGAATAATTTAACGAACCTTTTAAGCAAGACTAATCGAACTACGGGATGGAATCAGTGTTGGTCTCATCCCAGCCTTTTTTTGTTAATAAATAACGCGCCAATCGTTGAGTTCAATCGTATAGTAGAATTTTTTGAATTTATTCCTCTTTTATGCTCATCTGCGTAGACAAGAAACGTCTCATATCCCCACAAAAAATAGTGTAGCCGTGTTAAATCATTTCAAAACTTTGAACTAAAAGAAGAAAAAATATAACATTTGTAAGTAAGAATTTAAATAATAACAACAAATGTATATTTCTTTATAAGAGTTTTTAAATTCCTTACCACATTTTTTAAAAGCTTTACACCACACTTCGTGAAGAAAGCACTCTACTCGAAGTAGATAACTTCAAAGCAAAGTTTCTTGAAAAAAGCTTTTCCACAAGTTCCGTGGTTTTCTTAACTTTCAGCTTTGTTTGAGCTCTATTTTTTAAAACTGCCAGATTAAAGCTATTTTAGAGTGTTTTCAATTACAATTTTATGAACTTATTACACTGCTCGATAGGGGTTTGTTCCTGGCAATCAAATTGCACTATTCCAATGCCTTAATTTAGATCCGACTTCAAACCAATGAGTTTCTGGGAAGTTCAGTTGAAATATTTGAAGCCTTTCAAAAATAGTCGTAAGAATTCAAATGTATCAAATTAATCTTAAAGAATCACTGAACCATTAGTGCTTAAACGATTTTCCACAGAAAAAGTTAAAACGTTTTGAAAGTAATTTTTGTTTTGTAAAGAATCCATTGTCCAAAAATTCTGTTATAGGTATCAACTTTTTGAAAACCATAGCTGATAGTTAGATAGATACTTTATTTTTCATAGATAATGCTTTCCAAAAATTTGCGTAGTACGAAGCTTGCTTACAGATTTGATGTTTTAAATATATCTGAATAAAAATAAACTGAAAAATATTATGAAAGTTAATAAATACATTTGAGTTAAGAAAAACTACATTTAAAGGAAAACTATGATGAAAAACGTTCATTCTATATATTTTATAATAAAAAAAAATGACTAAATTGAACTTACAAACTAGAGGAACTGTCAAGTTGGTAAATAAGTAGGTATTTTACAATTGAATAATATGTACAATAATAATATTTTAAAAAAATGGTTAAATTTGCAAACCAAACACAAAGAAGACAGTTAAAATCGAAGTGCGAGCTCGCAATCAGTACTAAAAATTTGCTCAAAAATTTATTTTTTAAAACTTTCAAAGCATTAAGCTTAGGTTGCTTAAAACTTCATATTAAATATGTAGAATATGTGGTTTCAACAAGACGTTGCTACATCTACATGCTACACAACTCGAGTGAATATGGCTTTATTGCAAGAGACATTTAATAAACCGTAATTTCTTGTATCCGTATCGTGGCGATATAACCTGGCCAAAAAGATGCAATTCGATAATGCTGATTTATTTTTGTTGGACTACGCGACAAATCGTGTACTCGTATTTGCAGATAAACCGTTAACTCTTCAGTACTTAAAATCCAACATTCGTCAAGTTATGGCTCAGATAACGCCCAATATGTGTCAAAAAGTGGTGCAAAATTACCTCAAAAGAATCGATGCTTGCAACAATTCGCTTGGTGGTCATTTAAATGACGTAGCATTTAACATATAAGGTCAACGTTCAAAGTTCATAATAAAAGAGAAATATTATGGAAAAAAATATTGTATATGTGTTTAATATACTTTTTAAACCGTAAAGTGGATAACCCTGTACAATTTGCGTTGTACTTTATTTTTGATATCGGGCTACGAGCAGGCTAAAAGGGATAATGGAGACAAGCTTTGAAATATTTCAAAATTAAGTTTTAAAGCTTTGTTTTAGTAAGTAACTGAATAAAAAGAAAAATCCCTTTTTTTACTACCCATTAGATGCCAATACGCGATGTCTTTTTGACAGAAATGATTCAGATAGGAACCTGTAAATAATATTCGATCAATCTCTACAAAAATTGGCATTAAATGTGAATTGAGATTTAAAATAATCAACGGTTCAAAATTCATGAAAAACATTGTCCTGCTCCAAGAGCTCTGGATTGTGGGATCCGTTGTTCGAAGACTCAGGACTCCTGGGTACTACACACTGTGTGTGACAGATAAAGGTCAACTTAGATCTTGCATACTAGTGAAACGTAGCATTAATGTAGTTTTACTCCATCATTTAAGTGACAAAGATACCACTGTAGCTAGGCTGGAATATGATCTTGGACTGGAAACTATCTAAAGAACACACGTTCTCTGATCATAGATATATGCAGTTCAATAACAATGTTGAAGAAAACTTTAGTCCATTGTCTTTTCGAAATTATCGGAAAACTGACTGGGCTTCATACAGGAACTTATTACAAAGTTTACTAAAACCTGAAATATCTAGTCCTTCCTCAAACACTAATGAACTTGACAACAAAGTCAATGACTTCACCTCAGCTATGAACAGATCGCTTGAAATTGCTTGTCCACTTATACACATAAGAGAAAAGAGGAAACCAGAATAGTAGGCCTCACAGGTTTAATCGCTCAGGCAAGAATGCAGTAAACTCTTCAACTAAGCCAAAGTCGCAAGACTAGCCTCTTACTGGGATCCTTACAAAAAATCCCTAAGAATTTACAAGAAAGCAATAAGGAAATCTAAGCAATCTTCCTGGCGATCCTTCTGTGGCACAATAGAAGAAACTTCTGAAGTCTCTAGGTTACGGACATTTTTTTTCAACTAGTCTAGCAATGCCAAGCTGCTTGAAAATGAAGACGGCTCCTGGACAAATTCAAGTAAGGAATCGCTGAACTTACTACTGGACACTCACTTTCCTGATAGTTCTCTTACTGAAACTTGCATCAGTTATATACGTTCAAGTCCTAATACAACATATCCACAAGGTCTGATCGCAAAGGACAATGGGCTCTCAACAGCTTGAAACCATTTAAATCTGCAGGACCAGATGGAATAATACCAGCCGAGCTACAAAAGACTTCTGACATAATTGCACCAATTTTTGAGGCAATTTTTACCAGCTGTCCTTACCTGGTCCATGTTCCCTCGGCATGGAGAGAAGTTAAAGTTGTTTTATACCCGAAGCAGGTAAATGCTCGCAAGTTAAAGATCTACGACCTATAAGCCTATCATCATTCCTTCTTAAGACCTTGGAAAGTCGTAACATGCCTACTGCAAAGGTAAATCGGTGGAAACAGCGTTACACACCTTAGTTAGTACGCACCGTCGCATAAAGAATTCACTATGGTTGCTTTCCTTGACATCGAAGGTGCCTTTAACAACGTGGACACATCTGCACTAACATCTCTAAATGCAGAGAGTTCTCTTCGGGAGTTAATTAATGTAATGCTGACTAGCAGAATAATCAACACAAAACTGGCAACTCTTCTGGTAGACGATTCGTTAGTTGAGTGACACCGCAAAATGGGGTTCTATGCCCTCTCTTTTGGAACCTAGTGGTAAATGAAATCCTAAAGAGTCTGGATACGGAGGGTTTGCTATAGCAGTTTAAGGAAAGCATCTTAACACCTTAAAAGAACTCTTACAAAATGCGGCACTGGGCACCTTACTTTACCTAACACCTCTTAAAATATTTAACAAACAAATAGCTGCAAGCTCTGCTATTCACCTCAAAGCTTCGTCGCAGTGGACTTATAACAACATTGGCCACTCCGTAATTCTTAGGTATGTAGAATCAATTCCAAGCACACCGACTACACCACCCGCCAACTGCAGTTCGACAGACATTTACAGATTTCATTCCTGGAAGATGAGCCAATCCATTTCTATACAGATGGGTCAAAATCAAAAGAAGGGGTTTGGTGACGGTGTGTACTCTGAACGACTGAAATTAAGTCTTTCATTCCGCCTTCCCAAACATTGTAGCATGTTCCAGACGAAAATTTTGGCGATAAAGGAAGTCTTGTCCGGGCTTAAAGAAAACGTGATATCGACATCTGATGTCCGTATTTTCTCAGATAGCCAGGCTGCTATCAAATCACTGGACTCTGTCACTACAAACTCTATAACAGTCCAAAACAACAGTTTAATATTCGCCTTTGCTGGGTGCCGGGCCATTGAGACATTCGAGGTACAGACCATCCTATCACATTTGGCACATACTGGCATACCAATCGCTACTTGTAAATTGTTGCTAATGCAAGACGCCGTAAGGAGGGCAGACACCACGTGTCAGGTCACAAAAAACATCTGGCTAACACTCGATTTAGCAGATCTCTAAGCAGATCGCATACAAGCTCGATAATAGGTAACATACCCGGACACTGTCTAATACGAAAGCACGCCACGAGAGTTTTGCAGAAGCTGTATAGACGAGTAAGAGGAAGAAACAGTTCTTCATATTCTCTGCACATGCCCTGCTCTGGCTCGAAAACGCAAGAATTACCTAGGAGAATTCTTCTTTAACGATCTAAATTATATCAGTATAATCAGCGTCTCACGTTTTGTAAGGGACTTAAACTGGTTTCATTGAGCTTAGGAAGCCTCAAGATTCATGTGGTAGCACAATGGGCCATTAAACTGGCCTAAGAGTGTCCGTTTCCATCTTGGACAGCCACTTTAACCTAACCTAGGGTTTTTTGTATTGTGTATTTTTTTCACATACGAGTATGTTCAAAATGATCCCTTTGGAAAGTTATACCTTTCTCTAAAGGAGTAGGGTGAAGCTTCCTCAAACGCATATTAAGAATTGTTTGAGCTCATTCAACTGCAGGAAAATACAACTTTTTAGAATCCGCAAAACGGGATTTAGACTTCTCTATTTGGGAAACCGTGTCGTGATGACTGTCTGAGGTCTTGGGTCCGATCACTGACTGTGCCACCTAATGTTTTTTCACGGCTAATGCTTTTTGCGTGGAATTGACAAATACTGCAAGAGTAATTCTTTTCATCAAAAGTGCTTTTCCGGATTCGATATACAAAAAAACTGTAGCTTCTCCATCCTTGAAATGATTCGGACACAACAATGGTTGAGAGTTGTAAGTCTAGGTCTCCCTAGTTTATTAAACTTAAACAATTGAAGTCATACAATTATTGAATGAAGTTAAGACTTTTAAACCAATTTATAAGGAATCAGAAGCAATTTGTTTCAGAATTATTCCTGCATACGATTTTGTGAGGAGCCAAAAACCCACAAAGTGCTTATAAAACGTGATCAATCAACATTCTTTAACTACAAAAATTGGCATTTAATATGAGTCAAGGTTTTATTGAATACAAAAAAATTATTGTTTGATATAACTACCAATTACGTATATATGACGGCTTATTAAAAAAGAAAGGTTTCACACGAAAGTGAATTTAAAATTTAATAAAAAAGGGTTTTTCAAATATTTACCTACCTCACATGAACTTGAACTAAATTTAAGATAAACTATTGTCAAACATCAAGGTATTTAAGTTTAAAATCGAGAAATACCATGCCATCAAAATAAAATACAATAATATCTATATTATCACGCTCGCTTAAACAATTTAAAACTTTTAAATAGCATTATTATTCACAATTTGCAATTTGTATCTATCATTTTTATCTGCGAATAACTTCGGCATAATAATTAAAAATATTACTTGTAAGTAATTTTTTAATATTAATGTCGAAGTAATTACATGAAAATATATTTTGTTTATAATAAATAAGAGCATTTTTCAATATGCCACTTATTACGCTGTTTCAATCGTTTCGCCAAGTGCAGTTACTTTACTCTATTAATATTACTAATAATTATTTTGTTCAGCATGAGTGTTGAGGACCTTACTCGCTTGGGGATATTTCTTGTAACCCTTACAGGTATTGCAGATTTAAGAACAATTTAAAGGAAATTCTATAAAATAGTTTATTTGTAATATTAACAGTGCAATCAAACCAAGATATGTTTTTAAAGTTTTGAAAACTTTGTCGTTTTTTTTTTTTTAAATTCAGTGCAATGTGAAATCTAAAATCAAAAAATTGACAGGAAAAACAAACAGTTCTCATGAATTAACCGTGCTCATTATGTGATAAAATATTTCCCTATAACATTGAATACGAGGGTAGACCTAGGCCTCAACCAACATGCGTCTCCAGTCAGCTCGGTACCTAGTTAGCTGTCTTCAGTTTCGAACGCTATGTGGTTGAGGTCCCTTTCAATCTGCGGTCTCCACCTGAGTCGCGGTCTTCCTTCACTGCGCCGCAGTCCTTCTATTCGCTCAACATGACTTAGCCATCCAAGTCGATGGACTTTTATTCTTGTGTATATTCTCTTCCACTATCCATCCTTGCAAACGGGGCAAAAAATCAATCGAAGAATTTGGTGTAAAAGCATCCCAAGACGTTCTTACTTTGACAAGGTCCAAGCCTCAGCGCCATAAATGATAACCGTTGGTGGTGTGTGTCTTATGCAGAGGTTAGCTTTATTTTCTCCAGATAGGACTTTACTACTCAATTGCCCTCCAAAGAGGTCCGTTTCATTTCAGCCCTGGTGGCGTTGTCTGAATTTTTAAATGTACCTAGGTAGACAAAGTCCTTAGCCACATCAAAGTTATGGCTGTCAATGGTGACGTTTGGCCTAAGACATCGTCGTTTAATATCTTTTTTGATGATAGCATGTACTTTATCTTGTACTCATTGAGGACTGATATCACTAAGAAGACTGAAGAAGCCGCATGACGGCATTTTTTGACATCAAAAGCATCGGTGAGATCTTTTCTGACACTGATAAGCAGCCAAATTAGACATTGCACTGTAAAGCTCTATTACATTGGTTGCAAAATCGAAAGACTCAAGAATATGTTTTTGTTGAAAATTAATACATTGTTATTTTTTAATTTTAGCAAAATTAAAAAGAAAATCAAATTGAAAAATTAAATAAAATTAAATTTCAATGCAATTTGAATGCAATTTTTCAAAATATCTCAACGTGCGGGATTTGGAGTAGACTAGCAGGCCTGTTCGAAAGCTTCCACAACCAAATTTGCTTTCGAAATGAAACTGTTCAAAGTTATTTTGCTTCAATAATGTTTTCAGAAACCATTTTAAATGTTTGTAACAAAATAATCTTTCACATTCCAAAAAGGTAGTTTTAACACCAATACCATCCCGATTACTTTTCATTTTTGGCTACGGCGATCAGCATTGAGAGATAAGATGAATCTTTCTAGCCGATCTTTCGGAAACGGGGAACCCTTCATCAGGAGTGTTCCTTTTGTCTGAATCTTGGTATCACCTTTGAGGAAAGGTTAAACTTGAACCCACATTACGTTCAGGTGAAAAATAAACTGAACGCGGTTGTGCAGATGGTTAGGCGCATCCTTGTTAAGGATCGGGGCCTAAGCAGGAGGGCAGTTCGCCACATTTATGAGGGACTATTTGTTGCTTGCGCAAAATTTGGTGCTCCAATTTGGTGCGACACTGTCAAGCAGGTCGTTGGTAGGATACAAATTCCTTCCTATCAGAGGGTCATGCTCCTAGGTTGCCTGCCGGTAATCCGCACCGTTTCTACGGGAGCATTGCAAGTATTGGCTCTTGACCTGGTGGTAGTACGTCTCGGTATTGCCTTCAGGTTGAAAAGAGGAATTAGCTTGGCTACTGACTGGGAAGAGGCTTCAAATGCTGTAGGTTTGAGAAGTAGGGAAACGAAATCCTTGCTGCATGAGTGTGTCCTTGCTAGATGGCAATCTAGATGGACTAGTGGTGAGAAGGAAAGACTTACTTTTGAGTTCCTTCGAATGTAAGGCAGGCATTTGTTAGGAGGAACATTGGTTTTTCAACGTTCTTAAGGTTTTTGTTGACAGGACACGGTTCTTTTAATGCATTTTTGCATAAAATTAATCTTGCCTCGGCGTCTGGGTGTTCCTGTGGAGGGGCTTTTGAGAATTGGCTACAGGACATTATCGAGTGTTCACTCTACGAGGATATAAGGGATCTCTCTACTATAGGAGTAGAATGTTCTGAGGGAAACTGGATTTTCAGTAACATCCTCTCTAATTTGGAGGCTACTGTAAATCTAGCAGCATTTGCCAATGAGGCCTTCAAGAGAAGGAGGCTTGTTAGGTTGCTTTAGGTTGTTGTAGGTTGCGATATGAAACTGTCGCTGTTTGTTGTTTTTCTGTCGTGATGTTGTCCTACATTACTACCAGTTTCAACTGGTGGTTGAGCAGGATAACATGAAGACTGCCAGGCCTTGGACTGTAAGGAGTCTATCTGGAAGTAACCTTAACGGTTACTCGACCTGAAGCTATATTCGGGTACCACGGGTGACAGGAGACACTGGGTCTAGCTGGTTCTTGTGTCTCATTGACACTGGTCGACTTGGCACATCCTTTCTAAGCGGTAGGCCCCCTAGTGGGAGTATCGTATTTGCTGTGGTTGCCGTATGCAGAGCTAAATGTTGTTCTAAGGGTTCTGTTTTACACCTATGACCCTTAGATCAAAAGAGTTGCAAGATAGACCTCGCTCCTCAACAAGGGGTGCAGTTCATGCCTTACACTTGACTGTGAAATTGTACTGGGGTAGTACTCGTACTGCCTTGGGGTGTTGGCCAGCACTTTTCTTTGTTCCTGATATTGTGGGTAGGCCCACCGTGAAATGAGTCCTAAACGGAAGCTGGTCACGTTAAGCATATCAATAATATCTGTCCGGTTAAGGGTTTTGATCTCTTTTGTGTCCATAAGACAAAGAGCAGCATTGGGCCAAGGTGCCACAGTTCTGCGCACGAGCTTTAGGTGCCATTTGAGAGTCTTGTCGTCCTCGCATATCACTGTTTTGAACCCATGGACTTTCGAGATATTACCGAAGATCAGCGAGGTTCTTCCTCTTGACTATTGTCTCATTTAGGTCTTCCGTGATTCTGACCTCCGTCAGCCTTCACATAGGCTTGCGAACTAAAAAATGGCGACTTTATGTTTTTCCTGTCATATAGTTCCCTTGAATCTATTAGGTGGTGAGCCCTTTTCGAGGAGTTCGTTGGTGGCTGCCGATGGATGAGAGATAAGATTGCCTCCCTAGTGGTAGTTGGTCCTTCACTCGTTTTGCCTTTCAGTCGTTCGTCGGTAATCGCAGCGAATGTCCTTAATTGCTTCCTTTCCATTAAGGTTTGGGGATTTCTGGCAGTAAAGCGCCGAACAATTCTTTTAGCGTTCCGTCCTTATCTGTGCATTTTGGCGTTATCAGTGTTTTTCTTCTGCCCTGTCTGTGAGTTAAGAGCTAAAGCAGAGGGATCAGTTCTGGGTTCACGTTTGGCTGGTGCCAGCAGTGTTTTCATCACCCATTCCTTCCTCCCTTGTCCATCTAGGTTAATCAGAAATAGGAGACCTCATTATTTTTCCTTTGACGCGTTCCGTCGTAATGTTCCCTTTATAATATCCTAAGAACCACCCTCCATCTTATCCCTTGTCTTTAAACCCTTGCGATATGGTTCGGTAGAGTCCAAAGGGCCGATGATTGATTGATTCGTGTTCTTTGTCAGTTTGTGCAGCCGGAGCCAATCTATAGAAGGTAGTGGTCCCACTAATGTCTTCCCAGGGTCTTGGTAAGACATTTGGTTTGGGTCTGTGCTAGGCATATGGCCGGATATATTCCAAGCACTCTCTGCCAAGGAAGGTCCTAGCATTGGGCAGTCGTTTCCGTTCCGGTTCTGTCATAGAAAAACTGTGGAATAGTTGAAAATAAGAGGCGAGGGAAAGCGGAGATTTACGTTGAAGAGGCGCCTTTCTAAACAATCCTTTTAGTATCGAAAACTAGACGTCGGATTTTCCTGGTGTTTTGCTTGCGATACTCATTGAGAAGTGTAACTTGTGCATGTAGCTGTAAAATGTTACGAAACCCCAACTAGTGTCAACGGCTGAACATTGTTGCTTGCACTGTTTTCGAAAAATGTGTGTAACCTTTTATTTCGATTTCGCTAGGCTTTAAGTCTCACAGAACAGTTGCTGTACTTGATTCGATGAGTCATTCTCACTTGGTGCTAATGGTAGAGTTGAAGTGACTAAAATCTCTTGCTTGAATTCCATGAGAGATATTTGTTTATAGTGGAAATTATTAAACGAAATTGATTACAAGTTCTAACAAATATACTCAGGTAATTCATTTTGAGATGTAAAATAAGAAGCGCTGGCATTTGGCATCTGTCAAACTCAGCTGTCATTTAAAGTGTCATAATTTAATATTGCAATAATGGATCACTTAACAAACAAACGACACGTTTAATATTATGTCAAAGAACTTATGGATTGACTTTGTATTGAACAGTTGAAATTTGAATATAATTTATATGTAAAATATTTTATTGCAAGAATGTGTCTAATGACTTATGATTTTGAAAGTATTTTGTAGTGTTTCTGGACACAAATACAATTATGACAACCCAAGTGAATGGAACCAAGAATACGAAACGTGCCGTGGAAATAGACAATCTCCAATTGGTTTGGTTCGTGAAGAAGTAAGTTTATATAATTTTAAGAATTAAATGTCTTCAATATAAAAAGTAAATAGTAATAGTATTCGAATATGCATAGCTCCCATATTTTTTTAAAGAGGTTATAGGCATGTTCAGAGAAGTATGAATTCAGGAATTTTATTTTAATGAAGGATTAAGAAAACAATTGCTTGCAATTGTACAATTGCAACTTGTCCGATCGGAGAACGTACGTTTCTTCAAATGGTCTCTCGACTTCAACTCCTGATTCAGGTTGATCTTATGTTTGTGTATAAACCAAAACCACCGTGGACTGTCTTCGATTGCTTGCTACGGAAGCCTGAATGGCGGCGACCAAATTAGAACCGAAAATTGGAGTTAACGCTCTTAAGGTTGCGATCATCGACTTCCAACTTCGGTAGAAAATTTGAATAAAATGCATTGCTCGTTGGAGTACTTTACGAAAATGTTGAGTCCACTGAATAACAATGACAGTTCGATGATTACAGTGAAATGATGCGTTCAGAAATTAAAAACAATGTTTCCAAGTCTCTATTTTAAAACCCGATGATTTTTTCCCACAATTTAAAATATAATTATGTAATTTGTATGTCCCAAATTTACATTTTAGTAATATTAATGATGAGAATATACTTGTATTAAAAGTCTTCTGCAGACTTTCTTTCGGTAGTAGTTGGCCATTGTAGAATTTCTTCATGACGGTCTTTAAATTATGTTATTACGTATTGCTTTTGGCTCTAAGTGAAACCCACCCAGGTTAATACGAACACCAATCATAAGGAGGTTAACCTTCATAGTTACAGTTTATATATTATGGTCTTAAACAATCAGCGAGATGTTGGAATCAATAGATAAATTTGATCCTAATTAACTTTGGATTCAGAAGTTGTAAAGCTAATAGTTGTTTTTATATAAAGGCAAAGGTGACAAAAGAACAGAATTTAATTTTACAGACAACTACAGAAATTAGAAAACAGAAAATATGATCGAATAAAAAAAAATTGAAAAATATCGAACTTCAATATTGTTCGATATTAAAACTATAAAAATTATTATCACAAGTGTTTTTATAGAAATGTATATATGTATGTGTGTATATACAAATAGTGAACTATACATATAATCACAATCATTGTTAATAAACACTTCTTAAGTAAAGTCTTCATCGTTCTTAAAGCATTTATGTCACATTGGTATGAAAAAACGCATTTGACAAAATATCCGACATGTGTCCTTTTCGAAATTGCATATTCAATTATTAGTATTGACATCAAACTTAGTTGGAGGTTGATTAAGGAGCAATATTGTTTTAATTAAACGGAGGGACTTTTTTTGAACGATCCACATTGTTTTTTTAAACAATATAATCAATCAAAACAATTGTTAGCAAAAGTAGAAAGTGCTTTAGTTTGATTAACCTTAAACTGATACATTTCATTGACGACATTTTTTAATAATATCTTTTTTTTCAAGAGTTTAGATAACACCAACCTACCGAAGCTATCATTTAACAACTACAACCTTCCATTATCAATGCCTGTTGAAGCACAAAATAACGGCCATACGGGTATTGGAAAACAAAAATTTTATAACAATAAAATTACAACATTCATATTTTTGGTCTTTCTAGTTCAAGTAAAAGTCAATGATGTAGTTGATGGCGGTCGTCCATCTGTGACTGGAGGAGGAGTAAGTGAAATTTATGAAGCCCAAAGCTTTCATTTCCATTGGGGTTCTCAAAATTCGAAGGGATCAGAACATGAAATAGATAAGAACAAGTATGATGTTGAATTGCACATCGTTCATAAAAATATCAGATTTGCCAATCTTAACGAAGCTAGTAATGATCCATCGGGAATTTTAGTTTTAGGAATTATGCTAAAGAAATGGCAGGTAAATCCTTCATTTAAAGACAAAACCGATATGCCAGATATAACTTATTTTTGTTTTATAGTTTATTCCAACATTTAGAACCGGACTAAATGCAGTTTATGACACTCTTCCATATTTGTCAAAATATGATTCAACACAAACACTTAACGAAACAATAACAATGAATTCAATTTTGAGTGGATTGAATACGAGGCAATTCTATACTTACAATGGTATGTAAAAAAGAACCACGTATTTTAGCAGACAGTTTGTCCTTAAAGGCATACATTTACAGCATGCTTTTTAAAAGCTATAATTTCATAATTAAAAACTCAAAACTTTGGATTTTTAATTAAGTGTTTAGTAGATGTTTTAGATTTTTAAACCAAGTGTATTAAAAACCTACTTAACAAACTGCCTCCAAAAACGAAATTTTTATTAATAAAGTGATCATAATACTAATATTGTTTTTTTAAAAGGTTCCTTAACTACTCCACCCTGTTCACAAGCTGTTACTTGGTTTGTTTTTAAAGATGTAGTCCCAATTCAGAGTAGATATGTATGTCAAGTTTATTTTTCCATTTTTAACTACAAACCATTGGTTACATTTTCTACAATTATATTTCCAGCTTAAACGTTTCTGGACCTTGTATGATTCGAGAAATATTCCCTTGTTAAACAATTTTAGACCAATACAAGAAAGAAATGATCGTGAAGTACTTTATCGTGAAGGTCGACGATCAACACAGTAAGGAAACTCAAGGGAAATGCTAAGAAACGGATAAAAATTCCACACAAAACTATCAATCGAATTAAATTAAAATTAAAAATTAAAATTGAAAAGGCAATATTTAAATAAAAATCAATAAAGCTAATAAATGGTTTTTGGTTCTTGTTCATTGTCATATTTTGTTTATAAATTTGTTTTAAATTAATTTTTTTTAATAAAGAAGACATTTTTATAAAATAAGGTTTTCAAAAAATGGGTTATTTATTTTGCAATTATAGTATAGGGCTGAATTTACGTGTTTGATCGCTTAAATATCGCACAACGCATACAAATTGTTAAAACCTACTACAAAAATGTTGATTCTGCCACAGCCACTTACCGTGCTTCAGGAGAAGATAGTACTTACTTACTTACTTACTTACTTACTTACTTACTCTGACCTGTTAAGTCCGCTGGGAACTCCTCTACTACGCCTTCGCGCCATCGGTTTAAGAAAATGTATTTCAGCTCCCTCCAACTTAAGTCTAGTTCTTAGGCCGATAGAGTTATTCCTCCAAATTTTCGACAACATACTGAACGCTGGAGACGAAATACCGATTGGAGACGATACTTCCACTCTTTCAACTCGTTGCGAAGAAATATTTATTTGCGAGGATGGTCGGGTTCCCAGGCTTTTCAGCCCCACAACTTCTGCTTCTCTCTAGACAGTTGTTGTCATTTTATGGAGATCCCGATGAACAGGAGGTGTAGTGGTGATCGATATTCAATGCACTGTTCAACAAGGTGTTGATATGATCAATACAGGAGGATCCAGAGCGGAATCCTACTTGTTCGACATCAAGGTGGTCTGTGAAGCGTTCCAGTAGCACTTTCGCTACTATTTTGGCAACGGCAAGTAGAATGCAAATTCTCCAGTTTTTGCACTTTGTTAGATTTCCTTTTTTTGGGAGCTTGATGATAATTCCTTTCTTCCACTCATGGGGGAAGCTTTCGGTGGTTCAGGCTTCTTTTATGAGTGGATGAAGCAGTTCGCTTGATGAAGTTGGCGCTACTTGTAACAGCTCTGCGGGAGTTCCGTCAAGTCCTACCGCTTTGTTATTCTTAAGTGCTTTAATTGCGGCAACAATCTTATCTTTACTGGGAGGTGCGATGCGTAATCAAGGATAAGTTTGTTCAGGCGCTTCAGAAGGCATCGGCTGCACGTTAGTTGCAAACACTAGGTTTAAAACCGAGGAAAAGTGTTTTGTCCTCCATCTGACTTGCTCATCCACCGAACTTATCACTTATCCCGAGGATTCCAGCTCATTTCTTTCTTTCCCTTGTGCAACAGTTATTCGGCCCTTTGACTGCTTGCGTTCGTTGATCCTTGCCCAAGATTCTTCTGAAAGAGGAGATAATGGTTTACATAATCGTCGAACTATGCAAGTTTTTAGGAACATTTTGAAGTAATTTGAAAGGACTGGATTGGTAAAAAGATATTGTAAGGCCTGTGCATCATCGTTTCGCTCGTATCACTGAAAACATCGCTACTGTAAGTAAAAGTGTTGCTGGAGACCCGAATGATTCGATTCCTAGATTTCTAAAATTAAGACCAGCTGACCACTCACAACGTCGTAGATACGTCGAATGGGTGCTTGAACTACTGGCTGTGGACGGTTATTTTTCGAACAAAATTTTCTTCAGCGGTGGGTATCTGAGAGTCTGAGAATCCTCAAGTTATTAAAGAGATAGTGCGCTGTTTCGTCCAGAAGTGTGATTGGATCATACTCCTTCGAAAACGATGAAGATGGAATTAATGTCAGCGTCAATTTGGAGCCTTATGGTCATATGATATGATAACCGACTTTTTTGTGCTTGCTATTGAAGAATACGAATTGGTGAATATATGATTTCAACAAGACGGTGTCACATGCCACACAACTCTAGGGAATATGGGCTAATTGCAAGAGATAACTAGCACCAAAGATCATGCGATTTGACACTGCTAAACTTTTTTTTGTGTGCAGATAAACCCTTAACTCTCGAGCACTTAAAAATTAACATTCGTAAAGTTATGGCTGAGTTACTGCCTAGTATGTATCAAAAAGTGATCAAACATTACCTCAAAAGAATCGATAATATGCAACAATTCGCGAGGTGGTTATTAGATTATTATAGTATTATAGTACACTATTGTCCAGCAAAATATGGTCTAACTATTTAATTTGGACGACTCCCTACACATGAAAGCATTCCAAATTCAAACCCCTTTTCTTTTTTTGCCATATTTAAGAGCCTAAATATCATAGCTAAGAGGGTTTTTGGTGGATTTCAAGTAGAAATGTTAGAAATTGTTTTGTTTTAAACAAAAAAAAAAATATATTTTGACTTGTTGGCCGTTCTATCTATGCAAAGACTGCAAAAATAAAGATACAGAAACAGAAAGGATATGGAATAGTTTGCCAGACAAATGTGAGCTTTGTTCGTAGATTGGAGCTGATGCAAGAAGACAAATATTAAAAAAAACTGCTGTTTTGCGTGAACCTGTTGAAAATATTTTGATCTTAAAGGCATTAATAAAATTTATAAATTGTTCGAAAAAAATGTTTGGTTCTTGAATTTAAGGATACATTTGATACATAGTTTCTCTAAAAATTAAATAAATTAAATTAAGGTGTGGCGCTCACAAATTGTATCACTTTTCACTTCTAGAATTAATAAATATGAAAACTTGATTATGTTTTTCAATCAGCCATTAATTTACCGAAAGTGTTAATTTGTCTGTTGTTGGGACATTTATATACTTGAAATTCAAAATTATATACAAAACAAATTCTGTTTAAAAAGTAGAATTCTTTAATTTTTTAAGATCGTCAAAGTTTTTGTATTAAATACAAAATCAACCTTACACTATTTATGTGTTTCAAAAAAATATGAAGGAATTGAAAACGAGTTTCAGGAATTAAGGCAGCTCAATATAAATTTGGCGATCTCTTATTCACGGTTTCTTCTTAAGATCCTGAACATTTGCTCTTTCTCTCAGGTATAATATCTTATGGAAATAATTTAAGCAATATTTAGGTTTTCTAAATTGTTTGAAAACAAAGATTTTAGTTGTTTTTGACGACAAACCGTCTTTTGGTGAATATCGTTCAATTACTGAAAAATCTTTAGATGAATTCTTTACTTATACTATATGCAATTTTCAGGATAAAAAGTAAGATGAAGTGAAAACAAAATGTCAAAAAGTGCTTCTAATTATAATTTCCAAGTATATTTCCCCGTGCATTCGCTCTCAGGCATCCCCAGGTGCGTCTTTAGACTTTTGGGGGCCCTGGAGCCAAAAGGATTTGGGGCTAAAAAAAGTAGTATGTTTATGTATGTTTTTTTTTAATTTTTTAGGTTAAAAAATCATTTTTAAATAAATTTGTATTTTTTTAAAATGTTTTACTTTGTAAATAGAACTAAAAAAATATAAAACAGATATTTTTTATACTTTTGTAATTTTTATAATTTACCTTAAAAAGTTAAATATTTTTCTTTATAATTTTTGATAATTTGTATTGTTTTTTCGGTTGATTTCTAATGTTTTTTATATTTTGTTGTTGATTTTATGTAAGTTTATTTCTTTATAATTGTTTTGATTTGTTTTTTTTTTTTTAATTATATATGTAAGTTTAAGTAAACAATAACATATTATTGAAGGCATACTTTTCTGACTTTTTCAGTTGCAAAATCATGAATAAAGCCATTAAATTCAATTTCCTGCAGTAATTCATTTTCAATTGATAAAATTTACAAGCTGTTTAGCCTACCTTGTAGCGCTGTGCTTCGAAGTTAATTTCTTATCCGGTTCAATTTCAAAAATGAACGCTCTAAACTGCAGTTTGAAACCATCAAGGATATACAAATTCTACGGGCAGTTTCTGCATTTGGAAATGTGTTTTCAATTCCATCCACTGTAATTAGACTGTACAATTTTGATATTGTAATAAGATCTTCGTTTACATTTTCATTGAATTCATTTAAATACTTTATGAGGTGTAGACATTATACCTCAAGTTCTACTACATTAAGATCTCTATGGTTTTTTTTTGAAAACTGTTCGCAAGAATTTTGCAACTCCACTTAAATCAATTATTGCAATCGACAAAAAAATCCAAACAATGCATTACTTTCTTGATGGCAATTGGATCGTATTTTTAATTGCAAAGTAATAGTGTCAATAATTGAAAAAAAAAGAACTTTATTTACCTATACGGAGGGTGCAAGACCATCAAAATATTTTGCATTTTTAATTAGCATCCGGATTCTGAATTTTGGCACACGCTTCAAATTTATCTAAATTCTCCCTTAGAACATAGTGAACAAAACAAATTGGCAGCAACGTCAATCGTTATTGTTTCTTTTTGAAGGCTCTTGCTGGTTTTATGAACTCTTTCTAATATTGCATTCCAAATTTCTGTTAAAATAAGGAACTCCAGTTTTGACATTTTCTTAGACGGGCCTAGCGCTTCGCTTTTTGTGTCGGAAACTTGCTTTGGATCTCTAGAGATAGATGTCAAGGCATCAGTAATTTGCTTATAACCATGATGGAGCGTGTTGACTGCATCAGCTCGTGCAGACCATCTTGTTTCAGAAAGGCTTTTAAGAACTCTATGTGAACCTAAACATTCATTCAATTTAATCCAGCGACGGGTAGGAGCAGACAAAAAAGTTGTAAACTTTTTGAACCACTTGAAAGAAAATTGTTGCCTCCTACATACAACCAGCTGCATGAAGGCCTATTAAGTTAAAAGAATATGCTGCACAAGGTACAAAGGTAGCAAATTCGCACTTCTTCTTTAATCTTACTTGCAAGCCAGAATATTTCCCCGACATGTTATGCATTATCAAAGCTTTCTCCTCTACAATCCTCTATTGAAATATCATGATTTCAGAAATGTCAAGATTGTGTCAGCCAAATATTATTATTTATGCTCTTGAATATGTATACATTTTAAGGAATACAATTTTTAACATACCGAATTACAAAAGTCAACTTGTCGATATGAGAAAGGTCGGGCGTAGGTACTGTCAACACTTAGGGAAAAATATGTTGCCGATCTAATTTCACCTAAAATTTTCATTAGGACTTGTTTTCCCATTATATCAATGAATTCGTTGCAAATAATTGCTGATAAATCGGAAGTGTATCCCTTTTCTGAGTTTCTTTTTTAATGATCTGCGACGAATGAATCAAATTCACCTAGAAGTTCCAATCATCCCAAATAATTTCCATTGTTAGGTGACCCAATTGTTTCCTTAAGAGACCTCCGAGTTACATAATTTGTATTTTTCTTGAACAGAGAAGGAGAAATAGGAAAAAAACAAAATTGTTTTATCCGACTCATTATGGTACAACTCATCATGGGACATGTGTTTTTACCTAAAGACGCCACCGTGCATCCCCAATTCCCAAGCGTTTTAATGGTATATAGTATCCTGGAACTGTTTTTCCTTGTTCCCATGGCGTATGCATCTTCTTGAGGATTGAGTCCAGGTATAATATTTTGGTATTTCACAATATAGCAATGTTTGTGCAAAATCATCGTTTCGGCATGTGTCAAAAAAAATGGTTAATGTAGTAGATGGTGCCTAAGCAGCTCTTTGTACTGCGTTCTGTGCTGTAAAATACACTCTTTGTCCATTTTATAATTGTACAGCGAAGTGACCAACAGAAGGGTGTCTCTTATGAATTGGAAAAGAAAATATTCGCCAAACTGATTCAATAACACTAACATAGCGGCCCATTTGGTATTGGGTAACTTTATCATTGGAGTTCTCTGCACCAATTCCAATCACAGCCATATCACTCTCTTATTTGCAAATGTAGGTATAGCAATCAAGCTGAAATTGACTGCGTTTTAGTTATAAAATATTTGTATAGGAAAAAGAAAAGGTCTTTTTTATGGTTTTTGCTGCAATTATTCGAATTTTTTTCGCCGTAATAACCATCCTTGAACTTCAACGAACATTTAAAAAAAGAATTGGCCAAATTGGTCCAGGCGTTGTTGAGTTATGCGCTTACCAACACATTTTGTGATATGTAAAACATTTTCATATAATATATAAAAATATAATATCATATATTCATCTTATAAGTCGTATCGGAGGAAGTATAACCTCTTTTTCTTCACAATCATTATAGTATTACCAGAATCGGAGGGACACTGTAAAGGAGTAAACCGCCCATATCTTTGGCCATCTGAATTAATTTTTCGGTTTTTAATGCCGATTAGTACTGATTTTGGTATACAATACTCCAAATTATCAGTGTTTTTGAAATTCATTAATATGACTCTGGAGTATATACATACGTACATATTAAAGACTAAAAATCCTTATTTTCGGAGGTAATTGTAAAACAATAAGCACTTTTCCACGTTTCAATTAATTTATTCGTTTTTACCTATAATTATAATAAAATGTTTAATATATATTTCCATATTTATTTAATAACAAAACATACTTATTTTAACTATACATATTAATTTCAATTTTGTTATAACAATTTTATATATATTTTTGTAATTTTATAATATTGACGAGGTAAAACTTAATTTAACTTAAAATATACATACATTTTCTTGTTTATTTAATTTATCGTACCTACATTGTATGTGCTAGGCACTCGGTGTAATTTACTTACATTGAGAATTAGGAAGCTCAATATTTAAAAAGAAAAATTAATTATTATAGCATTTTTTTTGTTTTTCTTTTTGTTTTATGTTTATAAACTTAAGAGGTATACATTTTGTCTCAAAGTTTGTTCATAGTTGGCGTATATTGTAAGTTGAAAAGCAAATTAACTACTTGAATCTTTTGAGACAAGATATTTAAATAATTACATCATAATTTAGTTTGTGACTATATTTTTGGAGGTACATAGCTGCATTGATATTTTTTGATTTTTAAATTTAAATATTTGTTGAGGTTGAACAAAGTATACGAACGAAGAATAATGCCTTTACTTAATTTAAGATAAGCTAAAGTGCTAAAAAACCGACAGCTAACCAATTGAATGAGAAGCAGAGGACTAAACTAAAAATTTATTCATAAAGTTATTTTAGCTCTCAATACAAATTAACTTCAAGATCAAAACCTTCTTATTCCAAAGGGTAGTTTTTCTGAACACAAGAGCTGTAATATCTACATTTTTTCTTTGACTGCGATCAACTCAAACCAAATTTATTTAAACTTAACGCAGCGAAGAATAAATTAAATTAGGTGGCGCAACAGACCGTAGAAACCCAGGGCCTATTGACCTACAACTCTCAACCATTCCTGTGTGCGAGTAATTGTAGGGATGCAGGGGACCTACAGTTTATATAACGAATCCGAACGGCTAATTTAAGAAAGCACTTTTTCATGACAAGAATTTCTTTTGGAGAATTTGTCAATTCCTCGCAAGTGCCAAACCCGTGAATAAAACCATAAGGTTGCAAAGGCAGGGACCGAACCCAAGACCTCTCGCATGACATGTCCGACGCACTAGCCACTAACCATCATGCCACGGGTACTACAGCGAAGTTTTATAAGGAATTGAAACAACATTCAAGGTCGCTTCAAAACTACAAGCTACTTCTGCTATGGAGAAAATACAGAATTTCGGAGTCCGTAAACGCAACTTTAAAAGCGTTAACTCTCTATCTTAAAGACTCGATGGGTTCGTCAATAAGATAAATATGATTCACCGGATTAAGATCCATATCGGCTTCATGAAACACCACTTCATTAAGAAAATATAACTACTTGGTGCGGTTTGCATGACGGCGGTGTTATTGGACCAATTTTTTTTCTTCAAGTTACTGTGAAGCCAAATTACGAACTAAAGAACTTCAAAAAGTCTACAATCAATATTTAAAGTTAAAGGAGATTTCTTTTGAGATTTTCTTGACGGTCAAGGATCATATTTATATTCTTAATGAAAAACTTTCAATTGTCATTGTACGAGTAATATCCTCTTATGTTCGTAAAATATCTCAGCTTATGTAAGAATGCACTTTCAAAAACAAGAATTAAAACGTCAAGAAATAAATAAATTTTTAACTATTCAGTTCAAGTTACCAGTGTGATAACTTCTCATTTATAATGTTGAGTTTTCGCGTAAAACCGAAAGTCACGGAATAAACATGAATTTTCTAATAATTGAGATAATTTTAAAAAACAGCTCCAAAGCTAAAAAAGCCAAGGTGAATGCAAAATTAACAATCTTTCACTTTTGATGATTGGCTTGCGAAATTTTTGTGTTGCTAATTTAAACGATAATGTTATCATTAAAAATGAAGAAATTATGTGGCGCCACAGTCCTTTGAGTACTAAGCACCAGTGACTTACATCTCTTAACCATTCCTGTGTTCGAGTAATGTCGCCAGAGGTGGAGGGGATCTACAGGTTCATGCCGAATCCGATCGGCTAATTTGAGAAAGCACTTTTCATGAAAAGAAGTACTCTTGGAGGACTTGTCAATTCGTCGCAAAAGACAGTACCCATGAAAAAAAAACTTTCTTTATATGGCGCAGGCGTTGACTGAACCCCAGACCTCTAGCATGATAGTCCTACGCACTAACAATTACGTCCCGGGCACTAAGCAGGATTATATTTTAAAATCGATGTTTTCATTCTTTTTGAATCAAGCCAACAAAATGACTGTTGAACGCACCCATCATGTTCAACTTTTGAAACTGTGAAACCGGCATGAAGAGACTTAAAGATGATGTTCGATCTACATATATTAATGTTTTATCTATGATGATGGGCCTCTTGAAGTTTCTCTTTCAAGTCATTCATACTGTCAATTCAATAAAGTGTGTGCCAAAACAAAGGATTGTTATTTTAATTTCTTTAAATTTAACCTCAAACTTATTTATACGGAATAAGGCCTTACGCCAAAACATTCGTCCTTCGAGCCGGATTTGCAGATTACCCATGTTTAGGGACAGACAACAGACTAATGCTAGGCAGAGGCAGAGGTCCATGTAAGCATTTACGAGTCAGGGTTGCGGGTTCATGAGGGGTTGGATAAGTTCTTCCTCTAGAATAACAATGAGACATATTTAGGCACTGAACTTGAATTTAGTTTTAAATTTTTGAACATTATAAATCTAAGGAGGAAAGAAGTCGAAAAAAACAACACTTATCAACAACTTTCCAAATGGTTTATTGGATGTGTTTTTTGGCGAAGAACTTCTGGTGCAGTAGAAATGGATATGAATACCAAATACAGCATCTGAAGTAGAAGCAATGCAGATAAGAGGTAAAGATAGAGTTTTGACTTTTATTCGTTTAACGAAATCAATTTTCGAGGGATATGTTCGCAGAGTAGTGTCTAACACACAAAACACTATGATTTAATTTTTAAACACAAGATAAAGTTTAAATTTTGACAGATATTCTTTTCTATTTATATCGACCTATGTTTGGTGATTTAATTAAATCTGTGTTTTTTCCAAGGAGCTGACGACTCAACATCTTTTAAAATTTCGTTTGTAAATGCAATTCTTCAAAAAATGATAAAGAAAAGAACAATTAAATCTTATTTATCATTCCGGTTTTCAACGGTGTTTAGGATAAAATCTTTGAGTTGATTCCTCGTCGTTGTTATCTTTTTTATAACTAATTGTAAAATTTTGTAAGCTAACTTCACTTAGTTGTTAAAATATACAAACAAAGACATACGCTATTATATTTCTTTGTTATTTTACAAAAAGTAAGTAATAACGAAATAAGACCATAATCTACGAACGACCCCTTTTTTTCAGTTCTTATTTTATTTGGATAAAAACAAATAAATATTGTTTATTTCATTAAGTTAAAATTAGTTCTGGTCTGAATTTTAATTTTGTTGTAAACCATTCTGGCAACTGTTCTTCTTCGTATATACTTTATATGGAATTCCAAAAAAAACACGGCCTTTGTTTACAACCCTAAAACAACATAAGATATGATATAATTAAAAACTCAAAAAGTTAATAACAATTATTTATTACGTATATAAAATTAATTCAAAATCAATAATTTATCTTAAACAAATAATTTCTAAACTATGTGTTTTGATGGTTTTATAAAGCGCTTTTAATATACAAATGCATTAAAATAAATAATTTGTTCCTATTCGTAAATAACAATGTTTAAGCTGTTTTTTTTTTTTAAGTATTAAATCAAACAAAATATTTAAAGAAGGTACATTTTAATAGAACAAAATATACACATTTTTGTTTATACTTTGGCTGAATAGGAGTACCCTGGTGAGTCCATAACTAGAGGATGACATATTTCATAAACAGGAACTTTCAAACTGCATTTTCGGACCCCAAAACTGCTCTGCGAGCTCGAACTGGGGCCGAATGAACGTCATCTGGGCTCGCTTAACTCATGTATATGTTCATGCTCATCACCAAATGAATGAGCCACTGCACTGGGTGTTATACTCGGCGATCGGCATTTAATCCGAACTTGGGACATATCCGATCCTCGACGACTGGTCTTCATGGACATACTCTGGCCTGAGCAGAAACACCGACAGATGATGCGTTTGAAAGCAAACCGGAAATCCTTCGAAAATAATGCATAGATCATAGGATTGACGGCCGAATTGCAATAACCCAGCCAGAAAAGGATCGAAAACAAGAGCGGATCTATGCAATTTTCGCAGAACGGCCGTATAATGTAGATGGTGAAAAATGGTAGCCAACAAAATACAAACATTCCAACAATTATCGCCAATGTCTTGGCTGCCTTTGTTTCCATGCGAAACCTTTTAACCTGAGCCTTTATATTGCGGCGCCCCATTTTCTTGTTCGGACAAGGGCGGCCTCTTTCTGATATGTCACTTGTGGCCGATTGTCGGCGGGACATCTCGGGCATGCTTTTGCCAACCTGAAGGTAACAATTGCTGTCCCGGCTGCCGCGGAAGAGTTGCGTTTCATGGGTTTCTCTGCCATTGGAGGCGGTATAGTGAACGGAGTACATGGCATTGCTTGATTCACTGCTTTGTGAGAGTTCGTTAATGTTGTCGTTCGACGGATACGAAACGGATATTTTGATTTTGTCATGGTGATGGTGAGATCGGCGAGTTGAATATTTTGATAAACGCTCAGGTGATGGCGTTCCAAGAGTGGTTGTTGTACTTTGCGTGCTACCATTGCTGTGAGTGGAATCATGTTGATGGGAACCACGTCCTCTGTGAATTCGCAATGTGAGACGTTGTTCCTCGAAACGTGATCCGATACCCTTTGAACCTGTGAATGAAAAAATTCATATTTTGTGGGGTTATAAGAATGAATGATGGTAATGCTCTTAAGAAATTATAAGGTATGAAAAAGTATATTTAATAAACTTCAGTAATTTAGGAGCACCTTTCGCTAACAAGCTATTAGTTTATTGTTAGGTATTAGTCAAATTGTTAAATTTAAAATAAATAATAATAATAAATGGTTTGGTCTATTAGAATTATTTTAAATATACCTTGAGTAATTTTTTATATTTTTGAATATGTTTGGGTTAAAGCCCATGGTCTAAAGCTTGGACGTTATGACCAACATCAAAGAAAAATTGAGCTATGAATCAATTTGAACACGTTTGGGGCAAGATCAATTCGGTTTTTAAAATTCAAAGCCTAATTGTTGAATATTTTGTAGAGTTTTAAAAGTCAAAGTTCAGAAGAATTTTGTATGAAGTTCTTAATGGTTTCTCCATTATTTATTCCTACGTTCTGGAAAGATACATGCATATAATATTTTACTGCTAGACTCCCATAAACTTAAATAAACTTTTAAGTATGTCTAAAATGGACTCTGTAAATAAATAGTACCAACTCGCATATGAGTACTATTCTTTTTTAATTTTAAATTTGATTCCAGGTCGTAATTATTACTTAAAAAAAAAAAATAAATAAGAAAAAAAAATTTAAATAGTTTATTGCACATAATGTATATTGAAAAAAATTTATATATGAAAATGTTTAAGGAAATGAATAATAAAGAGTGTTTTTTTGTTTTAATATTAACATAAAAGATCTTTTTGTTTTGACGTATATTTTTCGGACTTAATTTTGGGGAGTTTATTAAAACTATCGCTATCAGTCTGCTTACTCGAAGATTGGACCCGATTCCAGAAGCCGAATCCTAAAAAATTACTTTTTTGCGTGGACCTTTTTAAAATAAAACTTAAAAGTTGTAAGGAGAGAAATGTTTGGTTTAAATACAAACAAATTAAGGCAAACAGATAAGTTGCGAAGAAACTTTAGTGTGGCACTTACAAATTACACGTTGAAAAATCTCTTTTCACTTCAGTTTTAGAGAGATTCAAAGCTTTTACATACATGAAATAAATAGATATGAAAAGTTCATTATGTTTTTCAAGTAGCCAATAGTTTAAGGAAAGTGTCGTTTTCGTGACTTTTACTTTCTTAAAACTTGTATTTATATCTCAGTTCTAGAGCATCCCAGCGAATTCGCTTTAAAAATTATATTTCTTTAATTTTTAAGATCTAAAAAGTTTTTATATTTAATTGAAAATCAATTTAAAAAGTAACGCTTTAAGGGGGTCATCCCTTGTGATAGGTTCAAAAAATCGATTTGTGTATTTCATAAGTTACTAGTTTAATATGTCTAGAATACGGTAGTAAAGGGATTTTTCAAAATTCGAAGTTGTTTTAAAGATACGACTTCAAGCTGTTAAAAAAGAGTAAACAAATAAAGGAATCGGTGGAAAAGGACCAGGTAAACTTACTGATGAAGTTATTCAGAAAATCTTTAATTAGGGGAAGTAATGTCTCACGTTCTGAGCGGCGGGTAAGCGATGCTGTTAAACAAGCCAGAATTGATTCAAGAGCTGAACAATCTGCTTCGAAAGAGTTTCAAGAGGAAGAGGAAGGAGTACTTTTTGGACCAGGCATCGCCGATTGAAAGGTTAGTTGATATTTTCATAGTTAAGAGGACTCGAAACTTTAAACGATTTTTTCTCAAAACTGCGTTTTTCAAACTTTCCTTTACCGTACCTCAAAAAAGGCTTGAATGAATGACTTGACATTTGATGGGTTCGATTCAGCACATGGAAACGCATAGAATGAATAACCAAAAGAATAAATTCCAAAAATTTCTATTTTTGTATAGCAAAAAACAAAAAAATCGCAAAATTCGCGACTTTTTTTTCAAATCTCCCCCAAAAGTCCAATTTTTAGTATATTCATTTAACGATAGTTCATTCCATGCATTTAGGCTCACAGGTTAAAACACCGTTTACTTTTTCTGTTTTAGATTCAATTAAAAAAAAAATTAAAATGTACAACATAAAACTATACATAATTTAAGTTGCACGAGTATGTTGTGTTTAAAGTGTATGTGTTTATATTAGTTAAAAATTTAAACTTACAGTAGCGGTCATATTTTTGAGGACAAATGAAGTTTTTCAGTATCAAATCATTTTATGAATATATTTGTACATAAATGTTTAAGGAATATGACATGTTTAATTATACTTTAAAAAAAAAATAGTTTTTCGTTTGGAAATTATGGTACTCTGGTCAGATTTATAGAGATACTGAATTCAAACTGATCGAATTTGACGTTCGTTCAAGGAAATAAACCGTTATACTATCTTCGGTTGAAGCGCGTGTTTAGTATAGTGGTATTTATTGTGAAAAATTATTAAAACATTATTAAAATTTTAATAATGATTTAATTTAATAAAAGAGGGTAAGTCTTTGAAAGAAATAGCTGTATTGCATTGCTGCAGAAAAATGGTAGAGAATGCACTTAAAATAAAAAAAGAGACTGGGATGCGACCCACACTGATAACTTCGCATCCCGTCTGTCTATTTGTTTTGCTTAAATGTTTGTAGGTTTTCGTGTTGGGTTAAAAAAGTTATAAGTTGAATTATTCTTAAAAATTTTATTATTACCTACAATATTTTTCATATACAGAAATAGTTTAGTTTGTAGTCGAAAATAAATTTTTACCAATTTTAGTAGCTTTTCTTTACAGGTTTTACTTCTTATACAAACATCCTTTTTGTTAAAAAACTGTCAATTTGTTTCTTATCAAAATTTAATCGAATGTTCGTTCAAAACAATATTTATTATAAGACAAAATTAGTTTGAAGCTAATATTTTTAATTTTGGAAAGATATTTAGTCGAAAATCTATTTTTACCTATTTTTATTTAAAAAAAAACTGTCATATCGATGTTTTTCAAAATTGTACCTAATGTTGAAAACAATATTTTGCATAAGATAAAATTCGTTTAAAGCCAATATCTCGAAGTTTTGAAAAGATATTTAAGTCGAAAATAAATTTTTACCAACTTTTATTTATTTTTTATACATTTTTATTGTTTGTAAAAAAAACTGTCAATTCGATTTTTTTTTCAAAATTTGACCTAATGTTGAAAACAATATTTCGCATAAGATAAAATTATTTTAAAGCCAATATCTCGAAGTTTAGAAAAGTTATTTAGGTCAAAAAACAATTTTTACCAACTTTTGTTAATTTTTGTTTAAGATTTTTAATTTGTTGTAAAAAAACTGTCAATTCCAGTTTTCTCAAAATTTTACCTTATATCAAAAACTTTATTCTTCGTTGCACAAAATTGTTTTAGAGATAAAATCATTTCTTATTCGTAAAATTCTCGAGCTGACAATTTGGATTCATTTACAAAAATATATTTGTTTGGTATCACGTTACAATTTGTCATATAAAATTCAAGTCTCTAGCGTTATTGGCTTCTGAGAGTCCTTTCGGCATCTTTTTGCATTATTTTCTGTACCGACTTGAGAACGTACGTACTCAAATGGACCTTCAAAAGTTAACATTTTCAATTCTATAAATCGGCTATAGGAAGTTAATAAGTAAAAATGTGGTCACAAGAAGTAACCCTGTTTAAGATCAGCCAACAAAGTTATGTTCCTAGGCAAAAAAAAAACAGAAGAGTTCGTTTGTAATTTGTTAGAGAACAACAAAATTGGAAAGTGGGAAACGACATTAAGAAGTGGAACACTATATTTAGGAAGTAGAAATCCAAATGAATTTATATTTTTCTGATGGTCGCCTTTCTGTTAGAAATATCTTGACCCCAAATATACCATCAACACTCCAAATTAGGTTATTGAGATGAGATATTTTTCGTATAAAAAAAAATTACTGCCAAGTTTTATGTTGAAAATACATTGGTAACCACCATGTTGCCGTATGCTGAAGAAAATAGGCCTCTCAGGTGAATCTTTCAACAGGAAAATGATCGAAAACAAAATCTATGTTATGTTTTGCCAAGCGGGCGCAATCACCTGAAGCATATAAAGGATCTTGGTAGCAAGACAAATTCAGAAATCATGACAGTTTATTGAAAAAGTCAAGGAAACGTGGAAAACGCTGCTGGTAGAGTTCTGCCGAAGACTTTTTGAGTCTATGACTGTAAGGTGCTGTTTTAGAAAACCGAGGCCACGCGACTAAATACTAAGAACACAGTGAGTTTAAAATAAAATCAATAAAAAGTAGTTCTTATTTCGACAATTTTTGCAGGCAGCTAAATTGATGTTCTTATAAATATGACCAAAGAAAAAGGAATTCTAACTGAATTGTTTTTAAATTTCTGAACAATATTTACAGTGTATTTCTGAAAATAAAGCGCAAATCTATTTAATTTTGTTTTGATAATACCTTGGCATTTAAACTCCGCACTGTCCTTAAAAATATGACCGCAAATATAAATGCAAATAATTTGCTTTCTGACATCTTTAAAATGTTTAGGAAATAAATGACTATTATTTTTTCTTGGTTAGATTTAATTTAAAATATTTTTTTTTAACTTTAGTCTCAAAAGTTTGTGTTTATATTCCACTTAACATATGTATAATGTTGTGTCTTCCTTTTCCAACGATAAAAGTTAAATACACTAAACTTTTATGTATTGAAAAAAGTTTTCCATATTTTTGATTTTCTTTAGCTTTTCTTAAAACTTCCAAAAATGCAAAAAATGTCCAGACATTTTTTTTAAATAATAGAAAACCTAACTTATGTTCTTCTCACTTATACTGTTTCTTTTTTTGTTTGATTTACGAGACAGCTCTTACAACTCAGGGATCTTCGTAAATCCCAGTATTTAGAAATAATGGCTTCACTGTATTTCTTTTTTAATCATCATCGTCAAATCGATGGTATCCGTTTTCGTGATGGCTGTTACCAAAAACCATGCGGAAATAATGTTGTATTCCTTTCTTGACGACTCTTTACTAATTGAAATATTAATAACGACTTCAAATCCAAAAATGGAAGCACTTGGTTAAAGAGCACATTCTGTCGGTTGTAATCAGAATTGCTAATTTTATTATCGAAAAACACGTACGTATGTTATGGTTTTAAGAAACAGAACCAATCCAATTCGTAAAATCTGTTATACATTTTACGAACCGAGATCCCAAAGTCTTGTCCATTGTCCACATCCTTAGGGCTTCATATCAAAGCTTGGTTGACTTTTTAAAAGAATTGTGAAACATTTTTCTGTTGTTACAATGAGCGTATACAAAAAGTCGTTCTGATGCTTTTGAACTCACCTTTATCGAAAACTACATTAAACTTATTAAAAATACCTTCGATTAAAACCCAAATCAAACTTAGGTATAATATATAACAAATATGTATTCAACATGTATTTGATGACTATATTTACAAGTACAGTAAAATTCTTAAAATACCACTTTCAATAAATAAATTACATTATTTTCTATATATATAAATATTATGGAGTTTTAAATGCTTTGCTTTCTTTACTTTTTTTTTTTAAATTAAGTATATTTTTATTTATTAAAATTTAAAAATAAAATAATTATTGCCATTTTGTTTTTTTGTTGTTAAAATAATTGTGTTCTACACAATTTGTCTCCAGCCGTCACTCTTAACAACACTCTTGATATCTTTATCAACGACTTGAAGGTATTGCTGGTTCTAGTTCATCGTTTGATATAGGCAACGAGCTGGTCCTTTTGAGCGATCCGAAGGTCAATAGCTGTCAGCTAAAGTCACTTTCATTCTCATCATTGCACCCGGATATTGTTTTGTGAAAGTTGGCAGGGGCCAATAAGGTGCGGGCCGCAATCATTTGGAAGTTCTCCGATGCTCGGAAGCCGCTTCGGGTGCAAACACAACGGCACAGTATCCGCTTGAAGGCGATACGGAAGTCATTGGAGAATAGAGCATAAATGAGGGGATTGATGGCCGAATTACAGTAACCAAGCCAGAAGAGTATCGAGAACATAAGCGGCTCAATGCATTGCTCACAAAAGGCCCGAATCAAGTACATGGTGAAGAAGGGCAGCCAGCAAAATATGAAACCTCCCACAATAATGGCCAGTGTTTTGGCAGCTTTTGTCTCCATACGGAATTTCTTTACTTGGATACGCATGCTTCGCTTTCCTGGTCTTTTCTTGCCCTTCGGTGAAGGAGACGCCGAATCGACCCCACAGGCGTGCCTCACATCTGTCGTGCTATCGAGATTGAATTCAGTCTCGCCAATCTCGAATAAGCTCGATTTAAAGCTCGCCCGACGGCCGTTTGTGATGGAAGACTTGCGCAGGGGCGCCGATGAAACCAAGGCGTATGGCGGTGGGGAGCTGCACGACGAGTCTAATACATTTTCGGAAGAAGGAAATGAAACTTTTATGGCGATCTTTTCATGACGCTGTCGAGGGATCCTCATCGAAGTCGCCCTCTTCGGAGTGACCTGAGGCAAGTCATCACAGTTACTATTCATACTCAGCGACGAAGACATTGAGTGCACCGAAAGCGGAGTTCGTTGCGGTGTGCTACACGGTCTTCCACGATGGATGCGCAGGATCAGACGGGAGTCATCTATGCGATTGCCAGCTGCATCTTTTGGACTGCCTGAAAGGTTTGTTAATTTGTTGTTTTTTAAAATATCCAACAGAGGGCATTATTCTCTTATCATTATTAAAAAACCAATGCAAATTTTCTAGTCTACGTACAACTTGAAAAAATGTGATGATACTCTGATACTATCTACAAAATTATTTTATGAACATTAATTTTATTTTTTAAACTTAATATTTTGATTACAAACTGCAAAACACATAACACAATATAATTTGAATTAAACACAATTATATGGTTTTAAAAACTTATGTTCTTTTGTATTACAAGAAAATAAACCAATTTGCATACAAAATCTACCAAGTGTGTTTTTAGAATACACTTTATTTTTTAAGGAAACAGAAGAAAAAAACAATTATGTTTCGTATTATGAGTTTTTTGTTGTTTATGTGTTTTGTTATTTTGAATTTAAGATGTACATTTTTTTCGATTGTATTTTATGGTTTTATGTATAGTTTATAATGTTTTGTGATTTTTAATTACAAAAATGTATGATAATAATAATTATATGAGTATACCGGGTCATAACAAGTATATACGAGTATTAAAAGAAAACATGCTATGAAATTTGATCCAAATCAAAATTGCTGACTTAAAATTATTATTTTTTACAATTTAATATATTATTTACACCAAAGTGTTATTTTACAACCCAACGAAAATTATGCTGAATTGTTTCCTTCGCTTTTTTTAATAGTTTGTTCCCAAGTTAATTTATGAAGAAGTTGTATGCTTTTAGAAAACTCAACAAATTGTATTTTTAATCAAAAATAGTCATTTTCCGAGAACCAAATTGAGAAAAAATGCTTAAAACCAAAACAGTAATTAATTTCCGGTTATGGTGCCCATTTATTAAAAAAGTATTAGGAGAATAATCCGAATAGTTTTAAAATAAAGTAAATATTTAAAATTACTTCCTTCAAATAATAACAATTTGGCAATATCCAGTTTGTCCTTATTAGAAATTGGGCATTTACCGAAAAACAATATTTCAATTGGTGACAGGTTCAAAATTAACAATTGGAATAGGAATATAGATTTCAAATTGTGACCTTTAATTTGTGACTTTTACAACATGAGCCATTTTTATATATCGCCTGAATTTTACACATCCTTTATAGTTTCAGTACGCTGTCAAAATTTTAGAGCAAACTAAAAACGTTCTAAGGTTTGAAGATAGAAAAACATAGTATCTAATCTTTCTAAATTGCGTTTAAATGATAAAAAAGAGAATTTCAACCGAACGGCAGTTCCCAAAGGCCAAAGTTGATCAGTATGTTTGGTCCATGCAATGGCTTGAGTTCAGCATTTGTTTAAAAAGTAACATGTTAGTTTTTTCGTTTCATAAAAAAATACCTTGAACTGCGTTTTTATTCCTTTGATTACAAATTATGCCTCAATAAATCAGATATTTTATTTATTCAATATATCAATATCAGAAACATAGAAACATAAAGTATGACACTTGCTTTCAGCAGCTTTTGACTATTAAAGCCAAACCACAATCAAGCGTTCCGACTTTGACATATTGAATAGAAACAATAGACTCTTATGAAGCAATCACAAATGTTACCTCAAACTTTGTATTCGCTTTAGATGGTTTTCTAAACTTTTTACACATAATGAAACATGATATCGTAAAATATGGTAAAGTTTAAGAAGCCTGTCAAAAATACAATATCTAACGCGTGGTCGTTATTTAATTATTAAGGTTCTTCTAAGATAATTTGAAATATTTTAAGAATACAGCAAAGGAATGATAACACATGATGCAAAAGCTACTTAGAGTTTCTTCTCGTTCTTTAAGAGATCAATATTCAATTGGTATACATGCGTTCTTAAGCGTCCACAGGTTTTTCTTAGAACCAACTCTGTCTATCAACTCCTACTCTCACCTCCCCGTTGTTATCATCGGGTGCCTAGTACCTAAACTGGATATTGGGTTCTAACCCCAGGGCTTCTACGACTTATTCGAAAAAGAGTCCTATAAGGAGCGGTTTATCGGGCTCCCCATCCTTGGAGTTTTACTAAAGATCTGGCCCTCCCGGTTGAGGGTTGTGGCGTCGGGGTGATTTCCTGCCCACGTGAAAAATACCTTTGTTGGATTGGGTGTGGATTTGTTATTGGAACCAGACTCAGGCAAAAAGTCTTGAGTTTCAACAGTGTGAGCGAGCGCATCACGATAATCCGCATCATGGATAAATTTGCCAACAAAAGCCTTATATGCGCGCATGCCCCAACAGAGGAGAAAGATTAAGAAACCAAAGACATATTCTTCGAGCTCTTGGACAAGACTTATCAGCAGTGCCCTGGCTATGACTAGGAAGAGAAGACCTCTTTGGTGGCACAATCGGGAGATACAGCCTGCACGACACCACCTCCAACAACGGATTCAGTCTGATCGATTTCGCTGAGGGGCGAGATGTTCTGGTAGCTAGTACGCAGTTCAAATATCCACAAGGGAACATGGAAATCTCCTGATCAATCAACTGTCAACCAGATTGGCCACATTGCAATCGACACGAGATACTTCTCCAGTATACAGGATGTCCGAACTATCCGAGGGACCAACATTGACTCGGACAACTACCTCGTTGTAGCCAAGGTACGGCAACGGATATCCAGGGCCAAGCCAAATCAAAGAATTACTGTGAGAAGTTTCGACGTTAGACGGCTAATATCGCAAGTGACTGCCATGTCCCTTTCCGATCGAGTCCCTAATAACCTCTTAAGGAATCCTATGCTGCCTGCATTAACCATTGAAACCCAGTGGCAACAGAGATGCTACCTCTGAAGTGCTTTGTGTTATGCGGCTACAACAGCGAAACCCCTGGTTTAACGACGAATGCCATCAAGCTCACGCAGCGAAACAACAGGCATACAAAACGGCGCTACACAGGAGGACCAGAGCTGCTCGCGAGCTCTACGATTATATTATATAACGGCGATGACGAACCAAATTCCGCTGTAAGGGAGAATCACTCAACCTAGGCGACGCAGATCAACAATTCCGTCTACCCGACCACGACGAAGTGAAGGTAGCTATATCTAAACTGAAGTCAAACAAACCTGCTGGAGGTGATGGAATCGCTGCCAAACTATTAAAAGCAGCAGGCGATGAGTTGGTTGCAAAATATGGTCGGAAGAAAGGATGCCCGATGAGAGGAATCTCAGCATAGTATGCCCGATACATAAGAAATTAGATCCTTTTAATTGCGCCAACTACAGGTGCATCAGTCTCCTTAACATTGCGTATAAGATCCTCTCTGCCGTAAAAAATCCAGGAACTTCTAATTGATACCCACCATCTCTTTATCGATTTTAAAGCCGCGTATGACAGCATCTATAGGGAAGAGTTCTGCAGAGCAATGTCTAGTTTTGGCATCCTTGTCAAACTTATCCGTTTGTGCAGAATGACGATGGAGAATGCACCCTGTCCTATCAAGGTCGGAAAAGATCTTACCGATGCATTTGATGTCAAAAAAGGTTTTAGACAAGGCGATGCACTGTCATGCTTCTGCCTTCTTCAACATCGTTCTGGAAAGAATTGTGCAAAACTCAACCGTCAACACTAGAGGTTCAATCTTCCAAAGGTCCATCCAACTACTCGGATACGCAGATGATATTGACATAATTAGAAGATCAAAGCGTGATGTCAGAGGAGCGTTTTGAACATTGCGACGGAAGCGAAGAAGATGGGTTTAGTGGTCAATGAAGCCAAGACCAAGTATATGCTGTCATCAAAAAAGGACACTGAATTACGACGTCTTGGACAAAACGTCACCATGGACAGCTATAACTTTGAGGTAGTTAAGGACTTTGTCTACCTACATAGGCACCGCTATTAACACAGACAACGACACCAGCGCTGAAATCAAACGAAGAATAACTCTTGCAAATCGCTGCTTCTTTAAACTTAGAATGCAATTGAGAAGTAATGTCCTCTCTCGAGCATCTAAAATCACCATCTATAAGACGCCCATAATCGCGGTTTTCATTTATGACGCTGAGGCCTGCACCCTGTCAAAGAAACATGAGAGCGTCTTAGGATGCTTCGAGAGAAGAATTCTTCGGGTGATTTTTGTTCTCGTACGCATAAATGAAGAATGGAGGAGAAGATATAACGACGAACTGTACGGGCTGTACACCGACACTGACCTAGTTAGCAGAATTTAGGTCCAACGGCTTAGATGGCTTCGAATCCAATACCGAGAGACGGCGCAGTAGAGGAAGACCGCGACTCAGGTGGCGCACTCAAGTAGGTGAAGACCTCAACCAACTTGGCGTGCGAAACTGGAGACAGCTAGCTCTTCCCGATAGCTTTTTTTTTGGCTAAGAAACCAACTGAGTAGAAAAGGCTTTGCTCAAGCGCGAGCATGCGAAGTATCGCTATGTAAGACCAAATCATACCCTTCCTGTTTCACGATACAGATCGCGTGGTCTATGGTTCCGTATCCGTATGCATAAAAGGAGTGGAGGAGAAGATGGGACGACGAGCTGTACGGGCAGTACATCGACGTGGACTAAGCAGTAAAGATAAAAATCCAGAGACAAATTAATGTTCCGGCACGGAATGTCTTCGAATCCATGCCCACAGGCCATCGCAGTAGAGGAGGACCGCGGATTAGATGGCGTGCTCAAGTGGAAAGTATCCTCACTCAACATGGAGCGCGCAACTGGAGACATTTAGCTAAAGGGACCGAGCTAAATGCAGAAGTTTATTGGTTGATGCCCTATTTCACACAGGACTGTTGCGTCACCTTTAGTATTTAAGTAAGTAAGTATAATATGACAAAATATAGAAGTCTCATCAAATTTATGCTTCGTGCAACATTAACAAATTTATAGCAAAAACACGTTCAATAAACCGCATGATTTTCTTTCTTTTTCTTATTAAAATTTTAAAAATATAGTCCTTTGCACGTGGCAGCGAATGACCAGTTTATAGTTCATTGAAGATTTAAAATTAAAAACTACTTTACGCTCGCTTTTATGGAACCTCGCCACAGTGTCGGTTACGCTATCATCGTTGTGGCGAGTGTAGTTATAAAATTTACCACCAGTCTATAACTGGAACCTCTAAGTCTACGTTCATCTTTCCTTAGATTCATCAAACATACGTATAGATAGAAGATAAGAATAATATATTGGAACTATTCTTCATAGAACTATGTATTTATGTTCCACGGGCCTATAGAACCATTAAGAGGTGGATCCGGATATAAATCTTCCAATACACAGCTGACATAACATATAGGTCTTGTACGAAACACAATAAAGCAACTAACAGCCAACAATATGTTGACAGCCAAGTCAATTCTATTCGAACCACCTCCTCCTTCAGCTTGAAAGCTTGACTTTCGAATATAGCAGCATATGACATGAATCCTTCGTAAACTTTTTATCAATGACTACACACAAATTCACAAAGGAGAGGCTTCTGCTTTAGCTTGGCGAGGAGGCTAGGCGAGATGATATCAACATCATTAGACTTGTAAATCTCGCGCATGAAGTATTTCCACCACTAGTTGGCATCGTACTTTTACCTATAGTCTATAGACCTTGCCTCTCCGTACAATGGAGATTTTAACAAAGACTTTTTTATAATATCCTTTTGATGTTGCTGCTTAGTGCTTGCTGCACAGCTCATTTTTGTCTTTACTTTTTCTGTGAAAAAAAGGATGAGGTTTTTGAGAATTGTGTGTGGTTCGGAAGGTATACGTTTTAAGGTAGCTGTAGCGGTAGCAGTAGCAGTAGCAGTGGCGGTATACCTACCGAATCTATTTACATCTATTTTGTGCTTCAACGGTTTCCGTTTTATGTAAGGAAATAATACAAAGCAATCTTTTCAAATTGCATCGCTTTTGAGGATTATTTTATTTATACGAATTTAATAGAGATTTTGATTTTTCGTTTTTTCATTTTATTTAAACTAGGTACCTTTAGCTATTATATTAAAAAATAAGTTTTTCACAATGAATTCAAATTTCAGGCTCAAATATATCTACCGTGAGTAGATAAGGATGGTAATATTATATTCAAAAGCACTATTACTGTTTTTAAAGGATTTTAGAATGTGCTGAGGCGAGTTATTGTTTTTAAATTTTGTTTTTGGAACCTGAGGAAAAGGTTTTTGCCCAATCGTAAATATTTGTATTTAATTGTATGGCAAAAGCTTTCAGGCCTAGTATCCAAAATGTACTTTGCCATATTTTATTTTATTGGAAAGTAGGTACCTATTTTTGAGTTTTAATTTGCATTATTTCAAAACACTATGGCTAGTACCCTTGAAGTGATGTTAAGTGCATAGGACTATTATTCCAGAGATCTTGGGTTCGATCCCATGGCATGTGCCACCTAAAATTTTATTTTTTCACGGGTATTGCCTCTTGTAAGGAATTGACAAATTCTCCAATAATAATTCCTGTCCCTTCTATCCTCAAAAACATTACTCACACACAGAAATGGTTGAGAGTTCTAAGTCATTAGGCCCTAGTTCTCAAGGGACTGTTGCGCCACTTAATTTATTTTACCTACGATATGTATGACCTTTGTGCTTTGTCTAGTATGATTGGGTAACTGTTGATTGCCTATAACTTGGCGTAGACCAGCATCAAAACATTTTGCCAAGACGAAGTGCTTGCACGTGGTGGTCCCCGTTAATTGGTTATGTATAAGCTTAAATTGTAAATGCAGGACTCCTAGGTCTCTCTGGGAGAGGCTGTGGAGGTCAGCTTTGTTTTCAGCCGAAACTATGTAATAAGACAGAAATTTCTTGTGGTGTAAGATGGATATCTTAGTGTCAAAAGTGGAACTAGAATTTTAATCAAGGGGGCGAGGGGATAACCTTTTAAGCACAGCTTTAAATTGTTGTTTAATGTTATCTTAAGGAGGCTGACAAAATAAAATATCATTATGTGTTTCTTCACCTAATATTAACATAATTCAAGGGATTAAATGAAAACTTTAGTTATTAGATTATTTTAGAACATTTCTCCAGCAAAATATGGTCTAACTCAGGGATCAGCAAGTAGTTTTAAGTTGGGTCCAGATAAGGTTGAAAACATTTTAATCAAGGTCCAGAAAAAAAATTAAAAAAGTTTTGTAGTTTTTATTTTGCTGCTTCATTTCAGTAAGTGTAATATTAACGAATTTAATGAGAAAAATTACAACAATGGTCTTGAGCCAGTTTTTTTATAGTTTGGTCCACGCGGGGAACAGCAAATGCGAAGCGTGTCATCAAGGTCGACGTCTGATAATCTCCAACGATATTTGTTCTTCACGTTTTTGAGAAAAAGAAATTCGCTTATGTAGAGTCAAAAAGTAGCTAGTTAATAATTCTTAAATGATCTATCTTGAAGCTTTTGAAAGATCGAATAACTTCATGGCCAATACAGTCCATTCTGCAACTGCAGTAACTTTATAAGGCCGTTGAAGGAATTAAGATAGCTTCCTTATATCTGCAAAATCTTGGAATCTTAAAACAAATTCGCTTTTAAGATCGGATAGAAAGTTTGAAAACATCCGGCTTACGATGAAAAGCGGACAGGCATTGTAATAAATCACATATTAATTTCCCATATCCTTGTAACGGGAGTCTAAGCTCATTTGAATATTTCAGAACATCTTTGCACTCTTCTGTTATAAACTCTAAGTGCTTTCTTGATTCCGTCACGTCCGTCTTATCCAAGTTTTGCAAGAAGGAGATAACTTACTCTTTATTCATCCAGAAACTTTCAATAACTTGACCTTTACTAAGCCAACGAATATTGTTGTGTTGCAGTAATTCCGAATACGCTGTTTCACATTCAAAAAGATATTCTTTTTTTGGGGAATTGCTGATGAGTTGTTTCGTAATGGTGCCTTAAATTGACACTTTTAACAAAAGCATTAGTTTTATTGCATATGAGGCATACTGGAACCGCTCGAGGCATATCAGGCAGCGTAAAACAATATCTTTCAGTGGACTTGTTCAGAAATATTTTTACTGTCCAATTTTCGCTATTTAGGATTCATATTATTTGTACGAAACGTTTTCAAACACGAAAAATTATAAAACGATAACGAACGAAAGCTCCGTAATTCGATCCAAAATAAGACTGATAACCGATTCGACTGCAGAGTGAATTTTACTTACAAAAAAGCTATTGTGTACGTTTTGTATGTCAATTTAATTTATTAATCTGTGAATACGTGCTTAGCAGCCATATTTAAAATTGCGTAAAGGAGTTGCTTGCTTGTGTGTTAGTGAAGCATGACTAAGTTTGACTTTTCGTGGTTCCGCGGTCCACCGTTTGACCTTTCGCTGTACGTCTTACTATTTAATTTGGACGACTTTCTACAAATAAAAGCATTCCAACATTCCCATAGAGTTCTAAATATGCCATATTTAAGAGTTAAAATACAAAAGCTTATACTGGTACATTTCACGCAGAAATGTTAGAAATTGTGTTGAAACGTAGCCTTTTTTTAGAAATAATATATTCTGTTCTTCTTGTCATTTCTATAAATGCAAAGAACGCTGCAAAACCTAAGAAAATTAGAAAAGTTTACCATGATCTTTTTTCGTAGGAAAATAAAATAGAATCTGATATGAATAATTGTATGGTTCTCTTCACGTAGTTTGTGGAACTTAATTTTCGGAAGTCTATTATTACTATCGTTATCAGTCTACAAAATTACTGTTTAGCGTTAACCTGTTGAAAATATTTAGATCTTAAAGGAATCAACAGAACTTATATATTGTAGAGAGAAAAATGTTTGTTCTTGAATTAAAAAAAAGGTGCATTTAAGTACATAATTTTTCTAAATATTAAATAAAAGCAAATTAAGGTATTAATGTGGATCTCAAAAAATACACGTTACATAATCCCCTTTCATCACTTCAGATCTCGAGAGATTCAAAGCTTTTATATAAAATTAATAAATATTAAAAGTCGTCGTGCGACATTTGTATTCTTGAAAATGGTGTTTAAATGTCAGGTCTAGAGCATCCAAAGCAAATTCTCTTCAAAAAGTAACGTCAGAAGACGCTTATACGCATCATGGAAAGCTTGAAGTTGCAACAATCAGAGGTTTGCTGGTATCATGGTCAAACACAAGAAGCTGGAAAGTAAGCTTCTTTCAACCAAATTGATCACTTTGCGATAAGTCGAAGAAACTTACTTAGTAGTCTCTTGGGATATCCACCGAAACATTTGCTACTAGAGATTGAATTTGAACATTAAAATATCCATTTTTAATAATACGAACATGCTAAAGGTAAAGGACAATACTACTTGCCAACAACTTAGGGGCCATTTTTCGCAATATATGGAAAATTCAGCAGCACAGTATTTGAAACCGTAAAAACAATTGGTGTTTTGAAGAATGTGTTTATACAGGGTGCTAAAAGAATAGTCAGTCCGAATAGTTTACCGAAGAGTGTAAAAACTCACTGATCATCAAGCTTTAAAAAAAAGGAGACCTAATGAAGTGTATGAACTGGGGACGCATTTGCAATTTGCTTGCAATCAAAAAGAATGTCTAAGAACGCTTAAGAGAGAAGCAGAAGTTAGCCTTAATATCTTTAACGTAACAGAGTGAGTAACTTCACACCTGAATAACTCGATGAGTTACTGAAAACTTCTTTCCAAAGTTAGTCTTGTGTACCTTAAACAGTGCTTTTTTGATGAAAAGTTTTGGCATTTAGGCAGAGATTGACACTTTAATGTGGATTGTGCAACACCGGTATAATTTGACCAATTTTCTTCTGCAAGGTGTCTGGCAGCAGATTTATATTTTCAAAATTTAATAAAAAATCAATTTGATACTTTGTTTAATTTGAAATATTAAACAACAATTAATTTGGGCAGGTGCCCCTAAAACAAGTTTAAGTATTTTGGACAGAATCCAAAAAAGAGCTTTAGATAGGCGATAGAACTATAACCGAAACAATTACGTCACTTGAACACCGCCGCAATGTTTCATGCCTTTCGTTGTTCTACTGATATTTTTATAAACAGTGTTCTATCGAATTAGCCAGTTGCATTCCCCCCCCCCCCCCTCAAACAATTCAGCCGTAATAATCGTTTTTCTAGGAATGCACATCAGTTTAACCTTGATCTCAATTTCGGAAGTACTATCAAGTATAGAGATTCTTTTTTTAACCACACTTTGAGAATTTGGAATGCTTTACCCAGCTCCGTTTTTCACTGCCATTTTGAAGTTCAAAACTTTAAGACCAATGTGCATCGGTATCTCCTCTTTAATCCTTCCCTATTTTCCTAAAGCTCGCACTGGGTTTAAACGTCGAACATGTTAACTTTATTAATAACCCCTTGAGTGCCCGTTTATTATTAAAAACAAACAAAAAAACAGACCAATGATGAGGATTTCAATTTTTGAACATTATGTCAACCAAATGTCTGCAGTAGAGTTACAACCACTGTTCAAAACCGAGGCACGTGTTACGCGCCACAAGCTGCAGTAAATTTTTTGGTTCACTAGATTTCGGGGGTCGTTGCTGTAAACTGTCTCTTTCAGGTAGCCCCATACAAAAAATCTATGGGGTTTAAGTCGGGGAACCGCGGTGGTCACAGGATGTCCCAAAGTAACTGATAAGTTTTTGAAGGAAAGCTTTATGGAGCAAATCCATCGAATCTCTAGCTCTGTGCGATTTAAACGATGGTGGGCTTGAAGATTAGGCAAAAAGAAATCCGTTTTCATGAGTCGGTAATTATCACTATTGACATTTGTCGCCTGGCTCCGAGCATTTTCAAAAAAAAAGTTTTTATTATACCATGGGTGGATAAGGCGCACCAAACAGTTTCCCTGGGGCAATGTTTTTACTGGTGTTTTAGTCGGAAGTTATGGGTTCTTAGAGCCCCCAGTAACGACAGTTTTGTTTATTAAATAAAAAAATATATTTGTGTGGCGCAACAGTCCGTTGAGAACTAGCGCCTAGTGACTCAACCATTTCTGTGTGTGAATACTGACCTACAGTCTGAAAACAAATCCGAACGGCCAATTTGAGAAAGCACTTTTCAAGACAAGAATTACTCTTGAAGAATTTGTCAATTCCTCGCAAGAATCAGTAGCCGTGAAAAAAAACTTTAGATGTTATAGGCAGGGATCAAACCCAAGACCCCTGGCTTAACAGTCCAACGCACTAACTATCATATCACAAGTAAATTTTTTATTAACGTGTCCGTTTAAAATAAAAAAATTCGTCGCTCCGAAAAAATAATATTCAATTTATGAATAATCGCTCTTGAAAGTTAAAGTGAGATTGCCTTTTTCCGTATCTACATAAAAACCTCGGACTTTCACATAAAGTCTTTCAAACCACTGCAATATTTTCGGTAATCTTTGAAGATCGATAATCTGGCAGTGGATTGTTCGTCGCCGATGGAAGCAATTTTGGGGAAGCTCTTCACCTACGAAAGAATTAATTTCACACTCGGCACATCACTCATTCGTCGTATACCGAAGTGTGAACAAAACTGTCGACGTGCAGTGAACGATCACAGAATACAGTGTTGTAGAACTATGATAACCATATATTGTTAAAACTGAAAATAAAGAAATTCATTTGGACAACCTCTCTTGGTCCTTTGGCTTTTCGCACCAAGTTCAAAACCCAGTTCTCGGTAAATTATCGGTCTTCGCCGAAAATCTAATCGAAAACTCAAGTTATTCTTTACATTTTAGGTAAACCACAAGTTTTCGTAAACCACAAGTTTTATATAAAACTTCTCGAAAACTAGTAGTAGCAATTCAAAGTTGAACTTAACAAACAAACCTTTTGAAACATTCAGCGCTCAAAATAATGTAAACAAAACATCTGATGGCTGCTGTCAAAACAAATATATTTTTTATACAATTTCCATAAAAAATAAGAATTATTTCTTTTTGTTTCTATTTTACAGAATATGGAAGAGAAAAAAAAACAAAAAAAGGAAACTTTGGGGGAGCTGCGTGGCAACAGAAAAAATTGCGGGAAAATTTGCCAACATCTAGAATAAAAGCCCCGGTAACTATTTGTGTGCCTGTGACACACAAATTTGTGTATTTGTTGCTATGTTACTTTTTTTTCTTTTTGTTACGCTTTTTTCTCCAAACTTTACTATTCTTTAAAAATGTACTTTATGATTTGTTTAATCAGTGTGAAGTGCCCTTAAACAACACTCCCACCTATTTGTATACCTACGTCCTAAATTAGGTTGAAATCACCTTCATTCGACTCGATCGAACTCCTTCAGTTACAGTCTAGTCGAAATCTTGCTATCTTTCACTTCAAAATCAAACTCGATCTCTCAATCCAGCATATAAACTTATGTTCATATTAAAAAAAAATTGAGTTCAAGAGCATTCTTTGATTTAAATCATTTTTCTTAATTTGTTACATTTTTTTCGCTTTTGTTACGTTTTTTAAAAAAATGTGTTACACTTACGTGAAGCCCAGCGGCAACCCTGTTTGCGGCACTGGCCGTGCTTTTATGATCCTATAGAGTTTCAAACGCTCTTTGTTGAGCGGGAAACCAGAATTCACTATAGCTACTGGCGTGACTACCCCAAGGACGAGGAAGACTTGCGCATAGTTCGTAATGACGTTTCCAAGGGATGCGTCTTAGAACTCTTCGACGCTTTCGCTCGTTACCTAGACTTTCTGGTAACTCCATTCAATCACAAGGACTTGGGAGATATGAGATAGGCGATAAGTTCATTTGTGAAGGAGAATAAGTATGAAAGAAAATTCCTGGTGGAATCTAAGTCGCAGCGGACAAGACATTCCACAATGTGGGAATCGCCCCTTGATGGACAGCGATGCCAACATCAGGAAGATCTTCAGTTCTTTGGACAAGCCAGGTGAGTCTTCAAAGGAAATAACCAGAGAAATAGCTCCAGTGAAGTACCAATCCGCAACTACGAATTGACCTTTTCTGCTTCGGCCATAAGGACGAACACGAAATCGTTCAGAAGAACAAAACGTTCGACTCACAAATTTTGTCATCAATACAAAATTTGACAGCCGGTTTTAGACAAATTTAAGTGTCAAATGAAAACGTGTAAATGTTCGGTGTGAACGATTTTCGGGTTTCGAAAACATTTTGCGAAAATCCGGTTTTGGGTTTGGTGTGAAAAGGCTATTAGTCTTAGAACTGCGATTTGACCTCTCTGTGGAGTTTTTATAGTGTAAAAGAAAGGTGTTATGCTAATAATTCGGAAATAATTCAAGATCTTAAGGTCAACAAAAAAGGTGTTGAAAACTTTAATTGATATAATGCTCTACAGCCGAGGCAGCTGCTTACCAATGTTGTGTTTTTTATATAACATGATAAATAGATAACAATATTACTAGTTTTATTTTATTTCATTTTTAAAAAGAAACTTTGGACCCGTAAGTTTTTGATCGTAGGCTTTTTTGACTATCTAATATTTTGTACACTTGTAATTTGAAATGTTTTTAAATTGTTTTAATTTAAAAAAAGGTGTCAATTTTAAGAAGTTTTACAAATTATTCGGAAAATGTCTCAAAAATTCGACTTATATCCCAAAAAATTGTAACCGCTTTAGACTCGGCACCGAAATAAATATAAAATCATGCCTATTGTAAGATGGTATCGGTTTTCTACAGGGTAAACTATGGGGAATCAGATTATAATATTTTGGTACTTTACTTTATAATTTTTTACAATGATAAATACAAATTAACATGTCAAGCTCTTGCGGTTAAACTGACCTGATTTTGAACTAAACTACTGTAAATTTCATATTTAAAGCTGGCATTACTTTATACTGAGCCGAATTTGTTTCGTGTGATTGGTAACGGTTGAGATTTTTGAAGTTATTTGTATTTTAAAATGTTGAAACATTGATTTAAGTTGTGTAAGGCCAGCTTTAAACTTACATAAATTAAATCCACCTTTCTTTGTACAGAAGTTTACAATAATTGTTTTATTTAAAACATTGAGATGTCGAAAAAGGCGTTTTTAAATTTTGTCCATGCATTTGGTAAAATTTTCAAATACTAGATAAATATTTAAGAAATTTATTAAAAAATGTTCAATATGAGAAAATGTCAAAATCAATACAGCAGACAATAAATACAAAAAGATTATAAAATGACACAGGTACAAGATCAAAAATTATATACTTCAGGTTTTTTCTGTTTTTGTATTTATGAGAAAAGGGTGTTAGATATACAAAAATATTAATATTCTGAATGAGCCAAACATTACAATTTCATATTTTTATATTTTATATTAAATTTTTCTTTTCTTTTATTTTTTCCGACTCATCCATCTTTTGTGATGTTCAAGTATAAAGTTACAATAAGAAGAAGTGAACTCAACTACATTAATCATTCACATAAAAAAGATAACATTGAAAAGTCATGGTTTGAATTTTATCTAGATAAAAGTATTTATATTCTAAGTGATATCAGAGATATATAAATTGAGATAAATAATCAAAAAAGAAAGGACAAGAAAAGAGTCATAAACAAAGGACATTTTTATTTTGCCATAGATAGATTACTTTATGTTCAGAGAATGTATATAGTTATAAAAAAGGATATAGCAATAGTAGCAGAGCGTGAGCGAGAGCGAGAGAGGGTGGAAGGATTAATAATACAAATGCGAATAGTAAATATAAAATAGAATATAGAAAGAAAAGGAATAAAAATACAAAATAGGACGACTTAAAAAAAGAAAGAAAAAAAAAATAGGAATAGAATATAAACTATATCAACTCACCTTTGGTGGTCTTAAATCCTTGATTTATAGCACGAGTTGTCCTCACGGCAGCTCGGTAAATTCGCCAATAGAAAAATAACATAACGAACATTGGTATATAGAATGATCCCAATGCGGAATAGAGGACATAACCTCTATCGTTTGTCAGTTCACATTTCCAAGGACATGGCGGTGGAGGTGCTGACTGAGTGGTTGAAGTTGTGGTAGATGTAGCATAGTAAAGCGTATAATTTCCCCTGTTATAGGTAGTTTCAACTTCTAACTGCAAAAATTTAAACAAACCAAAATAAATGAATAAATATTGGCCCTTTTTTTATTGTGTAGGTAGTTAAGGTTCCTAAATGGCAAACAAAACAAAAACATTTAACTGCATAGGTACTTTAAAATCGAGGTTAATCGAAATCGTTTAAAGTGTCGAAAGTATAATAACTATTTATTATTGGAATTTTTAAGTATTCAGCAAAGTTTTTATATTTACTTGGAGTTTAAAATTATAATCACTAAAATAAATAGAACACTCTTAAGATAAAACATTTACTTTGTTTTATCTATGTAGTCAGAATAAATAGTATGTATCTCATTTTTGTATTTGTTATGTGATTTTAAAAATCGTCAATGTATCTTTTCAGATGGGAAGCACAAACAAGCCTAGGATAAAAAACTGCGATATTTACTGCGGTGACTTCTACCGACAAAACTGGTTTTGTTGTTACAGCTAAACTTAGGTAACAAGTGCATCAACGAGCACCGCATAGCCATCCATACCATGGCTAAATTCGGCAACATTAGCCTACCATCCACACACGCTCCCACAAAAAAAAGGATGACAATAATAAAGATATGCTCCTCGAGTTCATAGACAAAAGATATGAGCACTATGAGCAGTGTCCTAGCTACGATATTAAAACTGTCCTTACTTACTTACTTAAGATGGCGCTACAGTCCGGGGAGGACCTGGGACCTAACCAACATGCGTATCCAGCCAGCTCGGTCCCTAGCTAGCTGTCTCCAGTTTCGCACGCCAAGATGGTTGGGGTCTTCACCCACCTGAGTGCACCACCTGAGTTGCGGTCTTCCTCTACTGCGCCGCCGTCCCTCGGGATTGGATTCGAAGACCTCCCGGCTGGAGCGTTGATGTCCATTCACTCTACATGACCTAGCCGTTTAAGTCGTTGGACTTTAATTCTGTTAACTAGGTCAGTGTCGCTGTACAGCCCGTACAGTTCGCCGTTCTATCTTCTTCTCCATACTCTATCAATGCAAACGAACGAAATATCTCGAAGCATCCTAAGACGCTCTCATCTTTCTTTTGAGAGGGTCCAGGCCTCAGCGCCATAAATGAGAACCGGGACGATGAGTGTCTTATAGATCGTGATTTTAGATGCTCAATTACCTTCTAAGTCCAAAGAAGCAGCGATTTGCAAGAGTAATTCTTCGATTTGATTTTACCGCTGGTGTCGTTGTCTGTGTTAATAGCGGTGCCTAGGGAGACAAAGTCCTTAACGTTTTGTCCAAGACGTCGTTGTTCTTGGTCACACTGATAAGGACCTATCAGGCTGTTGACGAACGGCTTCAGACGTTCACATAATACGACAGAGAGGATCTTATATGCAACGTTAAGGAGACTGATGCTTCTGTAGTTGGCGCAATTTAGAGAATTTCCTTTATTATGTATCGGTCAAACTATGCTGAGATTCCACTCTTCGGGCATGTTTTCTTCCGACCATATTGTGCAGATGAGTAGGTGCATGCTCCCTACCAAGTCATCGCCTGTTGCTTTGTATAGTTCGGCAGCGATGCCGTCAGCTCCAGCAGCTTTGTTTGATTTAAGTTTAGATATAGCTACCTTCACTTCGTCTAGGTCGGGTAGGCGGAATTGTTGATCCGCGTTGCCTAAGTTGAGTGGTTCTATCTTGGTGTCGTTGTCTGTGTTAATAGCGGTGCCTAGGGAGACAAAGTCCTTAACGTTTTGTCCAAGACGTCGTTGTTCTTGGTCACACTGATAAGGACCTATCAGGCTGTTGACGAACGGCTTCAGACGTTCACATAATACGACAGAGAGGATCTTATATGCAACGTTAAGGAGACTGATGCTTCTGTAGTTGGCGCAATTTAGAGAATTTCCTTTATTATGTATCGGTCAAACTATGCTGAGATTCCACTCTTCGGGCATGTTTTCTTCCGACCATATTGTGCAGATGAGTTTGTGCATGCTCCCTACCAAGTCATCGCCTGTTGCTTTGTATAGTTCGGCAGCGATGCCGTCAGCTCCAGCAGCTTTGTTTGATTTAAGTTTAGATATAGCTACCTTCACTTCGTCTAGGTCGGGTAGGCGGAATTGTTGATCCGCGTTGCCTAAGTTGAGTGGTTCTATCTCCCTTACAGCGGAATTTGGTTTTTCATCGCCGTTTAATAATAATCCTGTGCAGCACCGTTTTGTATTTTTGTTTGCATTCGTCGTCAAACCAGGGGTTTTGCTGTTGTGGCACTATAACACAAAGCACTTTAGAGGCGGCATCTCTGATGGCTGCAAGGGAATGTTGCCACTGATTTTACTTTATGCAAGCAGGTTATTAGAGACTCGAACGGAAAAGGACATGGCTGTCTCTTGCGGTTGTAGCCGTCTAACGTCGAAACTTCTCACAGTAATTCCTTGATTTGGCTTGGCCCTGGATATCCCAAGCCGTACCTTGTCTACAACGAGGTAGTTGTCCGAGTCGATGTTGGCCCCTCGGATAGTTCGGACATCCTGTATACTGGAAAAGTGTCGTGTGTCGATCGGAATGTGGGCAATCTGGTTGATAGTTGATTGATTAGGAGATTTCCATGTCTCCTTGAGAATATTAAGATGTGTGAACTGCGTACTAGCTACCAGAACGTCTCGACCCGCAACTAAATCGATCAGCCTGAATCCGTTGTCAGAAGTGGTGTCGTGCAGGCTGAATCTCCCGATTGTGCCACCAAAGAGGTCTTCTTTTCCTAGTTTGGCGTTAAAATCTCCTAAGATTATTTTAATGTCATAGCCAGGGCACTGCTCATATGTGTTGTCCAAGAGCTCGAAGAATATGTCTTTGGTGTCTTCATCTTTCTCCTCTGTTGGGGCATGCGTGCATATTAGGCTTATGTTGGCGAACTTAACTTTGATGTGGTTTGTTGTGATGCACTCCCTCACACTGTTGAAACTCAGGACTATTTGCCTGAGTCTAGATCCAACAACAAATCCACACCCAAATACACGCTGTGTTTGTTCTCGGTAGCAGTCGCCATAGTATACATAGCAATCTTTCAGTTTGCGTTTGCCCGGTCCCATCGCATTTCTTGGATGGCGGTAATATATGCCTTGAAGCATTTAAGGGCTTCAGTTAGTTGTTCGGCTGCACGTGATCTGTTAAGGGACATAACATTCTACGTACAGATCCGTATTACATTGCTCTCTGGACGCTTGTGTTCTCTTAAACGCACATGTCTACCATTTGAACATCAATGTCCTCGCGATTTTAATGCCAAGCTAGGAAGGGAACACATCTTTGGTGGAATAATCGGGAAAAACAACCTGCACGACAACTTTTCCGATAACGGATTCATGATCATCGATTTTGCTGCGGTGCGAAATGTCATGGTAGATAGTACTCGTTTCCACACCTCAATATCCACAAAGGAACTTTGAGTTCTCCAGATCAATCAACCAGATTGACCATATTTCGTTCGCCGCTAAACACGCTTCCAACATCATGGATGTCCGAACTTTCCCAAGGGTCACTACCACATTGTAGCCAAAGTACCAATTTGGTTTACCAGACCAGAGAAGATACAAAGTCCAATGGCTACAATTGCTAGAGATCGCCAAATCCTTCTACGACCAAAGCACAAGTAACCTCTTTCGAAGTTCTTTGCCGCCAACACAATACCGTTAAAATATCCGTAAAAGAGGGTGAGACAAGAAACATTTCGACAGTCTTCAAGACTTAAATGACCAACACTGACCAAGAGGCTTAAATAAGTTGAAGGAGCAACAGCCCAGTTATGGAAGTTATACTCAAGCTTAAGACTTATATAAGTCTTGTAGATAATAGCCAGATCGGAGGGAGAGAAAAACTTCTTTCATCGCCTTTGTGATCGTTCCACAAAAGGTGGTTGGTGATATACATACCAAGAAGATCGAGATGTTCAGTCTCCTAGATGAAAGTGGATAATGGCATGGTATCTCGTTTTAACTATACAAGGCAGCATTGGGTTTTCGAACCATTAAATTCTCGGTTTTAATTTAATAAGCTTATCGTAGTTCCACATCCGACAAAGAGAGATGTGAATCTGAAAAGGAATATGAAAAGCTATGAGTACTATCGTAAACGAAACAATGTATTGAATTAGAAGTTGCAGGCAGGAGATCATTAATAAAAATGCTAAACAGGGTTGGAGAAAGAACAGAGCCCTGGGGCACACCATTTATTTTGTGGTTTTCGACTGGAAATCATCCAATACAACTTGTATTGAACGATTCAAAAGGTAATAACTAATCCAATGAAGGAGGGATTCATAAAAACCGAAAGCAGCATTTTCGATAAGAGAGCCTGATGCCAAACCCTTTTAAATGCTTTTGAAATATCGATATAATCTTACTTTCTCCAAAACGATGTAAAGATTTGGTCCACTGTTCGGTGAGATGAACCATGAGAGGACCAGTGGACCTATTGCTACGAAAGCCGTATTGTCGGTCATTAAGAAGCTTTCGAGAAGGTTGTGAAACCCTTAAGTAACTCCTTGTATGCAGGCAAGCACTGAGTGTTTCAACTAAACTCTGCGCCAGCTCACAAGACAACAATCACCCAACTTTGGCTTGAGGATACATTACCGGGGTTTATCGCCACTGAAGATTGGTCATTAGGCAGTCCGTATCCCAAGTTGCTGAACTGCGGTCTATGAAATGTTTTGGAGAAGAGGGTTTACTGTTAATCTTATCGTAATATTAAGTCTCTTAAAGCTGACTTGGTGAAGGCACCAGCTTCGATACCAATGGATGTAGTGCGTGCGACTACATACCAAAAGCAGCATTGTTTAAGAAAGTGTTTCAAAGTTAAGGATGGCCACTTTGAGGGCTAAAACTTATGGAAGGACAATGTGTATTTTTATATCAAAGTTAAATAAATCTTTTCTTATCTGCGTCTTCCATTTATCTGGCTTTGGGTTTAAAAAAAATTTGGTGCTTAGAAACTCTTAACTGAAGTTAGCTTATCAATTTTTTGGGTTAGGTTAGGTAAAAGTGGATGTCCGTGGTAGAGTATTTTGGCCAGCTTAATGGCTCATGGTGATACCACATGAATCTTGAGTTTAGATGTTGTGATTTGTGTGTCAGCATTAGCCAAACTTGGTAGAATAAGTTGTACTGTACCATTTAGGCATCAAGCAAAGTTGAATATTAAACTGTTGTGCCATCTCATTAGAGATGATTGAAAGTTATGGACTGTTGTAGAGTTTGTCCAGACTCCAAAAATTTTAAGCGGCCTGACTATCTAAGAAACTACGGATATCAGATGTTGATAGCACGTTTTATTTTAGCCAGAACAAGGCTTCTATTATCGCCTGCTACAATGATTGGAAAGGCGGAATGAAAGACTTTAATTCAATCGTTCACAGTGCACACCTCCACCAACCCCTTCATTTGATTTTAAGCCATCTGTATAAAAGTAGAATGATCCATCTTCCAGGAATGTTCTTTCCTCCCAGAAAGATCTGGAAGGTATAGAAATCCGGAAGTTTCAGTTTTTTAGGAAAACAATGTTATTTTCTTTAGGAATTGATTTATGTTCAACCGAATATAACTCCTTGTTCTTATGAAGATATTTGTTAAAAAAAGAAATATTAAATTTATTTCTCTTTCATAATATTTTCAGAGGGTTTGAATATGACTTTTTTTGATAGTGTCGTAAAGAGTGTATTTAAACTGTGCACTAGTGCCACTACTTTCCATGGCTACCCCATATCAGGAAAACTGTTCGACCCCAATCAGGAGTTAGCTTTATTCATGTCGATTTTTTCCTTTTGACCAAAACAAATGATTGACGCTCCATTAGTTTATTAAATTAACTTATTTTTATGCATGTATAAAATATTCCCCTCTGTATTTACGTGTTTCCTATAAAACAGCAATAACAATAAATTATAAAACAAAAAAACATTGTGTATTTTTCTCGTTTACATTTAGTGGATAAAATTTATTACACCTGATGAAGGCAAAGGGTCAATTTTGTGGGCAAAAATAAAATAATTAAATTTCTGAACTTTAATAGGGCTCAAGGGATTGATATTATGAAATATTACATACACTTTTTATTTCAATCCATTGTCTTATATTTTTATATACGACACTTGAATGAACATCCTTTGATGTATTGTTGGATTGTATCTGTCTGTTGAAAATATATTTTTCTGTACAGATTGTTTATTTTTATTGCCTGTTGAACTATATATATACACAATTGTGAATAGGTTAGGTACCTACCTATGCCATAAATCTTTTGCTTGGACTCTTGGAGCTCATAATTATATTTTTATTGTTTAGGGAATTACTTTTATACTCGTACCTTTCAATTTGTTGCTTATAGTCCTTTGGCGTATATATAATCGGGTCAAATCAGAATTTATTGATGTTTGAAAAGAGTTTTCATATAGATTGTTATTATATCCGCAGGAGAAGTGAGAGGAAGTTTCTTTTGATATAAAAGTGAATTATGTTAGAGAAAAGAATATTTATTCTCATCAATCATATAATTGAATCCATTATTAAACCACCCCAACTAAAGCCGAAATCCAACGCACTTATTGCCTTTTTTTGTAGAGAATTGTATAGTTAACAAACTAGGATCATATCGTATAATTTGTTTCCTCATACCCTCGATAAAAGATTTCTTGAACCAACCCTTAGTGACTTAAAAAAAAGGATCAATTCAAAATTTTTGGTATAAACGAAGATGATCTATAATTTGCTGTCAAAAATTAAAGGCTTATTAGAAAAACTTTTTTTTTATGAAAAGAATTACTATAAAGGATTTTTGTCAACTTCTAACAGGAGAATTCCAATGAACTGAGATTAAACCTCTAAATGACAATCTTAAGCACTAATCGTCAGAACATATCTTACTTACTTACTTTCTTAAGAAGGCCCTACAGTCCGGGGCGGACCTAGGCCTCAACAAACATGCGTCTCCAGCCAGCTCGGTCCCTAGCTAGCTGTCTCCAGTTTCGCACGCCAAGTTGGTTGAGGTCCTCTCCCACCTGGGTGCGCCACCTGAGTCGCGGTCTTCCTCTACTGCGCTGTCCCTCGGGATTGCATTCGAAGGCCTTCCGGGCTGGAGCGTTGATGTCCATCCGCTCTACATGACCTAGCCATCTAAGCCGTTTGACTTTAATTCTGCTAACTAGGTCAGTGTCGCTGTATAGCCCGTACAGTTCGTCGTTATATCTTCTCCTCCATTCTCCATCTATGCATACGGGACCAAAAATCACCTGAAGAATTTTTCTCTCAAAGCTTCCTATCAGAACATATCAGTCTTTGATAAAACTCGTGCAAGAATTCAAGTCTAATGAGCATCAAGTCTGTGAGGGGGATAAAATAGAGATGGTCAGGGCCACCGATCCCGATATAAAAAAAAAAATTATTCAATGAGACAGGTCATTTATGGGAACGTTAATAATCGAAAACGTAGTACAATTTCAAATGATCATAACCCACAAGTTTTTGTTGTGATGCGATCCGTAAAATCCTTAAAACTTCAATGTTTAGCGTTCTCTATGTGCAGACAAATGTTTTTCAAAAAAATTGCAGTCAGTTGGAAATGTTATAGTTAATGGTTAATGATTTTTTAGTACCTCAACTGTAGGTTGTTGATGTGAACGACTTTGGTTCTAAGAAGACAGAACGGCGCTCGTGTGATTTAACACCGATCGCTCTCTCGAGCGAATAAAGTGTTGCTATATATAAAGCCCTCATCCTATCCGCCTTGTTATATGGTGCAGAAGAACTCTGACCAGAGCAGATGAAAGCACCTTGGGTCGTATCTCGTATCAAAAGAAGCGAAGCAGACTTACCCAGATGCATAAAAGTACAACAATGAAAACTAATGCTCCGGCCCGGAAAGTCTTAGAATCCACGCCTACATTACAGCTCAGTAGAAAGGAGACAGGGAATTAGGTGGCACGTGCAAGTAAAAAGTGACTTCACCCAACTATGAATGTGCAACTGGAGACTAGATGGAGAAGTTTGTTGGGTGAGGCAATAGGTCACACAGGATTGCAAGAAGTTATTTTCAATTTTGAAAACTATGCAGCCGTCATATCTTTACACTGATATCCGATTTCGGCATCAACCATATCTGCTTGCTTGATTTTACCTGGCCAGAGACAATTTTTAAAACAAACACACTTCAGCTTCGGCTTCACCTGACGTTTACGAGTTCAGCTAAGGAATGAAGCCATTAAGGTCCCTAGAGTCTAAATAGAAGATTTTAAGTGAGATGTCTGTGCGACGTGCGTGTGTGTGTACGTACGTTCGTAAATTCGGGAAGTTTTTTTTCGTGAATTAAGACGACGTTTTTTTACTATAGCAACTTCAAAAAAGGTGAACATTTTGATAAACCCAAAATAAAATGCCTCGCGAACCAATAACGCCTTACACTTCAATTAAATTGTATATAATATATTGCAACGTGATACCAAAAAGGTATATTTTTGAAAAAAAATCCAAGTTACTCTTTTTTATAAGTCAACAAAAACTGAAAAAAAAATTATTGTCATTTCGATCGTGCGTCGACCACATCAACACCTTGCGAATCATACTCGAACAATTATCTAAGTACCAATAACCGCTTTACCTAATGTTTGTAGATTTTGAGAAGGCGTTTGATCAGGTCAATCGTGAATGCATCTGGAGATCGCTTATTGCGCGAGGAATCCCTGAGAAAATTGTCGATGTTATTAAAGAATCGTACAACAACGCAAGGTATTTTGTGTTGCACAATGGACAGCTTTCCGGCTCCTTTGATGTGCGTCAAGGATAGAGACAAGGAGATGTCTTTTCACCAATTCTGTTTTTGCTGGGGATTGACGATGTGATGACTGCCACGGGGGGTACAAATGAAAGCCACGGTATCCAATGGAGTCTGTTTGACAAGCTCAGCCACATAAAAAATGCTGACGGTATATGTCTCATGGCAAACAACACGGCAGGCTTAAATCAGATGTGTCGTTCGCTGCAATTAAATGGAGAGGTGGCAGGTTTAAGGATTAACACAAATAAGACCAAAGTAATGACTACGGCCAAAGCATACAAGTTATTGTAAGGCAGGGGACCATAGAGGAGGTCGAGCAGTTAAATTAGCTGGGAAGTTTTACAGCTCTCGATGGCGGAACGAACCTGGATGTAAATAGTAGAATAAACAAAGCCCGTAGTGCATTTCCTTTCTCCTGTGTGGAACTCTCGCAAAATATCGCTAAACTCTTCGAATCCAACGTCAAATCAGTGCTGTTATAGGCTTCTGAAACATGGAAATGCTCTGCCAACATCTCGCGCAGACTACAAGCTTTCGTTAACCGTTGTCTGCGCTCTATTCTGAAGATCCGGTGGCCGCAAACCATATCTAACGTTGAGCTGTGGAATAGGACAGGACCGAAAAATTGGCCGTAGACATCATGCAACAGAAATGAGGTCAGTAAACCTGACGACAATATAGCAAAACAATCCGTCCAATGGAATAACCAGGGTAATAAACGTATTGGAAGACCAATGACAACTTGGAGGTAACCATTTTTGAAGGGGGCTTGGTCTCAAGGTATTCAATCGTGGCCACAGCTGAGGTCAGTTGCGGTGAATCGGGATAGGTGGAAGGATCTTGTTGCTACCCTATGCTCAAGAAGGAGTTAAAGCGCTGCTGTACTTGCAGCTTTACAAAATACATATATATCGAATATTTTGCGTACAAAATTTGAGTTTTATCTCCAAAATAATTATATGCAACGAAGAATAATGTTTTTGGCATCTGGTAAAACTTTGAGACCAATCGAATTAAAATTTTTTGTATTAAAAATAAAAAGCTGAAAAAAATAATTGCATTCCAAACAATGCAGCGCAATCCGCTCACACAAGAAGGAAGAAGAGCTGGACTACCGAGAAGCACATGGCGCACCACAATCGAGGAGGAATCAGAGTCACTAGGCAAGAACTGGAGGGAGCTGAAACAAATCTCCGGAAACCGCACACGATGGCACGTAGGCGTAATAGAGGCCCTATGCCTTAAGGGGTCCTCAATGGACTTAACAGGTCTGAGGACCTAAGTAAGTAAGTAAAAAATACTTTTCTAAAAGTTTGTAAAATTGATTTCCAACGTACATAAATATTTTTTAAAAATTTGAGAAGTTGACTTCAAACTAATTTTATTTTTTTTACAAAAAATAAAAACCTATGAAAATCATTATTTTAAGTTCGTAAAAAAGTATTTTCGACTCAAATAGCTTTTCAAATATTAAAAATATTGACTTCGAACAAATTTTATCTGACAGGAAATATTGTTTCCGACATTTCGTTATATTTTATTAAAAAATAAAATCTGCAAAAAATAGTACGCAAATTAGGTAAAAATTGATGTTGGGCTCTCTATATCTCGGGAACTGTAGATGATATTGACTTCAAATTAATTTCCTTTATTCAATTTGTATTTCTTTGCATAAGAAATAAAAACTTTTAAGAAACGCTACTGAAATTGGTAAATATTGGTTTTCGACTTAAAATCTCATTAACACAAATTGATTTTGAAATTTGAAATTTTGAAAAAAAACTACATATTTCCTTATTTTGGTAATTTTTATTTTTTTTTAGAATAATTCAACTGACAACTTTTTCAACCTAACAAGAAAACCTACGAACTTGAAAGGAAGACAAATCGACAGATGGGATGGAAAGTTATTAGTGTGGGTTGCATCACAACCTCTTTTTTATTTTTGTTATCCACCTTTGGAATAAACTTCCACGCAGCTTGAGAGAACCAAATGACATTTATCAATTTAAGGACGAGTTAAAGCTGTTCTTCACTGACCAGGGTAAACTAGCTTTCTAGTTTTTGCAAAATTATCTTCAAAGAAAATATATAACTTTGTATACAATTCACGAATCATAACTATTTATAAACAAAGATCAATATTTCAGCTCTTAGCCCGTGGCACATAAATTCACTTTCAATTTAACAAAACAAAATATGAAACAATATTTCGTTAGTGAAAGGCACATTGATAGCATAACAATAAAATATGTATGTGTATACTCGTGTACACAACAATTTCATACAACCTCATAGAGTCGTTATGTTCAGCTCAATAGTTTCACTAAATACATTAAGTCTTGATAACATTTATAGATGTATAAAGCCCCAACAAAAATAATGATATCTTTTCCCTCCCAGAATAAGAATAGAATACATAAATCCACGAGGAACATTTTTAAAAGAAGAAAGAAGAACAACCGCAAGCCGCAAAGAAAGACCACCCCAAACAGGCATGGCGGCAAGTATAGAAGACACTGAAACTGGGATAGGGAAAGCAATGGGAATAGGCAAGGATGTAATTATCAAAAATTACCACAAGAACTGGCATTGACGCCTGATCCCCGCTTCATCGTTCGTTCTGTTGTAACAAAGAGAATAAATCTCAAAACAACAACCAACATCCAACATCATCATCATCAGCAACAGTCAGCCCATTTGAACCCCACCCTCTGCCTCCCACTTACACCAGACTCACCAACTCACCAACCCACTCATCCACCCACGCACTTCATTTCTTAGTTTGAAATTTATTTTCGAACTTAAGAACGGACGAAACAATATTAAATAATTGCTAAGGAATTCCAATACTTTACGAAACAATCCTACGGAATGTCTCTGTCATTTCAAATCTGCTTCGACAAATTCCCTGCAGGATAAGTAGTAATGCGAATTTTCAAACAAGACGACCAAGGGTTGGGTTGAAGCATAAAATCCTTAGATTCCTTTTCCGCTTCGAGCTCAATGTGTATTGTATATATACTCGTACCAGTACCATACCATAAGGCCAACATCGGCATTAAGAACCGAATGGAGAAGATGAAGATGAAGGTGAAGATGAAGATGAAGACGAATGGCGGACAGTGGACAGACAAAAGTATTTTCTATTTTCTGAGAGCTTGGAGGAAACAAATGTCGGATTGGGATTCTTTTTATTTTAACATTGGGTTCGGGATTGAGATTGAGATGGAGATGGATTGGATGGGAGGATATAGACAAAAAACGTAACTGGTGATGAGAAACGGTTCAATGCAAGAAAAGTTCATGTACTCAGGGGGGTTAGTTGGGGCGGCTGAAAGACAATAAGAACGACAACGACTACGACGAAGGATTGGTTGGCCATAGTTTTCTTAGCTAACAAGAATAAAGAATAAAGCCTTACGCCGGATCTTGACTATAACAGCTTTGGTTTGATTGGAAATGCTGGATAAGGACATTTGAGGGAATCGATGTTGCAATACGAGAATACATACATACATACGACCTATACGATAATAAATATACGTTCCAAATTGTTATGAACTCAATAATTTTATTTCTTGATTTATTGAGCTAGTATATTGGAATATCAGTGTTGTGTTAGTTGATAGAAATTTTTATATGAAACGCGGAGATTACATATGATATGAGATAGGATGTGGTATTATTGATATGATAGGTTCGACTAGTTTTATAATTAAACACTTTTGGTCAACAAAAAAAAAAGAAGGCCTACTTATAATTACTCAAAACTTTCTCTGTTGCAAAACTTCTAGACCTGAAATGCAAAAAAAATTCATTTGATATAAGATGCTTATAAAATGGTTCAGTTTCGCTTAAGAAAATAAAATCGCAATAACTGCCTAACATGCGGGTAAGTAATAAGTGCTGGCAAAATTTCTCCACAGGGAATCACAATTTTGCTCGGGAGTTCGTTTCTCCAGCAAGATAAGATGATTAGCTCAAAAAAAGTTGTCAACGTGTTATCCATGTTTGCCCGCTTATAAAAGCAGTACCAAAACGAATGCCATTAAAACCATACACTCACCAGATTTATTTCAATGCCAATCTAAACATAAAGGGCTATTGAAAGTCTTAATCCAAAGTTTCAAATCGCATGTTTTGGAAGCAAATGTGTAAACATTTGGCAAGTTGTGCTATAGAGAACGGGAAGAATTTTTTTGTAAATTGTGTATCAACTACTATTGAAGTTCAAATGGTAGACATGTGCATCCAAGAGGACACAAGCGTCCACAGATTTTTCTCAAAACCCACCTCTGCCTATCAACTCCTACTCTCACCTCCTCGCCGTGAACATCGGGTGCCTAGTACCTCAACTGGAGATTGGGTTCCAACCACAGCGGAAAGTTGTTGGGGTTTATTCAGACGGCAGCAGACGAATTCTCGAGACATTATCAACGGTGGCGTCTACAGTTCCAGTAAGGTTGAACTACGTAGTGAACAAGCTTCGGATACGGACGCATTAACTGTTGACAACCTATGCAAATGAATTAAGAACAACGAGCTTCGGATATGCACGTGGAATTTTAGGTAACTTAACAGACCACGTGCGGCCGAAGAATTAGCGGAGGCCCTAGACTGCTATAAAGCAGACATCACCGCCATCCAGGAAATACGATGGGATGGGCCTGGCAAAAAGAGGATGAAAAACTGCGATATTTATTATGGTGACTGCTACCACGAAAACCAACAGCGCTTATTTGGATGATGCGTTGTCATTGGAGCCAGACTTAAGTAAGAAGTCTTGAGCTATAGGTGCATCAACGAGCGCCTCATGACCATCCGCATCAAGTGTAAATTTGGCAACATTAGCTTGCTATGCCAACACGCTCAAGGATATGCTCTTCGAGCTCTAAGACAAAAGATATGAGCATAGTCTTAGCTACGATATTAAAAGTGTCCTGGGCGATTTTAATATTACGTTAGGAAGGGAAGACATCTTTGGTGGAATGATCGGGAAAAAAACAACCTGCACGGCAACATTTCCGTCAAGGGATTAAGGTTAATAGATTTTACTGCGGGCGAAACGTCTTGGTAACTAGGACGCGTTTTCCACACCTCAACATCCACAAAGGGACTTGGAGTTCATCAGATCAATATACCTTCAACAAGATTGACCATATTGCGATTGACGCCAGACACGCTTCCAGCATCATGGATGTCCAAACTTTCCGAGGAGCACTACCTCGTTGTAGCCAAGGCAGCACTTCGGGTTTCCAGACCCAAGGCAAAACAGGGAGAAGCGGGAAGAAGGTACAACGTCGAACGCCTACAATCGCAAGAGATTGCAAAAATCGTTTTCCGACAGAGTTACAAGTAACATCTCTCGAAGTTCTCTGCCGCGAACACAATGTATTGAAAACCAATGCCAACTTTGTAAGTAAAGATTGCCATATCTAAGCTGAAGTCTAAAAGAGCCGCTGGAGCGGATGGCTTGTATGCCGGATGCTCTTTAAAGCAACTAGAAGTAAGCTGGTTAGGAGCATGCACCAACTTATCTGAAAGATATGGTCGGAAGAAAACATGCCCGATGAATGGAACCTCAGTATTGTTTGCCCGATCCTCAAAAAAGAAGACCCAACTATAGAGGAAACAGTCTACTTAACATCGCCTATAAAATCTTCTTTGCCGTAATATGCGAACATCTAAAGCCCATCGTCAACAACCTGATAGGTCCTTATCAGTGCGGTTTTACACCAGGAAAGTATACAGTTGATCAAATATTCACATTACGGCAGATCCTCGAAAAAACTTAACAACACTAAATCGACACCGACCATCTTTTCATCGATTTCAAGGCCGCATATGACAGCATCTACAGGGACGAGCTGTAAAGAGCCATGTCTAGTTTTGGCATCCCTGCCAAACTCGTCTATTTCTTCAGGATGACCATAGAGAATTCACGCTGATCCATAAAGGTTGGAAACAACTTAACAGAACCTTTCGATGTCAAAAAAGGTTTTGGACAAGGTGATGCGCTGTCATGTGATTTTTTAAACATCGTGCTTGAAAGAATAGTGCAGAGCTCACACGTCAACACTAGAGGCACTATCTTTTAAAAGTATATCCAATTACTAGCATATGATGATGACATTGACATAATCGGAAGAACTCAGCGTGATGTCAATTGGGCTTTTGTGAGTATTGAGGAAGAGGCGGCAAAACTGGGTTTAACGGTTAACGAAGCCAAAACAAAGTACATGCTGTCATCAAGAAAGGACATACAACACCGACGTCTTGGTCAAAACGTCACCATCGACAGACGTTACTTTGAGGTAATCAAGGACTTCGTTTACTCAGGCTACGTTGTAAACGCAGAAAACAACACCAGCGCTGAGATCAAACACAGAATAACTCTTGGTAACAGCTGCTTCTTTGGGCTAAAAAAGCAAATGAGTGGTAAAGTCCTCTCTTTAGGGACCAACGTGTCGCTATTTAAGACCCTTATCATCCCCGTCCTGCTATACGGTGCAGAAGCATGGACTATGACAAAAGCGGATGAAAGCACCTTGGGTCGGTTCGAGAGGAAAGTTCTTTGTGTGATCTACGGTCCTGTATGCATTGAAGGGGAGTGGAGGAAAAGATGCAACGACGAGCTGTACAGCGACGTAGACCTAGCCGGAAGGGTAAAAGTCCAACGAATAAGTTGGCTGGGTCACGTAGAGGGCATGGAAACCAATGCTCCGGCCCGGAAAGTCTTCGAATCTACACCCACAGGACAGCGCAGTAGAGAAAAACCGCGAATCAGGTGGCGCGCACAAGTGGCGCGCACAAGTGGAAAGTGACTTCACCTAACTTGGAGCTCAAAACTGGAGACATCTAGCTAGGGACCCAGCTAGATAGTAATAGAAGTAAGTAAGTAAGTATGTTAATAACTACTCTTTTCAATGGAGAATTATGAATTCTTCTACAAGATTCTGGTGAGACAAACAAAGTCAAGACAGCACAAAAGTGCCTTAAGGTCAATATAGTAGGTTTTAAAGATTGGGCCCGGGAATTCCATGTTTTATTGCCTAAGATTATTTTTTGCAGGCCGAATTTTAGATTGTACCTGAACAGATTTTTACGGGAATTTTTTAACTCTTAAGATAGAATTAACGGAAGCAGTGTCAAAAATAGCAATAGAAACAGCTGCCATTAAAGCAAATGTCAGTCATTTTGAGTAAAACTATTGTTTCAATAAAACTAATAAATGAAACAACAATAAAATATTGAATAATTCTTATTTTATGGTGATTTATGCTTGTAACAGAGCTTATAGCAAGGCTACGTACACACACTGTCCCGAGTTTTGCAATTGATTTTCCCTGTTTATACCTGGGGAAAGTTTTGTATCTAGAAACGTTTACTACCTATTGAAAGGTACCTAAATGCCTATTACTAATTTCATACTTACTAACTTAAGGTGGCGCTACATTCCTGTATGAACTAGGGCCTCACCCATCAAACTTCTTCATCTAGCTCAGTCCCTAGCTAAGTTGGGAGAGGTCCCAGTCCGACTTTACATGCCACCTCATTCTCGATTTTCCTTTACTGCTGACGTGGATTCAAAAATTGTCTGGGATTTTCTCTCGAAGCGACCCAAGTTGTTTTAATCTGCTTCTGTCATAGTGCATGCTTCTGGAACGTATAGCAGGACGGGGATAATGATGCTTTTTTTTAAGCGATACTTTTGTCGTTCCAGAGAGGGCTTGGCTTCTCAATTGCTTTCTTTCAGTGTTGAATGTCCATTCTCTGTGACAACATAAACTTTGTTTTCCCTCATTAACCGCTAAATCCATTTTCGCCGAATACACGTAAAACCACAATGACATTACGCTGAGTTCTTCCGATTATATCAATGTTATCATTTTCCAGTAACCGGACATACTTTCGAAAGATAGTGCCACTCTTGTTGACGTGGGAGCTCTGCACTCTTCTTCAAAGGAAGATATTAAAAAAATCGTATGACAGCGCATCACCTTGTGTAAAACCTTTCTGACACTGAAAGGTTCTGTTAAATTGTTTCCAACCTTTTTGAAGCAGCGCCAATTCTCCATGGTCATCCTGCACAAACGGACGAGCTTGTAAAAGATGTCGAAACTAGACATGGCTGGAGCTGTACAGATCTCGTCCCTATATAACAAAGAGATGGTGGTTGTCGACTTTCCTGGTCTGAGACCACAATAATGAGGACTAATGAGGTTTTTGTCGATAAGCATTAGACGTTAACGTACCCCGTCAGAGAACATTTTGAAAGCGATGTTAGAAGACTGATTCTCTTAAGTTAGTGAAGCTTAGATTGTCTTCTTTTTTTAGTATCGGGCAAACATTCCATTCATTACCCTCGATTTGGGTGGTTTGAACTTTTAAGGTGCCCATAAAGTTCAAAAAGTTCTATATGTCTTACCCTCGATTTATGATTATCCCATGTTAAATGGCGATACCAATCGCAAGTGGTTTGAAATATGCACGAATTTAATTGACACTTAACCAAGGATGCAAAGACCACAGCACCGCAAAATACTTTTGAGATATTCGTTCAGATCATTAGCATACAGTTCTCTATAAGTCCAAGAGAGCAATTTTTGTAAATTTGAATATCATCAGTTTAAAAATGCTTTGATAAACTCAAAATTATGTTTGTATGTTATTGATGTTCAACAAGAATAAGAGGTAGCCCAGAAGCAATACTTTTGGAAAGTCTTGTAGCAGAGTAAGAAATTCATTCACTAAGCAGACAGCCTGTTTTCTAAGTACTAAAAATATTTTTAGAGTTAAAAACAATTCCTACCTATGACTTCGATAACAGTATACGACTTATACCGAATTTAACTTTGTCATTTTTAGGTAAGAAAGATATACATCACATTTTTGTGTAAGCGTTCCTTAAAGGCAGATTCAATTATTTGTTTATTATTCATTCCCCTGATGATGGCACAATGTCTTATATCATGACATACTTCTCAAGGGCAACTCACGAAACGAAAAAATTGCGAAGATATAATTATTTTCAATTCTTAATCCTGGTGACCCTAATATTCCATTGAAATAAATATACATTACCGACTCTATTCTCCATTACAAGAATACCGAAAGGAAGAAATAACCAAATCTATATTTAATAAGGTACATGGTTCCATGCGGTGGGTGGTTGTTTGCAAACATAAAATAATTGAGCTTAATTCAGAATTCAAAAGAAATTACAAACAAAAAAAGATGAAAGATTTTATTTCTTTGGTAAATTAAATCCATCGGGCTTAGTTAATTCAATGTTAAACACATAAAGTGGACTGGCAAGCCCCGATTTGACCAACCATAGTCTTTGCGTTCATTAGTTAAAAACACAACAAATCATGCCATAGAATTCAGCTAGAGGCTTAAATTCCTCATAAACTCGTATTATGCTACATACGAAAGTTACGAAAATTATGCTTAATGCTCAGGTCGTTCACAAAGCTCTCTCTAAGGCTAAATTTACCTCTGCTACACCTCAACTTTATCCTTATGGTATAAAATATTTTGGGATGCACAAGAATATTCGTATCTCTATACGAAAAAATAGAAAACTTTTATTCTCTGCAGAGTTAAATTTTCTTAGGATTTAAATTTATTGAAGCAAATTTTTGTTGGAAAAGTTTGATGTTAACTTAAGCATAACTTAGCTTTTTGTTTACTACGGAATGCATTTTTGTGTTATCGTGTTTTCTAGTTCCTAAAATGTAAAGGAATAAATTATAGACAACAAGTTATTTTAAAATCAGCTTATACAATTTTTATGGTTTAAGGCGAACCACTTTTTCTTTAACAAAAACTTTTGCTTTTAATCAACAGTAAGGTGTTTTTTAAAATTGAATCGTTGATTGAGAGTTTTAACTTTAAAATTTGATCGAAGGAAGTTTTGGAGTTATTGTAAACAGTTGAAGGTAGAAAGTGGAAAGTGTAGTGGTTTTTTGCTTTTTGAATATAAAACAGCCATCGTTTTTATAGTTGGAGAAGCAGCGAAAAGGGTTGACAGGACTTCAGAGTAAATGAAGTTGGTAAACAAATTCTATATAAAACAGGTTTCTTTTTATTTCACTAGCTCTTAAAGTATTATTTTAAATGTATTCTAAAAGCACTAAAACTATAGATTCGGTAAAATTCAATATTTTTGATAATCACTGGTAAAATTTCGATAGGACTTCTTCCCTGTGAAATCAAGCAAAGTTAAGTAACTACCTGAAGAGCTCTCTGAATATGGAGGGATTAGGAAAATATATGACTGGTAAAATAGCTCAATAATCCCAATTTACAATTTATTTTGGTCATATGACCAAAATCATATCCAATGTACTATGTGAATGTCTTAAAACTTTCTCCAAGCACTATGATAAGCACGTGTCTTGAGCTCAGGTAGATTGACGGTAGGCGAAATATTAAAACTAAAGGAAATTTTGGAAAAGATCAACGAACTTCTAGTCGAGACCCACGCCTTTTCGTCGATTTCAAAGCCACGTATAGCATAGCATTGGCAAAATTGGAACTCGAAATTCCGAAAAACTGATATAAGCTATGGCGTGCAACGTGCAAACGGGTAACAACTCATCCAAGCTATTACAGACATGTGCTGTGCAGGGTTCAGGTAAGGAGATGAGCTATTATGTAATTTATTCAATATAGTCCTAGAGCAGATAGTGCGCAAGATAGATCTTAGACTTGAAGTCACTTTCTTTCAAAGGTTTTCAAAACTGCTTGGCTATGAGGACGTCAAGGATATCAGCGGCCGCACCAAGCGAGCTGATCTTAAAGCATTAGCAGCTATGAATGAAAACCTTAGTGGAAATCCGACGAAAAAAACGATTGGGTTTAAAAATATTTTCTCAAGCTTTCCACGACACACACAACTTAATCACTTCTTCTCCTACTTTACGGCACCAAGTGCTGGGTGATAAGTAAAAAGGGTGAATTTATTCTAAAAACTTTGGGTAGAAAAATCGCTCGGTGGATTTTGGGTCCTAAATGCGAATAGTGAGTTGTATGAGCTGAGCGCAAAAAAATCCTTCAAACTGTATTGGCTTATAGAAATAGAATTTTGACTGAGCATTTTTTAACTTATTATATTCATTTAGGAGTGTTTTATCTAGTTCCCCGTCCTTGGAGTCTTACTAAAAATCTGGCCCTACCGGTTGGGGATTATGCCGTCGGGGTCACTTCCTGACCACGTAAAAATATCCTAGTTGCGGACCGATTTACTGATGACGAACCAAGCAAACGAAATAAGGATAACGAACTTAGCGGAAGCCCTAAACTGATGAAAGTCAGATATAACCGCCATCTAAGAAGCCAGATGGGATAGACCGGGCAAAACCAAAAACGTTGTAGCCAAGGTACGGCTACGGATATTCAAATCCAAGCCAAAACATGGAAGTACTGTGATAAGATTCAACGTTCGAAGGCTACAATCGCGAAAAGACTGTCATGTCCTTTTCCGATCGAGGGCACGTATAATAAAGTCTTCAGAGGTCCTATGCTGCCCGCAATATGTGCCTATAAAGTGCTAGCTTTCACACAGCCACCACAGTGAAGCCCCTAGTTTGATGACAAGTGCCGGCAAGCGTACGCAGCTAAGCAACAGGCATACAAAACGGCGTTGCACAGAGCAGCTCGCGAGCTCTACGAGTGGAAGAGGAGAGGCACCAGCTTCTAATATTGAAAAGAAAGGGAAATAGAAGCCAGGGATCGAGAAAAAAAAGAGATTTTTAAACAGAAATGTGGTTCGTATATTTTACCAAAACACAAAATAGCTTCCCAAAGGTACCAGCCGCGAAGATAATCCTGTCAAAACAATCAGGGGACAATTGAAGTAGAACCGCAGTCCTCAGCATATACACTATGGAAAAACCACTTCACCAAATTATATATCGGCGATGACGAATTCCGCTGTAAAGAAGATAGAACCACTCTGCCTACCTGACCTTGACCTGAACAAAGCTGATGGAGCTGACGCACGGCACCGCTGCCGAATTATTTAAAGCAGCAGACGATGACTTGGTAGGGAGTATGCAACATCTCATCTCCAAAACATGATCGGGAAAAAGCATGGTCGATTAGTAGTATCTCAGCACAGTTTGTCCAATGCACAAGAAATAAGACCTTCTTAATTGCGTCAAGACATTAGTCTTCTGACCATCTCACATAACATCATTTCTGTAGTATTACGTGAATGTCTTGAGATGTTCCTCAACAACCTGATATGTTCTATTAGTGTGGCTTTTGAAAAGGAAAGTCCATCATCGACCAAATATTTTCATTATCGATTTTGGCAGAAAGTATTGGAAAGAGCTTTACAGAGCAATGTCTAGTTTTTTCATCCCTGTAAAACGTTTCAAACTGATGACGATGAAAAAAGTAAGCTGCTCTCTCAAGGTTGGAAAAGGACTCACCGATGCATTTGATGTCAAACAAGCTTTTCAATAAAGTGATGCACTGTCATGGGACTTCCTCAACATCGTTCTGGAAATAATTGTGCTAAACTCAACCGTCAACATTAGAGGCACAATCTTCTAAAGGTCCATTCAATAACTCCGATATGCCGATGATATTAACATAATTGAAAGACCGAAGTGTGATGTCAATGGATCGTTTTTGAGCATTGCGATAGAAATGGAAATGATGGTCTTAGTGGCCAATGAGGGCAAGACAACAGGTTTAACTTTGAGGTAGTTAAAGACTTTGTCCACCTAGAAATTCAGACAACGACACCAGTGCTGAAATCAAACGAAGAATAGCTCTTGCAGATCGCTGCTTCTCACCATCTTCAAGACGCTCATGATCCCCGTTCTCATTTATATCGCTGAGGCCTGTCAAAGAAAGATAAGAGCGTCTTAGGATGATTCGAGAGAAAAATTCTTCGGGTGATTTTTGGTTCTGTCTGCATGAATGGATAATGGAGGAAAAAACACAACGACGAACTGTACTGACTGTACACGTAAAGCGACACTAACTTGGTTAAAAGAGTAAAAGTCCAACGATTAACATGGCTGGGTCATATAGAGCGAATGGACATCAAAGCTACAAGACGGAAGGTCTTCGAATCCAATCCCTAGCGATGGTGCAGTAGAGGGAGACGATGACTACTTTGGTGAACGCGGGTAGAAGAGGAGCTCAATCAACTGGAGACAGCTAACTAGGGATCGAACTAGCTGGAGACGCTTGTTGGTTGAGGCCCCGGACTGCAGAGCCTTTTAAAGTAAGTAAGTAAGTATTTTTAACTTATTCTCATTGTTCAAAAATTTGCTAATAAATATAAAATATTTGCAAATACTATCTTAAGTAATTTTTAAACCAGGTTATAAACAAGGTTATATGCAAATAAAGTGTATCATAAATCGAATCTGATCTGGAATTCATTTAATCATATTAAGTTAAATTCAAATAACTTCAAAAATACAAAATAGCTTTTTACCACCGTACTTCTCACAAGTACCATAATATTAATTATCATGAAATAATCATACAAAAAATTTACTTCTCATTCACATACATAATGTTGTTAAAAACTACATAAATAAATACGCACCTTTTTATCCTTCCATCCGACTAATGGTGGGAAGCAAATAACAAATGACAAAACCCAAATTCCAGCTATTAGTGATTTGGCCTTTTTTGTTGACATTATACTCGGATATGTGACAGGTCTAGTTACGGCAACGTATCTATCCAATGATATTGCACATAAATTTAATATGGAAGCAGTACACATCCAGACATCAACTGCTAACCAAATTCGACACCAAACATCTCCGAATATCCAAACCTAAAATAATAAAAAAAAAATTAATTAAAACAAATGAAAAATTAAGATAAAATAAGTTTAACTAACTATAACTTAAACTATCAAGAAGAATTAAAAGTTTTTTATTTTGTCTTCTTCTGAAGATACCTAAAGGAATTCGTGTTCTTTGAGTTTGAATACAACTTTTTAATAATATCTAAGTGAAAAGTATTTCTGTAGCTTGTGTTTTTGTGTATGCGTAGGTACGAGTACTTGAAGAAATTAACTTCTTTGTAATCTTCCAGCTACCGGCTTTCAAATCAACAAGTAGAATTACTTATTTTTCAATTATTCTAATTACTACCTCTACCTACTCTATTTGTGCTAAAAGAGTCTCTTTTAGTTTAACTTTATTCTCTATCACTTTATTTTAATTAGATAGATAGATAGTTTCTTTATTTTGAAATATAAATTACTATCAAAAGTTTTTTTTAAGAATAAGGACATGGCAATTCTGCCGTGCGTATGTCTGATCGAAATTTCATAACAAAAAAGCAATTTAAATGTAAAGAAGTTAAAATTCAAATAATAAACATAAATTCAATTAATTATATGTACATATACATATACGGGTGCTTGCGGCACGGCAGATCGGGTAGTTAGGGATTGCCTAAAACTTGGTTTGGGCCAGCAATGCAACTTTCTTGTCATATCTAAGTTCTTGCTTTACCTCCTCGTGGTGACCTGTATCCCAATGTACATAAGTTAGCAAAAATTGCAAGGGCGAAGTTTCCTGACTCTTCAAGAAAGGTTACGGAGATTAGCACTCTTCGTAAAAGAGCATCAACTTTCTACAGAAACCGACTTGACGACTTTTGGCTATTGTACCCGGACAAAGATTGGTTTCTGGAATGTGAGGACTCTTCTGGACGCAGGAAGCCAGATTCCTCCAATTAGAGACAGAATTTATGAGGTACAGGAGAGATATCTTAGGGTTAAGCGAAGTGCGATGGTTGGGATCGGCTAAATACAAGTCACCGACACGAAACGCTGCACTGCTCTACTTTGGTCATGATCCAGGAAACGCTCGAGAAGCTGGAGTTCTGTTACTAATTACAAAAACGGCAATCAGAAGCCTTATTTCGTGGGAGCCCCTTGGGGAAAGGCTTATCAAAGCTAGGTTTCAAAGTAGAGTACAACCCGTCACTATTATACAGTGTCTGATGAAGAGAAACAATGCTTTTATAGTCAACTAGGATCCGCCACTATGTTTGAACAAAAACATAAAATTAGCTGGGTGTCGACGGACAGGCAAGCGTCTGCCAACAAAATCCTCCACTTCGCGATTAGTCGACGCTTTAGAAGCAGTCTCTTGGATGTACGAAACAGAAGAGGCGCAGATATGGGACTAGCCTGGGACCACCACTTATTGATAGCTACCCTATGATTGAGCACAGCTACAGTTCGAAGATCCAACGGAAAAACATCCAAAATCCAACGTCGTCAGACTAAAGGATCCCATGACGATCGAACAAGCAGGATTACGCGCTGGATCCTCCTGTATTGATAATATTAACACTCTGCGGGTCATCGACTCCGAGAAGGTGGAACGGTGGAAAAAGTGGAGAACTTTCGATGCCTTGGAAGTATCGTTTCCATCGAAGGCTTAACCGAACAAGACGACATCTGCTGCATCGGCAAAGCAAAAGCGGCGTTCGGTATGCTGTCAAAAATTTGGAGGTATAACTTTATCAGCTTAAGAACAAAGCTGCGACTGTTTCGCACAAATGTCGAATCAGTGCTTCTTTATGGGTGCAGCTCTTGGAAGGTTACTTTAGCCAAAACAAGAAAGCTGCAAACCTTCGTGAATAGATCCATCAACATCCTAAGGACAGATCAGGAACCTATAGAATCTATAATACGAAGACGTAAGTGGCAATGTCTTGGACATACGCTTCAAAAAGGTAACGGCTGCATTGCAGACCAAAAAATGCAGTTTAATCCGCTCACACAAGAAGGAAGAAGAGCTGGACGACCGAGAAGCACATGGCGCAGGACAGTCGAGGCGGAATCAGCGTCACTAGGCAAGAGTTGGAGGGAGCTGAAACACATCTCCGGAAACCTATGCCCCTTAAGGGGTCCCCATGGGACCTAACAGGTCGGAAACCTATGCCCCTTAACGGGTCCCCATGGGACCTAACAGGTCTGAAGACCTAAGTAAGTTAGTAACTAATTATATACAAAAAAAATAATAGTTTGTTAAAGCAATTAACAATTTTCAGATGATTTTGAAATAAAAAATATATCAATTAGGAAACTTTGCTTGAACCTTCAATTGCAATGACTAGTTTTAGAGTTATGGAAAACTATTGCAGTAATTTAGAGCATGTTTGCAGTATCTATAGACAGTTGACAATCCAAAATCTCTTTAAAGATTTCATAGAGCCGAGTTGGGGGAAGAAAACTCAGTGCAAAATACAGCCGTCGAATCTCTGTGTTACAAAGGCTACAGAAGATCAGTTCCATGTGGCATAGATATAGTTAAGATTCAGTATTGCGAATCGGGCTCTAAATATGTAACTAATAGCCTCAGAAAAAAATTCGCTACTGAAATAATAAGCCTGCGATGTTATTTGGTCGTTGAGGTTTCTATACACATTTCTTGATAATGTTGTTGAGGCTTTTGAAAGATGTTCACTGAAGATATGTTCATCAGTTCTGGCGATCAGATCATTGAACATGGTGTGCCATTGATTCAAACTGACCTCCAAAAAGAAAAGATTACTGCTATTTGAAAAAGCTATCTGATTCCATTCCTTAAATGTGGAGGCATTTGTTTGCATTAGCCTTGTCATAATGGATTTGTGAAGGATTCTTTCATCCCTCATAACTTTCAATATATATTCTGAGTTGGTTTGCCTTGATAATATGTTCATCATAACTTTCTAGACTGATGTATTGAAACGAGGAAGAGGAGCTGATGTTACAGCTTAGTAATGATTTGTATAGATCGGCACAATTCTCTTTCCATCTCAATTGTCAAAAGTTAGTTGAATGTCTAATGTCTCAGTACAATTCCATCAGCAAGCTGAGCCTTTACTTTAATCAGAAAATGAGAAGAGACATTCCCCACTCCTACTTTAAAATCTAAGGATAGATTAAGAAGAAGAGATATAGCTGCAATATCAATAACAGATTGTCCTTGGCCACTTACGAATGTGATTTCTCCCGAAGTGTATTGTTTAGAGCCTCCATTCATCACGGATAGTCGAAAGTTTTCAAGGAATTCAGTAGATAGTCTTCCATTTCGGTTAAGGTTGTTATCTTTGGAGTTTTGGTAGGATTGAGGGTGTTGTGCGAGATTGTGTTGAGGGCAAAAGAATTTTGATATTTCCCGATCCTAGCATTCAAGTCTCCAATTTACATAATACTATACAAATTGGAGTTGTTTACGAAGTCAACTAGACTAGAAAAGTCAAAAACCACTAGCCAATTTATAAAATATTGGACGTACACTTAAGAAGTAATAATAATTCTTCTTTGATTTTAAATTACATAATGTACAAAATTGATTGAAATTGCCGTTATAGGGTCTACCATTTTGACTAATAAGTTCACTCTTGCTTTAAAAATGAAAGGAATGTCCTTGTAGCTACGTCCATCATGGACATTCGTTGGTTTAGGTTATAATTGAGATGAGAGTATAGTACTCTACTATCTGATTCGCGAGCTTTATTAATAAAGGATTATCGAACTATGTCGTCATTCTTCTGTATAATCCTGTTAAGTTGCTTCTTTAAGTTGTTTAAATTGTTGAAATCTGTAAACAGTATCTTTCCAAAAGTATTACCGATATCTTGCCATTTTTTCATCCACCAATCTTTATTGCTCAGTTCGAACAAAAGCATTTTTTTGACATTCTATTCTCCTGGTAGATAAAAGTTATAATAATGTAATCAGACTGTGCCTTGAGTGTGCTCGTGAGAAGTTTCGGTATGCCGATTTCTAAATACATTGCATAAATCGGTGTATTTTGCGCTAAGTTGAAGAGTTTTCTCAAAAAATTCCTTTAAAATTTTTCTATCACTCCATAATCATCTGCACCCCAGACCTGAGAAGCGTAGCAGAGAGTTGATTTCAAAACGGTATCAAATATTTTATATTTGACTGAAAGGATTATCTTGTCGTTTGAAAAAAAAGGTTTTTTGATAAATTCAACAATCTTTGAGAGGTGCTGGCTTTTTCCAAAAAGTGTTTGTCGAAATTTAGGGTTGAATTCAGCTTTACACCTAAAAATTTAATTTCTTTGGATATTTCTAAAACATTTCCATTAAAATACCATCTATTTCCGCTAAGGTGAGAATTGTGAGAAGATGATTATTTTTGACTTGTCTGTATTTATGATAATCCCCACCTATCACAACAATTTGCTAAGCGATTTATCATAAAATGTAGGTTTTCTGGTGATTCCATCAGTCATCAGCGTACAGTAACACATTTATAAGAGAATCAGATATTCGTATTCCTCCAGGTAATTCTTCCTCTGTGTCATTTATGAACAACGAAAACAACAAGGAACTGAATGGACAACCTTGTTTTCATTCGGTACATGTTTCGAACCATTCTTAAAATATCTTCCCATCCCAGACGGCTGCATTAGTTCCAGTATACATCGCTTTAATTACTTACAAAAAACTCGAAGACAGAACCAATTGTGAGAGCTTATAGAAGAGCGCGTTCTGTTTACAAGGTCAAAAACCGCTTTGAAGTCCACAAAGAAAGAATACATTTTGTTGTTCCTTGCTTTTGATTGATGAAAGAGTGAAGATCTGGTCTATTGCTGAAAAGTTTTTTTTAAATCCGGCTTGGAGATCCGACAGAAAGTTTTTCCTTTTGACCCATTTTTCAAGTCTCTATAGTAGTATACCGCAGAATATCAAAAACGATATACATACCTCGGTAATTTTCAGCGATGTCTTCAGCGATGTCACACGGAATACCATCTTCACATGGTGCCTTTCAATTTTTCAATTCAACGACTTTCTGTAGATAGCCCTGTGCCAATTGTATGAGTAATTCCGTTAATTTCTCTAGCTTAGCTATCTTTCTATTATTTGATAAGAGTTGCATTGTGTTGATTAAATTTTCAAAATCCTGTGTCCATCTGTTACAATTTATATAGCAGGGTAAAATGCACATATTAGAATAGTTAAGGAGTTTTACTATTGTGATTCCTCAAGTTCATCACACTCGAGCGTATTTAATAATGTAGTTTTTATACCGAAAAGATTTCCTCCACTAGCACGACCAGAATTTTGAATTGCTTCTCCCCATATAAGCTTAAAGCCAGTAAAGTAATTTTTAAATTTCCTTATATTATCTTTTGTGGCATGTGTTTCGAATTTTTTAACATAACTAAAGAAATCTACAAATAAGAGTTTTTTGCTTAGACCTGAAATATTGTAAGCTAAAATTTTATAAGATATAAATTTAATTTGGCTGACGACACCTAAATTTCAATTTTTCATAAATCTACTACAATTCAAGATTTCATGTGCATCCCTGGTACATATTAAGTATATTTCTATTTTCAAAGTGATACATTTTTGCGAAATTGGAGTTTATAGCCTCTTTTCACCACATAAAATTCCAACACTGGCCCTTCCCTGAACACTTCATCTTATTCCGGGTGACCATAAAATATTGAATTCCTTAAAGTATTTTAAATTATTGATTTTATTTTTCTCTTCTACGAAAGTTTCCAATAAAATAATTAGAAATATCATAATTTTAAATGGAATAAAAAAAATAGATATGTACATAGAATATTGAAAAACTTACCTTAAATACTTCCCAAGTAGCAGAAAATGGAAGGACAGCAAGTCCAACTAGAAGATCAGCTACAGCTAAATTAACAATAAAAAAATTCGTAACACTACGTAATTTGTTTGAACAAAATACAGCGGCTATAACTAATAAATTTCCTCCTATGACTAAAACATTTATAAATTCGAGTATGGCTAATGAGATTAGGCTTGCAGGTTCTGTCCATTTTACAGATTGTATGAGGTTCTCGCACTCTGTTTCATTCATGGCTAGATTTCAGTGCGGAGTCAATAGTTGTTGTGTTTGCCACCTAAAAATATATAAAAATAATATTTCATTATTTATTAAATACTTCATTTTATTATTTATAAGAAATAATTTAATCATTTTTTTCAAGACTGCCAAAAACAAAACCTCTTGATGTGTCAGTGAGGGCTTGAGGGTACAAATCTTTATTTTTATTTTTTTTATTGGAGGCATAATAAATAATTGGATAGAGAAGATGTTTATATTTTTAAAGAAGATCTACTTATGTTATATAATTAGAGCATAAATCAACCCGCTGAAATGGTTATCCTTATCAATGGGGTGTGTAGAAGTGTGGAAAAGTTTGTTGAAAGGTCTGATGTTTGATTAAAGGACCATCTTCAGTTAGGTAGGTGTCTATCTTTATACTGCGTACGTTGTTGTAAGCTCTTAATTAATCAATAGGCGATTGATAAAAATAATGGAGAAGGAGATGCTTAATTCCCTTATCGTGTAAAAACAGGCAAACAGCGTATAAAAGCCCTGTGAATAGAAAGTAAACTGTTGTGGTAAAGGATCTGCTTCATAAATATGTAATACAAGGCGATTATATGGTTCTTTGAGACAGGGGAATGGGAAGCTTCAAATCGAAGAAAATTTTTTTGATAAGTAGGAGAAAGTGGGACAAAAAGGGTCCCTTAAGGTTTTAACACAAAAACACCAAAGCAATTTTTACAATTTGTAAAAACAATTTAATAACAATTTTTAAGAGTTATTTTGAAATGAAGATGTTGAAGGTTGAGCTTGTGAACAAAGATTAACTAAAGTTGTTTCATCTTCACTTGGCATGTTTGTTGTTTCTCAAGGTAAAAAGTCATGATCTTCGAAAACATCTGTATTAAAAGGCCATACACCAGTTTTAGTTGAAACCGTTTATACCCACTGACATTGTATTCGCTTTTAGATAGGCTTGTCTGAACAAATGCCTAAGTTAATAGTGAATTACTGTCCTTCCAAGATGTTGCCTTAACCATCTTTTTGCTTCATCATCGTTTATATGAGCTAAAATACTTCATAAGGCTTACATCCAAAGGTTGCAGGTGGGAAACAAAGCATAACCTAAGAATAATCCCTAGCTGTATCGATAATTTCGATGCTTTTATGTCCATCTAAGAGCAACACAACATGATATTCCTTCGTTGCGCGTAAATACTCAATACAATTTCTAAGCCATTTCCAAAATAAGTCCTTCATTACCCCACTTTGAGAAGCTGTTCCCGTTCTGCTGATGTCCGAGATCCAACTTGTTTCCGCCTTTTAGTTACTAAAACTTTCCCAAGACTCTTTGCGACTGTTTTGATCCCTGTATATTACATGCATTGCTCAAACTGGAAACGTTGCTTCTGGTTTTCTTAATGGAATAGTCTGTAGTGTTTCGTTTCAAGAAACTGATAACTTCTTTCCCAATAGTTTCCACCCTTTCTTGTCTCATTGTCGAGGTAGTTTGCTATTTTATGTTTTTTCTATGGGCATTTGAGCTCGTTGTCGAAATTATTTCATGGAAAACCCAAACAAATGACGATCCATATCCTTGAGTTAGTTGCTTAACTCTTGTTCCTGGGCGACTAAGAATACGGGTTTGAAACCCTCTGGTTTAACAATTGCAAGTGGAATTTCAGAGTTTAGTTAGTTCTTTTTTAACCTTTGAATTTCATAATTTTCCTAAGCTAAACAATTTAAAGAGCTCGTCGTAAATTATCTTCATGTCATTGTTGATGACTTTTCGAACTATCTAAAAAAGGTGTTTTAGTAAAGAGAATATTAAAATTCAATAACAGCATTAATGGGGCACGAAAGGACACTCATGCCCATAATTTGAACAGGAACGCCGAAAAATTGTAGTTGCCACTTTATTTAAACAAAAAATACACCGCGATCCCAATATACCCCATTTTCCCTTATGTATAGTTATTTATAGCTCAGTTGATTTGAGTCTTAGTTCAACATAATTTAATATCTTTTTGTAAACAAAGAGAAAACTTATGATTCAAACAACAAAATTTCTGTGCTGAATTCAAGTCAAGAACAATTTTTGAGAATTACTTAAACTAGAAGTTTTTTTAATACAAAATCTTAAGTACACAGTAGATAGATTTGGGCAAGGCTATATTCTGAAAATTCGTTCGTATTTCAAACCTCTCAATTTGATTTTGGAATAATAATTATAATATTTTGTACAGTGGTTTTAACCTTAAAGCTTGAGTAGAAAGCCAATAAGTTGTCTTGGACTTAGAGACTTTTTATACGTTGTTTTGATCAATATATGTTCCGGGAAGAATACAATAACTAAGGCGCCAACAATTTATAATAGAATTTTGTAGAAGGGTCATGTGACTTGTTTTGTCTTGAACAGAGGCATCAGCAAATTAAAGTCGGCGCTACCACCACTGCAGCTACCCACTTTCGACTGAATGTTTGAAGAGTGGATTAACTTGAAAGCTACAAAAGTACTCAAAAACATTCGCGTTAGCGAGTATAACTTTCAGATTGCATTGGACATCTTAAAAACCCGCTATGATGTTCCTTCATAACATTGATCATCTGCCAACCATGGCCAAGAAATCACATGTCGGCTTACTTCAAATACTTGATGGAATCACTGCAGCTTTTAGTGCTCTACAACATCCAGGGACGACTGGTGGTATACATGTGACTCAAAATCTTTACTCTATCACAATCAAAGATTGGGACGCGTCACTCCAAAGTTCAAACTTGGAATAAAAGTTTTTGAAAAGAATACTACAAGGCCTCAGTGCTACGGCTGCATGATCTAGACCAAAGGAAAACGAAAGAGGCTGGGATGCGACCCACACTGATAACTTCCCATCCCGTCTGTCTATTTGTCTTGCTTAAAAGTTTGTCTTTATATACTCGTATCAATTTCTACAAAATTTGCGTACTATTTTTTGTAGATTTTATTTTTGATGAAAAAAACGGACTGTTGGATTTTTATATAAAAATTGCAGAATATCGAAAACAATATTTTCGGTGAATAAAATAAGTTTGAAGTCAATATTTTTAATTTTTGAAAAGCTATTTGAGTCGAAAGTAAATTTTTACCAAGTTTTAGTATTGTTTTTTTTAGAGTTTTATTTTTTGTAAAAAAACTATCAATTTTATCGAATGTTGAAAACAATATTTCTTATAAGATACAATTATTTTGAAGCCAATAATTCAAATTTATGAAAAGATATTTGAGTCGAAAATCATTTTTTACCAACTTTTGTTATTTTTTTTCGGTTTTTATTTTTTTTTTGTAAAAAAATTGTCTATTCAATTTTTTTCAAGATTTTACTGAATGTTAACAACAATTTTTTGAAAGATAAAAGTAGTTAAAAAGCCAATATCGCAAAGTTTTGAAAAGGTATTTGAGTCGAAAATCAATTTTTACCAATTTTTATACATTTTTTTTTGGGTTTTTATTTTTTTTTTAAACTGTCAATTCGATTTTTCTCAAAATTTTACCAGATGTCAAAAACACTATTTTTCGTTGCACAAAATTGTTTTGGAGATTAAATCATATTTTAGTCGTAAAATTTCGGAGGTGAAAAATTATTTTTTGCATTTTTTTTTATTAAAAAAAAAAACGTTAAATAGATTTTTTTCAAAAAATATACTTCTTTGATATCACGTTATAATATATTATATAAAATTTAATTCAAGTCTCTAGCGTTTTTGGGTCGTAAGATATTTAGGGTTAACCAAAATTTTCACCTTTTTTTCAAACTGCTTTGGTAAAAAAACCACCCACGCAATTTTCTTGAGAGCCCTTTCTGCATCTTTCTGCCTTATTATCTGTATAACAAAATTTATTTGAAGTCGATATCTCTTCTGGTTCTTGAGCTATGGACGACGAAAAAAACGCCGCGAACGTACGGACGTACAAACGTACGTACACACGCACGTACAGACATCTTTCTAAAAATCTTTTATTTCGACTCCAGGGACCTTGAAACGTCGAGAAATGTCAAAATTTTCAATTTTACAAATCGGACCCATTACAATAACTTCCTATGGGAAGTTAAAAACGTTAAAAGGCAGTTTAGGCACAACCAGTTCGCAGTCACAAGTGTTTTAGTAATCATGTTCTTATGTTTTGTTCTGACAAAATCAAAACTGGGCAAAAATTGCCTTATGCCTAATCATGCACAACAACAATGTTTTCAGACTACACCTGATATTTCACCAAAAACATCACACAATGCTGCACAAAAGCATCGAGTTTCAAAAACCCCACGTCAACACAAATCATCTGCGAACGAACAACACTAATAATCCACCTCATCCTGCAAATTCAAGCTGTGAAAATTCCGATGATGACGAATCACTGATACAACTATAGAACCTGTTTTGCAGCCTACAGCTCAAGTTGAAGTATGATGTTGCATTGGGCACAAACTTATTCTTCAAGCTCTTTTGGACATCGGATCGCAGGCTACGTTTATTAGTATGAGGTGCAACAACTTCACCTTCGGCGAACAGGGCCATTTCTGCCTGTGACTAAGGTAGGTGGCACAAGTGTTGGCAAGTCAACAGGTCTATTTGATATCTCTGGGAGCTCCCTCTGAGACCCTGGCTCCAACATTAACTGCAGAGCATTCATTTTGAAACGGCTTCTTCGTTTTGACACTAAATAGTTTGGTGGATTTTGGAATTTTAAACTGGCCGATCCAGACTTTTGTAAACGTGGGTCTATAGACGTTATTGTGGGAGCAGATGTTTATGGCTCTCTCCAACTAGAACGCTGTCAAAAAACTTTTAATTTAATTTACCGAACAACATTGGCAGATTCCCAAGGAGATGCCTTCAAGCTTTGTCGTTATCAACTCAATCGCCTATAGAAGGACCCAAAAATGAAGATGATGTATGATGAATACATGTCCGAATAACTAGAACTCGGGCATATGGAATCTGTTCATGACGTTTCCTCTCAACCGACTGGCAACATTCCCTATAATGGCGTATTCAAGGAGTCAAGTTCAACAGGAAGTAAAACACTTAGTGATTGTCTTCATGTATGTATGAAGGTCCCAAACTTCAGAGTGAGTTGTCGGTGATTATCCTGAAATGGCGTACTCATGTATTTATGGCAGATATTGAGCAATGCTTTAGACAAATACTGGTACAACGAGACGATGCTGATATGCAGAGAGTCATATAGAAAGTTGAAAAAGGACGGACAGCTGTCAACAGATTGCTTACTGTCAAAGTTCTATAACTCTGGCCGGTAATGAAGAAGCTGATTTCCCACAAGCTGCTTAAGTACTTCGTGAGTAAATCTATATGGATGGCTGTCTCAATGGTGCCGACTTTGTTGAGGCTGCTCAACAATTACAGCTAGAACTGCAGAACTTACTACAACGAGGAGGTTTCCTGCTCCGAAAATGCAACTCAAATTCTAGCGAGTTTCTAAAAGGAAGTTGATAAGTTGATTGAACAGTGTTACAATCTTAATGTGGATCGTGAAACCAATTCGCATGGGAACAGTTGGTTTTGTCGAACTGATAGCATTTGTTACAAAGTGAACGTAACAAAAGTCTGAATAGCCAATATTTCTCCGATGTGGCCAAAATCTATTATCCAACTTGTCTACTGACCCTAGTTATAATTATGTCAAAACAACTTTGGCTTTCTGGCACATCTTGAGATAATTCACTTCCAGAACCTCATCAAAAGAACTGGATCCAATTTCAAGAAGAGCTCCCGTCGATAGAGGGCATCGAGGTTTCTTGGTCGATATTCTCGTTTTCAGCTCAGGGTAGCAAAAAATAATTTTTGGTTTTCCACAGCTTTTTCACGTTTACTCTTTTAGTTTAAGTGTTATTATAACTTTATAAGTGATGCCGAGTTGTTTTATTTTGCATTTCCAGAACTTCAATTCTCAAGAACATAATTTCCACTTCTTCCTTAAAAATTCTAACTAATTTTCAGCATTAACTGCTACCAATCAAATCGACTCTTCACATCAATTGATATCATTATTATATTATTACTTATGAATGACATCATCGCTTAAAAAAGTTCATAATCTGATCTCATTGCAATTGACTTAACTTTCCTATTAACAAAATGTAATTCTCGTTAACAATCAATATGCGCAATATATAAAACCTTCGTTATTCATTTGTCTCCAATTCTCCATATATAAGTCCGAACCGGGCCGATATCCGCCGCTGCCGCCGAAGGCTGTCAAACAAAAACACTTTTCCGTCATCGTCATTGATGTCGGCGTTGGCGTTGGTTAGTTTGCAGTTTGGAGCGTGGGGTGCGGTGTTGGTGCAAGAGTGAATATACCCTTATAGCGATCATTTGAAAATAGAATATAAATTTACGGATATACGTGAGCCAATGTGGCCGACATCATCAGTACCAGTGCCTGAGTTCCATTATTCTGCTATTTTGCTATTGCAAGTTCGATGGTAACGAAGCGGTGGCATAGCTAACTAGCTGCAAGCTTGATAATATTAATAATAGACAGGCTCACCTTCCAGGCAGTCATCAGGCAAGTCTATTCCCTGACTTGTTTTAATCGAAAATGCTTTCCCACAATGCGAACCCCTCATTTCTGTTTTTCTGTTCTATTTTCTCGTTTTTGTTTTCCTTTCCAGGACAGAGGCTATTCGAACCAAAAGGTTTATTATTATGGATTATATAGAGGACGCGTTGTATTAATTAAAAATGCTATCCAATATGATGTTAAATGGATTACATATATCCTTGAAAAGCAATACAACCAGTCGCTGTTCTATAAATAGGATATTCATATGTATGTCCGTTGTATACCTATTGCAGATCAATAATAATGGCGGTTGTCTATTTTGAAGTGAGGCTTTGTGTTGTCTAAATTGAATTAGAATTATGACATGATGATGATACGCACAACACGGACACCACCGCTGCTGGCATCGACGAAGTGTTGAGAGCTTATGTTAATTTCGTATTTTTCATTATTGTATGAACAAGATGATTTAAATGTTTAAATTATGTCTTTTATTCCAAGAGAAATTGAATGTTCTATTTATATATGTAGATGAAAGTATAAATAAGAAAGATATTTTTATTTTGATTTATTTATTATACAGGAAGGTATACTATCAATTTATTACTTACAAAAGTTGGTATCTAGAGGGACAAAAGGCCTCAACTGCACCCACCTGCCTTCGTGGGTGGTTTCCAGCTATGTGTTTGAGCTCCATCCAACTTTTCCTCAATGACAAATATTCTTCCTTGACTTGTCTTCAATAGAAGAAACTTCCGAGGTCTACAGGCTTCGGAAAATTCTTTTAACTATTCCAGCGATGCCAAGCTGTCTGAAAAATGTAGCTGGCTCCTGGACAAGCGAAGAAGCAGTGAACTTGTTATTGGATACTCACTTTACTGGTAGCTCTCTAAGAGCAACTTGTAACAATGAAATTCGGTCAAGTTCCAATGTAACAAATCCACAAGGACAAGCTTCAATAGGTTTCTTCAAGACTATGTGGCGGGCGTAGTACCAGCCTAACTACAAAAAGCCTCAGACATAATTGCACCAATCCTTGAGAAAATTTTTAACAACTGTCTAAATTCCTTCGGTATGGAGCAAAAGAGGTGTTGTTTTTATATCCAAAGCAGGGAAATGCTAGAAAGTAAACCTTTAAGACTTACGATCTATAAGTCTATCATCATTCCTTCTTAAGAATTCTGACAGGTTGATTGATATCCATTTAAGGGTAAGTATTGATACTAAACTTCTGTCTATGTCTCAACATGTCTACAGAAAAGGCAAATCGGTGGAAACAGCCTTATACACTTAAATGTGCACCATCTTATACTCCTTTTATCGTAAAAAGTTGACTATGGTTGCTTCCATTGATATAGAAGGTGCTTTTAACAACGTCGACACATCATCTGCTATCACATTTGTACTAACATCTCTAAATGTAGAGGATTCGCTTGGGGAGTTAATTCATTTAATGCCTAACAGAATCATTAACTCAAAACTGGGCGACACTTCTGCAACAACATTAGTGGCAAAGGGACACTGCAAGTTGATGTTCTAAACCCCTCCCCTGAAATCTGATGGTAAACAAAATCCTAACTGGCCTGGATGCGGAGTGATTCGGAGCTATTGCCTATGCAGATGACATTGATAGAATGGTCTCAGGAAGGCCTTTTAACACCCTAAGATAACTCCTATAACAATGGGGGCTGATTGGAGTGGACGGGGTGCTAATACAAAACCGTTTAAGAGCTATTTTCGAGGAAATACAGAATTCCACATGATAACTCTTTCCATATTAAATTAATCCAATTAAAGTTCTCAGACTAGGCTAAGTATTTGGGTCTTATGTAAGACACAAAACTAAATTGGGAACGTAATACACAAGAAAGAGTCAAAAAAGCTACTGTAGCTCTCTTTTCTTTGAAAAAAAGCTGTTGTTAACAAATGGGACTTACAATATCGGTAATCAGACCGATTTTATTGAAATCTGTGGCAGGATTACTTTAGAAAAAGCTATAAACCACGACAAACTAAATAAAGCATTAATCACAGCATATCTACGTATAAGCGGATCACTTCGCACGACCCAATCTAAGGCACTGGATACCCTATACTCAACCTAAAACCTCTTAATATACTTATAAAACGAAAAGCTGCAAGCTCTGCTATTCGCCTCAAAGCTTCAAGTGGGTTAACAACCTACTCTGTAGTTCTTGAGTATTTAGAATAAACTCCAAAGCACATAAACTACACCATTCCATAGCTGCAATTCGATAGAAACTTCCAGATTTCTGTACCTTCTAGAACTTTTCTTGAAGAAGGGCATTCCTGAAAGACGAGTCAATTCATTTTTACACAGATGATTGAAAAATAAAATGTGATAAGGATTGGACAACAGTTTAGTATTTACCTTTGCTGGGTGCTGTTCCAAAGTGACATTCCAGGAAATTGAAAGGCAGATGAACTCGCCAGAAATGGTACATTACAACCCATTCTTTTACGTTTGGTCAATGCTATGTTACCAATCGCTACATTTAAACTATTGCAAATGCACGATGCTATGAAGAAGGCAAACTTCAGGTGGAATAACATCACCAAAACATCTGGCCTACACTAGATTTAACGGGCTCAAGGTGCTTCCTATCTCCGTTCAGAGCATATAAGCTCGATAATCGGTATCATAACCGGCCACTGTCTAATAGGAAAGAACGCCACGCCACGTACCTCATTCTCAAATAACTTTTCAGAAGCTTTATGATTACTAAGGGATGTCTGTTGATGACCCAAAAAAAAGTCCCCAAGAATCCGACGTGAGCTCTGGCGGCAGTTAAGAGAAACATGGTGTTTCAGTTTTTCACGTTTATCTCGAAAGCTATTTGTCACATCAAAAAATGGTGTTGCAGAAAATTAAATCTCATAAAATTTTATAAACAAAATTTTACATGATTTTTTTCGTATTTGTTATAGTTTATAAATAACTCTAGAGGCAATGAAGAGAAACATACGGTTTTTTTTAGTTTTTCGGGTTTATCTTCAAAACTATTTTTCTTTCAAAAATTATCTTCTACAAAATTAAGGCTTATTAAATTTTCTAAACTTACTTACTTTACGTAGGTCCTCAGACCTGTTAAGTCCGTTGGGGAACCCTCAAGGGGCATAGTGCCTCTACTACGTCTACAAGCCAACTCTTGCCTAGTGACGCTGATTCCGCCTCGACTATCCTACGCCATGTGCTTCTCGGTCGTCCAGCTCTTCTTTCCCTCTTGTGTGAGCGTAACCTTTTCGAAGCGTATGTCCAATACAGTGCCACTAACGTCTTCGTATTATAGATTCTATAGGTTCCTGACCTGTTCTGTCTATGAAGGACCTCATTTGAAATACGGTTTGGCCAGAAAACCTTTAGGATTTTACAAAGACATCTATTCGCGAAGGTTTGCAGCTTTCTTGTTATGGTGCTACAACCATAAAGAATCACAGATTCGACATTTGCGCAAAACAGTCGTAGCTTTGTTCTTAAGCTGATAGAGTTATTCCTCCCATGACAGCATACGGAACACCGTTTTTTCTTAGCCGATGCGGCTGATGACGTCTTGTTCGATTCCGCCTTCCATGGAAACGATACTTTCAAGGTATTGAAAGCTCTCCACTTTTTCCACCTTCCCACCTTCTCGAAGTCGATGAACAGCAGGTGTAGGTTTGGTCTAAATTCAACGCACTATTTAATAATGATCCGCAGGGTGTTAATATGATCAATACAGGAGGATCCAAAGCGGAATTCTGCTTGTTCGACACCAAGTGTGGCCTCAAGGTGTTCTCTGATGCAATCCAGTATAACTTTTGCTACTATTTTGGCAACGGCTGGTAGAACGAAAATTCCTCTCCAGTTTTCTCACTTTGTAAGATCTCCTTTTTATGGTAGCTTGACTATAATTCGATTCATCCGCTTAAGAGGGAAGCTTTCGGTGGCCCAGGCTTCTTTTATGAGTGGATGAAGCAGTTCGTTTGATGACGTTGGCGCTGCTTGCAAAAGCTCTGCGTGAATTTCATCAAGTCCAACCGCTTTGTTGTTCTTAAGTGCTTTAATTGCGGCAACGATCTCATCTTTACTGGGAGATGCGGTGCGGATTCGGGGATTAGTTTCTTCAGGCGCTTCAGAAGAAAAAAAAGTGTTCTTTCCACCTTCTGACTTGCTCATCCACCGAACTTATCACAGTATTGTCTTCTTCTTTCACCAGGTGTTGCTTTGAGCTGTGTGCACCGGTCAGCTCCTTGTTTATTCTGTAATCGGTCCAGCTGCCACACCTGTTTGCAGAATCTTCTGCTTCTTGCGCCAATGCGTTGATGTACATAGTTACGCAAATCAATTAAAATTGCAAAGCAACAATTTTAAATGGAACTCATCTTACAGAGTATTTCCAACACACATTGACTTTAAATTCTTTGAAAACTTCTTTGATTGAAATAATTAACAAATTAAAAAGCAAATTCTTTGAAAAATAACTACTTAGGTATGTAACCTAAAATTTAGGGAATTTTAAACCATAAAGCAACCATTATAGGTAGCACACACACGCACTCATATTAATACAAATAATTTCACTTGTGATGTCCTTATGAAATCTATTGAATGATTTATGTTTTACGTCCATAACTTGAGGTAAAACTTTTCCACCCACATTCCTATACCCAAGAGAGATATACCTATACCTAAAACAACAAACAAAACATCCTTTAATATACAGGGTGGTCAAACGTTTATTCGTTGTTTGAAAAAATCATTAGTCTCCGGTATTTAGTTTTTTATTTTGTAAGATACATAATGAAGGCCCCAACAACATAGACACCAAGGCAAGGCACTCTGGTCAACTTGGTACACAAAATTTCCGAATATCATTTATTGGCCGATTATTTCTTGAGACGATTGTAACCAAAATAATTGGTGAATGGTATTCGGCTATGATGGGAAATTTGTCAGGCTATCCATGGTACAAAATTTTGAGATGTGCTTTTTGGAAGAATGGAGGTTCTGTACACATTGCTTTCGACAAAGTGACACTTTTGAGATAAATTTTTGGCGACCGAGTAGTATCAAAAAAATCGCCTTCCTCCGGTTTTGATTGGTTAAATAGACGTGAACATACCTCTATCTTCCTAAAATAAAGACGTTGAGAATAGATGTCCTACGAAGTGTTCTGAGCATTAAGCTGGTGCTTATTTGAGGGACATTATGTTTCATACTTAGCTCAAAAACTGTCTAAAATAAATTGTTTCTACAAAACTAAATCTATATTGAATTATCACTTAGTACTTGGACCTAGTGGCTTACAACTCAACCATTCCTTTATATTATTGTCAGGGATGGAGCAGACCTACAGTTTAATGCCGATTCCGAACGGCTTATTTTAGAAAGCACATTTCATGACAAAAATTACTCTTGTAAGAATTGTCAATTTCTCGCAAGAGGCAGTAACCGTCAAAAAAACTTTTGATTCCACAGGCAGGCACTTTAACCCTAGATCTCTGTCAAGAAAGTCCAACGCACCAATACATCAACCATCATTATTATTATACTAGTATCACTTTTGATCAGGAACTATTTTTCGACTCACCCTGTATCTAAAAATGTATTACTAGCTCCTCTCTATACCTTAGAATTTTAATTCATATGTTTTACTTCGAATGGGTTTTGAGATAACTTTCATCAAAAATCCATAATTCTTATACTTTTATACTTTGTGAAAACTAGAAAGTGGTTTTTAGTTTGAATGTCAATTCATTGATAGCACGTTCCATATTATATACATACATATATATGCATATGTATGTACATAGGTAGATATGTTTGTTGGAATATGGTTTAGCAAAACCAAGCAAAATTGGTCACGTTATCATCAAAAGACCATAAGCTTTATCCATTTATATTCCTTCCGCATACACTGGTATATTTTTCTATATATACATAACTATGGTATATATGTACATATGAACATATATCTCTATATAAGTAATCTGGGAAAAGAGAAAATCCATTCTAAGTCAAAATGAAGTTGGTGCAGGACAAAAATTAATGGAGGAAATCCACAAACCCACATATTGTAGTTGTGGGAAAAAATCGTACTTTTCGATTCAACGGCCACTTGTAGCCAAAGCTAAAAGTTCAGGTACGAATTTTGAATATTAATAGCGCCTCTATTAATGTTAATACTTTTCCGTATGTGTAATATTTTTGAAAAATGTTGGACAAAAACGCTTGAGGCACAGAGTTATGCTGCCACGAACATATGTATGTGACAGTTTGACAAAGATTTGTACTTTTCAAAACCATCATACAATTTATTGTTAAGGGATAGGCTGAGTTTTATATGATTTTCGTTGTCTTTAGTATTTTTAAAGAAAAACCGGATGTGATAGAAAATTCATTGGCGGGATTTGAGTTCCGGACATCTTAATTCTTTGTAAAAGCTTTGCTTTGTCTATAAAATAAGAAAAAAATTAATTTTTCAGCGAATGATATTTTTAAGTTTTGTATCATATACAAAACTTCTATTGCTTTTATTTACCCAAAGGATAACGACATTAACGAGGAAATAATGATCTAGGGTTAAACGTACAAAAATCACTGAAGAAGTCGAAAAGTAGAACATCAATTCTTTGTAATATTAAACAGCATACGCTAAAACATCGCTAATTGCAAAAAATCTTGATAAGGAGTTATTTTCAGACCTCATTTTTGCACCAATTTCCAAAAACGGAGGAAATAAACCTTTAAAATATATTCAACCCCATAATAAAACTTAATTCCTTCGGCTTTATTACTTTCCCGGTTTTTGCTAACGCCTCCAATGTGGCGTCTCAAAGTTCTGGGAGTCCTGGTCCACGCCATTCTTGTATTCTAGCATTTATTATACGCCAAAAGGCGGTTTCTTCTTCAATCAAGCTTACTACGTGGCTGTATCAACTTCACGGTATAATTCGTACAACTCATTTTTTCTCCGTAATTGTCTTTCCACACAAATGGCTCCAACTATTCTCCGTAAGGCTTAGAGGTTTGTAAGGTCAAGCACCCAAAAATTTGTGGATTTAAAGAGTCTTAATAAACTATAGCAGGTTCTGTTGCTTGGTTTAAGCAGGGGCCCACGTATATCTTCTTCTATATTGTTCTAGGACTCGACTATTGAAACTACGTAGGTGAAAGATTGGACTACTTCAAATTCATTTTCACCAACTTTGATCGGTGTTGAATTTTCAACGTTGAGTTATTCGTTAATTATTATATCTTACTTAAGGTGCAGATAACCTTTTGTGAACAAGGGTCTCCACCAAAACACTTTTCCACATTCCTTAGCTAGATGTATCCAGTTGCACACACCAAGTTGGGTGAGGTCACTTTTCACTTGTACGTGCCACCTGATCTACTGCGCTTTCCTGTGGGCGTGGTTCCGAAGACTTTCCGGGCCGAAACATTGGTTCTTATGCGCTCTACGTGACCCATTTATTTCAGTTGTTGGACATTTATCCTTCTGTCTAAGTCTACGTCGTTGATGTACCGCCCATACAGCTCGTTGTCCCATCTTGTCCTCCACTCACCTTCTAGACATACGGAACTGTAGATCACTCGAAACGACCCAAGGTGCTTTCATCCGCTTTTATCATAGCCCATGGCTTCTGCATTGTAACAGCTGAACCCATTTTTGCCACCTCTACCTCAATACTGGCAGGGGCCCCATTGATATCACGATGAGACTTTTGAAAGTTTTTCTAGTTTTGACGTTGGAGCTCTGCACTATTCTTCCAAAAATGACGTTAAAGAAATCGCTTGACATCGAATGGTTCTGTTAAGTTGTGTCCAATCTTTATGGAGCACCGCGAATTCTCCATGGCCCTCTAGCAGAAACAGACGAGTTTGTCAGGGATGGCAAAACTATCGTTTAAGAGATGGTGGCTGTCGACTTAATGCTCTTCGGTTTTTTCCAGGATCTATCGTAATGTGAATATTTGATCGATTGTGGACTTTCCTAGTCTAAAACCACACTCATAAGGATTTATCAGGATATTGACGATGGCTTTTAGACGTTCACATATTACGGCAGAGAAGATTTTGTAAGCGATGTTAAGTAATTATTATTGATGAAGTTAAATTATAATTTTGCAAGCTTATTGTAACTATAAGATATGAAATTAATGTGTTTAGGGCTGATAACATTAAACTACAAAAATAGCATCAAAATAGGTTTTCGAAAGCATAATTCTCTCCAGCGTTGATATTTTTATCTGATGAATTGATACAATGAGTGGAATTTTCAATTTTGGAAAAAAGATCTACCGAGGAGTAACCGAGAAGAACAAAAATCAGAAGTATAGGATGGAACGATATGATTGTTGATTTTGAGAACGAACATATAAGATGTCCTTCCGAGCTCAAATTCTTAATTTAAATCGTACTTGACAGCGTTTACACAAAAAGAAAGGAGCTTTAAAAGCGACGAGGATGACATAAGGATTCTGCTAAACTGTCCTCCAAAATGAGTGCACAAATCGACTTCAACAAACAACTACAGCCCTTTCGAGGCTGTAAATGCAAAAGACAATCATCAGCCCTATCCAGCTTTAATAAGAAGAAATAATTCTGACAAAAGCAGATGAAAGACTGTGGGTTGTTTCGAGAAAAAAAGTTCTTCTCGTATTAGTTGGAGTACGCAGCTAATAGGACCTCTAGAGAAATTTGTTACAAATACTGAAGTCAGAGATGTATAAGATTCCATTGTTCCAACAATCTAGAAAGACCTCTAACAGTACGTTATTTGAAATTGAAATTCTCACATTGAGAATGTGGAATGCTTTTCCGAACCTTGTTTTTCCCTACAACTTTGATATTCCAAACTTTAAGACCATTGTCTAAGGGTATCACCTCTTAACACCTTCCTTATTTTTCCTAACGCTCGCATTGTGTTTAAACTTTAAACATATCGAGGGTAGTAAAAACCTCCTTAGTATTGTTTCCAATCCTTATTTTCGATTGAAATCAATTTTTCATAGATAGATTTGTCAGGAAATTGTTTCGCTGAGCCCTACCTAAAGACCAACCACACCTACTGCCTATAACCGCAAAAGATTCGACCCTGTCTCTAAAGTTTTATACTTTTTCCATTTCTGTACTCCATATCCTATCCATCTATGATATGATGACGACGATGATGATGATGGCACTACAATGCGCACATCGTTCGGTAAAAGTGCTGTTCTGCATTCGGTTGTACCTATCTACTCGTATATGTAAGGTATAGGTCTATCGTCGGAATACTGAGAAATGAACAGGCTGCACAGTGCACACGTAGCGTCATATCGGTTTGAAGAAGAAGAAAGTTATCGATTATTTTAAAATGCAACAGCACACAAAAATCCACACTTTCAGAATATAACCACATAATTCTATGCGCCATAAACGATGAGGACGAGTCTATGTGGATGGATGGTGATGGTGAGCCTGAGTAGAATAGAGCTGGAGCAGAGAAGAGTGAAGGAGTTTCAGCGGCTCTTATTTCAATTCGAAAAACTGCACGTTGTATATTGTCAGGAAAAACCAAACACAACTATATGTGGAAATCTGAGAGCATAAACTCGTACAACGGTAATGAAAGGAGTGGACGGGAGAAAGAGGAGAATGAAGTAGATCCTGCAATAAAAGGTATATCATCTATCTTTTAACGTATGCAGATACAATTACATAAAGGGTGTTTCGGAAATAAGTTTTTTTTTTCCTTAAATTCTGCTTTCTGTTCTTGACAAAACGACTAACAAGCATTAAAGGACACGAGTTTTATGGTTGAATTACTTGATGGAGAAAAATACAACTGGCTGTTTCTCTAGAAATTAAGCTTAAGGTCAACGATAATATCATCAACAATCAATTTGAATGCTCTACGTTTAATACTCTCCAAGAGACTTTAGCAAGTTGTATTGAGAACCGGCTTTAAGATCGGACGTCTTTAAGATAAATAATAGGCAGATCGGAGGGGGAAAAAAACTTCTTGCACCGCCTTAAGAAAGACATTAGACAGCATTTAATGTTCGAAGTATTAAATTTGACTTGAGTTTAGATTTCTCATTAAACAAATTTGTCTATGTCAGAAGAGCTTTTCATACATTGCCGTTGTAGAATCACATCCAAAGAGCAGCAAAGCAGCCAAATGGATTAGAAGTTTCAGATTGGAGATCATGAATAAAAATAAAAAAATATCGGAGAAAGAACAGAGCCCTGCGGTACCCCAGCATATATGTTTTCTGTTTCACAGACTTGAAGTTATCCAATAGAACTTGTACTGAATGGTAATTTCTAATCCAACGAAGGAGGGGGGATTCGTCAAAACCTAAGACATCATCTTTTAAAATTACGTTAAGTCGTGAGCATTTAAGGTTGACGTTGTATGGTGTAAGCTTGTTGAACTGCATCAAAGGCCAGCAGACTGCAAAGCAACTTACGTCTATAGAACCTATTTTATGAGAGGTATAGGGGGATGATGCCTCATAAGGAAGCAATCTAAAGAATATTTTTGACCATTAAATGACTTACATTTGCCATTAAAATTCAAGTGTTAAAAAAGACGCCCTATACAACAATGAATATAAGTTTTTCTTGGTGGATTTATAACCAAACGCAATTGAAAAGATATTCAATGATAACTCTCTGTCCTCCTGAGTGCTTACATTATAAATTGTGTACATAATAATATATAGTACCTATGAAGTAAATATAAGTATAAAACCTTATGCACATAAAACTGAATTCTCAATTTTTAATTTCTAGGTTTTTGTCTTTTCATTTTGTACTCGATTTTTATTAAACCAATAGATACAAAAAAAGTTAAGGGAATGATCCATTTTTGTTTCATTGCGTTAATTGTTTTAGATGCTTACCAAGTTTAAAAATCTCTTCTTTTAATTACAAAGTTGTATACTATGTATGTATATAAAACTTGTGGATTATACAATTTAATTTTTTGAAGTAAACATGGATTTTAAAAATAACTTGTTGACGAATGGAAACAATAAAGCGAAGGGTACGAGAGTAGTTTCGTAAGGATTATTTTATCCTTCAATTAAAATATTGAAATTAATTGAGTTGCTGTCTGTGGTATGTACGAGTATGTAGAAGAAACAATTATATTAATCAAATCTGAAGAACAGGACTTGATTATAAGGTACCTATCTATGTATGTATGTTTGGATTAAGCTATTGAAATAGTAAGTATTTTTAGTTAAGTTAACGGATGCAAAGTAATTGAAATAAAAAGTTGAACTACATAGGTACTGATACATACAATATGACCTCACTCTTTCAAGGCTAAATCTAGAAATCTAACCTTTAAGCAACTTTCGTTACTGGAGAGGACAAAAGTCTTGCATACCTATGATAGGCTTTTGTTAAGGTCAATAAGAGTTTATTCGAGGTCAAACTTTTCCTTAGTCAGACGAATTGTCTAAGTACTAGGAACATGATGATGAACTTACTTCCAATTGAATTTAGGCTGCGTATTACCATCTGTTCGGCAAGCAAATGCAGCCAAACAACAAGCACGCAAAGCAGCGCTGCATAGAAGTAGGAGATCTGCTCATTACATCTATGAGATGAAGACTATTTTTTAGAAGCAAAAAGAGAGAGAGCAATAGAAGCGTGAGATTGAGAAGTTCAAAAACAGAAATGAAGTTCAAAAGTTTTATGAGAAGGCTCCAAACACGACAGTGGAGACATCACAGAGGAGCCGTAATTCATACTGAGGATATGAAAGGACCACTTCTGTAGACGAACCGAATTCCGCTATCAGGCAGGATGATACATTCAATATAGACAACGAAAGCCAACATGCTCGTCTTCCCGACTTAGACGAAATAAAGGCTGAAGTCTAAAAAAGCAGCTGGAATGCCAAGCTCTTCAAAGCAGATGCTTTGGTTAGGAGCATGCACCAACTTATCAGTGAGATATGCTTTCTTCCGACCTGTTTAATGAAACCTCAGTATTTTCTTCCCGATACTGAAAAAGGAGATCTTTTAACTTGCACCAACTAAAGAGGAATAAGTCTACTTAACATCACTTACAAAATCTCTTCCGTAATGTGTGAACGTCTAAGGCCCATCGTCAATAATCAGATAGTTCCTTATCAGTGTGGCAAGGAAATTAAAAAGCCGATCAAATATTCACAATACGGCAGATCTTGGAAAAACACAAGAACATTAAATCAACGCCCATCATCTCTCCATCGATTTCTAGGCTGCCCATGACAATATCTACAGGCAACAGCTGTATAGAGCCATGTCTAGTTTCGGGATCCCTGCCAAACTCGTCCATTAAGATTGGAATTAATTTAACAAAATCTTTCGATTTGAAAAAAAGCTTTAGACAAGGTGATATCCTTAACATCGTAAAACTACTGGCGTATGCTTATAACATCGGCCCTAAGGTCCAACAAATGAAACAGAAACAGGCCAGCCAAAAAGCCGAAAAAAGTCGAACAGTTCGACAGGCTCCAACACAAAAATTCGTAGATCCCAAATTTTCCTACGCCCAAATGGTGTCAGGGAATGGGAACACGAGACAGGCTCCACCAACGGTTGCCCCAAAGGCCCCTGTGCCTAAGGCACCAGAGGTGCAGCCTGACATTGTAGCCTTGTTGTTGAGCATTCAAGGTCAACTAACAGGACTGCAAAGTCAGATAAAAGAGCAAGGCAAAAGGGTAGATCATCTCTACTCTTTGTTGCCTGGCCTGGCGCAATTTAGATCATAATGGGCGCGCTGCCGGAGACGCGCCTTAAAGTCCTAGCTGTGAATGTAAATTCACTGATTAGGATTGAACGAAGAGCCAATATGTTCCAATTGTTGACAGACTACAGTCCCGATGTGTTTATGGCTAGCGAAACTAAGCTAAACCACAAACACAAATTGACTCATAAAAATTACAATATCGTAAGAAGAGACCGGCCCGACTCCACTCAAGGGGGTGGTGTCGCTCTCTTTATACGAAAAGGCATTAATTATAAAGTCATATACAACAATGAATTGCGAAAGCTCAAGACGCTAGAAGTTTGCGTTGTATGCATCTCTCTCACTCAAGGGAAGCGGATGTATATGATTGCGGCTTATGCGGCTGGAGCTCCGCAGGTTACTTACTTTGCTTCAGAACTCGAGATTCTTTTTAGGGAACTGAAACTGAGCTTGGAAGAAAACTATTTCATCTTGGCCGGTGATTTGAACGCAAAACATGAAGATTGGGGAAATCAACATAGTAATCCCAGAGGTAATCATCTTTTTAATTTGATGAATCTTTACAGCGTTGAATATGGCGTCGACCTGCTGGCTACCGAAAAGCCATCGTATCCAAGAAGCGGCTTCTTTGTGGATCTTTTGCTGTACGACACTAGACTGACAGTAACAGACAAAGTGGGTAATCATTCTCGAAACTGCTTACAGACAGTCGAGTACGACAGTGATCACTGCGGACTGGCTGCTGTAATGCAGATTCCGAACGAACGCGTGGAGTTGGAGGAATACGTTGCAACGCACTCTTACAATTACAGTAAGATGCGTTGGCCTCGTTTCACCAACGCCTTAGCGAGAGAACTTCGTTGAGTGACATAGCCCCACCAAACAACAGAAACCTGACAAATACAGAAATTGACCAACATTTACAACAGATGGACGAAACAATAAAACGAACGATGGAACGGACAATCCCAAAGTACAGAGAACGGGACCAAATGGACGCTTACAGAAACGCGACAATCGACGCACTGCGAAAGCACAAGAGTGGCTTACTGACAAGACTCAAAAACTTGTACAGACGACTTACAGACAGACACGACTTGGAGGTTAGGACACTGGAGTCGTCAATAAAAAATGTCAATCTGTTGATTAAGGAGAACTACAGGCTATCAATTAACAAGTACTGGGACCGCAAGATCCGGTCAGTTAATTCGAGCGACCCTAGTATGTTCCCTAAAATCAACAAGATATTCAGAAAAAAGAACCACAATGACCTTCCGAGTCTGAAACTCCAAAGAACCGAAGAAAACAGAGACGTACTCATGACAGCGCAAATAGATCCAGAAGAAGCCATCTTTGACGATGACTTTTATATAATTGAAGATCCGAAGGAAAAAGTGGAGGCGGTGGGAGCTGCTTTCCAGCAAGTGTACAAGGTGAATGTTAGCATTCGCCCCAACCACGACCTGAAAAACAGAGCCCTGCTTAATCACTTTTACCTTCGAAATGATATGACAACTCCAACCCGTCAAATCTTCGGTCGATAAGTCTTCTTCCGAGCATCAGCAAAGTTTTCGAAAAAATCATTAATAGGGCTCTGACTAAGTGGGCTGCGGACAACAAAATAATTCCGGATAAACAGTTCGGGTTCAAGGCGGGTCATGACACAATTCATGCTGCGTCTAAACTCGTTTCTGATATCCAATGGAATAAATCAAAACAACAATGCACAGGTGCTGTTCTGGTTGATTTGGAAAAGGCCTTTGACACCGTATGGTTAGAGGGCCTTTACCTAAAACTGAGCAGGCTTGGCATAAGCAAGCCATTGTTGTATATACTTTATGATATGCTTAACGGTAGAAAGTTTGTTGTCAAAAGTGGCAATGTAACTTCTACCACAACATTCTCAATTAAAAATCGTCTTCAACAGGGAGCGGTGAATTCGCCGATTCTCTTCAGCATTTACACCAGCGATCTGATAGGTAGTCTTACAAAGGCAATTGCGTACGCCGACGATTTAATTGCGTACAGAACGGCCCGAAAGGTTGAGGTTATTAGAATTCTCTTGCAGCGTGACTTCGACAAGATTCAGCGATATTGCGACGACTGGAAACTGAAAATAAATGTCCAGAAGTCAGAGACAATTCTGTTCCGGACTCCGTTGGCTAGGGCCACGAGGGATACGTGTAAGAATTGGCGCAAGATGGTCATCGTTGATCTTCACGGGCAGCCATTGGCGAGCAAAAGTGTAGTGAAGTACCTCGGTATCTGGTTAGATCAGTATTTATATTTCGACAAACATATAAATGCTGCTCTGACCAGGGCCAGAGGAGCCTTCGCTCTGACGAAACGACTGTTTTTTAGCAGTCGGCTTGACCCCAGAGTGAAGGTAATTTGCTACATGGCCCTCATACGGCCAATGATCGTTTATGGTTGTCCTGTGTGGTTCAACGTTGCCCCTTCCCAGATGGAGAAGTTTCGGGTGTTCGAGCGGCAGTGTTTACGACGCTGTACCGGCTTATATCGAACAGCCGAATCTTCTTATGTGCATTACTATTCCAACGAGGTCCTATACAACGGGGCTCGAATCAACAGAATTGACAATTTCGTGATAAAACTCGTTCGAGGTCACATTGCAAGAGCTATGTCTTCGACCAACAATTTAATTTTCGGGGCGTTCTATCCGAACGACGAGTATTTTGAAAGTGCACGCTTGAGCGGGTTCATTCCACCAGAGGCATTCCTCTTTTTAGACAAATGCGGTCTGATACAGGATAGGTTGGCAGTTCCGTTAATCTACCACGTCAGACGAAGAACCGTGGATAGGCGACTCCTGTACAATCGGGACGTCATGGCACAAGGTGGAGCAGAGCTCCTTCGGTTCAGTAGGGCTGTGTCCGATCGGGACCGAACTGATAGGGTGAAGCAGGAGAACCAGTTTTGGTGGCTTCAATCGGCACTTGATATTGGGTAGTCGGGATGGGTTTTAAGCCTTGGCCGGCTTACATACTTGTTTAATAGGATTAGGGTTTAGTTTTAAGTAGAATAGGCATGGTGGCACGAAAAGAAATAGAAAAAAAAAAATACAAAAAATACAAAAAAAAAAAAAAAATAAAAAAAAAGAACATTAAAATATAAAAAAAAAAAAACATGGATTAAAAAAATAAAAAAAATAGACAACAAAATATGAAAAACAAAAAGGTTAGATAGTTTGATTTGCTGCTGTGGTTGTTCTAGTTTTAAGTAGTTTATAGGTAGAATAGGTAGTTTTAGTTAGTTTTAAGTTTTATTTAAGGACCTTATTTTAAGTAGTTTGTAAGCAAAAGTAAAAAAGGATATTGATATTAGTTTTTTTTTCTCAAACTTTTCTAATAAATACAAAAATAAATAAAATTTAAATTAACGTAAAATAGATCTTAAGGCCGAAAGGCATTAGTAATTAGTGTTATAGTTTAGCTTAGAGTGTCCGTATGGGACCATTAAGTTAGTTGTAAGTTATGGATAATTAGGCTTGTTTTATGAATTTTTGTCTAGCTTTAAGATAAGTTTAAGATTGAACTAATAAAAATGAATTTAAAAAAAAAAAAAAAAAAAAAAAAAATAACATTGACAAAATCTTAAGAAATCAGCGTGTTGTCACTGGTGCTTTCATAAGTATGGTGGAAAAAATAGGTTTAGCGGTTAATCATGGCAAAAATAGGTTTAGCGGTTAATGATGCCAAAACAAAGTACATGCTGCCATCAAGAAAGGGCCAAGAACATCGACGACATCCTGGTCGAAACGTCAATATCGACAGACTTTGAGGTAGTTAAGTGTTTTGTCTACCTTAGTTTCGCTATGAATATAGAAAACAATTACTAATTAGTAAACCCCTCTTTGAGGGACCAAAGTGTCGCTATATAAGAGCCTCAACATCCCCATCCTGCTATACAATGCAGAAGTATTGACTATGATAAAAGCGGATGAAAGCACCTTGGGTCGTTTCGAGAGAAAAGTTCTTCGCGTAATCATTGGTGAGTAGAGGAGAAAATGGAACTTATAAACTTTAAAGCGTATTTGCAATAGAGGCCTCCTTGGGGGACACGTTCAGGAATACCGGTAGTGTGCAGAAAAAACTTAATGGATCATCCAAATTAGTGAGGTCGCCAAAAAACATCGAAAGGCGATATACACGCACACATTCGGCTCCTTAAGGGATTTCTAATCGAATAAATGAATGCACTCGAAGTGTGATTTAAACAGGATGGCGCCACTGCTTACACGGCAAGTCAATTTATTTCTTGCGTGAAGACTTAAAGGAGGTGCTCATTTTTCTTAGAGGTTAGGTTTATCCCTGTGTGATTTTCATCTGTGGGGTTACCTTAAATATTTGACGGGTTATCCAAAGACTTTTTGAAGGGAAGCACTGAAGTTCCGGAAAACTACAGAGGAATCTCGTTTTTGAACTCATCATATAAGGTTTACTTCGATTCTGCTCAGTCGTTTAAATGAATGGATACATTTTAATAATCTGCTTAGTGAGTTCCAGGGTGGCTTCAGATCGGGATACTCTACCGTCCATCACATTTTCTATGGAGAAATACGAAACTTTTTGCATTTCCCGTTGATTTCAAAGCTGTTTTCGATACCGTGTGGATTGCAATGCCCTATTTTACAAACTTTAGCACATAGGAATGTCGCTTAAGTTTGGTACAGGATTGCAAAATTTATACAAGACTGCCAAAGCATCAGTGTGGAATGACCAATGCTTATCAGAATAGTTCCAAACGAAATCATAAGATAGACTGGGCTGTGCGCTCAGTCCAAGTTTGTTTGTACTCTTTATTGATGATATAGTCGAAGCATTACCACTTCTTCTTTTCACTGACAACATTTTCCTGCTCTCGTATACTCCGCAGTTCCTTCAGCTAATGATAAATAAGCTTGCTGAATAAAAGGTGGAACCTAGTGGAAAAACTGCTCAGATTTTACATAAAACGGATTTTTCACCTTCCTTCGAGTGCGCCAAAGTATTATTTTCTCTACTTAAGTTGGCGCTGCAGCACATTGTGCTCCTGGGCCTCAAGCAATAACTTTCGCAAGCTTACTCGATCTCTAGCTTCCTGCCTCCAGTTTCGAATACCAAGTTGACGTGCGTCGGCCTCAACTTGATCACTCCACCGGAGAAGAGGCCTGCCTCTGCTTCTTAATCCTACAGGCTTGGCGTTGAATACTTTATGTTGATTGGCTCGACATGCCCTAGCCATCTTAAGTCTCCGCCAGATGTTACTTTGCCTGTCGACACAAACCGGACCATAGATCGTACGCAGAACTTTCCTCTGGAAGATACCAAGAGATCCTTCATCCGCCTGGGAGAGGGTGCATACAAATAAACAAATTTGTTTACCATCTCGAAGTTGTACCTGTCTATTTTAACATTTTGAACAAGTCTATGGTGTGAATCGACTCTATTTGACGACAGAAAATACTTCGTTTTGTCGTCGTTAATGTGAAGGCCCATGTTCTTCGCCCCAGACTCGACATTAGAGAAAGCACCCGTCACTGTTCGTTTGGTTCTTCCCATAATATCAAAGTTATTTGTATATCCAAGATATTGTGTGGATTTTTGAAAGATGGTTCCACTTGTATTAGCTTTGGTGTTGGGCACTACTCTTTCAAGAACAATATTGAAGCAGTTACATGACAGCGCATCGCCTTGCCGAAGTCCTCTGGTGGTTGGAAGGTTCTGCCCAGTCTCTTCCAATTTTGACGCAACGAGCATTTTCCGGCGTCATCCTGATAAGTCGTATCAGTTTGGTAGGGACGGCAAAACTCAACATGGCATGGTATACGTGTATATGTATAATTCGTTCCTGTCTACTCTGTCATAAGCTGCTTTAAAATCGATGAAAAGATGGTGTGTTTCGATGCTATGTTCTTGGGTCTTTTGCAGGATTTGGCGTAGAGTGAAAATTTGGTCGATGGTATATTTTCCAATGATGAAGCCACACTGGTAAGGGCCAATTAGTTCGTCAGTAAATGACTTCAGGCGTTCACATAATACGCTGGACAAGATCTTTTATGCTATGCTTAAAAGGCTAATGCCTCTGTAGTTGGCGCAGAGAAGGCGGTCACGTTTTTTAAATATAGGTGCTTAAGTTCCACTCGTCGATCATGCTTTCTTTCGCAAGCACGGGTTTATCGTTTTTATTTATAAAAACACTCAAGCTACAGGTCGATTACATCCTCAAAGCTCTGGATATGTCAAATTATCATCTCACAAATAAAGAAGTTCTTCAAACAATCCAATCCTAAAGTGGATGGTTTAAAGACAGGATAGAACTAGCCGAGCAGGTGGATGTTGACCTAAACTATAGTAACCTTGCTTCTTGGAAACCAACTTTATATCACTTAAAAGCTCGTCTGGATAAAGCCTCAAGAATGCAATACACGGAGCAAGCCAAAAGCTCACTGCACGAATAGTGGCATTTTCATTTTAAGATAAAATCTTGTGATGTGACTCCATTTTTGTTTTTTCTTTTGGATTTTCATGACTGATTGGCACAATCTTAGTCCATTTTAAAGAACACGATTTCTTACAGTTTTAATCAAAATATTTTTTTTTTACACCAATAAATTCTCAAAACTTTAAGTTTGGAAAAAAAAAATATCTTAACAAATATTTGAAGTTTGTAAAATTAGGTTTTAAAAAGATTCTTATTAATATTTCTCATAAAGAGTTTCAAAGGGTATAAAAGCCTTACCAATATATTTCATATACAATTACAAAACAAATATAGGTACTATAAACAGCCTTTCTAACCCAAATAAATCGTAACTTCTCTAAATCATTTGCAATAAAAAGCCTTAGGGAAATTCAAAATGAAAATGTTACCCAAAACTAGAGCATTATTTACACCATACACAATATACTCCTAGCTAATAAAGGCGATTATGAAAGTTGAAAAAAAGAAAAATATATATAAAATTACTAGCTAAAACCCAAAAAACTCTTTAACCATAACTGCTTTGGCCAATTTGGATGTTAACATACTGACTGAGCCAAATAGCATACACAAATACACGAACATAAAACTTTCATGTTTACTAAACTTTTATTCAAATAAAAATAAGAACAAAAATTGGATAAAAAAAAAAACGAGTAAATTAAAATTCTTTTTTAGTTCCCTGGCGCTCTGCAAAAGGGAAGTGAAGATGATGAAGGAAGCAGCAGAAAGGTCATGGATGATTATTACGAAAAATATATTTAAGCCAAAAAATAAAAATAGAGTTTTTCAATCAGTGCTGTCGTTATTTTTAGTAGGAAAAACACAATTCTATTTGTACGTGAAACAAATTAATATAGAATTGAGAGAAAAACCTCTTGTATGGCCTTAGGAAATCTTTCCAAATGTCTTACTGTGGTGGGTGTATGCGTATCACGTTTCGATTTTCTATATGTTCAGTATTATTGATCCAAGCGTCACTTATAGATTCTGGTGAAAATGGTAAACAACGCTTTAATGACAGTAGGCAGCGTTTTAAGCTTTCGTCAGATTCAAGAAAAATTTTGACAATTCACTATAGTTAGCAATTTGCAAAGTATTTAGTAATTAACTAAGGAAGTTCAAAATTTTAGACCTTTCATTTTGTTTTGGTAACTAGTAAATTGCTAACTCCTTTTTATTAAAAAAAAACGAGCATCCAAACATGTCTAAAAATTAACAGTTCGTGAAAATAAGCAAAGTAAATTCGCTTAAACAGACCTATTAATTGGAGTTCCAAAATGTTAACTGCGCCATACCATCCATTGCTCTTATAAGAATAATTGTCCAGAAGTAGCCATTCTGTAATTGTGACATTAGCAAATTGTAACTAAATAGTAAGATGATACAATCGTTTAAAATTAGGCAAATCATCTTTTGAGCTTAGTAAATTGTTAAAAATGGGTTTAAAATTCTACAAAATTGTTTGAAATTGGGCGCATTAAATTTATCTCTATTTTGTCTACAACTAGGGTTGGTTCAAACCCTAAACGTAGGTACACAACCAAAGTCTAGGTTTGTTTTTCTAGAAACAAATATCAAAATCTGAAAATTGAGGGTATTGGCATCATCGAAACAGGATAAGCTAAGTAGAGAGCGTGATGCCAAACTGTTTTCTATAGATGGAAAGGCTTATTCTTCATAATAATCCGGGTCACCAAATTTGTCTGAGTTGAAATCTTTTAGGGCTCTAGTTATTATACGCATATTAAAAAGATTGAGCCGATAAAATTATTTAATCTTTCAAACACAGACGAAATCATAACACTTTTTAAGTGGCGCAGAAGTCCGTTGATAACTAGGGCCTAGTGACTTACAACTGTCAACTATTCCCGTATGCGAGTCATTTCAGGGATTTAAGGAACCTACAGTTGCAAGCCTAATCGGAACGGCTACTTTATAACTTGAAAAAGCAATGTTTATGACAAGAATTAATCTTGCAGGATTTTTACATTCCTCGCAAGAGGCAGAAAAACTTTGGATGCCACAGGCAGGGATTTAAGCCAAGACCTCTGGCATGACAATCCTACGCAGTACCATCACGTATTCAGTTAAAAGGTAAAGTAAAATCCTGCTGCAGATATAGATTTGACTTTTTTAACTTCCCATAGGAAATTATTGTAATTGGTCCGATTTGTCAAATTGAAAATTTTGACATTTTTCGACGTTTCAACGTCCCTAGAGTCGAAATAAAAGATTTTTAGAAAGACTTACGTTTGTACGTCCGTATGTCCGTACGTCCGTACGTCCGTACGTTCGCGACGTTTTTTCGTCGTCCATAGCTCAAAAACCAGAAGAAATATCGATTTCAAATAAATTTTGAGATAATAAGGTAAAAAGATGCAGAAAGGGCTCTCAAGAAAATTGCGTGAGCGTTTTTTTTTACCATAGCAGTTTGAAAAAAAGATGAAAATTTTAGTAAACCCAATATCTTAGAAACTAAAAACGCTAGAGACTTGAATTAAATTTTATATAATATATTGTAACGTGATATCAAAAAAGTATATTTTTTGAAAAAAAAAAATTCAATTAAGGTTTTTTTTTATAAATCAAAAAAATTGAAATAAAAAAAAATTGTCACCACCAAAATTTTACGGATTAAATATGATTTCATCTCCAAAACAATTTTGTGCAACGAAGAATAATGTTTTTGACATCTTTTAAAATTTTGAGAAAAAACAAATTGACAGGTTTTTGTATACAAAATAAAAATCCAAAAATAACATTACTCAAAGTTGGTGAAAATTGAATATCGATTCAAATATCTTTTTAAAACCTTGAAATTCAGGCTTCAAACTTATTTTATCTTATAAGAAATATTCTTTTCAACATTTTGAAAAATGTTGAGAAAAATCGAATTGACGGTTTTTTTACAAAAATATAAACCTACAAAAAATTATTAAAAGTTGGTAAAAATTGATTTTCGACTTAAACATCTTTTTAAAATTTGAAATAGTGGCTTTAGTTTACTTTTGTTTTTTAATATTGTTGTCAACATTCAGTCAAATTTTGAAAAAAAATCGAATTGACTGTTTTTTACAAAAATAAAAACCGGAAAAAACAAAAGTTGGTAAAAAATGATTTTCGACTCAAATATCTTTTCAAAAACTTGAAATAATGGCTTCAAACTAATTTTATCTTATAAGAAATATTGTTTTCAACATTCGATAAAATTTTGAAAAAATCGAGTTGACAGTTTTTTTACAAAAACATAAAACTCTAAAAAAAAACAATACTAAAGCTTGGTAAAAATTTACTTTCGACTCAATTATCTTTTCAAAAAATTGAAATAATGGCTTCAAACTAATTTTATCTTATAAGAAATATTGTTTTCAACATTCGGTAAAATTTTGAGAAAAATCGAATTGACAGTTTTCTTACAAAAAAATAAAACTCTAAAAAAAACAACACTAAAACTTGGTAAAAATTTACTTTCGACTCGAATAGATTTTCAAAAATTAAAAATATTGGCTTCAAACTTATTTTATTTCACAGAAAATATTGTTTTTAATATTCAGTAATTTTTATATAAAAATCCAACAGTCCGTTTTTTTATAAAAACTAAATCTATAAAAAATAGTAGGTACGCAAATTTGGTAAAAATTGATACGAGTGCATATAGACAAACTTTTAAGCAAGACAAATCGACAGACGGGATGGGAAGTTATCAGTGTGGGTCGCATCCCAGCCCCTTTTTTTTAAGACGTTGGTACGTTCGATAGCTCCTTGAGGCTCGATGGGTGTGTTCGTTAACTAGTATCTAAAAAACTCATGACGAAGTCTAATATTTCGACGGAGTTGTTTAAATTTATTTAAACTAATGTTTGCTGATTTAATTGCTTTTGTTTTTCCAACAAACTGACGATGACTCAAATTTTATTTGAAACTTTACTAAGTTTGTGATTTTGAACGTAGAGATCATAATTTTATATGCTTTTAAGAATATTCTTACTCTCGTTGAAATCAAAGAGGTTTGGGTTGATAAAGGGTGATTTTTTAACTATTATCTTTTTGGCAAAACTGGCTTAAACAGCTGACGTACGTTTCGTGTTTTGTTTCACTGTTAAACATCTTCAATTTGGTCAATAAACGTCTTATAAACGAACAACGCTTGAAAATTATTGAATTTTATTATCAAAATGCGTGCTCTGCTAAGAATGTTCATCGGGCGCTTCTTCCATTTTATGGTTAGTTTAATCGACGGCTATTCGGGCTATTCCGACTAAATTTCGCATCAAATTTACATTGTTGGCCATTAAACCACCAACACGCTTACGTGGAGTGCGAACTGAAAACAATATCCAAGCTGTATCGGCCATTGTTAATGATGACCATAAATTATCGATTCGTCGCCGTTCGCAGCTATTGGTCCTCTGTTACGTAACAACGTGCAAAATTTTGCGAAAGGATTTAGGTGTGGTGCCCCTCAAAATGCAGCTAGTGCAAGAACTGAAGCCGAACGAGATACTGCAACGTAAAATTTTTGAAGAATGGGCTAATGGAAAGTTGGCCGTAGATCCACATTTTTACCGAAAAATTGTGTTCAGCGACGCAGCTCATTTTTATCTCAATGGGTACTTAAATAAGCAGAATTATCGATTTTGGAGTGAATATCAGCGTTGCATGTGCAATGCATCCAGAAAAAGTCACAGTTTGGTGTGGTTTATGGGCTGGTGGCATCATTGGACCGTACTTCTTCAAAGATGATGTAAATCGTACCGTGAGATGATATCCAACTTTTTTTTGCCCAAAATGCAAAAACTTGACTTGCATGAGATGTGGTTTCACATCATTATTAACCCTCTTTTGCAATGGAGACTGCACTTGAAGAAGCTATATCCTTATGTTTATAAGGGCCCTGAAACATAGAGTTTACTTTACTAACGATCAAATTAATATACTCCGTGAAATCGAGCTAAGAAATAAAAAGAACTCCAAGATCTTTAAGACGATGAACGCGATGTAAATAGTGCTGCGATACTTTATAATCAATTAAACTAGAAGCACGATTTTTTTAAAGAAAGTATTGCCTGACATTTAATTGGGTAAAGGTTTAGGCTCATTCTTTTTGTACATAATAACAAAACTGTTAATATTCCTTTGGAGTTGTAATCGATCGTTTACAAATTGTACGCTCTTGAAGAATTTCATATCATCCGCAAAGATTAAAATATAACTGCATCGTACACAAAAGGGCACGTCATTGATAGTTAAGATAAAAAGTACAGGTCCTGAATGACTACTCTGGGGAACTCCTGATTTGGAAATGAAAGGGTCAGAGAAAGATCTTCTGAACGTGATAAGTATTTTTTTGAAGATAAGATGAAATCCATGTGATAAACTTGGGTAGGGTTCCCCTTAAGCCTTAAGCTTAAATGTGATGATGTCATGAGAAAGCTTTAGAATAATCAGTGTAGATACAGTCCAGCTCTTGACCTAGTGTTTATTACCTATAATATTCTTGCATTTTAAATTTAAATTATCACAAACCACTTGTTTAAAAAGTAAGCAAATACAGGACAGTTTAGAGATTGGTTTGTAAATACTAATATCAGACTTGTTACCATTTTTAAAGACTGGTGTGATAAATGCCTTCATCCATATGGTTTCGTATTTAGCTAAGCTCAAAGATAGTGAAAGTATGCTAGGAAGGTTAGATGCCACTATTTACTTACATTTGTTTAAGACAATTGAAGGAGTTCGCTGGTCCAGAGGAATAATTATCTTTAAGTTATGCCAAGTAATACAAGATTTAGTCATACGTCATTTGAACATTACTAAAGGTAGTCTATGGAAAGTGTTGCAAGTATTTTTTTTATAATAAACGGGCACTCAAGGGGTTATTAATACCCTTAACATGTTTAAGGTTTAAACACAGTGCGGGCGTTAGAAAAAAAGGGAAGGATTACAGACGAGATACCGATGCACATTGGTCTAAAAGTTTTGAATATCAAAATGATAAGAAAAAACAGAGCTGGGTAAAGCATTCCACATTCTCGATGTGCGGTTAAAAAAAGAATCTCTAAACTCCTATCCAAGATACTTAAACTTGGTTTAGGGGCACCTGCCCAAATATGCGAGTTATATTCAAGTTTTGGACGAATGAAGGCTTTATAAATTACAGAATATGTGATCATTCCATAAGACACCTCTTGTCTGTGATATTCATACCGAGTACTAAAAGTTGATTAGTTTCCTGGGTGCAAGTGCCGCTCATGGATAGCAGCATCGGGGTAGGGTTACGCTTTAACGACAGGAGACAGCATTGAGTTTTCGAAGCATTAAATTCTACACGGTTTTTGATTCCCCATTGTACAATGCTGTTGAGATCAGAATTTAATGAGCTTATCATACGCTGCCGTTGAAGTTCCACATCCGAAGGACAAGGATGAGAATCTAAAAACGAATATGAAAAGCTGAGGGTAATGTCATCAGCGAAACAATTTAGTGGGTTAGAAGTTTCAGACAAAAGATCATTTATAAAAATAAGGAAGAGCGTCGGCGACAAAACGGAGCCCTGGGGCACACCAGCGTTTATTTTGTGAACATCAGATTTGAACCGGTCCAACACTACTTGAATTGAACGGTCCGATAGGTAATTTCTAACCCAACGAAGAAGGGATTCTTCTATGCCAAAAGCACGCATTTTCGATAAGAGAGCTTGGTGCCAAACTCTATCAAATGCTTTTGAAATATCAAGTGCAATAAGCTTACTTTCTCAAAAACGATGTAAAGATTTGTTCCACTGTTTGGTGAGATAAACCATGAGATCATTAGTGACCTATTGCTACAAAAGATATACTGCCGGTCATTAAGAAGCTTCCGTTCTTCAAGAAATTTCTTAAGCTGAAAATTGATCAGCCTTTTCATGACCTTGGAAAGAAAGGACGTGAGTGCTATTGGACGATAGTTAGAGGGGGAGTATTATTCGCCTTTTTTAGGAACAGGCTACACAAATGCAGTTTTGCATCCACTCGGGAAGAGACCTGTAGAATAAGACAGATGGAAAAGCTTACGCAGTGGTTTTGCCAGCGTTGAAGAACATCTCTTCAGAACAATACAGGGAATAATATCCTGGCCAGCGGATTTGTGTATGTCAAGATCTCTCAGTACTCTTGCAACTGCACGAGTGCGAAAGAAGATTCGTCCCATAGAATCAAAATATAGAAAGAAATTCTCATCTATTTTTACAAAATAGCCAATGAAAGATTACTGAAAGTTGCTAGCAAACTCGTTACAAATTTCTGGAGCACTCCGTTTGAGATCAATGATACTTCTAAATAAGACTGGTCTCCTGATCTGACCCAGTTTATGTATGGAACTTAAAATTCAACTAAAAGAAGAATATTGCTATCCAAAGCAGCCATGTCCATAATATGATCGAAAGTAAGAGAGAGTTCATCAAAAGCTGAGGCTGAGCTTTTTAGAGGAGTCTAGATATTTAAAACAAAAACATCTTTTGATTGCAGCGATATTTGAAAGCAAATAATTGCAATTGTCAGGTTAAAAGGTAATGTTATGAAAGTCGTATACAAATTATTTCCAATATCTATAAAGACTCCACCAATTACTGAATTTGCTATATTCATTTGACAATTTGTCCTGAAAATAAAGAACACTTGATCAAAAAGTTCTATGTCTAAGATAGTGGCGTTTAACAATGTTGCAGTAAAAGCGAATAGATCGTATTCTAAACTCTGAGAATTATTACAAATCTTACTTGTTTTTCAATTAAGTCATAATTAGTTCTGGTCTGAATTTATATAATTTTCTTACAATTCTTAAAAATGTTTAATTCAATCACTTTCAAAAATAAAAACTATTCTACTGTGGATATTTTGTTTTTGATAATTTTTCACTGTACCATATCCAAAGTTTTCAGGGAACTGCCAAACCAAAATATTAGATATCAAATTTTACATAAACAATTTTGTCCATTATTTTCTATGAATCAAATATGAACGATTTATGAATGCAAATGGCATTTAAATTGAAAATCATTCAAGTCGTTTATTTTGATCCTAGAAAAGAGTTTTTTGATTTTTAGTAACACTACAAAGTTACTATTCTAATGCTAATAAAAACAAACACAGAAGGAAGTAATTCCCCTGTGACATGTTATAGTACTTTCAACAACACTGATTTGTTAAGCCAAACAGAAGCGCAATCCAAGCCTTTATGCAAATCCTTATCCTGTGAGATTTTTACGTAAACATTGCTACTGGCAAATTATTGTCCTTTGTATGAAACCAAATGGAATAAAAACACAAAGTTCTTCCTCTTGTTACCACATACTACATACATATATACCTCCTAGCTAGAGCTACCCCTAGCCCTACCTTACCTACCCTATACCAACAATGCCAGATTCCCAAATAAGATTTTTCATTTGAGCACTTTTTCATCCGTATCTAAATACGTACCTAACATTCCCAGTTTGAAATTTTGTGTTTTTGTTTTTGTTTTATTTTTTTTTATTTTGTTAACGAGTCATTTGAATGTTACTTTTTTATCCTTTCTAGTATCTATATACATATATGTTGTAGGAAGTAGGTAGATACAGGTATTACAAACACCTTTTGGAGTTATAAATAATTATTAAAATACGCGTGAATAAAAACAGGTGACATGCGGGGTTACTATGACAGCTTTTTGCTTTGGTAAACATAAAATATGGGAAATATTTGAAAAACAAAAAAATATAAATCATCAGAAGGAAATGAAAATATGTGGGACTAAGCAAAACATCAGGAACCTAGAGATTCTTTGTAAAGCTGTTAAGTCAGTTGGAAATTCTTCTTTATTTAATTTCGTAGAAATAATTACTATTATGCTTGGTTAAATAAATGATTATTGTTATTTTATGGTTGTGATAGATTTAGGTCTTAGGATTCTAAATGGTCCTAAGTTAAATTAACGGATAAGTATTACTTTTCCATATAACATTTATTTATTTTAAATTAAAAGGTTAGTTATTAAACTAGCTGACCCGGCCACGCGTTGCCTCGGCTAAGTTTTTTTTGTATATTACATTGCTGTAAACTATTTCAGGGGAATAGAGAGAGAAAATTAAAAAATGGACATCACCATGCTTTTTTACGTAGATTCCATTTATAAGAAAACATGGCGACGTTTTTGACTGATTTTCTACTACCGTTACCACTTTTTACAATAAAATTATTATTTACAAACGAAGATGGAAATTTTAATGCTGGTATAAGATCTGACTGATTTGGGATTTGAAGGTGAAGGACTTTGAACGCAAAAATCAGTACAAAAGAATTAAATTTAAAATGTATTATTATATGTTTTCAAGTTTATAACAAATGAGAATATTATAAAGTTTTTAGTAAATAACATGTGACAGATAAACATATAAATGAAATAGCTAGGGCGGATAGTTTAAAATCTTCTAACAATACTATTTATTATTTTAAATTAAAAATACTTTTAAGTTCAATTTTATTCAGCAATAATCGCTGCACAATATTTTTGGTTAACCTGTCTTTCGCTAAAACAAATAGGTCTGATGGTTTTACTACACGTGAATTTAGGACATTGTTTGGCCTTGTATCTTATTTATAGACATGGCAAAGTCTAATCAAATTAAAAACTGTAACCTTCTGAAGAGTATGGTAGAATCTGACGGTATCATTGAGAGACGTGGCAACAGGACCATTTTTCCTTTAAATCTGGCAGTTAAAATGGTTGCTTAAAGAATATTTCCGGTTATCTTTTTGATGACCAAACGTCTACATATTAATCAGTTCTGAAAAATGGCAAAAGAAATCAACGGTTAACACAGATGGCTTAAGGTTTCCACAGATGGTCTATCTGAATATTTCAAAAATATTTTTCAAATCAACCCAACAGCTACTTTCTAATACTCACAGCCGCTCGTGTGTGATGAAATATTGGACTCAGTTATATCAGTCAATGAAATACAACTCGTTCTCTAAAGAGCCAAGGACGGAAAAGCCCCACGTGAAGATGGAATACCCTACGAATATTTTAAAAATGCAACGCCTACTTTTTATTACCATCCACATACACTTTTTAATAAGATTTTTGATAATGCTGATGTACCGTCTACTACTTCTAAAAATCGATAATTTTTCCAATCCATAAGAAAGGTGATCTAAATGCAGTTGGATACTACTATTAATAGTGGTGTTCTCATTAACATGCTGGAAAACTTGGTGGATGTAAGCAACATTCTTACAGAAGTTCAAGCAGGCTTTAGAAAGAACTATTCGACGGTTGACCACATATTTACTTTAACATTAATAGTAAAAGCATTTCAAGCCAGAAACAAAAAAGTATCCACATTGTTTGTCGATTCTAAAGCTGCATTTGATTTGGTGAATCGAAATGCTTTATTTTTAAAAATTTAACAACTTAAAGTGTTAGCAAAATTCATTCAAATAATCCGTTGTTTGTACACAGATACTGAAGTTGCAGTCTAGGATGGCAAAACATATGCAAAACCATTAAAATCACTTAATGGAGTAAAGCAGGATGTCTACTCAGTGCTCTTCTATTTGCTCTTTTTAACTTCCCATAGCAAGTTATTTTAATGGGTCCGAATTCTCAAATTGAACATTTTGACATTTCTTGACGTTTCAAAGCCCCTACGCGGAAAGAAGTGTATGGCATTTATGACAATGCTAGTATGGCATTGAGACCCATACTAAAAAAGTATCGGTGATATTCCCACATTGTCTTGCAACAACTCCTATAAGTATGGGGTTATGTACTATACTGTATGGTACCAAAATCTTTGCTTGTAACACAAGGGCGCATAGTACGTTTGACGAGACAGTATTGCCTTCAGCCCCATACGGTACCGGAAATGTCACAATGGTACTAGTTTTTCCCGCGATTATTTATGGCGTTATAACCGATACCCTTATTGGATTACTGCCAATAGTGCAGATAGGAGGATCTTATGTTGCGTCCCGAAAATAAACAAAAGTGAGTCCCAAACGCGAGAAAAAATCTAATAAACTATTAGCAGTACTGATTTCCAATAAATCTGGTTGGCTTCTCGAAACTTATTTTTAGCTAACTTCAGATGTAACTTAAGTTTGATAAATCTTAAGTTTTGTCATAAATAAAGTTTCTGAACACAACCATAATGTTTGACATAAGATTTGACAACCAACTTATATGTCAATCATTCTGTCGCACTTCAGAACAAGGAGATTTATTTATTATGGTAAACTCCAAAAAAAAAAAAAAATCAGAACACGGAAAAAAGTATTACGATTGACGATATTGTGTTATGATCATAGTTATGATATTCTATCTTTGTGAGTGACGATTACCGCTACATGCGCGAGAACTTTCGTTACTTTTGTGATCCTTTGTGATAGTGACATTCCGAGTAGTGGCTCTTTTTTTTTGCTGATATTTTGTGATAGTGACACTTTACTGTTAAGTTACTGTTAAGTGAGCGAAAAATGTTCTCACTTTGAATAATTACGTTACGAAGTCGAGGAGAAGACGACCTGACTTAGGTCTTCGCAGTCAATCAAATGTGCGAAAAGCTATCTCACGTATGCTGACATGCGACGCTATTACATATGGAATGCATCATCGAAATCGTTTCAGCGTCGAAAACAAGGAACACCTGTTGAAGGACATCCAAATGTATTTTCTTCAGACGCTCTGGGTCGAATCTACACAGTACATCCAAATAACGATGAATGATATTATTTGCGTTTGTTTTTGCTGAATGTTCGAGGAATTTATTTCCTTGAAGCTCGCGGAGGAAACCGGAAAACGTTCTTAATGTCATTGCTTTTGGAGAGGATCAGATCGCGAAATGATATTGCTCTAGCGTTAGCTTCATCTCGAATAGCTGCGACTCTGCTAGATGGCTGACGAACTGCGCATTCTGCCTTGAAATTACTATTAAATATGCAAATCACCGAAACAACAATTTGCAAAGTCGGCAAAAATAGCGTAATGGCCAAGATCCTACAGGTATGCAAATTAATTAATGGTCTATAAGAGGTCATTTAAGGAGCTGGATAGAACATTAAAAGATCTTCGTGACAACCAAAATATTTTTGATTCTGTTGTCAGGTGATTTTCGTCAGACTCTCCAGTTATTGCCCGATCGACTGTTGCTGATGAACTAAATGCATGCCTAAAATCAATGAATTTGTATCAGCACGTAAAGACACTCCAATTAGCAACTTACATGCCAATATTTTTGCAACATGATGAATCTGCAAATGTGTTTCAGAAGCGCTTGTTAGATATTGGAAATAATAAAGTTGCAATGGACACCTCAACCGGATTCATCACATTACCCTCAGATTTCTGTCACATCACAGATTCAAAAGAGGAGCTTATTTAGCGTGTTTTCCTAGATATAGCGCAAAAGTTCAATAACCATAATTGGCTGGGTGAACGAGCAATATTGGGAGCGAAAAATAAAGATGTCAAGGATTTCGATGCGACCATTCAGAATTTTATTCCAAGTCAGTTGGTTTCCTTCAAATTGGTCGACACCGTTATTAACCAGGATGACTTAGTCAACTATCTCACCGTGTTTTTAAATTGAATTGCCTGGATTACCACCTAACAGTTTGCAGTTAAAAGTAGGATCAGTTGTCATCATGCTGCGTAACATCAACCTCGACTATGGAATGGAACAAGACTGTCTGTGAAAAAACTGATCAATAACGTCATTGAGGCAACAATCATAAAAGGAAAATACAAACGAGAGGATGTCTTGATGCCGCGAATACCGATGATTCAAACGGATTTACCATTCGATTTTAAACGCTTACAACTTCCAGTACGTCTGGCGTTTGAGATGACTGCAGATTTAAATGGTTTGAAGCTGTTGAGAGCCCATTGAAACTTTGTCCTTGTGGATATGATAAACTGAAAAACCAATATGATTGTTGCAAGTTGCGGTTAGATAACTTCCAGTAAAATTAGTATCCAATATTAAGTTCAGCGATTCTTCACTTAAAATTGTCCACGAGTCATCTGCATTTTTCCCACAGCTTGACATCGCTGGATTAGTTGAAAGGAATATTCCCGGTCTTATTAAACTTTGGAGCATTCCACACTTGGACCCCTTTTTGTTTTAGCTCTCCTTCAGTTAAACTTCTCATCTAGTTAGCTTTTCATTTGATTGTAGATGTCAATAGATGATGGATAGAAGCCAGAAATATTATGTTAAAGACATGTCTTCCATTAAGGCACTGGTAAGGCTTAGTGGACCATTAATTGACTGTGTACAATTTACCAGTAAGTTCAATATTAAATGGAACATTAACTTAAAATTATTACAAGGAACCGCAGTGTGATTAGACTCATATTTAATTGTCTGTAATCAGAGCGTTTTTGAAAGAATAACTATTAAAGTGGCCGCCTAATTGTTAAAGATTGACGATTGGTTTTTAGGAACCCATTTTGTAGCACATTCATCTAGACCTACTTAAACTTATTTTCTAAAAATTACAGTTCTTGAAGTACTCGTAACATTGTTAAATATACTATAAATAAACTGGAAGTATAAAACAATTCACGATAACATAAAAGACTTCGTTTTGCTCGTATAAAATTAATTTCTATCCCACTGTGAATCATAAATGAAGAAATCCATTTTTTCGGTAAACACAACAAGTTTCAAAAATATTATCTACTCCTTGTAAAGCAACAAAACATAAAGATTATTTTTATCCACGATGTTACACAAAAAAAAATCAAATACAAAAATATTTCACGTTATGCTTTTATACAAATGGCGCTTATTACGTTCAAGGTAAACTGAGAGTTATCTTCTAACCTGATGTTTAATAAGCACAAAAGTTTCATATTTCCATAATATTATGTATTTATAAACCTTGGAAAAAGGTAATGTTTTAAATTTCACAACTGATTAACATATTATTAGATGGAAGTTCGCTTTTCCCACAAATATCAAAAACCACCACATTTTGACAGTATAATACTTTTTTGTTTAACTTTACACCTATCACATTTCTCTCACATTTCAAAAAGGATCATATCTGATTTGTATTCTAATTTAAAATCAAAAAACTTTTTAGAATTCCCGGAAAAATAATTATAATTACTCAGATAATAATGGTAGTTAGGTTTTGAATAATTGAGGTCTTTCTATGCAGGTGTTAAGTTTTTCGATAATCATCGTTCAGGAAAAAGTCAATCATAATTAGAATATTAAGGTCAAGGATATTATTTCCAATTCTGAAAATCTGTAAACCTCTATTCTACAAGTTCCAAAACAGATTTTAATTACTTCCCTTAGTTTTGCTACATAATAAACTATATACGAGGAAATGTGTATGTTTCCTTTTACTTCGATTTATTATTGTAATGTAAGTTTGTGAAGGTGCGTGTTGTTGTGCGTGATTAAAGATTCAAGTTTGATTTTTGTTCTCATGCAAAACTTACCTCACGTAATCCCTATGTATTTTCACCTCCCCTCCTTCCACTGAGCCCTCACAGTCTACAGTCTATATCACAATTTCAAAGTAAAAGTCAAAGCAAATATTTCGATATCATCTTCGTCATATATCTTATGATTTGTGTTGTTATTTATTTTTTGTATGAACGTTAGACTATAATACGTTAAGGTGGTCCTTAAAGTATGATAAGACGTTACTTTAAAAATATAAATGTTTTACAAAAAGTAACAGTGTGTTTGTATACACATTTCAACGAAAATTAAATTGTTGGTCGAAGACATAGCTCTTGCAATGTAACCTTGAACTAGTTTTGGCACGAAATTGTCAATTCTGTTGATTCGAGCCACGTTGTATAGGACCTCGTTGGAATAGTAATACACGTAAGAATATTCGGCTGTTCGATATTAGCCTGTGCAGCGTCGTAAACACTACCCTGAAAGTTGTCAGAACAGCATTTATGTGTCTGTCGAAATACAAATATTGATCTAACCATATACCGACGTACTTTACTACTTTTGCTCGCTAATGGCTGCCCGTGAAGATCAACGATGACCATCTTGCGCAAATTCTTGCAGGTATCCCTCGTGGCCCTAGCCAATGGAGTCTTGAACAAAATTGTTTCCGGCTTCTGGCCATTTATTTTCAGTTTCCAGTCGTCGCAATATCGCTGAATCTTGTCGAAATCACGCTGCAAGAGAATTCTAATAACCTCAACCTTTCGGGTAGTTCTGTACGCAATTAGATCGTCGGCGTACGCGAATGTCTTTGTAAGATTACCTATCAGATCGCTGCTGTAAATGTTGATGAAAATCGGCAAAATTCACCGCTCCCTGTTGAAGACCATTTTTAATTAAGAGTGGTATGGTAGAAGTTACATTGCCACTTTTGACAACAAACTTTCCACCGTTAAGCACATCATAAAGTATATACATACATCAATGGCTTGCTTATTCCAAGCCTGCTTAGTTTTAGGTAAAGACCCTCTAACCATATGGCCTTTCCGAATCAACAAGAACAGCACCTGTGCATTGTTGTTTTGATTTATTCCATTGGATATCAGAAACGAGTTTAGACGAAGCATGAATTCGGTTATAACCCGCCTTGAACCCGAACTGTTTATCCGGAATTATTTTGTTGTCCGCAGCCCACTTAGTCAGAGCCTTGTTGATGATCTTTTCGAAAACTTTGCTGATGCTCGGAAGAAGACTTATCGACCGAAGATTTGACGGGTTGGAGTTGTCCTTTCCCTTTTTCGGGAGAGGATGAACCACAGCGGCTTCCAATGCACTGGATGATATGCATTATTCAGTGCTTTGTTGAAGAGTGTGGTGTAAATGTCAATTGCTTCCATCGGTAAATGTCTTAGTTCCATCGACACCTGCTGAAGATAAGCTGAAGCTCAACATTCGTCACTAACAGGGGACTTGGTCCCGTTTGCTCGGCGATTATGGCATTTGCCAAGGAATCGTCATCGAACCGCATGAAACCACGGTTCTCAGATCGCCATTGTGTAATATCACTTCGAAGGTAAAAGTGATTAAGTAGGGCTCTGTTTTCCAGGTCGTGGTTGGGGCGAATGCTAACCTTGTACACTTGTTGGAAAGCAGCTCCCACCACCTCCACTTTTTCCTTCGGATCTTCAATTATGTAAAAGTCATCGTCAAGGATGGCTTCTTCTGGATCTATCTACGATGTCCGGAGTGCGTCTTTGTTCTCTTCAGTTCTTTGGAGTTTCAGACACGGAAGGTCATAATCGATTTTTTTTTTCCTGAATAAGTTGTTGATTTTAGGGTACATACTAGGGTAACTGGAATTAACTGACCAGATCTTGTGGTCCCAGTACTTGTTAATTGATAACCTCTATTGTCCTTAATCATTAGATTGACCTATTTTATTGACGACTTCAGTGTCCTAACCTCCAAGTCGTGTGGGTCTGTAAGTGGTCTGTAGAAGTTTTTGAGTCTTGTCAGTAATCCACTCTTGTGCTTACGAAGTGCGTCAATAGGTGCGTTTCTGTAAGCGTCCATTTGGTCCCGTTCTTTGTACTTTGGTATTGTCCATTCCATCGTTCGTTCTATTGTTTCGTCCATCAGTTTTAAATGTTGGTCAATTTGTATTTGTCATGTTTATGTTGTTTGGTGGGGGTATGGCACTCGAACGAAGTTCGCTCGCTAAGGCGTTGGTGAAAGGAGGCCAACGCATCTTACTGTAATTGTAAGAGTGCGTTGCAACGTATTTCTTATCTTAGAAACTCTTTTGGCTATGGAGCTGCAATTTGAGTGGGTGCTTGTCATCAAATGGCTTAGTAAGTGTTTTAAATTTTGAATTCCTTGCTTAAAGGGTGGATCGACAGAGATTGTTTCGGTAAATATATGTTAGTGCCAGAACTGCCCTTTAACCACCTTCATTATCAGTTCCAGCATTTAAAAACAATACAATATTTAGTGAATGTTTCCCTTAAACAATATTTTGATTGGTTTCTGTGAACAAAAATTGGATTCATTTTGGGACTGAAACTTCAAAATCAATCGAATGTCAATCCTTGTTTCCCATTAATTTTAAAGCAGTCTTGCGATTTTTATCTTTGGTATCATTTTTAAAAATTGCTGAAGTCTCAGAATATAATCGATTTCTTCGGTACATTAAAAAGTGCATCCATTTATTATGAATTTTGTCCCTCTTGAGTTTGCTAAAACTTGTCATCTAAGGACTTCTAAGAACGTTTAATTTACGATTTACTTTTAAAGTTATTGAAGTTCACAACTAAACATGTATACCTACCTTTATTATGAATTTATTGTTAAAAATTCGTATTTAATAACTTTCCTAACCTTCGACTTTCAAGAAGATATTCACACTAATACCTTTGAACACCGGGATTTCAAAAACATAAACTACTTCATAGTGCTGTTTTAAGTTGTAAGACTTTTCGATACGCTTGTTATTTTAAAAGCTAAAAGCTCCCTTCCAAGCACAAATGCAGAGACTTCGTCTTGACATTTTTTATTAACAATACTGTTTACTTCAAAACAAAACGGTCTTAGCTATAAGTTCAGCAAAGGTTATGTTTTCCTGTGCTCGTTTTAATATTTGTCAAAGCAACAAACAAATTGGGAAGCTACTTAAGCGAAATAATCAGATTGAAGGCTTGAGCCCGAAATTCGTTTGCAGCTCTATCTCCAACAGCACTATCAATACCACTGCAGCAACCGCTTAAAATACAGAACCTTTAAGTAAATGATCGTTTAAATTTACTACTATTTGTTCAAAAGATGAGTTTAAAAGTGTCCTCTCTATTAATTTAAACGCAGAAGCTCTTTATCAAATGCATCCCTTAATGCTTAAATTTTTTGGTCAAGTGCGTTTTCAATTTAAAAAAAAAACTATACCAGTGCCTAAATCGTCCAGTTGTGATGGTTTTAGGCCGATATCTATCCTACCTTTTCTCTCCAAAGTTTTTGAAAAAACATTCTTAACCATGAAAATTTATTAACTTCCAGGCAGTCTGGCTTCCATAAGAAAAATGGTTGTATAGAGGATAGTCGAAAGGCCTATTGAAAAACACTGCACAATTCTGTAGCACGCTGGTGGTTCTTAATTACGCATAACTTGTCTATTGGGACTCATTGAACATATTCCAGTCTTTGAATGAAGACATTGAAGTAGTTAGCACAGGTTGAAAAAACATGGCATCAAAATGCTTTGTTATTTCTAGGAATAAGCTGGAGCGTTAATACTTTTCTCCTTCCATCTTATATTCTTATCGTATGGAGTTTTTGAAACCACAAAGAACTTTTGAAGGTGTAGTTTTCAACCGAACATTTACGTTCTTCGCACGCTTTGGTCTACTTTTAGGTTCTTATGTTTGCATTTCTGACAACGAAAGTAAGCAAAAACCAACTGTTGCAATTAATAGTGCGGTACGGTATGCATTTGGGATACGGCGGCGACGTTTTGAGCGTGTATCACAGCATTTTAAAAAACTCTTAAGTATGTCTTTTGAAAGTATAGGGTTTCTCAATAAGGGCGGGTAGATGTTGCGTTTGCTGTGTGGCACGTAGCGGCTTTCTACTGGAACCATATCTCGTCTAAGTCCATATGGTTCAATTTGGGTCACGTAGGTTGGTGTTGTCCTATACCCTACAATTTAGTTTGTTAACACAGCTATTTATCCAAAAATGCACCTCGTAACTAAATATGATTTTTCGGCCAAAATTGTGTCCTCTTCCAAACGATTCGAAGCCCAGTCAGCGAACAAACGGCGTTGTCTATGGTCATAAGCTTTGAACTCCTGGGTTAGTTGGATCTTGTACGGATGTAAGCTAAAGTCCTGACACAAAATTTGTCAAGTTAAAGTCTGCTAAAGGCCGAGTTGTTGTGCACTGCGAGGAATAGACTGCCGTAGGGTGTGCAGTGCACTTTCACGGACCGCGGCAATGTTCCCGGTCGATGTTGCGTTCCTTTTGAGTACGGGTTTGACTGATTGTTTACTGAACCGGTTGTCTCAAATTTGGCCCCTACCGTAAAATGGGCGTAATTCGCGCAACGTTTGCGTTAACGAACACACATTTTGACAATAAGGTTTCGTCATTTGAACGCTATTCAATCGTGACATGATGACTGCGAGGAATAGACTGCCGTAGGGTGTGCAGTGCACTTTCACGGACCGCGGCAATGTTCCCGGTCGATGTTGCGTTCCTTTTGAGTACGGGTTTGACTGATTGTTTACTGAACCGGTTGTCTCAAATTTGGCCCCTACCGTAAAATGGGCGTAATTCGCGCAACGTTTGCGTTAACGAACACACATTTTGACAATAAGGTTTCGTCATTTGAACGCTATTCAATCGTGACATGATGATTTGGATATAATAACGAACAAAATATCTACAGGCGCCAATTTAAAAACCCTTTCTTTTCAGTTTTCGAACTTTAGCTTTATTTTCGGATATAAAACCAGTTGACTTGTTCAATGAAATGGATCTCGATTCATTTGGTGCATATCAAGGAAATCGACCTTGAAGCCTTAAGACGTAAGTTTTTATGCCTATTACTGTGCAATATTGTTTGTGGAATGCCAAAGATCGAATAAGAACCACCCTAATGTAGGTACTTAGTTACATGTATATGTATTGTAAGTAATGTTTCTATTTTTTGTTTATATTTTTTTAGAAAACATTCTATTTGAACTTATAGCGGAAAAATTCAAATAAAAAAAGAAAACTAAAATAACTCATAGGTAAAGTATAAGCTCATAAATGTTCTTTTTCATATAAAGGCTGCCTGATGTGTGTCTGCCTTTATTCGGTTTATTGATTATATTTCCTGCAATATTTTATGATGATCCACAACAACAAAAATTGAAGGGTAAAGTGTTTTTATTTTGTCTTCGTTATTTTAGAGGGCATGAAGGAAAATGAGCATGTGTTCAATTCCAGTCTGGAAATAATATTCAAGTGCAATTTTCTCAGTTTTTCCTAAGAGACTGAGGAAAATTTACACAGCCAAACACACACACACATCCACTTCGACAAGACATACACATTGAAACGTGTCCTTAATATGGTACGTCTTATGATACGTTTAGTTTATGCTTGGGTGCTTTTCAATTTATCGAAATTACAAAAGGTTCTCGCCCCCTACGGTGGTGGAGGCCCCGATATGGTGGAAGAATGGCACTGCCTGCGACTTCAATCAGTTTCTTTTTTCTTACAAAATATTATCGTGTCACATATACGAAAATCGTCAGCATAATACTGTTATTAGCCCGTATTATGACTTATATATAATATAGTTATACTGTTATGGTGTATCTTACATAACTCTGTCAAAAAATAACTAACTTGGTGGATGGTGTGTGGTGTGGCCTGCCTTCCATGACTAAATAATGTTAGACAAGAATCTATAATTTTGTGTTTCTTTTCGAATGCCATAATTATATGGTTGGAATTTTTTCTTTCGTGGTGATATGTATACTTTAATGACTTATTTTTAAATTTGGGAGAAAATTAATATTGGGTTGTAACTTATAAGTTAATAGGTAGCTATAATGACTTTAACATTTAAGAAGGTTAATCCTAATTTTAGTCGTATCGTTCGATAATGGAAACTTGTTCAGTTCAGTTGGGAAATCTTAGATATTTGCATTTGAAATCGAAAATTGAAACATGTTTTTGGAGGTAAGGGACAATAATTGAACTAAGTAAGTTTGGAATCGAAGTAATTTGGCAAAAGAGTAATGGACGTTGCATATATTGATCTTCCTCGAAACGAAGACGTTCTCACTAAATTTTAAATAATTTATATTAACGTGTCCAGCATTTTATTTTCTTAATAGATATCTAGAAGTCCAAAGGGGGGAGTGCGTCGTAGGGGTCGGCTTACCACCGATGATATGTGCAAAGCCTGCAATAACGAGTACGAGAAGGAATATACAGCCCACTTTTTATGTCACTGCCTAGCCTAGGCATTTGGGCTTTATTAAAACATCTAAATGGCTAAAACAAAAATATCCAATAACATCATAGTTTTTTAAATTTTATTTTCAGGGAAGTTTAATAGTTTGGGGTATAACAATGTTGCTATTAATACTTTTAGAGAGTTTTTTTTATTGAACACGCACTCAAGTGGATATGAATACCCTTATAATGATTGTACACAGTGCGTGTAATTATGAAGGGAGGATAGGATTTTAAAGGAGATACCGATGCACATTGGTTTTGAATGCCTACACATTGTAATAAGTGGGAAATATTGAGTCTGGTAAAGCATTCCACATTCGTGTAGTGCGTTTACAGTACGACCGAAATTGGGCTCAAGGGTAAACTGATGGGCATTCCTAAAAGAACGTGTATTAAGGCTGAATTGTTGGAGGATAGGAATGCAACTGGCTATTTTATTAGACCATTGTTTATTGAGTAACAATAAAATAATGAGAGACATTTTTTTTTATAATAATCGCACACTCAAACGGATATACTACCCTTATTATGTAGACATAGTGTGAGCACTAGGAAAGGGAGAGAGGGGTTGAAAGGAGATGTCGGTGCACATTGGTTTTGAATTCCTGAATATTGCAATAGCTGGGAAAGACAGAGTGTGGCAAGGCATTCCACATTCGCATAGTACGGCTAAAGAACGAATCTCTGTACTTCACAGTACGACCGATGTTAGGCTCGAGGGTATTACAGTATTACGAGTATTACAGTTGAACTGTTTAAGGGGACTAATGCAGCTGGCTATTTCTTTAGAGCATAAACCATTAAAATAGGTAACGGTAAAAGAGGGTGAGACAAGAAACATTTCGACGATGTTCAAGTGACGTAAATGATCTTATGATGGTAATATCACCAATCAATCTAAGAGGCTTAAGTAAGTTGCAGGAGTTGGTGCTCCATGACATGAAACCTTATAACGGTGCTCGAGAGATGAAAAAGTTTCAGTTAGACAACGGTCACCGTTCATTTTTAGAGCTCTCTTTTGAATTCTGTCCAAGAGACTAAAATGAGTTATAGGAGCACCTGCCCAAATATGGGAATTGTACTCAAGTTTTGGATGAATGTAGGCTTTATAAATTATAGCCACATCAGAAGGGCTAAAAAACTTCTTGCATCGTTGGAGAAAACTAAAACACTTAAGAGCATTTTTGGCGATGTCAAATATGTGATTACTCCACAACAAGTGGTTTGTAATGCACATACTTAGGACTGATAGCTCTTCAGCCTCCTCGATGCAAGTACCACTCATGGATAGTGGCATTGGGGGGTTACGTTTTTGCGACAGTAGACAGCATTGAGTTTTCGAAGCATTTAATTCTACACGGTTTTTGATTCCCCATTGGACAACGCGTTCAAGATCAGAATTTTATGAGTTTATCATACGCTGCCGTTGGTAGGCCACATCCGAAGAACAAGGATGAGAATCTAAAAACGAATATAAAAAGCTAAGAGTACTGTCATCAGCGAAATAATTTAGTGGGTTAGAAGGTTAAGACAAAACATCATTTATAGAAATAAGAAAGAGAGTCGGAGACAAAACGGAGCCCTGGGGAACACCAGCGTTCATTTTGTGAATATCAAATTTGAACCCGTATAGTACTACATGAATGGAACGGTCCGTAAGTTAAAGAGCTTGATGACAAACTCTTTCAAATGCTTTTGAAATATCAAGTGCAATTATCTTACTTTCTCCAAAACGATGTTAAGATTTGTTCCACTGTTCGGTGAGATAAACCATGAGATCACGAGTGGACCTATTGCAACGAAAGCCATACTGCCGGTTATTAAGAAGCTTCCGTTCTTCAAAATATTTCTTAAGCTGAAAATTGATCAGCGTTTCCATGACCTTGGAAAGAAGGGATGTATGTAAGTGCTATTGGACGATAATTAGATGGAGAGGAGGATTCGCCTTTTTCAGGGACAGGCTGGAAAAGTGTTTTTTTTTTCATCCAGTCGGGAAGAGACCTGTAGCATAGGACAGATGAAAAAGCTTACGCAGAGGTTTTGCCAGCGTTGAAGAACTCCTCTTCAAAACAATAGCGGGGATACTATCGGGGCCATTGGATTTGTGAGTTGTGCATGATTTTTAAGTACTCTACAAACTGAATGAGTGCGAAAGAAGATTCGTCCCATAGAATCATTAACGTTTTCAAGTACTGGCAAAGTCATGTTACTCACTGGCAGCATCGAATTAACAGCAAACTGTGCCGGAAGCAAATTGCCTTAAACAATTGGGATTAGGTAGGGAATGTCATTGGAATTGGAACCGACGAATACGTAGTGTTATACGCACATTTTTTAAAAATGACCAGAAATTTGTACTACCATTGGGACATTGTAGTATTTTTTGCCGTAATTTATGGTCATGCGAATTTTTAATTTTGTATCAATTTCATGCAAAGTTAAGAAGGTAGACATCTTTGGTGGAATAATCGGAAAAAAGCAATTTGCAGTACAACACTTAGGATAACGGATTCAGGCTTATCGATTTTGTCGGGGGTCAACAGTCATCGTAGCCATATTGCAATCGACGCTAGACATGCTTCCAGCATCATATCGAAGAACTAACATCGACCCGGACCAATACCTCGTCGTAGTAAGGCAGCACTTCTGGTTTTCAGAATGAAGCCAAACAGGGGAATACGTCGAACGACTACAATCGCAAGAGATCGTCAAATCCTTCCCTGACCAAGTCACAAGTAACCTCTGTCGAGGTTCATTACATTGGCAAGATGAAATCAGAGAAGCCACCTCTGATGTTCTGGGTTTCAAACAACCATCAACAAGAAACCCCTGGCTTGATGAGGAATGTTGGCATACAATTGCAACCAAACAACAGGCACGCAAAACGCCGCTGTACAGGAGGCCAAGAGTTCCTCCCGGGTCCAATGAGCAGAAGAGGAGAGGGGAGCGAAAAAGAGAGAGCTTGAGAAGAGTGCTGTCGAAGATGTTGAGAGGTTCAAAAGTAGAAATGAAGTTCGGAGGAAACCAAATTCACAAGTACATAAACCTCGAACCGAAGGCTGCATATACGAAAGCGGAGTTAATGCTGAGGATATGCAAGAACCACTTCTGCAGACTGTATAACGGCAACAACGAACTGAATTCCGCTGTCGGGCGGAATGATCCATTCAATCTTGACGACGAAAGCCAATAATCCTGTCTTCTCGAGTAAGCCGAAGTAAAGATTGCCATATCTGAGCTGAAGTCTTAAAAAACCGCTGGAGCAGATGGATTAGATGCCGACCTCTTCATAGAAGTTGGAGATAATTTAGTTAGGAGCATGCAACAATCTATCTGTAAGATATGGTCGGAAGAAAGCCTGCCCGATGAATGGAACCTCAGAATTGTTTGGCCGATAGTGAAAAAAAAAGAAATTTCACATCACATAACTTTGGGGAAGTCAAGGACTTCGACTACCTAGGCTCTACTATGAATTCAGAAAACTGCTAACCGCTGTTTCTATGGGCTAAGAAAGCAATTGAGCAGTAAAGCCCTTCCTTGAGCGACCAAAGTGTCAGTATATAAGATCATTATCCTTGTCCTGCTATGCTATGCGGAAGCTTGGATTATTAAAAAAGCATGAAAGAACATTGGGTCCCGTATGCATAGAAAGTGAGTGGATGGAACGACGAGCTCAACGGGCTGTACAGCGGCATAGACTTATATATAAATTAGGTGGTGCAACAGTCCGTAAAGAACCAGGGCCTAGTGACTTACAACTCTCAACCATTCCTGTGTGGGAGTAATTGCAGGGATAGAGGGGACCTGCAGTTTATATGCCGAATCCGAATGTCTAATTTGAGAAATTACTTTTTTATGACAAGAATTACATTTTGAGAATTTGTCAATTTCTCGCAAGAGGCAGGGATCGAACCCAAGACCTCTGGCATGACAGTCCAACGTACTAACCATCATGCCACGGGTATAGACTTATCCAGAAGAACAAACATCCAACGACTGATATGGCTGGTTCGTGTAGGACAAATGGAAACAAACATTTCGGCCCGGAAAGCCTTCGAATCCACAGCACAGCGCAGTAGAGGAAGACCGCGGATCAGGCGGGCGCACAAATGGGAAGTGACCCCAACAACTAGCTAAGGACCGAGCTGGATGGAAAAGTTTGTTGAGTGAGGCCCTAGTGCACTCAGGACTGTAGCGCTACCTTCTCGAATATATCTCAACAGAAAAGCGACAACAAAATTGCCTTCTATTTCAAATATTTTAGCGGGCACCAATGGGAAGTTATAAGTGTGAGTCTCATTTCATCCTCTAATTTATTATTTTTAGCACCGTTCTTTCAATTAAGTCCGTGTTTTTGTTTAATTACTCGAACAATTTTTTAATATTCAAAAAATGTTGAATACCTCTATACAAATGTATATTATACAATTTTATGCAAAATTACTTCTTTTATTAAACAAAACAAAAATTCAAAAAGAAAACCAATTTTTCTCGCATACGCAACGCATACCTTGGTACTAAGGAAAGTCCATTATGGTATCACTGATTGATATTAATCTTTCTTTTGCATTACTTGACGTGTATTTGACATGAAAAGCAATTCATTTATTTTGGACTGATGTCCAAGTCCAGATAAAGAAGAAGAAAACGAAGAAGTAAGGTTGGAGCTTGTGGTGGTGTCAAATCAAGAAGAAATAAAAATTATTTAAATTTATTGTCGAATATAATGGGCTATATGAAAGCTAAAAAGTTCTCTTAATGGTTTATGGTTTAGGGCCTCCTTATTTTTGTTTTGTATTACGATTTTGCAGGTGAATACTTTATTTTAATCGTTCGTAAGTTGAAAATTTAATAGTTGCCTGCCTTATATAAGAGTTTGATGGATGTGAATTAAAAAGTGGTTAAGCTTCCTTTTTACTCTTAAATAGGTCTTATTAAAAGATTCATGACATTTAAATCACGCTTCTTTTGGAAAAAAAACCCCTTAAGATGGAGGGCGTAGCTTTTACTATGAATTTAGGAGGTAAGTTATTGATTCAGTTGATAAATGGGTTAGACCACTTTACCACTCATCACAGTCGCAGCCTCATTTATTCTCAATGCCAAATAAATGAATCTCCACAAAATGAAAATATTCCTCCAGCGAGAGCAGCTCGCTACTATACCCGAAGCTTAAACGTCAACTTCATACAAACGCGCACAAATTGTCGACTTATGGAGGTATAAAGTGAGAAAGGCGTCATTAAATGCTTATTATTTCAACTTTACGCTCCATAAGGTGCTCGAAATGGCATATCTAAAAACAAAGGCTACACAGTCCGCAACGCTGCCAACACCATCATCGCCATACCGCTAGCGTCACACATAAAATTCCAAAAACAAAACTATATTAAGATTGAAACGAAATCCCTGTACTACACTCGTACGATCTGCTCTGATAATATAGCTCTGCTCTGCTGATACTGATGGCCGTGATGTTCTGATTCTGGATGCTGTGCACCAATGGTAAATGGGTGATATTTGAATGTCTGCTATGAATTGATTAAGGATTCTTCCCCGGAGATGAGTTTTCCAATGTACAAGTACATATACTGAACTGTTGCTGACTTAGCTGAATGCCTCGAAATGAGTCGGCATCTGAATCCGAGGCAATTGGCCAACCGACCAGAGGCCCAGGACTATCGCACAAACCTCCGAGAACGATGACGATGACTATGACGACGGCGAAGATGAGAGCTAAGTTAATGAAAAGGAACAAAAACCTGATTAGTGCTGTGTACTTCACAAGAGCTACCAGATATCCTCTTGATTACATTCATTCCTGGAAAATTATTTATATACATATAGGTATAGGTGGGTCTGGATTGTGGTATGTAGGAACGAAGCTATTCGTGGAAGGTTTTTTGAAAATACCCACTCTTGGGCTTAAGTGGTTGAGTTCAATGAGAGACTTTATGGGGGAAAATTTCACAAAAAAAAAGAACCTGGCAGGAGCAGATGGTAAAAAGTTAGATTTTAATTAAACGAAACGTAAAGTTATTTACACCCAAACCAGACAAAACCAGGTAAGAAAAATATGTAGGTTGTAGGTTGTAGGTTGTAGGTTATAGGTTAGGTTAGGTTAGATTACGTAAAAGTATTAAAATGTAATAAAACGTTTCTGCAAAGGATGTGCCGCAATTAAAGAATGAATATATCTCTTCTGCAGATGAAAAACCGAAGGAGAACAAGACGAACTTGAAGTATTGTCTTACAGCCTTTTTAAATCCATATATTTATTTGGACTTGGATTAAAGTTGCCGCCTTCTATAGTTTTAATTTTGTTGTTGTATATGCAATTAATTCTCACATCACTTTTCAGGTCCAAATTCACAGTCAACTTGAATATTATTTTTGTGGTAACTATTAAAAGTTTAGGGATTATAAATTGGTTGTAACATGAAGTTTCACTTTGTTTTCTGTTGTTTTTTTTTCGGTTAGTTTGGGAAAAAGAAAAACTTATTTTCTACATGGGCTATCCTAATGTTTTACCTTTTGGGATTGAATAGAATACATTAAGGGGAAAAAACAGGGAATTCCAATTCACTTAGTTTGCTCAACTTTAATTTTTGAAATGTATGAGAATTTTTGAATATTTTCACGGCGCAATTAATCTTCGAACATTAAGTTACAAAATTGTTGAAAATATTTATTATTTGTAGTACCCGTGGCAGGATAGTTAGTACGTTGGATTATCGTGTCCAAAAAGCGGCTCCTTTCTGGATCTTTTGCTGTACGACACCAGACTGACAGTTACTGTCAAAGTGGGGAATCACCCTCGAAACTGCTTAAAGACAGTCGAGTAGAACAGTGATGCCTGCGGACTGGCTGCCGTAATGCAGATTCCGAACTCTTACAATTACAGTAATATACAGTAATATGTAATTGACCAACATTTACAACTTATGGACGAAACAATAGAACGAAAGATGGAATGGACAGTAAAAAAGTACAAAGAACGGGACCAAATGGATGCTAACAAAAACGTGACTATTGACGCACTTCGTAAGCACAAGAGTGGATTACTGACAAGACTCAAAAACTTCTACAGACCACTTACAGACCCACACGACTTGGAGGTTAGGACACTGAAGTCGTCAATAAAGAAGGTCAATCTTATGATTAAAGACAATACAGGTTATCAATTAACAAGTACTGGGACCGCAAGATCCGGTCAGTTAATTCCAGTGAGGATGGCTTACTGACAAGACTCAAAAACTTGTACAGACGACTTACAGACCCACACGACCTGGAGGTTAGGACACTTAATTCGTCAATTAAAAATGTCAATCTGTTGATTAAGCAGAACAACAGGTTATTATTTAACAAGTACTGGGACCGCAAGATCGGGTCAGTAAATTCGAGTGACCCTAGTATGTTCCCTAAAATCAACAAGATATTCAGGAAAAAGAACGATAATGACCTTTCGTGTCTGAAACTCCCTACAACTGAAGAGAACAGAGACGTACTCAGGACAGAGCAAATAGATCCAGAAGAAGCCATCTTTGACGGTTACTTTTACATAATTGAAGATCCGAAGGAAAAAGTGAAGCCCGTGTGAGCTGCTTTTCAGCAAGTGTACAAGGTGAATTTTAGCATTCGCCCCAACCACGACCTGGAAAACAGATCCCCACTTAATCACTTTTACCTTTCATTGCATTTCAATGACGATTTCTTGGCAAATGCATAATCGCCGAGCAAACGGGACCAAGTCCCTTGTTAGTGACGAAGGTTGAACTTCAGCTCATCTTCAATTCAATACAAAACAAAAAGTCAGCAGGTGTCGATGGTATATCCAACGTTGTATTAAGACATTTACCGATGGAAGCAATTGACATTTACACCACGCTCTTCAATAATGCACTGAATAATGCATTTTATCCAGTACATTGGAAGACCGCTGTGGTTCATCCTCTCCCGAAAAAGGGAAAGGACAACTCCAACCCGTCAAATCTTCGGTCGATAAGTCTTCTTCCGAGCATCAGCAAAGTCTTCGAAAAGATCATTAATAGGGCTCTGACTAAGTGGGCTGCGGACAACAAAATAATTCCGGATAAACAGTTCGGGTTCAAGGCGGCCCATGACACAATTCTTGCTGCGTCTAAGCTCGTTTCTGATATCCAATCGAATAAATGAAAACAACAATGCACAGGTGCTGTTCTGGTTGAGTTGGAAAAGGCCTTTGACACCGTATGGTTAGAGGGTCTTTACCTAAAACTGAGCAGGCTTGGCATAAACAAACCATTGTTGTATATATTTCATGATCTGCTTAACGGTAGAAAGTTTGTTGTCAAAACTGGCAATGTAACTTCTACCACAACACTCCAAATTAACAATGGTCTTCAACAGAAAGCGGTAAATTCGCTGATTCTCTTCAGCATTTACACCAGCGATCTGATAAGTAGTGTTACCAAGGCAATTGCGTACGCCGACGATCTAATTGCGTACAGAACGGCCCGAAAGGTTGAGGTTATTAGAATTCTCTTGCAGCGTCATTTCGACAAGATTCAGCGATATTGCGACAACTGGAAACTGAAAATAAATGTCCAGAAGTCGGAGACAATTCTGTTCCGGACTCATTTTGCTACGACCACGAGGGCAAAATGGTCATCGTTGATCTTCACGGTCAGCCTTAGTGATGAAACGGCTGTTTTTTAGTAGTCGGCTTGACCTCAGAGTGAAGGTTATTTGCTACTGCCGATGATCGTTTATGGCTGTCCTGTGTGGTTCCCAGATGGAAGTTTCGGGTGTTCGAGCGGCAGTGTTTACGATGCTGTACCATCTTATATCGAACAACCGGATTTCCTTACGTGCATTACTATTCCAACGAGGTCCTCTACAACGAATCAACTGAATTGACAATTTCGTTATAAAACCCGTTCGAGGTCACATTGCAAGAGCTATGTCTTCGACCAACAACTTAATTTTCGGGGTTTTCTATCTGAACTTCTGATATCTGATTCTCCTAAGATTGTAATCCCTGGGATCTGTCTCTACAAACTCTATAACAGTCTATAACTATCTATTATCTTTAATGAAGATGGCACAACTGTGTAATTTGCCTTTGCAGGATGCGGGCCATATAGCCATTCTAGGAAGTTGAAAGGCAGATACATTTTACAGAAATGATCCAGTACAACCCGTTCTAAAAATCGCCACATATAAACGATTCCTGATAATGCACGACGAAATAAAAAGAACAAACATCAGGTGGAATAACATCACATTACCACGTATCATATTACGAAAAAAATCTGGCCTACACTAGATTTAAAAGCTCCCAAGGTGCTTGCTATTTCTAAGCAGTTCCCATATATTCCTGACAATAGGTGTCATAATCAGGCACTGTCGAATAGAAAAGCTAGGCGTATTATCAAACGACTTTTGCAGAAACTGTAAGGATGAAGAAGAGGAGGAAACAGTTCTTTATCTCCCCCGTACACGCCATGCGCTAGCTCAAAAACGTAAGAATTACCTAGGAGAATTCTTCTATAATAAACTCAATCATGTTAATATAATCATTATTTCACATTTCGTAAAGTACTCAAACTTGTTTCATTGAGCTTAGAGACAACCTCAAGATTCATGTGTTATCACAATGGACCATTAAACTGGCCTAAGTGTGTCCTTCTCCATCACGGAAGGCCACATTAACCCAACCTATATTTACTACTTTAAAAAACGTTCTGGTTCCAATGCACACCCAAAACTCATGATGAAAAAATGAATAAATATACGTCACTGAAACTATTTACCTAATGGCTTCGTTATTTTTATTTCCCTTTAATACCAAAGAAAACCATTTTATTGAATCACCTACTTTCGTATAAAACACACATGTTTGGAGATCTGCAGAAAATTTGAGTAATTAAAAGCTGCCCGGGTTTGTGGTTAAATATATAAAATTATTTCCTGGCGTTATTTCTAGTTCTCACCACCACCACCACAACTACCACTGACTATACCGTAGAGTTTTGAGGGAACGAAAAATACTTTGGCAAGGTTCAAGGTAATTAAATGGTTGCATTCGTGGGTTTCGCAGGTTCCTTTGTAAGTGAAAATAAAACTTAGAGACCAATTATGTGGCAATGAATAAACTTTTATCTTTTTTTATTTCTCCCTTCTAAACAAGCTTTTAATTTGTGTTCACATATGGTTAAGGGAAACTTATAAATAGATATTTAATGTACATTTGTAGATGAGATAAACAAATTAAACATACAATTAATATAATTACAACTTCTTTTCGATTGAAAGCCAAATTACAACAGTCTTGTGCTTCTGTTTGAAATTTTAATTGTAATCTATCAGTGGAGATATCGAGTTTAAATACATTTTGTTTTTCAGATAATATCGGCGAACGATGCAGAAAGAACTTAAAAACTCGATCTTTAGCTTCTAGTTTTGAATACCAAGTTGACGTTCATCGGCCTTACAGGCTGGAACTTCGATGTTCATTCGCTCTACATGCCCTAGACATCTTAAGCGTTGAACAGGCAGTTTTTTGACCAGTGGAAAGTCGCGGTACAGCTCGTATAACTCCCGATTATATCTTCTCCACCAGATGTTGTTTTGACGGTCGACCTCTCGAAGATACCAAGAAATACATCATCCGACTGGGAGAGAGTCGATGCAAGACTGAGATTATTACAGTTTTGTACAGTGTCTCTTTGGTACTTCCCGATAGGGCCCTATTCCTCAACTGCTTACTTAGGCCATAGAAACAGCGATTAGCAAGCGTAATTCTACCTTTGATCTCCGCGCTGATGTCATTTGCAGAATTAACAGCAGTGCCCAGATAAACAAATTCGCTTACCACCTCGAAGTTGTACCTGTGAATTGCCACATTTTGACCAAGTCTACGATGTGAATCAACTCTATTTGACGACAGTAAATACATCGTTTTGTCCTCGTTAATGTCAAGACCCATTTTCTTCGCCTCAGACTCGATATTAGAGAAGGCACCTGTCACTGCTCGTTTGGTTTTTCCCGTCGATGTTTCAAGAACAATATTGAAGCAGCTACATGACAGCGCATCGCATTGTTGAAGTCCTCTGGGAGTTTCGAAGGTTTCTGTCAAGTCTCTTCCAATTTTGACACAGTAACGAGCATTTTCCAGCGTCATCCTGATAAGTCGTATCAGTTTGGTAGGGATACTAAAACTCAACATGGTTTGTTCCTGTCTACACTGTCATAAGCTACTTTAAAATCGATGAAAAGATTTTGTGTTTCGAAGTTATGTTCTTGGGTCTTTTCCAGGATTTGGCGTAGATTTGGTAGATTTTTCAGGCCTGAAGCCACGCTGTTAAGTGCCAATTAGTTCGTCAGTTAATGGCTTCAGGCGTTCGCATATTACGCTGGACAAGATCTTTTATGCGATGTCTAATAGGCTAATTCATATGTAGTTGCCGCAGAGAAGGCGGTCACCTTTTTTATGGATCGGCAGATGGTGCTTAAGTTCCATTCGTCAGGCATGCTTTTTCTAGATCGTCAACCAAATGGATTTGAAGTGGCTGCTTGCTGGTGGAATCGTTGACTTCATCACCATTTAGCAGCTGGTTTAAATGATCTCTGCAGATTTTTAGCATTGACTGCGTTTCGACTACGGTGTTTCCACCTTATCTTTGCAGGCTCTAGAGCGGCTAGTGAATATATTGCTTTTTTTTTACTCTTCTATAGAAGCTTCGCACCTGTTTCCTGTTAAAACATCCCTAGATCTCCTCGACTTCACGCTGCTCATGGGTTTTTTTCTTTTTTCTGAGCAATCGGTTCTCATCCCTTCTCTTGTTGACGTAGAGCTGGCGGGAAGATTGTGTCCTCCTTTGCTGAAACAATATGTATGCCTCCGTTCTAGTTTTATTTGCCCTAGCACATTCGGAGTCAAACCAGAGGTTCCTTGTTGGCGGCTGTGAGAAACCTAGCACTTCTTCTGCAGCATTCCTGATGGACTGTTTGCAAGGCTGCCAGTGGGTCTCTGGGCACAACTCGGACATCTCGGGTGATTTTCATACTATAGGTATTAAAAAAGAGGCTGGGATGTAAGTTACTGATAAAATCCCATCACGTCTGTCGATTTGTCTTGCTTAAAGTGTTTGTAGGTTTCCGCGTTTTATTACAAAAAAGTTGTCAGTTGAGTTAGTATAAAAAATTGGAGAACTCTTCCAAACGAATCGAAGCCCAGTCAGCATACTTACGGCTTTGTCTATGGTCATGGAATTTTGAGCTCCTAAGTCAGTTGGATCTTGTACGGGTGAAGACCCAAGACCCGACGCAAAGTTAGCCAAGTTGAAGAATGCGAAAGGCCGACTTCTTGGAAAGGAATAGACTGCCTCGGATTCTGCTGTACACTTCACGGATCGCGGCGATGTTCTCGGGCAATCTTGCTGGAACGTTCGGGTGTGGGCTAATTGTTTACTGAACCGGTCGTCTCAAATTTGGCTACTAAACAATGAAGACAAGACTGTGAAAGGCCAACAAGTCTACCATAAAATGGGCGCATGATGATTTGGCATATAAACAACTGAATAAACAAACAGAGGATTTAATAGATGTCACCTAAACAAAATGGCAGTAAATAATTAATTTAATTGAAAAATAATAATTTTCTAGAGTAATAGAAGCATTATCAGAACATTAAAGAAATCGATTCAGTTAATGGTTATATTGGTGGAAGTCGAGGAACATTATTTCGACCTTCAAATTTGTGTTTGTTTTCATATAATTTAACCTTTAAAAGTGGAATCAAATCTTGCTATGGTCTTGAAACTCTATTTATTTTGTACTAAATTAAATATGCATCAATCAAAAATTTAAGGAAATTACATTTTGTTTCAGTTTTTTTTTAAATGTCTATGCTTTTTGTATTATATATTATTTAATATTTATTCATTTACTCGCACTTCTGCTAAACTCTTAAAAAAAAGGTCAAAATAAGTTATAAGATTAATATTTACCAAATTTAACAATTTCGAAGTATTAAAGATGTCAACAAAATATATGGTCAGTTCTTAAACTCCAAATTAATTTCTTAATAACACCATAATTTAAGATTGAACTTAAAAACAAAGAAAACTTACCAACTGAACTTCGCAAGGCGATAGAAACCGTTTGAGTTTATTTTTATCCATTTTGATTTTTAAGATTTATTTTCAGCTCAGCCATTCAAAAAAGTGAGTCATTACCAAGTATTCCTTTTATTCGAAGATCCTTATTAGTTATCTGAAATAATACAAATTGAAAAGTTGTTAAAAAAATAAATTCATACTGCATGCGGGCTTGTAATATTATTCTGTGGATAAAAGGACCCGAAGGAAATAATTTGGTTTGATAACGTTTAAGGAACTTTGTTTCGGTTTGACCGAAATAAAATATATGACCTAGTGATTTTAGACCGATTTAAAGCAAGTATTTTGAATTACTTTTGCCGACATTCATTACATTATATTAAATGTACATTTGTTCCAAAATTTCTTATATGAAAAACATTTCGGAGTTTGCAGCTCTATACCTTAAAATAAACCATGTTTTTTGAATATACATATGTAACATAATTAAATTTCTACAAAATTTTGTATACTCTTTCTTTTTATAAACAACTGAATTTTTCTAATATTCGATGTTCAAATGGTAGGCATGTGCATTGAAAAGGATACAAGCAAACACAGATTTTTCTCAAAACCCACTTCTATCTTTCAACTTCTACTATCACCTCCACTTGCTTCACATCGGCTGCCTAGCACCTAAACTGGAGATAGGGTTTAGTTAAAAAATGTTGGGGTTATCCAAACGGTAGCAAAGAAATTCCCGTGATAGAAGCGACGGTTGCGTCTTCAGTTCCAGTAAGGTTAAACTACTTAGTGAGTGAACACCTTATAGGGTTTCTACGAAAGAATCGAAGCCCAGGTCTATAAGGAGCAGTTTATCCGGGTTCCCCGTCCTTGAAGTTATGTTAAAGATCTGGCCCTCCAGGTTGGTGGTTATGCCGTCTTCCCAAAGGTAACAGCCGCGAACCAAAGCCTGGAACTACGAGAAGGGGAAAATCGTATTAAAACTACAGTCTATGCTGAGAATATGGAAAGACCAGCTACAAATTATGATAGAACCATTAAACCTAGGCGACGCAGAACAACAATTTCGCAAACCCGACCTCGACGAAGTGAAAATAGCTTTATAGAAACTAAAGTTCCAAAAAGCTGCTAAAGCTGTCGGCATCGCTGCAGAATTATTTAAAGCAGCATGCGATGACTTGGTAGGGAGTATGCACAAACTCATCTGCAAACTCTGAATGCCAGGAATGTCCATCGTTGACCAAATATTCACATTACGGCAGATCTTGGAAAAAACCCAGGAACTTTAAATCGATAACCACCATCTCTTTATAGATTTTACTACCGTGTATGACAGAATCTATAGGGAAGAGTTTACAGAGCAATGTCTTGTTTTGGCATCCCTGTTAAACATACTCGTTTATAAGAATGACGATAGAAAATGTACGTTGCTCCATCAAGGTCGGAAAAGATCTCACTGATGCATTTGATATCATAAAAGGTTTAAGACAAAGCGATGCATTGTTTGATGGCACTTCTTTACATCTTTCTGGAAAGAATTGCGCAAAACTCAACCGTCAACACTAGAGGCACATTTTTCCAAAGGTCCCCCAATTACTCGAATACGCCGATGATATTGAAATAATCGAAAGATAAAGATCAAACCGTTTTTAAGCATTTATACATAAGCATTGTTCACATTAGCATTAAACGAAATGAACTGAAAAAAAAGGTTTAATTTGAAAATCATTATTAGTCAGTTCAATCGATGAAAACCTTTGAAACTTCTATAAGTAAAGCTTTTAGAGTCTCTTGCCCAGTTAAATATAGCCGTAAAATCCTTCCTTCGTGGTGGAATGAAGAACTCTCGAGTTTTAGGAAAATGACGAGGACAGTTTTCAATATCTGCCACAAACATACGTTTTACCAACCGTATAAAGACTCTCTTAAAATGTACAAGCAAGCCCTGTCATCAGCCAAAAGACAAGGCTGGAGAGAATACTGTCAATCAATCGAAGACATAAAGGACTCCGCAAGGCTCAGCAAAGTTTTATCGAAGGAACATTGTAATCCTTCATTTCTAAAAAAGCCTGATGGAACCTGGACAGCCTCTCCAGCCGAATCTCTTAATCTACTGATGAAGACGCACTTTCCGGGTTGCGAGAGTGATAATCCCGAATCGCTTGAAACCACAGAGCTAAACGTAGCTCATATGGAGCAAGTCAATTCCGTTATAACCAGAAAAAATATTTTGTGGGCCATCAATACTTTTTCTCCATATAAATCCCCAGGCATGGATGGCATACTGCCAGTTATGCTTCAAAAGTTGCATGATGTGGCAGCTCCATGGCTGGAACAAATTTTCAAAGGATGTCTCCTTCTCAAACATGTGCCCATGTCGTGGAGACTGGCCATAGTAGTTTTTATCCCGAAAATGGGTAGGCGAGGTCACGAATCCTTGAAGGATTTCAGACCAATAAGCTTAACATCTTTTGTGCTTAAAACCTTGGAGAAATCCTAGTTGGACGACCTCTCGAAAGCTCTCAGCATGCTTATCTTAAGGGCAAATCTACGGAGACTGCCCTACATGAGGTAGTGCGTACTGTAGAACAAACAATCCATTATAAAGAATTTACTGTTGCCACCTTCCTAAACATTGAAGGTGCTTTTAACAACGTCCTTACAGAATCCATAGAAGAATCGCTCGTTAAGTTCGGTGTAGAAGACTTCATTCGAGAATAGATTATTTCCATGCTCTAGGCAATACAATCGCAACAAAACACGTGAGTAGGGGAACACCCCAGGGTGGTGTTCTTTCGCCTCTTCTATGGCTTCTGGTCATGGATACAATTCTCGTTAAATTAGAGAGATGTGGAGTGAAGGCCGTAGCCTACGCGGATGATTTGGTGCTATTGGTGTCACGAAAGTACACCTCTGTGATTAGTGAAATCACAGAGTCAACTATGAAGAAAGTTAACAGCTCGGCCACGAGTTGTGGACTAGGAGTTAACCAAAGTAAAACTAAACTGTTGCTCTTTACCACCAAAACTAAAGTACCGCCCTTCACGCTACCTCGACTCAACGGATAAAACCTATCATTGTCTTCCAGTACAAAATATTTGGGAGTTATACTCGACCCTAAACTATACTGGAAACTAAATATTGAAGTACGAGTTAAGAAGGCATGTGTTGCCTTCTACGCTCGCAGCAAAGCTTTCGGCAAAAAGTGGGGACTTCAGTGGAAGATGATTTTATGGACGTACACAGCCGTAGTACGCCCTATCTTAACATATGGTTCGACTGTGTGGTGGCCTGCTCTTAGTAAAGCCTATAACATTAATAAGCTGAGAAGGTTCAGCTTGCGTTACCCAACGGACGCCTTAAACGTTATTTTGGATCTTCTACCAATTGACTTTTTCTTAAATACATAGTTTCCTTCAGCGCTATAAGGCTGAAGGAATCAAATAGCTGGTTGTCAAAACCTTACGGTCACAGCAACACTACGAAATTAATTCCCTCAGATATTATCTCGGTAGACACTGACTACTGCTACTACTTTAAACCTTAGTAAGGGTTTTAAGGTTATTTTCCCATCGAGAGAAGATTGGGAGGATGACATAGTGTCGATAGGTTTCGACACAACCATCTTTACGGACGGCTCAAAGATAGAGTGCGGAGTTGGTTTTAGGATCTTTTCTGAGTCCCTAAATGTAGCCAAATCCTTTAGGCTTCCTGACTTTGCTAGCGTTTTTCAGGCTGAACTGCTGGTAATAAGGGAGGCATGTAGGATCCTTAAACAAAACCCAAACCAAAACCGAAATGTGGCTATCTTTACAGACAGTCAGGCAGCTGTCAAAGCCATTAACTCGGCCATATCCTTATCTAAATTGGTCCAGCAATGTCGCGATGAGCTAGCGAACCTGAATATTAACCTCGGTGTCACCCTTATCTGGGTTCCGGGCCATAGTAGTATCGTGGGAAATGATCGGCCCTTCATAGCTCACTTGCGGAAATGATAAACATTCCTCTTGGTGCTATGAAGAGTAAAATCTTTTCTATCTACCAAACTGAATCAAACCGAAGGTGGAGCAATTTACCCAACTGCATTATATCTAGGAAGATATGGCCCACCTATAACAAAACCCGAACAAACGATCTTCTATGCAGGCCAAGGCAAGACATAGCCAGGATTGTTGCGGTTTGTACCGGACATTGGCCTATAGGAGTTCATGCAGAGAAATTGGGTATCTCTTACAACACCTTTTGCCGTAGTTGTAGTGACACAAAGAGAAAGTGAAAACATAATCCATTTCCTCGGCAAATATCCTGCTTTGGCAAACACTAGAATGAAATGCTTTGGAAAAGCATTCTTTCAAGAACTCGATGAGCTATCTGAGACAAAGATTAGAGACCTAATCTTTTTTCTCAATGCGACAAAATGGCTCTAACATAATCGCTATGAAGCTTCTCTATCAATCTATCCCTTTCAATCAAAGGTCAAACGAGTTTTTGGTATCAAAACGGCGCACTACAGCGCTAATTGGATCTCAGGCTAGGTTGCCTTGAGATCGCCATTTCTTCCTACCTACATACCAGTTCAATCGATTTAAGCTCTATAAAAATATACAAATATAAAATTTATAAAAATAAATATGTTTAAATTCTCAGAAATGATGAAATTATAGACAAAAAATGCAAACAAAATTTTGTTTCGAAATGAAGTTTTGTATTTTACTGAATTCCTCTAAAGTATCAGATTTGTGACATATTTTGAACCCAACAAAAATACATTCTTAATAGAAGCTGATATCACTTGTTTTTTTTCTTTTTTTTGTGATAATACTATATTTGTAAATTTGCCTTGTTCAAATTATCCTGATTTACATGGACTTCAATTAGTTTTAGTCACGCAAATGACAAATCAAACGTCAACCAAATAAACCACCACGCTATATGTCCCCATGAAGTTTACAACAGCTTTGGTTTACAGAGATCACAAGCCAATAATTATAATAAGACTGACCTTTCCCATTTTTACCGTACCATGGTTTGAGATTTGAATTGATTAAATTTATGACTAGGGCTATACTTATTAATCTATTTCCAGACTTTCCAACAAAAACAAAAATACTAATTGAAATTGGTTTGGGTTTAAAATGAAAAAGTCCATATTTTAACAATATGAAAGCTAATATAAAGCTATAAAAGTTCTATCTAGACTTGTATATGCATATGTATAATTTCAAAAATACCTTAATAAAAACGTCTGAAGTCGAGAAGACCGAAGATTAATAAACAAAAAATACAAAATAAAATTATCAGAGCACGTGTCATTCTGAATCTCGTCACGTCAGTCGCGTCACTCAATAAAATATTCCCTCAATGTAGATGATGACACATGTGTACGTACTTTTTATTGCAACAAAAAGTCTACTTAACCAAATATGTAAGCAAACTAACGCGGTACCGTAAAATTTTCCTTTTATGCACAAAGTATTCCACTCTGCGTCATCTTCTTTTCAGACATATTTTAGTATTAAATTAAATTAAATTGAAAGATAAATAAAATGAGTAAAAAAGTAAAACAACAAAATAGTATTATCGCTGACCTGCATTGAACTTGTCGAATTTTCTTAAATAACACGTCTCAAGTTTCGGGTGCGTATGTTTCGATAATTTCAAGCAACAAGTGCGGTTTTTCCCAAAATAGCAAACAGCCATGAATTTAATTCAATTCGTCTGCTTCGCTTTTTGTCTACAGTTTTCTTAATTATTTTGTTCACAAAATACGAGTACTTAATTATTTATTTATATTATTTGCCCTTCGTTCTAATGTCTGTCTCTGCTTTGAACCCCTATTAAGATAAAAATGTATCTCTAGGAATCTGATGGGAATAGTCACAACAAAATAATAATCTATGTGTATTTGCAAATGTCAATTTAGTTGAAGAATTGAATAAATATCAATTCCTTTGTCGCGCTTTGTTTTATATTATTTTTGAATTAATAAATAACAAGCATATTAAAATAATTGTATTTGCTTTTTTGGAATTGAATATATCGGCATCTCTGTGCGTCTATGTCAATGTCTTGCTTCTTGACTGACATATGATTGTAAGGTAGGTTACGCTTAGGTAGGTTTTGGTATTTTTTTGAAATTGATATTTGTGTTTAATTTTATGTTAACATTTTAATACTTTATACTTATCAAGTGATTATGTTAAAATATTTCAATCATTTATTATCATTGAATTTAAAATACGCATTGATTGCATTATAATTATATGAAATTTTCTCGTTGGGATTTCATGAAATGTTTGCTTATTTGGAGAAAAAAATGTATTGCTAAACGGTTTAGCAAAATGTTCAAGCCATTTTTAGCAATTTACTAAGCTCAAAAGATGACTTAGATACAAATGTATTGCCAGTTTTAATTGACGGAGTTGATTTGTGTGCTTTTTTTACAATTCATGAGTTAAATTATTTTGTTTTAAATTAAGAAAATTCCGAAGACGACAATTTCAAAGTATTTGAAAATTTGGCTTCTGCACAACAGTGCGATGTTTTAAGTCCCCAGCAAATCTCTTGGAAGAGATGGTTAGGTTAAAGTGGCTGTCTCTAATAGAGTAGGACACACTTAGGCCAGTTTAATGGCCAATTGTTATATCACATGAATCTTTTATGCTTTCTAACCTCACTGAAATCAGTTAGAGTCCTTAACTAAACATGCGAGACTTATTATGTTAATGTGATTAAAATCTTTATAGAAGAATTTGAGAATACGGCCGCTAGGCCTACTCTCCTATTAGATAGAACCCGGTTATAAGACTGCTTATATGTGATCTGCTTAGAGATCCGGTGTAGGCCAGATGTTTTGCGTGACCTGACACATGGTGATGTTACTTCACCTCACTTGTGTCTTTTTCATAGCGTCTTGCATTTGCAATAGTTTATGCTAGCAGTATCCAAACGTGGTAGAATGGGTTGTATTGTACTGTACATTTCTGGTAAGTTCATTTGCCTTACAATGTCCCGGATTTTTTCTATGGCCTGGCTTCCAGCACAGCTTAATATTAAACTGTTGTACCATTAGTGATCATCGACAGCTATGGACTGTTATAGAGTTTTAAAAGATAGCAAACAGAGATTTGAAAGCAGCCTGACTATCTGAGAAAATACTGATATCAGAAGTTGATATCACGTTTTATTTAAGCCAGGATATATAGTTTCACCTAGAACACGTTATAATGATAAATAAATCGGAATTAAAGACTTTTTTCCATGTTTCAACCCCTTCATTTGCTTTTGATCCATTTGTGAAAAAGTGGATTGACTCATCTTTCCGGAATGCCCCCTATCCTCCCAGAAAGATCTGGAAGATATAGAAATCTATTAACTTTCTTCATACTTAGGAAGTACAGGGGGCCAGTGTTGTTGTTAAACCACTGCCACTGAAGCTTCATTGCAATAGGATTTATTCTTATTGTACTGATCGTATAACATTTCTCCCCGCTTATTTATTGACCTCGTTTCTTGAAGTAAATAGGTGGGGTCAAAACTTTAACCCGCTTGGATCGTCGAATTTCTGTCGGTAACTCCATTGGTGTTATTTTTGGAGATGTACCAGGAACGTAAAGACGATCAAGGGAACATCGTAGTAGAACCACAGTCGATGCTGAGAATATGGAAAGATCACTTCTCCAAATTATATAACGGCGATGACGAACCGAATTCCGCTGTAAGGGAGATAGAACCACTCAACCTCGGCGACGCAGATCAACAATTCTGCCTACCCGACCTTGACGAAGTGAAGATAGCTATATCTAAACTTAAGTCAAACAAAGCTGCTGGAGCTGACGGCATCGCTGCCGAACTATTCAAAGCAGCAGGCGTTGACTTGGTACGGAGCATGCACCAACTCATCTGTAAAATATGGTCGGAAGAAAGCATGCCCGATGAGTGGAATCTCAGCATAGTGTGCCCGATACATAAGAAAGGAGACCCTCTAAACTGCGCCAACTACAGAGGCATCAGTCTCCTTAACATTGCGTGTAAGATCCTCTCTGCCGTATTATGTGAACGTCTGAAGCCATTCTTCAACAACCTGATTGGTAATTCTCAGTGTGGCTTTAGACCAGGAAAGTCCACTATTGACCAAATATTCACACTACGGCAGATCTTGGAAAAAACCCAGGAGCTTCAAATCGATACCCACCATCTCTTTATCGATTTTAAAGCCGCGTATGACAGCATCTATAGGGAAGAGATCTACCGAGCAATGTCTAGTTATGGCATTCTTGTCAACCTTATCTGTTTGTGCAGAATGACGATGGAGAACGCACGCTGCTCTATTAAGGTCGGAAAAGATCCTACCGATTCATGTGTATCAAAAAAGGTTTTAGACAAGGCGATGCACTGTCATGCGACTTCTTTAACACCGTTCTGGAAAGAATTGTGCAAAACTGAACCGTCAATACTAGAGGCACAATCATCCAAAGTTCCATCCAATTACTCGGATACGCAGATGATATTGATACAATTGGAAGATCAAAGCGTGATGTCAGTGGAGCGTTTTTGAGCATTGCGACGGAAGCGAAGAAGATGGGTTTAGTGGTCAATGAGGGCAAGACCAAGTATATGCTGTCATCAAAAAGGTCACTGAACGACGACGTCTTGGACAAAACGTCACCATGGACATCTATAACTTTGAGGTAGTTAAGGACTTTGCCTACCCAGGCACCGCTATTAATGCAGACAACGACACCAGCGCTGAAATCAAACGAAGAATAACTCTTGCAAATCACTGCTTCTTTGGACTTAGAAGGCAACTGAGAAGTAAAGTCCTCCCTCGAGCATGTAAAATCACCATCTATAAGACACTCATCATCCCGGTTCTCATTTATGGCGCTGAGGCCTGGACCCTCTCAAAGAAAGATGAGAGCGTCTTAGGATGCTTCGAGAGAAAAATTCTTCGGGTGATTTTTGGTCCCGTACGCATAGATGAAGAATGGAGGAGAAGATATGACGACGAACTGTACGGGCTGTACAGCGACAGTGACCTAGTTAGCAGAATTAAAGTCCAACGGCTTAGATGGCTAGGTCATGTAGAGCGGATGGACATCAACGCTCCAGCCCGAAAGGTCTTCGAATCCAATCCCGAGGGACGGCGCGGCGCAGTAGAGGAAGACCGCGACTCAGGTGGCGCACCCAGGTGGGAGAGGACCTCAACCAACTTGGCGTGCGAAACTGGAGACAGCTAGCTAGGGACCGAGCTGGCTGGAGACGCTTGTTGGTTGAGGCCCAGGTCCGCCCCGGACTGTAGCGACACCTTAAGTAAGTAAGTATTAGGAACATCTGATAAAGGTTTCTTGTAGTCATCGCAAACAACAGGGGCTGGACAGAATTGTGAACACGAACATTTTGATGTTGGCTCTTCATATACATCTTTTCCATCTTTTATTTGACCTTTTGAGGTAGAATTTAATCGAGGGGAACAAATGATACCTTCAGGATTGTCGATTTCCAAATTCAATTTATTCTACAAAAGTCGCATTTGGTTTTCATGTCTGCGACTGACACCGTTCTTTGTTTTGATTTCGTAGGTGTTTTTTCCCAGTACTTTCGAAATGAAATTTCCGTCTTTTGAGATATTGGGGGCACAGAACCTCCTGACCAACTTCAAACTTGCTCCTTATTTGATGAGTTAGTTTAGTTTCTATAACTAGGGCTGATAACACACAACGCTATTGACGACCATGGGATTGGGAGTTGTTCGAAAGGTTCTGGGTAGAATTGGAAGCGCAAGTTCAGGAGATGAACCATCAGCAATAAGTTTTTTGAACGCTGTCTTAAGTGTTCGTACGAATCGCTTGGCGTCAACATACGGGAATTTAGTGAATCAACTACAATTACTAAAATTAACCACATACGACCAAAAACAGGTCCAGCAAAATCTACATATGTGTAGCCAACTCCACGGTTCATTTGTTTGAGACCAGCTGCAATACTCTTGCTGGAATCTCACACTTTGTAGAAAAATCTTCGATTTGCTTATCAACGTCTTGCAAGTTGCTTTGAGCGAGAAGAACCCCAATGACCTTCATGTATTACTTTAGGAGTTTTTTCTTGCAAAGTTTTAGGAATCACAACATGTGGATTGCATTAAGTAAAATTATTTCTTGATAAACTGTGCCTCCTATTAAAATATGCCTCGAGATAATGTTCTTCTGCTTTTAAGTGCGTAGGCCAACAATTTTTTTTATATATTTTCCTACAGCAGTAAATGTAGAGTCTCTGTCAGAATGTTGTCTAAGAAGCTTAAGGTCTGGAGACTATAGGGTGTGGTTCTAAGACATCATCGTACATCTCACCAATTTCGAAACATGATTTTTTTCGTTTGTCGAAATTTTCATCAGGCCCCACCGGGAGTCGAGAAAGTGAGTCTACATTTGGATGTTTAGCGGTTGGCCGATACCTAATTATATAGGTATAATTGTATCCCATAAATAAGATTGCCCATCTTTGGAGGCACTGTTTAAGTTTTTTGTTTGGGTTAAAAGGCGTTGTCAACTGCTTATGATCCGTCAGGAGTTCAAATGACATGCCATACTAATATAGGTGGAATTTTGTAATTCCATGTATAATGAAGAGTGTTTTTTTTCTATTTGGCTGTAGGATTTTTAGTGAATGTTTAAAGTTTTGGAAGCGAAAGCGATGGGCTTCTCTAAACCATTTGGAAAACGATTTGAAATGACGGCGCATATGCCGTAACTAGAAGCGTCAGTAGCCAAAATGGATTAATTGTGGATTAATTGTAACCTTGAAGTCTCCGCATATACGGAATTTTCCTTTACTTTTCGGAACGAAAACGTTAGGTGTAGTCCATTGAGTTCGTCAAATAGGGTTTAAAATTCCAGCTTGGACTAAACGTTCTAATTTCTGCTAATTAGCCTCTTGAAGTGCTAAGGGGATTGTGCGAGGTGGAACAAACTTAGGCTTAGCATCTGGGAGTAGTTCTAAATGAGCTTGGTAGTTAAAACAACGTCCTAACGAAGGCTAAAAAGATGTGGAAACTTAGCACAGAGTTCTTTGATGCTAATTGGTAAATTTGAAGGAATATTGACGGCTTTAACAGAAGTATGAAAACCTATTTAGTCTAGCCAGTCTATTCCCACTAAATTGCTTCCGCAATCGCTATCAACTACAAAAATATTCTTATTAATTACATTGCCAGACCACAATAAAGACACTTCACATTCTCCGAGGAGCTTAATATGTCCACCTCTATATGATGATAGTTCCACATCTGCAATTTCCTTACAGTAAGAAGTTCATGACAAGAATTACTCTTGGGTGATTTGTCAAATCCTCGCAAGAGGCAGTACCCGTGAAAAAAAAAACTTCGGATTACACAGACAGGGTTTAAGCCCAAGACATCTGGCATGACAGTCCAACGCACTCACCATCACCCACGGGTATAACGACGTAAATAATGTTACGATATAAAAAATGTTTCTCCAACATTGTAAGTTTTTGTAAATATTTATTAACATTAAATTGTGTTTCGGGCTTTCTGCATAGACAAGAGACTTCAGATAACCCCACAGTCAATAGTCCAGCGGTGTTAAATCACACGATCTTGCAAGACACGCTTCAGGCATACGACCAAAAATTACTATCACTAAATAGATGCGTGCGTCGGTCAAACTAAACCATTTTGTTGGTAATAAATTTGCCTGATTTGCAGACGTTATTTTGGAGTATAAGTCTATTCATTATGAAATGGCGAATCAAACTGATCATAAAACAAGTGACAGCTGTCAAAAATACTGTCACCGAAAAAGTATTGCCAGATTGAAAGCCAAACGCCTAAGATTATGTTGATTTTGGTACAATCTTTTTTTAATTCACAAATAGTAACAATTACAATAAATGTCTGTTGGAAGTTAACATTGTAAAAGATTCAACCACATTCGACTTTTGGAAAATAAGAATTTATTTAAAATCACTTGGCTTTGGTTGTATAAACAGATTTTTATCAAATATATTTATCTTGGTATAATCTCAAGACATCCCTTATCTGCCCTTATCTGATTACACTGTTCTTTTAATCGTAATATAATTATAACTTCCAAGGATTCCAAGGAATCAATTTCACTACAACCAATTCCTGTCAATCAAAATAAACTTGCAACAATTATTGTCTATTTCTCTTTATAGATTTGTAACAAAAATAACTCTAATGATATTTATGGTTATCTGTCAAAAGCACTTAACTTTGTACATTAAATATTTCTTTTATTCACATATAAATGTTTGTGTATACATATCCCTCTACTATTATTTGATAATTTGAATTTATAATTTGTCATAATATCTACCAGCAAAATAGAACACTGGGTGTCATTTCAATGTGAACTATTTTTACTATTTTCTTGCCCAATTATTATTTGATTAATCTATCTAAAAATCTTAACATGTTTTGGTATGAAATAATTGATATGTCAATAACTCTACACAATGTTAGTTATATTTACATAAATATGTACATTTATATGTCCATGGTCAGATTGATTCTTAGTTGACATTTACTTAATGTAAATAAATGTTCAGCTCATATACAGTTAAATAAAAATATGCATTTATATTCATATGTCCGTCCGGCTAAAGTTTAATATGGGGATGGAATGACCTCCATAAATAGTTTTGTTCAATGTGAGCCCACAGCTAAGACCAATAGTATCGGATAAAAATTATTATGAATATGTAGACAAAACTAGCATTTGGATATTATTGTATTTTGATTTGTTGCTAATTTCTAATTGAGGTTGTCACGATTCTTATAATTTAAGAGTTGCTTTTTGTTTTAGTTTAAAAGTCCTGATGCGTTTTTCCAATTTGAACGAAATTGTATAAATATTTTCTCTTATACGAGTAAATATCGTTTTTATTTAAAGGTTTAGAATTTCGTCACTTATCTATTTTGGACTCCGTCATATCTGTCAAGTGTCAATTATTTAAAGGTCTGCCTGGAAGAGGGAGTTATTTTAGTTACTTACTTACTTACTTAAGGTTGAGCTACCTATCTGGGCCTCAACCAACTTGTGTCTCCAGCCAGCTTGCTCTTTAGCTAGCTCTCACAGGCCAAGTTGGTTGAGATCCTCTTTCACCTGCGTGTATTACCTGAGTCGCGGTCTCTCGGTATTGGATTTGAAGAACTTCCCGGCTGGAGCGTTGATCTCCATTCTATCTACACGACCTCGCTATCAAAGTTGTTGGACTTTTACATACATATTTTGTTTGAAGACTTTTTACAGCTGTTGAGCTGTCAGACAAAGCTAATTTTCAGCAACACACATTAAGTAACATTACGTTATTTTCTTGCGGCTGTCAAATGAAACGTGATGTCGAAGCTTCATTGTGATAGCATGCATTGAATTCCTATGGCTGAACTCGTAAACGTGAGGCTGAAGCTTGTTTGTGTTTCTGCCATTATTACATTAACCAGGTCAGTGTTGCTTCATCGTTATATCTTCCTTTCACTCCATCTATGTAGACCGCATCAAAAATAACCCTAAGCATCCTAAGACGCTCTCATCTTTCTTTGACAAGATCAAAACCTCAGCGGCTTAAATGGGAATCAGAATCAGGAGCGTCTTTAATATGGTGACCTAACCTAAGGTGCTGGTCACTTTACAACTCAATTGCCTTCTAAGTTCAAAGAAGCAGCGATTTGCAAGAGTTATTCTTCATTTGATTTCAGCGCTGTCGTTATCTATATTTATAGTGGTGCTTAGGTAGACAAAGTACCTAACTACCTCAAAGTTATAGCCACAGACATATAGGTGGCAAAACGTCAACATGGGTGATGTTCGATGTTGAAGAAGTCAATGTTTAAGTAGTCGCATGACAGTCCATCGCCTTGTCCTAAAACTTTTTTGACATAAAATGCATCGATGAGATCTTTTTCGATCTTGATAGAGAAGCGTGTATTCTACTTCGTTATTCCGCACAATCAGATAAGTTTGACAGGGAAACCAAAGCTAGACATTGCTCTAAAGCTCTTCCGTGTAGACTCTATCATACGCGGTAAGAAAATCGATAAAGAAATTGTGGGTATCGGTTCCTGGGTTCTTTTTCAAGATTTGTCGTAATGTGAGCGATGGTAGACTTTCCTGGTCTAAAGCTACACTGATATGGACCTGTCAAGTTGTTGACGAATGGACTCAGACGTTCAAATAATAGGGCAGAGTCGTATACGCTTTGTTTAGGAGACTGATATCTCTGTAGTTAGCACAATTCAAAAAGTCTTCCCTCTTGTGTTTTGTTCAAACTGTGCTGAGATTCTACTCATCAAACATACTTTCTTCCGACCATATTTTGCAGATGAGTTGGTGCATGCTCTCTAGCAAGTCAACGGCTGCTGCTTTGAATAGTTCGGTAGTGATGCCGTCGGCCCCAGCAGCTTTGTTTGACTTCAGTTAGCTATCTTCACTTCGTCGATGTCGGGTAGGCGGAATTGTTGATCTGTCTTGCCTATGTTCAGTTGTTCTATCTCTTTTACAGTGGAATTTGATCCTTCATCGCCTTTATATAATTAGAAGAAGTGGTCTTTCTATATTCTTATCATAGCTGCAGTTCTACAACGATGTTTTCCTAATCGTCTTAAAGTCCTCTATCTCCTCGATCGCGCGCTTCTTATGCTCCTTTTTATCCATTTTAGCAGTTTGGCTGCTTGTGCTTGCCGACATTCGTCATCAAACCAGAGGTTTTACTGTGGTGGCCGTGTGAATCCTACCATTTCAGAGGCGGCATCTCTGACAGCTGTTCGACAACTTTGCAACTGGTTTTCAATGTTCAATAAAGGCAGCATAGGACTTCTTAAGAGGTTGTAATGGACTCGATCGGAAAAAGATCGGATAGCAGTGTCTTACGATTGTAGCCGTCTAACGTCGAAACTTCTTGACTTTAAAAAAAAAACGAGGTAGGGATCCGAGTCAATTTTGGCCCCTCAGAATGCGCAGATCGAAATGTGCTCAATCCAGTTGATTGATCAGGAGATTTCCACGTCCCCTTGCTATGATCGTTTTTCTTTACCGATAGATTTAAGACCGATAACGAAGTCGATGAAGGTGTGAATTCCGATTGAAGAAATTAATGTCTTGCATTTCGTCTTAACAGTCACTGACCGCGACGCACGTGTTACTAGGCAGAGCTCTTGGGCATCAAAGAAGTCCTATCTTGATTCAAAGAGAACAGACAGTCGAGCTGTGTCTATAAAATATAGGACATGTAATGTGCTTTCTCAAATTAGCCGTTCGGATTCGGCATATAAACTGTAGGTCCCTTCCATCTCTGACTACATTAATCGCACACAGGAATGGTTGAGAGTTGTAAGTCACTAGGCCCTGGTTCTTCATGGACTGTTGCGCCACATAGTTTATTTATTTATTTTTGTCTCTATAAGTTCACACAATGCCCTTAATTGTCGATTGTCTCTTATGAAGATAACAAAACGGTTCAAAAAAAGTTGAAAGAAAAATTGGCATTCACAAAGGAGAATCGGTGTCGGCGGTAAAAATTATTTTGAACAAGTTGATTTAACGCCTTTGTCATGGTCCATGCTTCTGCATTCTTATATAAAGGAACATTTTGGGTGCTCAAGAAAAAGTTTGCTTAGCTCAATGAAACTGCTGTTAACAAGAGTAATTCTTAAGCGTAAGCGGAGCCTTGGTAGACAAGGTCACTAACTACCTCAAAGACGTTTTGACCGAGACGTCTTGTCGGTGTTGTAGGGAATATCTTGGTGACATTATGTTTGTCTGGCGTTGAGTTCTTCCGAATACTAATGTCATCAGCATATGAGAGTTATTTGAATGACTTTTGAGCCTTTCAAGAATTGCTTACATTGATGTTTCATACTGGGACTCTGAGCTCTTAGTACAACTCAAATCAAATAGTCAAATAGTAAGTCATTGACGCTGATGCCCTAAGGCTACAAAGCACAATACATATAGGTTTCCAAAGACCATAACATCAAGTTCAAGCTCGTAACTTAAATGTGTACCATATCTGCAGGTTAACATGAATCCGTTCAAAAAAAGGGTTAATATTCTCGCAGATTTTATTTCTTTTTTTTTAGAACATAAAATAAAATTGCAATCCAATAAAAGCCATGAATAGATAAAGGTATTATTTGCATGTATGTACTGTACATCATACACCCGTGCTTAAAGTATCTGCCTTGATATGTATACAGATCCTGGCTGTTCCTTAACTTTTATCTATTTATACATTTATACACATATATTTATGTATCTGGATGAAAATTTAATAGACTTTGCTATGATTCTGAATCTGGATAGATTGAAAGTCTAAGTCGTTTTCTTTTTTGTATATTTCCACTTCCTGCTTGCATTCAAAAATGTTTGCTTCTATAGCCATGTAATAAATATTATTTTTTGATGTCAATTCCTTATTTCTTGATTCATCTAAAGGACATAAGTTCTTGTGCCTGTCTGTTTGAATGTTTGTAAGTGTGCATATGTGGGAGTTTGTGTTAAATTTTCGTATATTTTTTCACTTTTTCTAATACGAGGGTTTTTGTATAGAAACATTTCAAAAGAAACCTTGGGGTAACACCGGGGATTATAAGAATGATGTCATAATCAATCACGATTTGAGAAATACTCGTATGTATGTTGTTTTTCTAGGAAATATATATTTTAGGATATGGTATAGGTAGAGTAAAAATTTTTGAAAAGTAAAATAAATACTCGGGAAACCAATCCAAACCGAACCGAACCAAAACTCCCTAGGGGCTCAAAATAAGATAAGGCAAAAGGCATTTGTTCATTAATAACGGATTCAACAAAATTGATATTGATTTTTGTTGGCATCAGTTTGTATATTTCTGAAGACATGTAGCATAAGCTTTCGACAACTTATGTTTGGAGCGATATGTGAAACTCAAAACGGCACTAAAATTGTCAGCAACAGATAAGCATTGACACAAATTGAAAAGGCTGAAATTTAAATATTTTATAAAATTAAAACACGATAATACAACACTACATACATTGAACCTGGGACATCTTCTTAGAAAAATTTGAGTCCTATATGAAAACTTTTTAACTATATAGGAGAATTTCGTCCTTTATTTATAAATACCTAACTTTTATTTTTAGATGTTCAAATGATAGACATGTGCATTCAAGAGGGCACAAGCGTCCACAGGTTTTTCTCAAGACCCACCTCTGTCTACCAACATCGGGTACGTAGTACCTCAACATGGAGATTGGGTTCCAACTCCAGTGGAAAGTTGTTGGGGGCAGCAAACGAGAGCGGGGAGAGAGGTATTTCCACTAAGGCACCTCTCCTTATCTAGACGGGAGAGGAGGAATTCCCGAGATTAAATCAACGGTAGCGTCTACAGTTCCAGTAAGGTTGAACTACTAAGTGAACATGTTATAGGGCTTCTACGAATTATTCGGAGCCCAGGCCCAGGAGCGTTTTTATCCGGCTTCCCGGATCCTAAGTTAAACTTAGGATCTGGCGGTCGGGGTGACTTTCTGGCCACGTACAGACATAATAGTTGCGAAGCACCAACAATCCTCGGATACGGACGGATTAACTGTTGACAACCTACGCAAACGAATTAAGGACAACGAACTTCGGATATGCACGTGGAATGTTAGGTCACTAAACATACCACTTGCGGCCGAAGAATTAGCGGAGGCCCTAGACTACAATAAAGCAGACATCATAACCATTCAGGAAATACGATGAGATGGGCTGAGCAAAAAGAGAATTAAAAACTGCGACATTTACTATGTTGACTGCTACCGCGAAAACCAACAGCGCTTATTTGGATGCAGCTTTGCGTTGGAGCCAGACTAAGGCAAGGAGTCCTAAACTATATGTATATCCATCAAGGCTAAATACGGCAACATTAGTCTGATATGTGCGCGATATACAATATTAAAATTGTCGTGGGTGATTTTAAAGCCAAGCTAGGTAGGGAAGACATCTTTGGTGGAATGATCGGGAAAAAAACAGCCTGCACGGCAACACTTCCGTCAACGGTTTAAGGTTAATAGATTTTGCTGCGGGGCGAAACGTCTTGGTAACTAGTACACGTTTTCCACACCTTAACATCCACAAAGGGACTTGGAGTTCTCCAGATCAATCTACCTTCAACCAGATTGACCATATTGCGATTGACGCCAGACACGCTTCCAACATCATGGATGTCCGAACTTTCCGAGGAGCACTACCCCGTTGTAGGCAAGGTAGCACTTCGGGTTTCCAGACCCAAGGCAAAACAGGGAGAAGCTGGAAGAAGGTACAACGTCGAACGCCTACAATCGCAAGAGATCGCAAAAATCGTTTTCCGACCGAGTTACAAGTAACATCTCTCGAAGTTCTCTGCCGCGAACACAATGTATTGAAAACCAATGCCAACTTTACCAAGATGCAATCAGAGAAGCCGCCTCTGTTGTGACTTAGACTAAGTAAAGATTGCCATATCTAAGCTGAAGTCTAAAATAGCCGCTGGAGCGGATGGCTTGAATGCCGAATGCTCTTTAAAGCAGCTGGAGATAAGCTGGTTAGGAGCATGCACCAACTTATCTGAAAGATATGGTCGGAAGAAAACATGCCCGATGAATGAAACCTCAGTATTGTTTGCCCGATCCTGAAAAAGGAGTCCCTCTAAACTGCACCAACTATAGAGGAATCAGTCTTCTTAACATCGCCTATAAAATCTTCTCTGCGGTAATATGTGACAGTCTAAAGCCCATCGCCAACAACCTGATAGGTCGTTATCAGTGTGGTTTTAGACCAGGAAAGTCCACAGTCCATCAAATATTCACATTACGCCAGATCTTGGAAAAAACTGAAGAACATCAAATCAACACGTACCATCTCATTTACAAAATGGCCTCACTTAGTATATCTATAAAATCCCTAAATAACTACGAAAAATGTGCATGTAAAACTTATGCTATAGTTTGGGATTGGGTCAAGATTTGGAATTGGTTTCAAACGACTGTAGGTGTTCCCCAAGTATGTATCCTCAGCCCAATGTTGTTTGCCCTTTACATTGATGATATTTCATATAATTCACCCGGTGGAGTTTTTTTCTTATATTCGTTTAAAAGTACTTCTTTACGCGGATGAATTGGTTATGCTGGCGGATAACCCATCTTCTTTCAGCTACAAATTAATTGGGTCCAAACGTAAAGCAATATCTGGGACCTTAAAATAAACTCATAAGGTTGAGAGAAGAAAGGTTATTCCTTAACAACCAACCTATTAAAATAGTACAGGAATTAAAATATTTAGGAGTGTTGATGTCTGCTAACGATAGCTTCAATAAACATGTTCAACGTAAGAGTAAAGAAGCTAAAGTAGCTCTCAACATAATGTGGCCAACTTTCTTCTCAAACAAAAACATAGACTTAGGATCTAAATACCGAGTTTTCAAAGCAACCATTAACACTTGCTTGTCTTACGGTGTTCAAGTTTTTGGTCACACCTATTTTGAAGAATTTGAGTTGATACAACGCCTCTTTTTCAAAACATTATTTTGGTTACCTAATGCGACTCCAACCTATGCAATTCATGTTGAAACTGGAATTGCATCAATTTATATCTAAAATTTGAAATCGCATGCAGATTTTCTAACAATAGTAATGAGTAAACCAAGTTCGAATCTTCACACATCTATCATGAAGGTTCTTTTGCGAACAGAAACATCGATATTTAAGGAATGGACTCAACTTGACTGGTTACATAATGTTTGTCTTGAACTGAATGAGTTTCGTTTTACTTGCTCAATAAGAACCCCCTTTTTTTTCAGTACCTAAATTATTAACTTCCAAAAGTAAGTTATTGTACTCTGTTCCATTTATTAAATAGAAAATTTTTACATTTCTCGATGTTTCAAGTTCCCTTGAATTTAAATCAAAGATTTTAAGGAAGATGCCTGTGTTCTTTTTTCAGATGTAAAGTTTTTTTAAGAGTACTGCCTCTTGCGAGGAATTTACAAATCGTCAAAGAGAAATTCTTTTGTCATGAAAAGTGTAGGTCCCCTCCATCCCTGACAACATTACTCGCACAAAGGAATATTTGAGACTTGTAAGTCATTGGGCCCTAGCTCGCAAGGGACTGTTGTGCCACCTTATTTATTATTTAATTAAAGTAAAGTACAATTAAAAAAAGTTGTAGACTCAAATATCTTACCAGCCAATGAAGCTAGCGACTCCAACTAAATTGGTATACATTTATAAATCAAAAATGTGAAAAAAATGTTTGTCAACTTGAATACTCAGTTAATTTCATTTTTTCCATAGTATAGTCTTGATGTTTGTATAATGCTTAACTCAATTTAAGCCCTCAACCGAATTATTTTAATTTCAAAACTAAAACATCATTTTCCATTATACAATTCTATGAAACTCTTGAAAATACATTTATTTTTGTTTTTGAATGGAAATTTCGGAGATATCCTAAAGTCCAAAGTAATTTTCAATTTAGTTTGTTTTCATTTGAGAAAAACATTTGTTCTTCTTAAATAAATAACACAACGCTTAAAGCTAAACAAGCTGCACATAAAAGCATTATATATAGATTTAAAGATGATGATCATTGTAATAGTAAAAGTACAATCTAAAATCAATATTATAATTAACTGAAAATTCCAAAGAAGCCTAAACAACACCTTTTTATCGTATAACTTTGACAAAACCAAAACCAGAATTCACTTCTTTGATGACCACATCAAAAATAACATCACGATAATTCTTATTATTTAATGACTTGGGGTGTTTATTCATTTGAAAAATAACATTGATCCTTTGGCATAATAATACGAGTGTATAGTATTTATTTAAAAATGAAAACAATAGAAAAAGAGATATAGCTATGTATTTTTTAAGGCGAAACATATCAACATCTGCAGCAGAAACACAGACAGAAAATTAAGAAATATCTTAGCTTTAAGCACAATATTACACATTTTTATATTGTATGTCTTTTATCTGGGTTTTATGAACCCTATTTTTAAGAAATGTAGAGATGTACATTGTACACATTTTTGTAGCAAGAAAAAGATTCGAGTTTTTAGACACTAGCAATAATATTACAATACCATTTTTTTTTAAATTGTAATTAAAGAGAATTTAAAATTGCAATTTTGAACAGACTAATAAAAAAGTTCGCTTAAAAAATAAAATAAATAGATATGTAATTATCGCAAAGCAGTTTTTGTAGATTTGTACTTAATTATGATTTCTATACATTTTTAAATCTTTTGGTTTTTGTATCAACTGAGAGAAATCTTTCTAAATATTTTGAAGACCTACTTGAGTATAAAAGTTAAAACTGAGACAGGACTGCTTTACATGAAGAACCTGGGCCTAGCGACTTACAACTCTCAATTTTAAGGATTTGTCAATATTTCGCAAGAGGCAGTACCCGTATTAAAACCAGGACCGCTTGCATGAGAGTCCAACGCACTAACCATCACGCCACGGGTACTACTACCACTGCTATACATTATCGCCACATATATACCCCCAAGCTCTCCTAACAATGTTTATGAAAACTTAATTAAATGCATAGACAAAATACACGAGTTAATAGTCTTAGGAGATTTCAATCTTCCAAACTTGATCTGGACTAAAAAGACGCATGAGTACTATCTATCTCCTATTAACATGTCCTCTACCAACGAATTCTTGACAACTGACGGTCTTTCCTCATGTGGACAAAGCCAGTTTAATGGGATTGCCAACAACTTCAAAAAAATATTGGACCTTATATTCAAATTTTTTCAAAGATGCTTGCGAAGTAGCGAACTCCTGTCAAACGCCTGAGTTATTGGTCCTCTTACAAAATTTCCCTCATTTGAATTCAATTAGTCTTTGGATCTCTGAAGATGAAATCATTCGCAAAGCTTTTACGTTTGTTATAGCCCTGGTCCAGATGGTGTTCCTTCTTATATTTTGAAAAAATGCACATCCTATTTATTCTATCCTCTTCATATTCTTTTTAATGAATCGCTCAAATCTTCAATTTTTCCTGAAATTTGGAAGAGTTCGTACATAACACCGGTACATAAAAAGGGCAGTAAAAATGAAGTAAAAAATGATCGTCCCATTGCAAAACTGTCCGTCCATTAATTATTTTTTGTTTAGATTCGTTTGAAAAATTGAAACAAGTTGACTGTGTCTTCACAGACTTCAGTAAGGCTTTTGATAAATTGTGCCATAAAACGTTAACTTTTAAACTTAAATCCCAATTCTTTAACAAGAAACTTGTTAGTTGGGTTTCGTCGTACTTATATAATAGATGATACAGCGTAGTTTTGGGAATGAGCAGTCATCATATTTTTATACCAACTCTGGCGTACCACAAGGTAGCCATTTAGGACTTCTACTGTTTATTTTGTATGTTAACGACTTCCCTTCTATTATAAAACACTCAGCTGTTTTAATTTACGCTGATGACATCTAAATTTTCAAACGTTTTGACTCACTTTTTTGTATATTCCATAAGCGATGTGTCGAGAACAAACAAATGTCTATAGCACCCCTATAATTACAGATCCCACCCAAATCCCTCATATACCTCCAATATTTGACTCAATCTCATCTTCCAATAGCTACTTCAATCCCGGAACATTAATAAACAATTCCATCCTTAGCAAAGCTGTCTCAAAACCAAAAAACTATTTTTATATGTCGTCTGGACCCAAATTTAATCCCAGAAGATATACTTTCTCATTTAGACCAAGAGGATACCTAGTAGCTAATCTATTAGGTTTACTAAGATCAGTAAGCCAAATAGCTTTTTTTTCTCTTTTAAGTTTGTAACGAATCCCAGGTTCTTCGATTCTATTTTCAATACCAATAGATGAATATTTCAGTCAAAGAATTTACACAAAGCCAAAAACAATATGTTTCTTTAAATACTCGGTCAAAAAACTTAACAGGCTTGTTTACATCATGTTGGTAATTCAAATGGTTTAGTGGAGGTGTTCTCATAGCGGTAAGATATACACATTTCTCTTCGTCTGTATCTTTTCCAAAAAGTTTAAGAGCCTATTTATAGCAAAATTTCCTTGACATTAGGCTGTGTTATCACTTTATTCTGCTCTGATACCAATATTTTACTTTTAAGTGATTTAAGTCACACATCGGCTGGACTCCATTTGAAGACGAGGACTCCTGCCTTGGAACCTCTCTTCTTCACAATTGGAACTATCTCTTCTCAATAAACCCTTCTTACTGACTTACAGTTACAGCAAACAAGCTGTATTAAAAACTCAAAAAATCGAATTCTTAATCTAGTATTTTCTTCTGACTTCTTATAGAATTTAGTTAATTTTTCTTGACTAAAGAAATCACCTTGTAGTATACGTGGCATGATGGTTAGTGCGATGGACTCTCATGCGAGAAGTCTTGGGTTCGATCCCTGGCTATGCCACCTAAAGTTTTGTTTACGGGTACTGCCTCTTGCAAGGAATTGACAAAATTCTCCAAGAGTAATTCTTGTCATGAAAAGTGCTTTCTTAAATTTTCCTTTGATTGCTTAGGAATAAATTTTAATTTCAGAAGAGCTAATTTCCGGTCCTGATGGTATTCTAACGATAGTATAAAAAGAGTGTAGTAATGCTTTATTTAAACCCTTACGTTCATATTCAAACTTTCTCTAAAATCAAGAAAATTTCCCAGTCCGTTCCTACTCCAATTTTCACGGCCACATTCTGAACAAGTTTTTGTAAGATTGTAACATTTTTCAGACGCCTTAGAACAAGTTTATAAACTGACTTTTCTTAAACTTTTGACCAACATCACGGAATTATTCTATTTAAATTTAAAGCTTTCGGTTTTTCGCCCTTTTTTTTAGCTTAATCTTACCTTGAACAGATTCTATGAGGTAAAATTTACAAATATTCATTCAAAACATTATGTTGCTCAAATTGGTGTTCCACAGGGAAGAAATATTGGCCTTTTCTGTTCATCCCGTCTTTTAACGACGACGTTACGACATGTCTGATGTGCTCAAAAAAAAATCTCATTTTTGCTGATGACATCAAGATTTATTAATAATAACGTCTACCCATGATCGTAAACTTTTACAAGCCCACATTAATAGTTTCACATTTTGGTGTGGGAAAAATAGCCTTGCCCTCAACCCTTTACAATGTTAAACGACAACTTTAACTAAAAACTTAATCGGTAGTGCATTTGATTATTGTATTTCGAAGAAAAAACTGTGTCGGGCTTGTCCGCTTGTACTGACCATCTAGAATGCTGATCACATCTCACCAATGCTTATTCGGATAAGTCGATGATATTGACAGGACTGGAAAATCAAAGCTTGATTTCAGTGGGGCGTTATTGGTTATTGCGACATAAGCGTGGAAAATTTGTTTAGTGGTCAATGAGGGCAAGACCAAATATATGCTGAACAAAACGTTACGATGGGCAGCTATAAATTTAAGGTGGTTAAGGGCTTTGTCTACCTAGGCACATCAGTAACGGTTCTCATGTATGGCTCTGAGGCTTGGACCTTATCATGGGAAAATGAGAACATCTTCGGATGCTTCGAGAAAAAAGTTCTTCGGGTAATTTTTGGTCCCGTCTGCATAAATGGATAGTGGAGGAGAACATACAACGAAGAAATGTACGGGAATGAAAGTAAAATAACTAAAATGACTGGTCATGCAGAGAGAATGGACATCAACGCTCCATTCGGAAAGTCTTTGAATTCAATCCGAATGGAAGGTTCAATAGATAAATGCCCGTTCAACGTTTTTTATATTTTAGGCTAACTTGGTAACATTGTGAAGATATATTTGACATTGTTACAGTTTATAATGTTCCATGAAAAATATTCGTGACAATTTCAAAAATGTTTTTTATGAGGCACATGCTTCCAACGGAAATAACTTACCAACTGTTTCAACTTAATCAAGACTTAACACAGAACAGTAAATATTATTTTTACTTGAGGATTGATTGATATCTTGAACTTAAGTCTTAGAAACATCGAAATATCAACAATAAATGTAGTTACATTCGGTAAACTTAATTCACACTTTTCCCTAATGTTAAAAATGTTCAGCGATTTCTCATGTGCTAAAAGATTTTTTAACGACGCAGTACTTTGTGCGACTCTATAGTTGATTCGAAAGAGTTTAATTCTGGACCCGAATAAAAATCAAATAAATTTTACTCAGATTGAAACAACTAATGCACCGGATGTGCTAAACCAGAAAAAACCCGTTGGTCATAAGGCTTTATAGGAGCTTAAATTAGCATAGGAAATATGCTCATTCTATTAATAAACATTTTTTCTTGTTCCTTGACAGCGTCAAAAACAAAGCATAAGTTCCATTCAATTAAGTGCGACTTTTTCCAAACAATTTACTAGATTGTTCTGGTTGGAATATTTTTTAAACTTAATTAAGCCACACCTACTCTTCAGTCTGCACCCACTTCCTCCTATTCAGGATACCCTTTGGTATTTAAGCTTTAATTATATTTAATAAGAAAATATGTACATATTATAAAACAAAAAAGCAAAAGTATCGCAGCTTGAATATAATGCCCTTTTCCGGTTCTTGCCTTAGTCGCACAAACCAACAGAAAAAAAAGTCTCACAATACGTTTGGGTTTTTGGTTTTAAGAAGATTATAAGGGATTCAAAATCCAAAAAATAAAAGTTCCCAGAAAAAAATGAATCCAATTTAAAATGAAATTTAGAAAATATAATTAAAATCAACTTAGCTGGCTAAAAACAATTTCCTACACGGATATTTATCGGCTTAGAAGTAATTATTTTATATGAACAGTGTATAAGAGAGAATCCAACAACAACAATAACAAAAAATATGAATCAGAAGACACACACAAAAACCCTAAGCATAAGAAAACACAAATTGGCTTCTGCTTCTGCCAAAAAGTCAACTTATTAAATGTGAAAAGTAAAAAGAAATTGTTGATATTTTTTCTTTTATAAGGATTATAATCGGGTACAATTTATCTCCATTATGTAGGGCTTATAGAAATTAACTTTAAGGAAATATATGTATGTAGACAAGTTATATGGCATAGGTTTTCTAAAAATGGTTTTCGTTATTTTTTCACTTTAAGCAGATATAATGTACTTTTTTGTAACATCTTCTTTTTTTTTAAATAAAAGTAAATGTGGCTTTGTCATTGGAGCCAGATTGAGGGAACATGTCTTGAGCTATAGGTTCATCAACGAGCGCCTCAGGACCATCCGCATCACATCAAACAGAAGAGAAGAATGACAACACCAAGAATATGCTCATCGAGCTCTTGGACAAAGCACATGAGAAATATCCTAGATCGTCCTTGAATTAACATCAATTCGGATCAATACCTCGGAGTGGCCGGAACGGCTACAATCGCAAGAGATCGCCAAATCCTCCGACCGAGTCACAAGTAACCCTGGTTTGATGAGGAATGTCGGCACGTAAAACGGCGCTGCATAGAAGGACGAGAGTTGCTTACGAACTCTATAGACAGAAGCGGAAAGAAGAACATAGGTTCAAAATCAGAATTAAAGTTCGAAAGTTTTATAAGCAAGTGAAACGAAATTCACAAGCACATAAACCTCGAGCCAAAGGCTGCAAAGACGAAAGTGGAAACATTATAGTGGAACAGCAAACAATGCTGAGAATATTAAAGCACCACTTCTGCAATCTGTATAACTGCGTAGACGAACCAATTTCTGCAGTCAGGCAGGATGATCCGTTCAGTATAGACGATGAAATCCAAAAACCTGATAGGTGTTATCATTGAGGTCTTAGGAAAGTCCACACTCGATAAAATATTTACATTACGGCAAATTCTGGAAACCCAAGATCATCAAATCGACAACCACAATTGATTTCAAGGCCGCATATGATAGAATCTACAGGCATGAACTGTACAGAGCCAAGTCTAGTTTTTTTCACATCGACATCACCATTGACAGACGTAACTGTGAGGTAGTTTAGAACTTTGTCTAGGTCTAGACCACTAGTTATACTATGAACAAAAAACGGCTGCTAACGGCTGTATCCGTCAGAGCCTGATTTAGGGGAGGGCAACACAAACACAAACGGGAGGCCCCCACAGTAGAGGCTTGGAAATTTTTTTTTTCAAATTCCAATTTTTAATCACCAGTAAACATCTTGCCCGCCACCTCGGAGGTTGGGTATTCGATTCCGTGTCTCGACAATTTTTTTCTTATATATATATGTACATAAAATTTCTGTATATAAAGAATCGGTGTTCTTCAATATTTGGAAAAATCAATTATTATTGACTAATTGGTAATTTGTCCATCGGCTGTTCAATTCTTTGATTTCGTGCAGAATTTGTACACGTTTTTCACAGCCAGATCAGAGCGGCATCGATCTTATTGAGAAATTATCGGAAAAGAAAAGAGGACAGTTTTTAGTCTTGAAAAAGCTAAGCGACACTCGTTGGTCTTGTTGAGCGAAAGCTACGAGAGCTATTCGGAAATCGAAGAAGCTCTAACCAGCATATATTCCAATAAAGAGCAATAAGACATCGTGAGTAATGAAGCAACGTAACATCTACAGAAGATGAGTGTTTTGAAACATTTTGGAACAATATGTTGAAGTGATTCAACGCTATAAACAGTATGTTGCAGGACCCGAAAATGATTCTTGAATCGGCAATGTGTACACTGGAATCATTGAAATCATTCATGGAATCCAAACGAAGTGAATTTGATAAATACAAGGAAGCTGCCAAAAAAATATACCATACTGATGAATATATACAATCACGCACCCGCACCAGAACGAGAAATGTGAGGTTGAATCCGGTCTATTACGAGAAAGCACATACCTTTCACCAAAGGAAAAATACAAAGTATCCACCTTCATCCCAGTGATTGACCAGCTATCCGTTTCTCTTAGTGAAAGATTGTATGACTATGAATCTGTACGTCCGAGATTTGGATTCCTGAATCACATCGAGAAGAAGGATGCTGAAAATTTGCAAGCTTGGTGGAAGTGTATTTGGATGATTTAGTCTTGGTCTTAGCTGGTTCAACTTGTGCCTTTGGTTTACTCATACAAAAAGGAAAAGGACTATGGAACAGATCAATCGCCGGAACGATTTTACTACCAAATTCTCGAAAATCAATATACAACCCCAAACCTCAAAATAACATACTTGGTTTTGATGGTAACAAATTGCACTGGAGAGCGCTCATTTTCAAAAATAAAAATTATAAAATAGGCTTCGAAAAACGATGGGACGAAACCGTCTATCAAAGCTTTCTTTCCTGTGCATTGAAAGCGATTCTTCGAGAACTGGATTTCAACGAAATTAGCAACGATTTTCTGGAAAAAAGATCGAATGGTTCCGTTCGTTAATGCTTTAATTTAATTTTAGATAATTCTTTTTTCCGTTTTACTTGGTTTTAGAATAAATTATTTATTGAAAAACTCGAGATAAAAAGACCTTTCTTTGAGGCCCTTGCGTTCTTTTACATTGATTTCGTTTTTTAAAAGCTGGAACAAGTTAACTCAATTTATGTTTTAAGGGAACCAACTTCACCTGGGAATGAACTTCAAATCTGTGTGTGGACATAGATTTCCTCTTTTCTGTCGAAGTTGTTTCTCTTTAAAGTATTTTGAATATTGGCGTAGACAAAATTTCTTTTGCATTCAACATTAGGCTAATTTAAAGCGGCTATCCGTGATGTAGTAAGACACACTAAGGCCAGTTTATTCGCCCATTTTAATACCATATGAATCATAAGTCTTTCTTCTTAGCTTAATAAAACCTTTACGAAACTTGAAAGACTGATTATGTTTATATGACTGAAATCGTTATATATAAGGTTTTTCAATAAGGGCGGGTAGATGTTTAAAATTTCAATCGTGTCGATTTCTGTGTGGCACGTAGCGCCGCCGTCCTGTTGGAACCACATGTCGTCTTAGTCCATACAGTTCATGTAGCTAGCTGTTGACGGTGACCGCCTCACTCACCTCGTTTTTATAAAAGTTCGGACCAATTACGCCGCCGCTGACCCAAATCCACACAAAACGGTAATTTTTGAGGATGCATTATCACCTGGTGAACCTCACGGGGGTATGAAGTCGTCCCATATACCTATATTTTGCTTGTTAACACAGCCATTCATCCAAAACTACGCCTCAATGACCCCAAAATTGAGGTCCTCTTCCAAACGATTCAAAACCCAGTCAACGAACAAACGGCGTTGTCTATGGTGATGAACTTTGAGCTCCCGTGTCAGTTGGATCTTGTAGGGTGTAGGCAAAAGTCCCGACGTAAAATTCGCCAAGTTGAAGTCTGCGAAAGGCCGAGTTCTTGTGCACTGCTTTGGTTTCTGCTGTACACTTTCACCGCGGCGGCGGTGTTCTCGGCCGATCTTGCGTTTCTTTAACGAACTTGTATTGACTGATTGTTAACTGAACTGGTCGTTTCAAATTCGGCCACCAAACGTTGAAGAGTCGATTGTGAATGGCCACCACGTCTACCGCACAATAGACGCAATGCGCGAAACGTTTGGGTTAACGAATTTTGATAATAAAGTTTCATCATTTGAAGGAGATGTTCAATCGTGTAAATTGCCATGAGGAATTGGCATAAAAAATTGAACAATAAACAAAAGATTTTACAGATGTCACCAAAACAAAATGGCAGCTACGGGGCTCCAAAATTTAGTCGCTCCAATTGAAAAAAAACCTTTAGAAGAATTCTCCAAAGTAATTCTTGCGTTTTTGAGCTAGAGCAGAGCATATACAGTGGGGAGTAAAGAACTGTTTTATACTTTTCTTCATCCATACACTTCTGCAAAAGTCATATTAGAATACTCCTAGCCGCTTGGTGTGCTTCCCGATTCGATATACCTGGAACGTGCTACAATGATGGGGAATGCAGATTGAGAGACTAAATTTTAGTAGTTCAGAGTATACACCTCCACCAAACTCTTCATTTGTTTTTGATCCAACTGTATAAAAGTGGATTGTCTCGCCTTCTAGGAATGCGCTTTCCTCTCAGAAAGATCTGGAAGTCATAGAAATCTGGGAGTTTCTGTTGAAGTTGGGGGATGGTGTAGTCTGTTTGTGTTTGATTTGGAGAGGCAAATGTTTTTGTTAACCACTGCGATAAAGCTGTAAAGCCAACAGCTTACAGTTTCAATAATATCTCACTTGCAGTTTACATTTTTACAATATTTAAAAATATGAAAGGCTTAATTGAAAACCCTCATTCGCATAAATCACTGGGTCAAAACATTTAATCTACCAAAATAATTGTGTAGTCCATTAACTATAAAAAAAATTGGTGCTTAACTCAAAAAATTAGGTCCATATTATGAAGTATTCTATGCGTGCCTTGAAATAACTAGCTATTGTAAAACACTTCCAATTTAATTTAAAGGGCCTACGAGTAAATTGAGATCTAGTTTGAACGATGTTTCATTCGTTTTTTTTGGGCTAAATTGATGGGTAAGTATAATAAATGTACTAACTAAAAATTAAAGGGAACAATTTAACAAAACTCATTTTACTACCAAAGTAAAGGTTGGTGTGTGTTCAAACCAGAAAAAAAGATGCTTTAAAATTTGGGCGAGAATAGGGAAATAATGCAAATTAGTTGTAATTGAGTTACGCAAGTAGGCATCAGCTCAAGCTCACTCCATATCTTAAATAATTTTGTTTTATTTTATGTCTAACCTCAAAACCTACTTTCTACTTTTCAATATGTATTATGAAGTGGTTTTTCAGGAAGAATGATTCCTTATATTTTTTAATGTAGGTCTAGGTACGTAACGTAGGTACATATATCAAAAAAGCTATATATGGGAGTACCTAAAAATCATTTTGACTCTGTCAAAGTACAGGCTTTAACTTCAAACGTTTGAATCTCAATTAATCAATGTTAATGGTTTTTTTTTTGGCTGGAAATGCGAACTGAATAAAAAGGAATATAAATCGATAAAGAGGGAACGCCTTTGCGTGACTCTTTGCAACTTTTTTCCTCTTTCACACCTACTTCTCTAGGAGGTATATATATCTTGTGTCTAATTTAAGAATATGCAAGACAGCGTTTCTATGCCTACATATACAAGCTACATATAACATGTCAAAGCCTAAAGGCTTCTTGTTTGACAATAAACCAAATTTTCTAGATAAAAAAGTGCTTACGATATTTTGTTTGTTTTATTCGTTCGCGTCGTTGCGTCGCGTCGTTATCGTTGCCGTTGTCGAGGCGTATTGCAATAATTTTGCAAAATAAATGACAAGTTTTATTTTTAGGACTTTTAGACAGAATGACTAATAACAATACATTTTGGGTATAGGTATGAGGTATTCTCTAGCTAAAAAGCACTTGGCAGTTAATTCTACTTTTTCAAATTAAGTTTTTTGGTTACGAACATTAAGTACATTGTGCTGTACATATGTTACTTGCGTTTCCCTTATATTTACATAATGGTCGCAGCTGTTTTATTCCCATGAAAATGTGCGTATCTATCTAGGCATAGATATAAGTGGGAACTACAGATTAGGCAAGGTACAAGTTTCTTTAAAAAAAAGCAATCAAGTAAACCAAATTAAATCAAGTGAGAAAACATATTCCCATTAATTATCAAGTTTATCGTCAAGTTCAAGTGGCTGCCTTTGATTGCTTTTTTTAATATTATCCTCAAATGCGTGAATAACTTTTGGAATATTACGCTTCCCCACAAATGTGTGTCAACGGCCGAATATGGCGAAGTAGAACCACTGCAGATAAAATATAAAGTAAAATCCTACTGGGAATACAAAATTTGGCTTTAATTCGATGATCGAAACTAACTCAGACGTTTGCACATTTGATATATTCATGAGGATCGATCGATGTGTTCGTAAAGTATAGTGTCTAATATATCTACAAAACACTAGGATATCATCAAATTTCGGAATTAGACGAAAAATAAATACAATATTTACAATTTAGGATATAAACACATTCCTTTATACCGTTTTCTCACATTACTAATGACTATGTCCGCCATTTTGTGATATAACTTAAAGAAATAGAAACATTAAATTTTTGTTTAATAATCACAGAAAATTTGGACCCAAAGCTTCGATTACAATGTCCTTACCTTCAAATTGTCTATTAAATTCATAAACTTTATGAAAAAGACGTTTTTATATTAAAGTGTGGGGGGCAAGTCAAAAGTAACACTTCTTCTGATTGAATTCAACTTCGAGAAATTCTAAAAACCCTCGAAGTGTCAAGGGGGAAAGTGTCGTTTTGGTGAAATCGGAGGCCGAGGTCCAAACATAATTTCGATTTTCGGAAATGAGCGTCCCAGCAAACATTTATGTAATAAATTAAGTGGCACAACAATCCGTTGAGAACAAGGGCCTAGTGACTAACAACTCCCAACCTATAGTTTTATGCCGAATCCAAACGGCTAATTTGAGAATGCACTTTTCATGACAAGTATGACAAGTATTACTCTAGTAGAATTTGTCAATTGTTCGCAAGAGGCAGTATCCGTGAAAAGAAAACTTTAGATTGCACAGGCAGGGATCGAACCCAGGACCTCTTGCATGACAGTCCACCGCCTTTTTTTTAAATTCATTTTTATTAATTCAATCTTAAACCTATCTTAAAGCTAGACAAAAATTCATAAAACTAGCCTAATTAACCATAACTTAAAGCTAACTTAATGGTCCCATACGGACACTCTAAGTTAAGCAATAGTACTTAATGCTAATGCCTTTCGGCCCTTAGATCTATTTAACTTCAATTCCATTTTAATTATTTTTGTATTCATTAGAAAATTAAAAAAAAAACTAATTTCAATATCCTTTTTTACTTTTACTTAAAATAAGGTCTTTAATATAAGATTTAAAACTTACTGAAACTACTTATTCTACCCATAAACTACTTAAAACTAGAACAACCACAGCAGCAAATCTAACTATCTAACATTTTTTGTTATCCTTTTTTTCTTATTAAATGTTGTTTTTTGTTTAATATTTGGTTTAAGTTTTTTTTTCGGTCCCGTTCGGACCCAATCCTACTGAACCGAGGAGCTCTGCTCTGCCTTGTGCCAAAACGTTCCGATTTTACAGGAGTCATCCATCCACGATTCGTCATCTGACGTGATAGATTAACGGAAATGCCAATCTATTCTGTATCAGACCGCATCTGTCTAAAAAGAGGAATGCCTCTAGTGGAATGAAGCCGCTCAAGCGTGCACTTTCATAATACTCGCCGTTCGGATAGAACGAACCCAAAAAATAAAATTTTGGTCGAAGACATAGATCTTGCAATGTGACCTTGAACGAATTTTATCACGACATTGAAAATTCTGTTGATTCGAGAAATGTTTAATAGCACCTCGTTGGAATAGTAATTCACGATATAAGCCGCTACAGCGTCGTAAGCACTGCCGCTCGAACACCCGAAGCTTGTCCATCTGAAAAGGGGCAACGTTGAACCACACAGGCCTGCCAGTAGCAAATTACCTTCACTCTGGGGTAAAGCCGACTGCTGTAAAACAGCCGTTTCGTCAAAGCGAAGGCTCCTCTGGCCCTGATCAGAGCAGCATTTATACGTCTGTCGAAATATAAATACTGATATAAATAGATACCGAGGTAGGTACTTCACCACACTTTTGCTCGTTAACCGCTGTGGCTGTCCGTGAAGATCAACGATGACCATCTTGCACCAATTCTTGCAGGTATCCCTCGTGACCCTAGCCAACGGAGGCCGGAACAGAATTGTCTCCGACTTCTGTGCGCTGTCCTGAGTACGTCTCTGTTCTCTTCAGTTCTTTGGAGTTTCAGACACGGAAGGTCATTCTCGTTTTTGCTCCTGAATGACTTGTTGATTTTAGGGAACATACTAGGGTCACTGGAATTAACTGAATGGATTTTGTGGTCCCAGTACTTGTTCCCCTTAATCAACAGAATCTGTACAAGTTTTTGAGTCTTGTCATTAGGCCACTCTTGTGCCTGCGTAGTGCGTCAATAGTCGCGTTTCTGTAAGCGTCCATTTGGTCCCGTTCTTTGTGCTTTGGTATTGTCCGTTCCATCGTTCGTTTTGTTCTGTCGTCCATCTGTTTTAAATGTTGGTCAATTTCTGTATATGTCAGGTTTCTGTTGTTTGGTGGGGCTATGTCACTATAACGAAGTTCTCTCGCTAAGGCGTTGGTGAAACGAGGACAGGGCCTTAGTGTGATTGTTAGAGTACATACTTTGCAACGTATTTCTCAAACTCCACGCGTTTGTTCGGAATCTGCATTAAAGCAGCCAGTCTGCAGTGATCACTGTGTACTCGACTTTTTCTATCAGTTTCGAGGGTGATTACCCACTTTGTCTGTAACTGTCAGTCTGGTGTCGTACAGCAAAAGATCCAGAAAGAAGCCGCTTCTTGGATACGATGGCTTTATAGTAGGCAGCAGGTCAACGCCCTATTCAACGCTGTAAAGATTCACTACCCAGCAAACATTTATAGTTGTTAAAGGTCGGTATTGTTGATAGAAACTAGAATGCTATTATGACATATTAGGTTACAGATAGATCCCCGCCGTATTACACCTAATGTACTGCTTTCCAAAATAAGCTCATTCTTCCTCAGATCATGGAAATACAACTTGGGACGACTCTTCAAAGTTCAACTTTTTTTTCACCCTTTTCCTGAGAATCTTACATCCTTCAAAGCATCTACTTTTGCTCTTTTTGTAGCTGTCAAAGTCTTTCCATATTAAATTAATGCAGTTTCTTAAAACACTATGTTAGATATTCTATACAAAAGTTTTTAAAAGATGTCGGAAACGTTCGCAATCACAGATTTTCCGGGTGCAACACTTCCACCAGCTATAACAATTGAAGTTCGGTTCCAAAATGTGTGGCCTCATCGTACTGAATTTTAGGTGGCGCTATAGTGTGGACCTGGGCATCAACCAACGTGGGTATTCAATCTCGGATCCAACTTAACTGTCTTCAGTTTTACACTACAAGTTGGTAAAGGTTGTTTCCCACTTCGTGCGCCACCTTAGTCGCGATCTTCCTCAACTACTCCACCGCCGCCGTCCCTCGGGATTGGATTCAAAAACTTTCCAAGCAAAAGCTTTGTTGTTTATTGGCTGTACATGACCCAGCTATGTAAAGTCAGGGACTTTTTAAACTAGAAAAGTGTCGCTGTGCAGCTCGTCATTGAATCTGCACCTCCACTCTCAATACACGCAGACGAGATCAAAAATCTCCCAAAGAATTTTTCTCCAAAAGCATCCAAAGACATTCTTACCTTGCCTTAAAGAGATCCATAACTCAGCGCAATGAATAAAAACCGAAATGATAGGAGGATGTCTGTAGTTGCTAGAACGACGACTTTGTTATCGACCGCCTTCTAAGTCTAAAGAAAAAGCAAGTTATTTTCCGTTTGATTTCAAAGCTGGTTTTGTTGTCTAGATCTTTAACGGTGCCGGTGGAGAAAGTTTTTCAAAGCCTTTCCTTGATGACAGCATGATGACTTGGTCTTACCCTCATTGACCACTGAACCAAACTTCACCACTATCATCTCAATGACATCAGACTTAGATCCTAGTAATTGGTCAGACCTTTGGAAGATTGTGTTTCTAGTGTTGAAAACTTAGTTTTGAACAACTCTTTCCATATTTATGTTAAAAACTTCGCATAACAGTTAACTTATTGATGTTAAAAACTTCGCAACCTTAGTTTTGAACAACTCTTTCCATATTGATGTTAATAACTTCGCCTTGTCTTAAACCTTTTTTGATATTAAAGCATTGGTAGGATGTGAACAGTGTCATTATCCATCGTCATTCTGCACAAACAAAAGTTTGACAGTGATGCTGTCGTAATGTAAGTATTTGGTCATTGGATACATTTCTTTCTTGAGGATTGTGCAAACTATTCTGAAATTCCACACATCGGACTTGCTTTTTTCTGACCATATTATGCGTTAGTGCATATTTCTTCCCAAATTATCGACTGCTGCTTTAAATAATTCGCAGCCCTTTTTTTAATCATATCACAGTACTTTCCTGTTTTAGCTTAGATCGGGGTACTCGTAGCCGTATACCTTGACTACAACGAGGTATTGGTCCAACTCAATAGAAAATATCGAACTACAAAATTTAATTTACTAAACCCATTGACTGATTTAGGTAACTGAAAATTAAAAAAAAAAAACAATTAAATCATTTAACTCACAAAATTTTAGCCCACTTTTTAAGAAATGGTGCAAATGATGAATTCGAAGTTGAAAAAAAAAAACAGAATTTATAGAACTAAAAAACCTAAAATGTCACAGTTTATGAAAAATTATTTTACGGTCAATCGTTCTGCCTCTCTATAAATCTTCCTTAAAAAAATTATTCTTAAGTAAATCTCATATAGATCCCGACGAGTCCTTCGCTATACATTTAAATGTTTTTGTGAGGTTCAAATCGTCCTCGTGTAGGCGTAGTTTTAAAAGTCAAATCAACTGGCCACAAACAAACATAGCAATTCAATGCATAAAAACACTCTTCATTACCACCAATGCCACCCACTAACCTCATTTCGAAAACGTCCAAAACTTTCAAAAACCTGTACTTATACATTTTTATATATCTTAATATAAAAAAAAAAGAAAATAAAGGTGGTGGGCTCTTTGAGTAATAGATTATACAAGTTGTAGGTATTATTTATTTTGGCCCACATCTTTATCTATTCTCTCTCTAGCTGTAGGTAGCAATACCTAGCAAGTTAAATTAAATTTCTAGGTGTACCTATTTTTCAAAATTTCAAACGACAAATGTCGACCTTTTTTGTTGTGTTATATCAATGAACCAGAACAACTTTATTTCATTCTGTCATTAAAATACTTAAAGTCGATTTGTTTACACAAGAAACAACAATTTAATGCTCTTGCTACTCTCTTCCCCTCAGACTATCTCAGTCTCTTAGCCATCTTCACCTTTTTACTGCATTTTCCGTTCTAGTTTTATTGGATATTTAATTCAATATACTTTATCTATTCTACATAAAAACTGAGGTGCAATTTTAACGCCAACCTGATATTCGTTTTAGGTTAAAATCTTTTCATGGTTATCCTGTATTTTGAAAGTATTAATAGCGGCCATATTGTTGAAGTTACAACTGTCAAATTGGCTGTCAATTCATCATTTAATCTGTTTGTTTTCGAAAAACCATAACAATTACGTAGTTCACGTCGAATTTAAAATACTACACGAGCGATTCGATTGAGTGACTGCTATCTTACTGAAGGTCATGGATTTTGGTCACTAATTTTGGTCATCACACTACGAAAACTATTGTCAAAAGGCATTGGTTACTTTTCCCAAATTATGTCTCATGAAACGACATTTTTCAAATAAGGACTTGACAAGTATGAACTTATTTTTTGAACTCGCCCTTTCACTAAACACAGAGTTGTTATTGTCAATTTATGAAGCTAACATTTTCATAATGGTAAAGTACGCGAACGTTGTACGCATTGCGTGATGGTTAGTGCGTAGGACTGTCATGCCAGAGGTCTTGCGAGGAACTAGCAAATTCTCCAAGATTAATTCTTGTCATGAAAATTGCTTTCATAAATTAGCCGTACGGATTCGGCTTAAGTTGAAAGTTCGTTAAGAAGGGTTCGTCAATAAGCAAAATATGTGTATATATTTGCTGTTAGTCGATTGTAAAGTTTTTGAAATATCTCCAATGGTTTGCCTTTTTTTTAAGGACAAAAGCCGTTAAGACTCTATTCGAAAACCTTTTATAAGGTTTATATTAATGTCAACAAAGCACATGTCAGTAAAATCGACTTAACTGACACTTACATTAAAGAAAATACAAACATTTAAGGTTTTACGAGGTCTGAAGAATTAACTCGGTCCCAAGAGGAGCCCAAGGCAATCTTTGAGACAGACCCTGTAGAAAGTTCAGTTTCAGTACCAAAAGAAAGAAAAAATACTAAGAATTATATACATAAAAGGTGAACAAATGTTGACAAGTCCTTCTAAGTCTATAGGTACAAGGATAGTCAGTTAAATTTGCACTTGAGTATTCATCGTGACATACAAAATGTCTACCAAAAACTGTATTCAGGACAGGAAATCAAACAAAATGAGGAAATAAATTAGCTCCCCAACACAGTTCAACTTCAAAAAAAAGTCCTGAGAAGGGAAAGCAAACGTCAGAACGTCAATCCTCCCAACCACCATCCTCAAAAATAGGACCTATAACTATACAGGCAACCAAAAAATCATTTGTACCACTTTAAAAGAAATACTCAAAAAAATACTATACTCTTCTGTATATATGCGTTTGTGCACATACATACATATGGGCTTCTCTTATTTCCATACATGCATACAGTGGCTCAAAACTTTTTTTATATAGTGCCTGGTTTGAAATACTCGCAAGCTTGAAGTATTAGTGCCCAATATCTATGAACGGTGTTAAATTTTAAATCATATCTTATTCAATGCCTTAGAAAAAAACTTTTTAGTGACGGTTCCAATATTTTGTGTTTTAACCTTTGGTCTTCTTAGTACAGAATCTACAAACTTTTTTGTGATTTCCGGGATAGTTTTCTGCCAATCTTCAAAATAAAGCTTTGGATTATTTTGTATGGATGTTTTGTGTTTCCGAATGTAGTAGTCCAAAACAGTTAACGGTCGCGTTCAATTTACATGTCAACACGTAAGGGCGAACACACTGATAACTTCTAATCCCGTCTGTCACATACTTTAACTTTAACTTAAGGCTTTACCCAAACATTTATAACAATATTCTGTGCGAGATAAATAATTTGAAGTCAATTTCTTTCTTTCTTTTCCTATTACTTGAGTTTTGTTAAAAAAGTTGTCAGTTGAATTTTTCAAAAATTACCAACAAAATTTTCTATATGATGAAAACAAGACAAAATTTTCTGTATGATGAAATAGTTTGATTACAAAACCAATGTTTACCAATTTTAGTAGTATTTCTTGAAAGTTTTTATTTCTTATAAGAACCAACACAGGTTAGATTTTTCTAAGAAAATTTAGCACAGAATTAAATCATTTTGAAATCAATGGCGCAAAATTTTAAATGATTTCGTAAAATTTTAAATTAATTTCTAGCAATTTACTAAGATCAAAAGAAGGTTTACATAGTTTTTAACGATTTTAACATCTTACTACCTCTTGACAATTTTCTAAGGTCAAAATCACGGAATGGCTACTTTAACTTTTAACACTTTGCTGAATCCATATGAAATCTTTACCATTATTCCTAAAAGTACAGTGGATGGAACTGGCCTGAACTGTTTAAACGCTTAAACGGCATATTCTCTTGGTACGAAACTAGTAACTATTAAATCGTTTAACCCTTAATAATGGATGGTTTACAATTTTGCTCTAATACCTTCATTAATTCACAAGATATCGAGAGTTAAACATCAATTTTTAATAATTTTGCGAACTATTTTTTGTAGTTTTTAATTTTTATGAAAAAAAGTTGACTTTCAGATTCTTATATAAATTAAAAAATTTCGAAAACAATATTTTCTATTAGATGAAATTAGACTTAAGCCAATGTTTTAAATTTTTAAAAAAGATATTTGAATAGAGAATCTATTTTGACCAAGTTTTAGTAATGTGATTTTAGGTTTTTATTGTGTTTGTAAAAAACTGTCAATTCTATGTTTCCCAAAATTTTAAAAGATGTTATTTCTCGTTGTATTAAATTATTTTGAGAATTTCGGGAAGGTGACAGTTTTTCTTTTTATACTTTTTTGAGTTTTAAGAAAACAGTTCATTGATTTGTAATACGAAATTTTGTTCAAGTCACTAGCGTTTTTGGTTCGTGAAATATTAATTATAATTTTCACTTTGTTTTTTAATTCCTATGATAAAAAAAAACTTGCCACTCAATTTGTTTGAGACCCTTCCTGTTTTTGATATATGGACTACAAAAAAGCTTCCCGAATATACGGAGGAATGGACGTGCGAATGTACACGCACAAGCATACACTGGAATGTCTCTGAAATCATATATTTAAACTCTAGGGACCTTAAAACGTGGAGAAATGTACACATTTTCAGTTCGAAAAATCGGACTTGCGTGGGAATCGAATTACAAACATTTCACAGGGCACATGAAAATAGGTGAAAACATTCTATTCACTATTTAAAAGAATTTTTGACTCCAACAAATTGGAACTATGAGATACCTAGATTCATCAATGAAATCATAGATGCAAAGATCTCTTAAAGATGGAAAAGCAGGTGTGAGTTTTAAAAATACAGAACAGTCCTGCTAAAACAACGCATGTTCCCGATGTATAAAAAAGGATCCTTGTTGGATGCAACAAACTATCGTGTAATGTCTTTGTTTAATTCACCATATACGATAGTTTTTTGTTTGTTATCAAACCTAAACTAAATAAACTTATATTTATAGTTTTTTTTTAAATTATGTTAAAGAATATGATATATTTTTTCTCTATGAAAAATATGTAACAAGTAAAAGCTTAGATAAATTTCCAAAAATATTTTAATAGTTTTAAATTGGTTTCGAATGCGGCAGTTAAGACATATACAAAAGGACGAGCAAGCAGCGGAACACTTGGTATAAAAACATCCTTACGAAACAACAAACGAAAAAAGTTTGTAATGTTACAGTTGTAAAACTTTTAAACATTAACAATATGTACATTCTTTCGATTTACATAAATTGTACAAAATGGACTGAAGACTACGAGTGGTTTAACAACATTATGCTACAACTTTCAAGTAAAAGTGTTCTCACTACATGCGACTTTAATTCACGAACAACTTACAAATAACTTCAATCCGCAGTACAAATAACTCTTCAATAAACCTCAACAGTAGAAGTTCCAAGGACAGTGTATGCAACCAAAATGGTATCAATCTTTTTGAAGTACTTCAGATGTATGATTGCATAATTTTGAGTGGTTGTACTAAAGGAGACGTTGAGATTTATTATACTTTTGTAGAAGGTAAATCCGAAATTAATTATTGTGCTGTAAATAATGATTGGGTTGATACTAAGATAACATGCCAATTATTGTTAAATGGTCAGAAGAAAAAACTACAACACAAAGTAATCTTCAACTTATTTTAAGACTAAAATGGAAACAGCATGATGTAATAACATACCAACAAAAATTAGATATTAATCTTCCAGCTGAAAGTGGGATGACTAACTCGTTGGATTTACACACCAACGCCAACTTATAGGTTGTATAAGAGATTCTGTCACAAGACCATCCACGAACGCCTGTAAGTCCTTCAAACAAAAGTGGTTTGACAAAGAGTGTATGAACATAGAAGCCAATAAACAATACAAAAATCTTTGCTTCAAAAAGAAAACTTGAGTTTGAAAACCAGCAAGCCCATGTACTCAGTCAATCAAGAGATTCGAAACAGTTTTGGAAGGTGGCAAAAGAAATAAATGGGTCAATATTTTAAATAGGAACCAGTGTATCTGCCGATGATCTTGCGAAACCACTTCAAAAATATTCTACCAAACAAAACGCTCCTTAAATTTTCGAATTATCTGATGAGCTATTAGATGGTGTAATAACAGTGGCCGAAGTAAACCTTGTTCTTCATAAAGTGAAAAATGGTAAAGCCCCGGGTGAAGATGGAATTCCGTACGAACACTTCAAAAATGACACACCAACCTTTATTTCACAACTTACATCATTGTTCAAAAAAGTGTTTTCAAATACTAATAAACCTACACCGTTAAAAAAAGTGGTAATTTTCCGTATTCACAAAAAAGGAGCCATTAATAATGTGTAAAATTATTGGGGCATATTGTTTATGAACGTCATCTCAAAAGTATTTTGCTAACAGGCTTGAGGCATGGGTTGAAACCTATAATATCCTGACCCAATTCCAAGCTGGTTTCAGAAACAAAATTCTACCGTCGCTCGACCATATAATTTGTGCTGACTTCCATCGTCAGAGTATTCCAAGCACGGAATAAGAAAGTTTATGCATTTTTCGTTGACTTTAAGTTTGCTTTTGACCTTGTGAATCGGTATGCACTTTTCTACAACATTTCCCAGCTAGGTATATCTACGTTGTTCATCCGAATTGTAAAGGAAAATTTATTCCGAATCAAAAGCAGCTATCTGGGATTGTTCAATATACTCGGAATGGTTTAAAACGGACTCTGGTGTAAAACAAGGATGGCTTTTAAGTGCTCTTCTATTTGAACTTTTTATTAATGATGTAAAAGCTCATCTACCTGGAGGTATCCCTATTGCGGACTTGAAAGTAAATGTTCTTCTATATGCTGATGAGCTGGTATAACTTTCTGAGTCTCCTGAAAATCTCCAACTAATGATAAATTGCCCAGCTGATTATTGCGATACATGGGGACTTGTCATTAATGTAGATTAATCAATAATAGAGGTGTTCCCAGATCTGCACGTAACCACACTGCATACAATTGGCACTTTAATGGAAAGCCTGTACAGATTACTAATGAATACAAGAACCTGGAAGTGATTTTTATTTAACAATATATTTTAAAAATCATGTTAATGTCAAAGCCAAGACTTCACAAAGTTTGTTAAATCTAGCCTGGAGAAACATATTTTCAAACCAGCGAATAGTATCATCTGCGAAATACAATATATTTGATGCTGATATAAAAAGTTCGCTTTGCTATGCTGCCCAGGTATGGGGAATCAACGAATACGGGGAGATGGAAAAGTTTTACAGATGTTTTTTGAAGAAACTTTTTAATTTACTCCTAAAAACACCTAACTATGATTTGTATCTGGAAACAGGACTTCCAAAAATCTTTACTAGCACGCTTAAACTACAAGCAGACTACATTTAAAAAGTTTTATCCCATCAAGTTGACCGACTGACAAAATAAATGTCACTTTATGAGCTGAGAAACGAGGACTGGTGGATGTCGATATGGAAAGCTCTAGGAAACGCGTGTGAAAAAACAATATGGCTGAATCCATCAAATTTGAATCATGCTAAAGAGGTTTTCTACAAAATTATACAAAGCTATGAAAATTTGGAACGCGATGCTCTTATGGAGGAAAATCGCAAAGCAGGATTTTTACTCACAACTGAACCTGAATCTTTTGGAATCAAACTACTTTAATGATTCCCTGAATTACAGTAAAATATCCTTAATATTTAGAACAAGATGTGACTATACAACGGCAGTTTTAATCAGTTTTGCAAGCTATGTGCTTACAAAGTAAAAGAAGAATGCTTCCGCTTCATGAGTTTCTGCTACAGAAATGCAACCTTTGGAAAAAATTCTCTGACGCTAAGAAACAGTAGAAGTGTTAAACAATTTTGAATGGAAATCACTCTATTCCTTTTTGAAAACCATTTATTCATATAGGATGATAATTATAACCGAATTTGTCTAAATTTATTTAATTTTAATTTTTGTTTATCAAGCAAAACGAAACAATAAATGAAAGAATTACTTACTTGCCATTAAAAGATACAATTAGATATATTTTTATTTTGGAATTAAACACCGTATCATTTAGGCTTTGAGCCACTGTATATATATTTTCGAAAGAAGGAAATAAATTTATTAATGAAAGTTTATTGTCGACTGAGCTTCTTTCTTTAAAAAAGCAATTTATTGGAAATCCTATTAAATGCTTTGTGAAAATCCCCTTTTTATTATTACGTTGCTATGTATAGTTCAAGTAAATTGTACATATGTATGTGTATAATATCTCAAAACGTAGAGTATAATCGTTGAGCTGTTATGGAATGTCAGAGGAGGATAATAGATTAGGCTACGTAGGAATGACAAATATTTGGCACATCATAGCAAAAGATTTTCTTTCGAAAACCCTAAAATCTATTATTATTATTATGTGTGCCTTGTATACCCTACACGTATATATATTCACAGATTACCAAACTCTTAAAGCGCTTACATTAGGCATTAAAAATTAAGCTGTAAAATTTATAGTTTAGGAGTATTATCATACATTTTGTAGACGTCTTCACACATAATAAATTAACGGAAGTATAGACATAAATTTTAAGTTTTAGAAATTGAAGGGTGTAGGCTGTAGGCTGTAGGATGTTCAAGGGATATATGGAGGATTAAATCGGAGATTTCTTGGTTCATCAATTATGTATGGAAAAGTACATCAATCAAATGGGTGCCTCACTTTTGATGGAAGTGGTTTAAAAATGGGTAGGATATAATATGTGCGGCGTTATACTATAACCATAAGCTTTTTTAAAATGTTATCTTTGAGTTCATTTAAAGTGGATGTGTTTAAAGTTTACCTATACCTAAGGACTTGAGAAAAAAAACTCTAGAGTTGTCAAATCTCATACCTCCTTCACAAAAGTTGCGTCAGTTTAACGCAGAAATGGATTCGAAGTTAGAAAAGTCTTGTTCTTTTCTGTTAAAATGGAGAGCTAAAAGGCATCCAAAAGCAATGACGAAGTTTGGCCAAATATTTTTAGGGGCCAAAATATTTCAAGCTCAGCCATGCTTCCTTTTGCTAAATTAACACTTTTATCGCGGTGAGATTTAATCAAACTTAAAACAAAATTAGAGTTCGATTTTATTTGTTGTTTTGGACACAAAAAACTAAAATTTTAATATTTCTCATCTTGTAAAATAAAGAAATTTTAACATTTTGATTAAACCCTGAAGCAATTTCGGTCAAGTTCTAACGTAATATATCCAAAATGTTAGATTACAAAGAAAAAGCTACAATGGGCCCTCAACAGCTTTGAACCATTTAAATATGCAGGACCAAATGGAATAATACCAGCCGAACGACAAAAAACGTTAGACATAATTGCACCAATCCTTGAGGCAATTTTTAACAGCTGTCTATTTCTGGTCTATATTTTCTCAGCATTCAGAGAAGTGAAAGTTGTTTTTATATTCAAAGCAGAAAATTGCGCTCAAGCCAACTCTAAAGATCTACGACCTATAAGTCTATAATCATTCCTTCCTAAGACCCACAGAAAGATTGATTGATATCCATTTAAGGGCTTTTACTACGTGGACATATCTGCAGCCACATCTGCACTTACATCTCTGAACGTAGTGGGTTCGCTTTAGACGTTAATTTATATAATGCTGACTAGCAAAATAATTATATCAAAACTGGGCATCTCCTCTGCTAGAAGATTCGTCGGTAGAAGGACACCTCAAGGTGGTGCTCTAAACCCTCTCCTCTGGAATCTGGTGATATATGAAATCCTATTTAGTCTGGATACGAAGGGTTTAAGAGTTATTGCCTATATGATATATGCGGATATGACGTTGCTATAGCGGTCTTAGGAAAGCATCTCAAAACCATTAAAGAACCTTTACAAAATGCCTTAGACAAACTAACACTTTGGGCTAATCAGTGTAAACTGGATGTTAAACCACACAAAACCGAATTAAATGGGACTAACAACCCCGAATCACGCATTGGCTATATACATTGGTAATTAGACCGATTTTACTGGACAGTATGCCAGTGTGATAGATTGTTTTGGAAACAGCTGTAAGAAGCGATAAACTGAATAAAACCCAACGCTCAGCCTATGCCTATTTATGAGTTAATCACCTCAAAGCTTAATAGTTGTGGGTTAACAACAACATTGACCACTCCGTAATTCTTAAGTATTTAGAATCAATTCTTAAGCACACATACTTCGTCATCCCCCAACTGCAATTCGACAGATACTTCCAGACCTTTCAGATCTTTCTGGGATGATAGTGCTTCCTGGAAGACGAGTTAATCCACTTTAACAGAGATGAGTCAAAAACAAATGAAGGGGTTGATGGAGGTGTGTACTCTGAACGACCGAAACTTAGTATTTCATTCCGCCTTACCAATTATTGTAAAATGTTCCAGGTGTATCTTTTGCCGATACAAGAAGTCTTGTCCTAGCTTAAAGAAAACGTGATATCAACATCTGATATCCGTATTTTCTCAGATATTCAGGCCGCTATCAAATCTATAGACTTTGCCTCTACAAACTCTTTAACAGTCTATAACTTCCGATTATCTGTAAAGGAAGTGGCCAAACTGTTTTATTATCACCTTTGCTGGGTGCCGGGCCATGGAGACATTCCAGGAAATTGTAAGGCAGATGAACTTGACAGGAATCTTACAGTACAACCCATTCTACGTTAAGCTAATGTTGATTGGTAATTGCTACATGTAAACTCCTGGTAATGCAAGACGCTATGAAGGACCCAAACACCAGGTGCAATAACCACGTATCAAGTCACGAAAAACATCCGTCTCAACGTGTTTGCTTTCTCTAAGCAACTAGAGTAAAAGCTCGATTATCGGTGTCATAATCAGGCCACTCTCTAATAAGAAAGCACGCCAATGCGGCTAGGTGCATTCTCAAATGACTTTTGCAGAAGCTGTATGAATGAGGAAGAGGAGGAAACAGTTCTTCAACTCCTCTGTACAAGCCCTGTTCTAGCTCAAAAACGGATGACTTTATTAGGATAATTTTCTGAAACGATCTTAATCCTATTAAAATAGACAGTCTTTCACGTTTCGTAAGGGACTCAAACTGGTGTCATTGAGCTTAGAAGAAAGCCTCAAGATGCATGTGGTATTACATTTTGCCATTAAACTGGCCTTAGTGTTGCCCGCTCCATAACTGACTGCCACTTCAATCAAACCTAACATAATCAGTCTTTCTAGTTTCGTTAGGGACTCAAACTGGTATCGTTGAGCTTTTGAAGTAATTTTCCTTAATCAACATCGATGTCCCGCAGCTTCCTTTACGTATATCGAAGTCTATATCAATATTTTTGTCACATTGTTTAATTCTCAAAATGAAGCCACTTTACTTCGAAAGAGACAGTTTTTCCTTCACACAGCTTCACTAATCTTCTTGGTCCTGTCACAATGTGAACTTAACCATTCAATGAAAAGAACACAACAACAAAATAAACGACACAAAGAGTAGGTAGTTTCTTTATAATTTCTATTCATTTGAAGATTTGAACAAAATCAACTCTTTGTTTATCATATCCTTGACACTTTTCCCAAGTGGGTATATGTGTGCCTGGCTTGCCATCATGCAACGTGTTAGAAAATAGAAAATACGAAAGACAAAAATCAATGCCACACCTACGCAAACAAAATACTACAAAACAACAACAACAAATAATAGAAACATAGTATAATGCGAAGACTTGAGCACAGAGAGTCATAGAGTCCCCTTACGGCAAGCCAAGGCAAGTTGCAAGCATCATATGGCTGATGCACGTTTACTTATACAATTTTTTCATTGCATATTGCCCAAGCCCGCTTGTTTCCGTCCGTAACTACACACTATACCTAACCCCTTCTCAAGACCTGCCTAGACATACCTATTTACAACCTACCTACCCCGCACAAACTTACATTCTTTTGCACTAGTTTAGCTTTTTTTCCATTTATTTGCTTCTTGGTTACATTTTCAGGGATAAAGCAACCTTTCATTAGTAAATCCTTCCTCTCATTTTATTTTACATACATATGTAGTTGTATATTGCACTTTATAACTGTAGCTATGCTATAGCCTTATTTAGCAACTCGTATACGGCAGAGTTGTTACGATTTTCTGAATATAAAGGACTATAGTCAGAAAGTGTTTACGTTTTTAAAACGCTACTATTCAAACTGTGATTCAGACTAATGCACCATTGTATGTGTGCATTCACGTGTCTCACTATTGGGTGTTGAAGCGAAGAACTTTACCTAATTAAACGCACGTATAGGTTTACGTATGCCGTGTGCTGTTTGCAACAAAAAGGAAAATTTTACCAAAATTCTTGCAGTCCTATTGAAGCTGTGTACAACGTTTTTATTACAAAAAATGTCTATGGTAGGGTTAAAGTAAAGTTTACACATCTCAAAAGGTTCGAATGTTTGACTCTAGCAATTCGTCAACTAATCACGTTATAGCCTGAGGAGCTTCCGGATACAATAATCTTTATTATGAATTTTTGAACTGCGTAAACGCTATTGGAATTATGTAAATTTCTAAAGAAATGGTAGGTTTGTAGGTAAAAATGGCAGTCTAAGTCAACCTATGCTGCGCGTATCAATAAGCTACGTTTTAATACCATAAACTCGTTGGAGCTTTGTATTGAAAAATATAAGAAATTAATACTGAGAAAGATGTATATTGATTCCAGAGCCGTTTGTTCAGAAAGGAAATAAAGTTTTCCATCAAGATCATTAAAGAATGCCCTACCGGGAAGAACCTGGGCCTCAGCCAACGTGTGTCTAAAGCCTCGATCCATAGCTAGCTGTCTCCAGTTTTGCACGGGAAGTGGGTTAATATTCTCTCCCACCTGCGGTCCGAAAACTTTTCTCTCGAAACATCCTAAGACGTTCTTATCTTTCTTTGACACAGTCCAAGCCTCAGCGCCATAAATGAGAATCGGGATGATGAGTGTCTTATAAAGGGTTATTTCTTAGCTATTCTCTTTTTGGAAACAGCTGACGCACAATTCGAGTTTTTTTTCATTGTCAAACATCTTCAGTTTGGTCTTTATGTGTTAAGCGAAGAAACTCATTTTGTCTGTACCTAAATTAGCAGAGTTGTCGATTTTGGAGTGAATATCAGCCAAGAGCATTGCAAAAGATACCACTTTTTCAAATATGATGCGGATCGTAACGTAACTGATAATGGTGAGCGCTACCGTGAGATGATATCCAACTTTTTTTTTGCCCAAAATGCAAGAGCTACAATTGCATGACATATGGTTTCAACAAGACGGTGCGACATATCACACAGCACGCGCAACAATGGACTTATTATGAGAGGCGACTTCGGTGAACATTTTATTTCACGTTCGGGACCGGTCAATTGGCCGCCTAGATAGTGCGATATAACGCCTTTGGACTATTTTGGTTTGGGCTATGTTAAATCTCATGTCTATACAGACAAGCCCGCTTCAATTGATGCATTGGAAGGCAACAGTTTACAGTATGCCAAAATTGGACTAAGCGGATGGATCATTTGAGGAGCAGTTAAGATCAACAATTGCATGAAATAATCTTCAATCGTTAGATTATAGGGACCCTACTATATGGGTTCAAATAAAGATTTCATACACTTTTATGAATTGTATGTGTTTCCTGTACCTACAGGCCTGGGCGGAATATTTCGTAGAAGCCCTATAACGTTTTCACTAAGTATTTCAACCTTACTGGGCCTGGAGATGCCTCCACCGTTGATTCCATCTCGGGAATTCGTTCGCCATCTTCTGAATAAGGAGAGATACCTTGGTGGAAACACGTTTGCCTGCCTCTCTCGTTTCATATAACGAACAACCCTCCACTGGGGTTAAATCCCAATCTTCAGCTGAAGAGTTAAGCACCCAATGTTCACCAAGGGGTGGTGAGAGAAGTAGCTAATAGACAGAGGGGTGTTTTGAGAAAAACCTGTAGACACTAGTTTCCTCTTAAATGCATATGTCATCCATTTCAACAACACTGCTTCGCTGCTTCTTTGGACTTAGAACACAATTAATTAGTTAAGTCTTCTCTAGAGCCTCTAAATTCATTATCTAAAGGGTGATTTCTTAAAAGCTAGGAAATTCTAATTAAGCAGTTAATACTGAATCCCCAAATCTAAGAATCTCCTCAAGGTAAAACTTGTGCTTGACGTCAGGTTTAAGGAATAAGGGCTGTAGGAATCAAAATGGAGTTCATCAACCCATCATTGGTTCCTACGATTGTTTCCAATGGCAGTCATTTTGTAAGTTCGATTAATAAACCCAATTTGCTAGAAGCAGAGTTTGGAGTTACTGCGAAGCTGCCAATGACTGACATGATTCCGTCGGTACTTATAAAAGTATATTATTCTATGGGACGAATATTCTTTCGCAATCGTTCAGTTCCTAGAGTACTTAAAGATCTTGATAAACACAAATTTGCTGGCGCGTTTAGTATATATGAAATTGTTCTGAACAGGAGTTTTTTAAAGCTGGCAAAACCACTGGGCAAGCTTTTCCATCTGTCTTACTCTACTATTCTCTGTTCGAGAGGATACAAAATAGCATGTGTACAGCCCGTCCCTCAAAAAGGTGAATCCTGCTCCCCATCTAACTATTTTCAATTGGACTTACGCCTTCTCTTCTCTGTAGGGTTAGAAGAGACCGTTAAATTCAAGTAGTATCGCACGGGCTTAAATCTGATTTCCCCAAATTAACCCTGGTGTGCACCAGGGATATTCAAATGGTAGACATGTGCATTCAAGAGGACACAAGCGTCCACAGGTTTTTTTCATAACCCACTTCTGTCTATCAACTCCTACTCTCACCTCCCCGTGGTGGACATCGGGTTCCTAGCACCTCAACTGCAGATTTCGTTCTAACCCTAGTGGAAATTTGTTGGTGGGAGCTAACAAGAGAGGGGGGGTGTTTTCAGACGGCAGGAGATGGAATCAACGGTGGCGTCTACAGTTCCAGTAAGGCTGAAATACTTAGTGAACACCTTATAGGGCTTCTACGACTTATTCGGAGCCAAGGCCTATAAGGAGCGCGTTATTCAGTTTCCCATCCTTGGAGTTATACTAAGGATCTGGCCTCCAGGTTCCGGGTTGTGCCATCGGGGTGACTTCCTGACCACATACAAATCACCAACAAACCTCGGATACGGACGGATTTACTGTTAAAGTCCTCTCTCGAAAGACCAAAGTGTCGCTATATAAGACCCTTATCATCCCCGTCCTGCTATTCGGTGCAGAAGCATGGACTATGACAAAAGCAGATGAAAACACCTTGAGTCGTTTCGAGAGAAAAGAACAAGGAGCTGTACGGGTTGTACGACTTAGATGGCTGGGTCACAGAGAGCGCATGGAAACCAATGCTCCGGCCGGGAAAGTATTCGAATCCACACTCACAGGACAGCGCAGTAGAGAAAGACGGTGAATCAGGTGGCGCACACAGGTGGAAAGTGATCTTACCCAACTTGGAGCGCGAAGCTTGATATATCTAGCTAGGGACCGAGGTAGATGGAGAAGTTTGTTTGGTGAGGCCTTAGTTCACACAGCACTGTAGTGCCACCTTAAGAAGAAGAATTGTACCAGGGTTCCGTTTTGTTTCCGACGCCCTTTCTTATTTTTATAAATCATCATTTGTCTGAAAATTCTAACCCAATAAATTGTTTCACTGATGACAGTACCCTCAGCTTTTCTTTTTTCCTTTTTAGATTGTAATATTTGTTCTTCTGATGTGGACTACCAATGATAAACTCAGAAGATTCTGAACTTGACAGTATTGCCGAATGGGGAATATTGCTTCGAAAACTCAATGCGGTCTACTGTTACAAAAGCGTAACCCACTCCCAATGCCACTCGCTAAAAATGCTCCTGTATAATTTACAAAGCATTTTTTCGTCCAAAGCTACAAAAAGAATGTAGTATTTCCAAACTATTCTGACAGGAAATTAATTGCGTCCGAACTATATAAAATATATCCAAAGGTAACGCAAAAGTTGTCAGCTGGGAGAAAAATTATCATCCCATCTTTAGAATACAACACTTCTGTTTTAACTCTTTTACAAAGCACCCAAACATCTCCACGTCCTTCCTGGCTTATCTTATGAGCTGGCCATTATAACTATTGTACATCCTTTAAAATTAAAATATTCCAAGTTCAAACTGTAAATCTGCTGAAATTCATCTACAAATTCATTTTATTAATGCATTTAATGCTTCACAGAGCTTTGACTTTAAGATAACATTTTACGAGATAAAGTGAGCTGAACAAAAGAGCCCCTCGTGTCGTCGTAAAGCACCCCTAATGAATATTACCAAACGAACTATATATCTACGCCATATACAATAAATGTTATGCAGCAAGCTCCAACAAAAATCTCATTCATTTGTAGATCTTTTATACTTACGACTTTATACCCTATACCCACATAATATTCTATAGCGAAGCGGAACAGCATCACCAAAATTAAGCAACCACGTTTGGAAACGATGGTGATGAAGATGGCATTGGCAGTCAGTCAAACACCATTTACAACAGTTCTTTATGATTCTCAAATAGCTAGGTACCTACCAGAAACCAGAACCAGAACTAGGACACAAAACATACAGAAGTATAATCGACAATTTCGTCCTTGTCTTGTCAGTTTTATAGACCAATTGGGCCTTAGTATAAATTGTAGCATATCACCCGAAAGAAAGTCCTTTAAGTGAAAAGGTTCTTCTTTCTTCATCACCACCAGAACCATCAACACCACCGAACACCTCTACTATACTCGTACCATATAAACCCGCATACCTTGTTTGTGTCCTTGATATTGTTATTGTTGTTGTTTTTGTTTGTTTATGTCAACCATTTGAAGTGAGCCACTAACGCTTACAGTGGCATAGTGTTAATAGGTTTATTGTTAGCCGATATTGTACGAGCATAATCAACTAGTTGAGTTGAGATGAAGAGCAAGGCACTGAAAGAGCTGTATACAATTAATTTAGGGAGGATCTTAAGGAGGAGCCCACAACACAGCCCTTAGCTCACAGCCCACTGTGACTCTGTGTAACGAGGTTGTGAGAACTTCTTGGGTGTTTTAATAGAATCTGTAGGGTGTTTTTTCTCATCGTCATTGCATGCTCAGCTCACTGCTCTGCTCACCCGAACTGATGATAAACTCATTTTGATTACATTAAGTGGGTAAGATTGGGATTGGGATTGGGATAACAATTACTGGGAAATGTTTACTATGCTGGTGTTTCCTTGTTGCTGTTGTTTTCTTTTTATTTTTATGTATTTATACTCACTTAGAAGTTTGTGTCCCAATGGTACTTAATACGTTACATATACCTGGTGGCATCAAGCAACAAATTACTTCAAGGAGATTCTTCTTCCTTTTTCTCTTTGTGAACAAAAGAATGTTGATTAACAAACACAAGAGAGCGATAAATGTAAATTTTACAAGCTACTTGTTATCACTTCGCATAATTGCAGACTTATTTTATTACTTTGTGTGATAAAAATGTTGTGTTGCTTCTTGCTTATAATTTTATTTATTAGTCTCTGAGCTCTTGTATTCTTTTATACCATCATGCTTCGCCAAAAAAAGGCCTCTTTTAATAATATGATCACATCTTTCTTAAGAGTCCTTTTAGTAAAAGAATTCAAATACAAGAAATTCTGTTAAAGTTTGTGTGATTAAGGGTAGAAAGTTTGAAAAAAAGTGTACTTTATTCTTTTTGTTGTTGTTATTTCAATTCTAAAGGGTATTTTTTTTGTTGGTTGTTAGTGGATAACTTTTAAATTAAGTCATAAACTTTAAATGGCTATGCTGTTCTAACAATGGAAGATCTAGGGAGGGTGTTGTAGGTGTCATGACCATTCTACCACCTGGGAGGCTATTTCCGTTTACATTTTCGTTGGAATTCCCTTGAATTCAAATCTAATCGTTGTGTATTAATGGATATGACCTTCCCCATATTTTAATATGTACTCCTATGCAAAGTTTTATTTTAGCGCTTTTCAACTAAATTCAATCGCTCCCAAGGAAAAACAGGGAGAAGCATGGGAAAATTTACAATATCGAACGACTACAATCGCAAGAGATCGTAAAATCCTTCTCCGTCTAAGGCCGTCCGTCTAAGGCCCATCGTCAACAATCTGATGAGTCCTTATCAGAGTGGTTTTAGAGCACGAAACTCCACTGACGATCAAATATTCACATGAAAGCAGATCCTTTAAGAAAACCGAAGAAAATCAACTCGACACTCACCATCTCTTTATCGTTTTGTCCTTGAAAGAAGAGTGCAGAGCTCCCACGTCAACACTTTATTCACTATCTTTCAAAAGTCTTTCCAATTACAGAAAACCACACCAGTCGGCACTGAGATCAAACCAGGAATTACTTTACTAACTTTTACTGTTTCTTTTGGCTAAGAAAGCACTTAAATAGAAAAGCCCTCTCGAGTGACAAGTGTCGTTATATGAGACCCTAATCATTTCCGTCCTGCTATACGGAGCACAAGCATGGACTATGACAAAAGAAGATAAAAGCACCTTGGCCGGGTCGTTTCGAGAACAAAATTCTTCGAATGATATACGTTCTCGTATGCATAGAAGGTTAGAAGATTAGAGAAGACGCAACGACTAGTTGCACAGCGACGTAGACTGTTTTGAAATATTGTGAAAATCAAAAAATTAATTTGATATTATTATCATCATTGATTGATAATTTCAAGCACACGTAAATTCGTGACGTAATTTTATGGAAACTTAATTTTATACGAATTTTAAAAAAATATTTCTAAAACACTATCCAACTTGTCATTATACCAGAAAAAAAAAACCATACCTGAAATAGTTCTCTACTCTAACATCTGATCCGAACGCTCTTACCGTTGAGTCTTATACGGCAAATCTTACACTTTACTTACAAAAAAAGCGGACCGAGTTACTACATGGCGTTTACCTGCCACTATTTATTTAAAACTCCAAAAATTTTAGACGAAAATCATGATCTGCAAAACCAACTAATGTTAACTCTCCCTAACTGCTTAAATCTTAAAACGCTAACCTCTGCGATTAAACAAACGTGTTCTATATCCCGCAAATTTTGGTTTCCGTAAAAATTATCCGACAAAATGCAACAAAAACTGAACGTAAATCAAGTGACATCTGTTAAAAAGACGAACTTCCAAAAAAGTATTTCCAGATTAATTTTCAAACGTCTGAAGAAACCCCGGTCTCTTAATAACAATGCACTTTTGATGGCCTTAATTCAAATCAGACTTAGAGTTTTGAAATATTACCTTTTAAAATTCGAAAAAAAACTCTTAAGATTTTTTGATAATGGTTTTCCAATTCTATAATCTTTTCTTCAAGGAACTGAACAATTAAAAAAAGTGAATGAATGGGAGATTTGATCCCAATGATGAAGTAGGGGACACTTTTTCCGGGGATCAAGTCGCCTAGGGCACAAGACGTTTTATTTCATATTTTGTTTGTATATAATAGACAATGGGAAGAGTTTACAAGCCAAAGAAGGGTGCGAAAAAACGATACCCGATAGACCCTAATAAACTAAGGGACGCTGTGAAGAATATCATGAAAGGAACCTCAATAAAAGGAACAGCAAAACTATTTGAAATACCATCAGTTATGACTTTAAAAAGATACTATCAGTTATGACTTTAAAAAAATACTACCGCAAACACCAGCAATCTAATGAGATTGAAATAAGTTATAAACCTGATTATGTACAGTTTCGAATCTTCTCTGAAGATGAAGAAACATTTCTCGTAGCTTATCTGGAAAAAGCAAGCAAACTAAATAATGGCTTATCTTTACTTTCTGTTCGAAAATTACGAATTTGCTGTGCAAAATAATAAGGCCCTGCAGAAATAGTTGGACCTGCTTCGAGGTTGCTTTTTATGACACTTCCAATATGACATTTATAAAATGGCACTTCTGTCATTAGCAGCTGTTATTTTTTCTCAAAATATAAAAAATATGAGTTTTGAAATCGGAAAAATTAAATTTATCGCGGAATTAGCTTACACAGCCTATAATAACCAATGGGAATCCCTCCAAAAGCAAATGTATTTTGTTCGTGACTTATTTACAGCTGTTAAGCTGTCATACAAAGCAAATGTTTGGAGTCGAATTACGTTATTTCCTTACGATTGCCAATGAAACGTTAGGTCGAAACTACATTGTAATAGCATGAATTGAAAACCTATATCTGAACTTTTAAACGTCAGGTGAAGCCAAAGCTGAAGCATATTTCTGTTTCAGCCAATTTGTTGCAAAATAAAACTGAAACTCACGATAGTTTTATGGGTTTATGAGAAGAAACTCCCAGTTGTCATTGCGGGTTCCTGAAGCCATAAGGAAAGCATTTTCCCTTCAGGTTGGATGGTTGCTGTTAAATTTGTTCATATTTTGAAAGACTTCAAAAAATTAAGCAAGTGTTCCATGGAATCTCAGTGTTTTATAATAATGGACAATCATGACAGCCAAGAGGCATTGAATCGTTCAATTTTGCAAAGGGAAATGGAATTGGTCTTCTTACCAAACCTCCACAACCATCTCACAAGATCGACCTGAACCAGAAGTATGGGTATAAAGGCATACAAGCCTTAGAAAATGAAGCTGTTACTCCACAGGTTCAAAACTTCTCGAAAGCGTTTGTTCCATTATCATCAGAAAATGATTCAGAAGATTCTTCTAATTCATCTAGCTGTGGGACTTTAAACCAAAATTAAAGTTTCATCTTAGTTATTAAGTGTTAATGACTGGGTAATAGTTTACATACGTGTTAAAAAAACATCCTACATAAGTATGTTACACAGATAACATTATTAAAAAAACATGGTTATGAAGTGCGTTTGCCGTTTTGCTTAAAGAATTAATAACCGAAGTTGGACGGTATCAAATCTTAAAGAAAATCAATTCTCCAATCATCAAATCCAACACTAAATGCGTTGTTTTATTCCAATTCAGGAAATCGTTAAGGAAATTGAATTAAGCCTAAGCCATCTGATCTCCAGTAACCAAGTCTACCCTATACCCGGATCAAGTCTCCCTCAATAGACACTTGGTCACTTTGAATTATTTCAGAAAAACATTAAAATTTATAAATATAAATTCTTTGTGTTACTATACGAAATCATAAATAATAAAATGATTTATATACCATTTAATTTGAAAGACAACATTTCTTTTATTTTTTGAGATAATTAAAAATGTATGAAGCAGGGATTAAGTGTCCCCAGGTTCCCCGATTCAGTTGAAATATTTATATTATTTCTTAATATATTCGAAAAATGTATATAACTTGTTAGATTTCACCAATTTTACAAAAATCTGAAAGAAACGCTAAGCCATTCATGCTAAAACGGTTTTCAACAAAAAAAGACAAAATGGTTTGAAAGTACGTTTTGTTCTTGTAACGAATAATTGTCTAAATAATTCTTTTATATCAAGTTTTTGGTAAAAATTATAAAAATAATATGGAAAACTGATATTTTCAAAACTTTAGCAAATAGTTAACATTACAGTTTGGTTTCGAAATCAACACTAAAATTTAACTCCAAGCCGTATTTTTCGAACCTATGAAAGTATTTAATTCAAGGTTTGCTTAAAACTTCCAAAAAGAAGTATAATATTTTTATTATATTCAAAAATCAAATGGGGTGGCGCAACAGTCCGTTGTGAACCAGGGCCTAGTGACTTACAACTCTCAACTATTCCTGTGTGCGAGTAATGTTGTCAGGAATGGAGGGGACCTACAATTTTATGCCGAATCCGAACGGCTAGTTTGAGAAAGCACTTTTTCATGACAAGAATTACTCTTGAAGGATTTGTCAATTCCTCGCAAGAGGCAGTACCCGCGAAAATTATTTTTTTTTTTTAAATTAAGGTGGTACAGGCAGGGATTGAACCCAAGACCCCTTGCATGACAGTCCAACGCACAAACCATCATGCCACGGGTACTATTTTTATTATATTATTTATTATTATTTTTTTCAAAATCATCATACAATCAATTGTTAAAAAATATTTTAAGTTTAAACTTAGATTTAAAAACCCTGTTTTTGATTGTTTTTAGCATTTTTAAAGCGGCGTATTTTAAGAGCCGATGTGATAGAAAAATTCAAAGGGTTTCAAATAAAGGACATCTTAATACTTTTAAAAAAATTATTGTTTTGGTTGTACAACGAAAAAACGTTATTTTTTCGACCAGTGTAATAAATTGTGATATTAAAATATGTTTCTAACAATAAAATGGTGCAATAAATTTCCATTTTTTAAATGGACTTAACGAAATTGCCCACAAATAGTAGGTAGGTACACATTTATTTTATGGTTCTGTTTCGATTTTTACGTATAGTTTATAGTGGGTGTATTTCTATTAAATAAATATTTAGTTTTAAACATGACGATAATTAAATATCTACTCTGACTCCCCCAAAATTATTTTATACGCTGCTAATGTTTCAACACATGTATTTAATTACTTTACAATCCTCAATAGAAACAGTGAAACAAAAACAAACAAGAAACTCTTATTTAACGATGTTTCGACAATATGCTTCACTAATGCTTTTTTATATTTGTATTTTTGTTGTGAATTTGATTCAATAATAAATTATTATGCTCGCCGACAATACACAGACTTAATTAATGTTTTCATCAGATGCACACACGTTCTTCAATGTGGAAATTGTGATTCTGCATAAAACGTTTTGTGTTTCTAAAATTAACTCAATTATCTAGTCCTAAAGCCGCAAGCATTATTGCATTAAGTTAAAAGGTCAGTTATAGTATCTATGAGTATGTTGTACCATATATCTAGATACATATGTTCATACATAGTATATTTACATACATATGAGTACAGTCATGATCAAATTATTAATCCACAAATGAAAAACAACTTTTTATTATAAACAGTTAAATAACATAATGTGTTACCTTTTATTAACATATTTCAAGGGCTTATTTTGGAATTCCAACTATTATAATATTTGAATATTATAAGGAATTAAGTACCTTCCAAAAGCTCGCATCTCCAATTCATCATTCCAACAGAATTGGCCCGATCATGACTGCTTCGAAGCACGTAAAGAATCTTTTGAAAGTATTGAGATCATCAAATAACCTTCACTTAAGACGCTTGCAAAGAAAAAAAAAAACAATTATATGAAAATGCGATTAGACTAGGCCAAACGAAATGTACTAAGGACTTCTAGAAAAAAGCGAAGGAGATCTACCGAAATCCTTACCACTTATTTTTCTCGCCTACTTTCCAGCGAGTTAATGTCTAGAATTTAATACCTGGGAACCTTCGATCAAACGTTAGATGTTGATATAAGGTTTGAAGAAATACAGGATGTACGTAAAAAATCGAAAAATAAAAAAATACCTGGTAAAGATGTTACTCCTTACGAATTTGAAAAAAAAACCCTCTTCAGTAAAATCTTTTTGAATGCTGACCTACCCTCTTCATTCAAAAACTCATTCATACTTAAATACACAAAAAATTCTCTCTACTGGCTCTTGAAAACTAAATAAGCATTTCATTTATAAATGTACTCGTAATAGGAAAAATATTCTGTGGCTTACTTTTTGTCAGGCTTAAAAAATGGGTCAAAAATGGCTTACTTTAGAAAAAAATTGTCAACAATTGATCAAGTTTTTATCTATAGTCAAGGCATTTGATTCTTCGTTGACTTCAAAACTGCTGTTGTCATAGATCGGGCTATCTACAAAATTTATATAAGTTAATCTAGAAACGTTTATAGGCCAGAGCCAGCTGTTTGAAATGGAGAAGACTTTTCGGAATTGTTTAGTACCAGTACAGGAGTAAAACCAGGATTGTTTATAAACGACATTGCAGATGATCTCCTTGGATGAATAAAAATTGTCAACACAAATGTTAACGCACTAATGTAAGACGATGATCGCGTCGTGATTTCGGAGTCGCCAGGAGGATTGCATTTGATGATAAACCGATTATCGAAATGCTGACTTAGCATAAATACTGATAGATTCAAAATAAGCGCCTTTGCTAGAAGTTGTGTCCTGAATATGAAAAGATGGAGCTACAATGATACTCAACTAGAAAAAGTAAAGGAGATAAAATATCTAGGCTTGAAACTGAATCCATCATTAGATTACTGAAAACACCTATGTGGGAATGCTATAATAACTTGGTAAATCTAACACGGAGACACCTTTTCGAAGAAACTTACAATTCTTTCAACTTACATAAACAAATTCTCTTTCAGATGAGTTTAGTGCGTCAATGGGCGTTAAGCAAGGATGCGTTTTAAGTACTCTTCTCTTTTTCTTCTGCATAAATGACATAACTGATTCGGTGAAAGGTGGTATTGATAAAAGAGGAAAGAATATTCTAGCACTGATGTTCGCGAACGATAAGTTTTCCTAACTGAAACTATAGACGGGATACAGATAATGATAAATAGGCTTCAATTTTATTGCAAAACATGGAATCTGGAAGTAAATCTTTTTAAATCAAAAATGATGATATTCAGAAACGGTGGTTGAAGATATTCTAGGAGGGAGAAGTGGACGTTTGAAGAGGAATTGATAGAAATAGTAAAGGAATACAAGTATCTAGGAGTTTTGATTGTATGTAATTTGAATCTAGAAAAACATTAACAATGCAAATTATCGGAAGCAAAGCGTTCTATGTGTTTTGTGTGGAGAAGTTGCATGTTTCGCACATAGCTAAACACAATGTATTTCGAGCTACCGCAATTGCAATTCTGTTTTACGGAGCGCAAGAATGGGGGTATCGATCGGTTTTTTATTAAAAGTACAAACAAGATGCCAAGTACGATGCCCAACTATATGTTACATCTTGAAATAGGAATAGGACCGCTCTTTTTAGACAAACTTAAATTACATTTCAACTACGTGTCAAGAGTTTTGGAGATGGGCGACGAAACAATTCCGCGAATAGTACTCACAGAAGCTAACAATTCTGAAGTTTCGTGTGTTAAAAAATGGAAGAGCAATTGAATGCTCAACTACTTTTTCAATATCAGCACACGAAGGTAACGAGGTACTTAAGTTGAATTTTGATGACATGGTGAAAAAAAAATCGGCAACATGATGTACGATAAATTTATGAGTGAAGCTAAGGCATCTATTTACAGATCTTTTTACAGTAAAGTTAACCATTTCTTGAACCACAACACCTACTTCTTGGCCAAAACAGTACACAAAAAATCAGCTTGTTATTTAAAGTAAGAGGTGAACTCATCAATTTGAACTACTTTCCTTACCGTCCAGAATTGCCAATATAATGCGATTTATGCAATCGCAAAGATGTTTTTCATTTATTGGGAGTTTGTCCAATACTCGAGGAGTTTCGAACAGATGTACTTGGTTTAGAAGAAATGATCAATATCTTGCATGGACAACTAGGTTTAGAACTTCTGTATGAAAACGCTCTTCGCTATAGAACGAGAATAGTTGAGAAAAATTTGTAAGGATTTAAAGTTTGATAATTATCTAATTACCTTTTTTTCGTATAATATAAAAAAATATATGAAAAAAACGTCAGTCTGGTAGACGGCCTTCGGCCAAACCATTTAAAGACTTGTGTAATCTTACCATTAATAATAAAATGTTTTGTTCGTGTATCTTTTAAAGTCAATATATACAAAAGAATGAGGACTCAATTCGACACAAAATAGAAACAAAGGGTCTAGAATCTAACGACAGGATAATTTACTGTCTGCCTAACTACAATCTGGGAGACAGAAACTATTTCCAAGATTCGCTAAGCTATGAAAAAAATATCTCAAATATTCAGGGCACGATGCGAAGTAATTGAAAGCGTTGCCGAAGACCCGAATGTGTCGATTCTTAGTCGTTCTCAGGAATAATTGATGTCTTATGGCACATTATGGAGTATTTTGCATTTAGATCCAGCTCACTGTAGCCAGCTGACCATTCACAAAATCGTAGATACCTGTCCAATGGGTGCTTGGACAACGGTTGGTTGACGCTGATTTTTCAAACTAAATTTTTTTCCGTGACGAAGCACCTTTCTCACTCGTTTCGGTGGGTATGTTGGAAAACAAGATTGTCGCATTTGGGGTTCTGAGAATTGTCAAGTAATTAAAGAGAGGCCATTAAATCAATAAAAAGTCCCTGTTTGGTGCACTCTTTCGTCCGGAAGTGTGATTTGACCTTACTTCTTCAAAAACGACAATAAAACGACTGTCACCGTCAGTTCGGAGCGTTATGGTCATATGATAACCGACTTATTTTTACCTGCTATTGAAGAAAACGACTTGTAAAATATGTGATTTCAACAAGACCGTTCCACATGCCACACAACTCGACCGAATATATGGCTTGGTTGCAAGAGACGTTTCCTGTCCGCGAAATTTCTCGTCGTGACGATATCAACTGGCCTGCAAGATCGCGATTGGACACCGCTGGACTTTTTTTGTTAGGCTACGCGAAAGACCGTGTTTATGCAGATAAACCTTTAACTCTTGAGCACTTAAAAATCAGCATTCGTCTAGGGTCTTGTTATGGCTGAGATACCGCCCAATGTGTGTCAAAAAGTGATCGAAAATTACCTCAAAAGAATCGATGCTTGATAATGTAGTGTTTCACGCATAATGTGAACCTTCAAACGTTTACTTATTAAACCGCAAAATGGATAACCCTGTATAATAAATAAATAATTTAAAATAAAATATAAGATTAGACTTAAATTCTCGTCAAATCCTTTTCTCCAATTCTTTGAAAGTTCTAAAATGGTCTGACGCTAAAAGTCCTGGTGTAAACCTCTTAGCCGATTAAAAGAACTTTTAATTTCTTTGAGAAACAATCACTTATGAGAGTATATATGAGTATCGATATAATTTCTAGGGTGGAGTGATTTAAAAAAAATGTACAATCGCTTTGGAATACCTGCGAAAAGTTGCTCTCTTAACTCACAAATATACACCTTAAATTTTAGTTGGCGCATCAAATATTTAGAGGTGCCCCCAACATCATTAAGTTTGAAGAAATTCATCAATTTGGTCAAAAAATCAAGAAGATCGTATAAACACTAAATGACATGTTCAGTTTTGGCCTGTTATTATAATATAAACAAAATATTGATCTTGAACTGTATGCATTAAATTGGGGGGGTAGTGTGGTGAGGGAGGTAATTTCACAACTCTCTTCAAACGTTGTTCGAACGCCATTCAGTCACCTCGCGAGCTTACTTTTTCTTTTGTTAAACGCTTTAATTTTTACACGATTATTAAGAATAAACCTTCATGTAAGTAGTATATTTTCAATTTTCTGTTCTAAGTTGAAGTATTAATATTGCAATACTTTAGCAAAGCATACATTTTTTTCTTAAAAATGTCTCAAGTCAAAACCCGATTAACGATGACCTGTCCTGTGTTTGGTTTACCAGAGAAGCTATCCTCCTCTCAATTACCTACTTACAATGACGTTATGAAAAATTATCTATTAATTAAATATGAATTTAAGCCTGAAAAAACAACAAAAGAGCCAACAGTTCATGAAATATCCGAAAGATTGGCTCAGGAAGTCTTGGAAATTTGGAAAAAGGCGTCGCTCCCAACTGTTAGTCTCAAGCGAATATTTCAACTTATTCCTTCGTATCACGACAAATATAGGACGTTAATGAAACCTTATCATGGCCGTCAAACAAACAAAAACTACCAAGAAAAAATTAATAAGTTCGTCACTGAGTCCCATAAATTATTTGATATTTGCAGTTGCAAATGCCAACATATAGCAAATTGTAACTGTTCAAAAGACAACCGTATTCCCAAAGAAGAAATAAATTTTTTACTCGATCAAAGATCAGTAAGAAAAATGATGATAGGGGGTGTGGATGTGATTGCAACTGTAAGAAATAAGAAAAAAGAAGAAAGAAAAGAAAAAAAAGTGTTGCGTAACAGAAAAACAGTTGACAAACCGTGTTGTTCTCGTTCTTTACGTGATGACTTGACAATCGAAAGCGATAGTTCCAGTGATAGCATAGCTTCTAATCTTTTCCCTGAAACACCAAAACAAAAAGCTGCACCGCCTAAAAAAAGAAAGAGATTACATTTACCATCATTAGCCCTTGCCTGCGATCGGACTGGAGTTTCTGATAGAGCCGGCGCTATTATAGCTTCGCCTGTGCTTAAAGATGTTGGCATTATTTCATCAGAAGATCCAAGTGGTGTCATTGATCGCTCAAAGTTGCGTCGTGAAAGAGCTAAAGTCAGATCGGCTTTACAAGATTCAGATCACAAGAAAATCCTACGCGGTATATATTTTGATGGCAGAAAGGACAAAACATTGGTTAGAATCCAAAAGAATGGTAAATTTTTTAGAAAAAGAGTAGTAGAAGATCATTATGTCATTTTATCGGAGCCTGGAAGTGACTATTTTGGGCATGTCATGTGTGAGTTGGGAACTGCTAAAGGTATTAGAGATTCTATATTAACTCACTTGAAATCCAAATCAGTGAAACTGAGTGAAATAGCTGCTGTTGGTTGCGATTGAACAGTAGTGAATACAGGTTTTAATGGTGGCATTGTTCGTTTGATGGAAGAAGAAATTAATAAACCATTACAGTGGTTTATATGCCAGCTGCATTGTAATGAATTACCACTGCGGCATCTGTTGCAACATTTGGATGGGAAAACTACAGGACCTAAATGTTTTTCAGGTGCTATTGGAACTCAATTACAAAAATGTGAGAATATGCCAACAGTCCAATTCGCCGTCATTTCTACGCAGTTACCTGAAATTACGAAGAGCGATTGAGTACCGACCAAAAATATCTCTACAATATAATGACCGCTATCAGCACTGGTGTTTTTTCTTCCGATTTGGCTAATATTGAACCTGGACCCCTAAACCATTCTAGATGGCTTACAACAGCAACTCGAATTCTAAGGCTATATGCTACTAAACCGCATCCCGAAGAAAAGCTAGTGATATTAGCCACGTACATAATGAGAGTCTATGGTCCAATGTGGTTTAAGATAAAATGCAATCCCTCCTGTATAAACGGAGCTAAGCACCTGTGGCAAACCATAAGTATGAGTCGCTATTTGGACTTGAATTTGAGGAAAATCATTGACAAAGTAATCCAACGAAATGGATATTTCGGTCACCCAGAAAATATTCTTATTTCTATGCTCGGAGATGAAAATAAAATAATACGGGAGCTGGCATATAGAAGAATTTTGAAGGCAATGGCAGAAAATACTCAAGGAATCCGAAAGTTTAAAGTGCCTACCTTCAATTTCAATGCCTTAAGTTATATTGATCTGATTATGTGGCAAGACTGTGAAATAACTGAGCCTCCACTGACCTTCAATATAACTGATGAAAACTTAAAAGCTATGGTTGAGGATGGTCTTGGAACATGTCAGAACATTAAAGATTTCCCATGCCACACCCAAGCCGTAGAGCGCTGCATCAAGCTAGTGACGGAAGCTTCAAGTGCAGTTTTTGGGGAAAAAAAAACGAGATGGTTTTATAAGGGCAAGAAGGCTATCACGTCAACAAATGCCTTCTTTTGATACAAAAAAACAATTTAATATTTAATTACTAATTAATTTCTTAATAAAAACGTTTATATTGGTTTTTTTGATTTATACGAAAAATGCATTTTTTTTTTATTTTCATCTCTGTTGGGGCACCTCAAAACATTAAGACAGGTAAACAATTTTTTATACGTTTCATGAACTCACTGAAAGGCAACTTTTTATCGCTATGCCATCGAAAAAAAAAAAAAATGTTCATACATTATCACTCCACCCTAATAATTTCCTCTCAATGTACATCAGCTTTGGCCAAAACAATGTCGAAAAGATGTATATAAGTCATACTACAAAAAGGATGTCCAATTAAAAAACTAACTGCACAAACTTTGTAATATGAGTTTTTTAACTTTGAATTATTTTCTTCAAAAACTGCATTTAATGGTAATAATCGCTTTAGAATATATGAATAATTATAAATAGCAAATAATGAAATCACTTAAATAATGTAGCTAAACTAATATTTTTTCAGTGAATACTTCATTTTTAACTAAATAAATAAAGATCTTTAATTTCAATGGCTTAATTATTATGACTACAGCTGTACATACACATGTGGGTTATGTAACGACTGCTGCAACAAACATAGAATTCTCGTTACTCGTTACTCGAAGACTGGCGGGAGATGAAAACTCAGCTATTTTGTTTTTTCCAAATGGAAGGTACGAAGGAAGGAGTCGAGTATCTTGTCCTCTATGCACAATTTAATTACTTTTATTTCGTATTGACTTTGTTCTTAATTTATTTTTTAATTTCATGTTCTTCTATGGAAAAATTGATACCTATCTTTTTAGGTAACCTTTTTCTACCTCATATCGTACACAACATTGATATTGATTGAAATTTTACAAAAATAAAAATAAAATAAAACATCAAAGAAAATGTTATGTTGTACATTTCCCAAAAGGTCAACAAAGTTTTGTGCGATGACATAAAACAAAAGGAATACCATCCGCGTCCCGTCCAGGAGCTCTTTTTACATTAAATCACGTGTTCGTAACACTATAAAAGGGTTTCACCATATCCCATCGGGGACAAAGTATGTTAATGTTAATGGTTGGTTAGGTTAACATATACCTAGGTCTTGATGTTCCTGTTCTTCAAAAGATCGTCAACAAAAAAGAAAAACATTGGTAATTTTTTGCGAACATGAGTTCAGTGGACCTACGTTATATACGAGCTTTGACGACAACGAATATATGAATGATGTTGTGGGTTGTTGAATTTTATATAACGTTGAAAACTAGTGTTTTCCAAGTAACATATTGAAAACACACCCAGCAACATATTGACTGTACGTAGATGTTTTGTTAAGAGGAAAGCTACATTTCCAAAAAACCTTATCCATCAGCGTTATCATTCCATGTACATATTTCGCATTGGTTACAGAGAGAGTCTTAATTAAAATGGATGCAGTCTAGTTTGTCAGTAGTGAAATTTCAACACAATATTGAAAATTGGCGCAGTAAATTCAACAACACTGTCACTATTTCGGCGGCGGGCGTATTGAACGCGTACCTATACTGTGTATTTGTGAGTAATATAATACATCATGTAACGAAACTCATAACTTAGATTAGACCCTGGAAAATGGTACTTGTTTTGTGAGAACTGGACATACCCCTTGTTTAATTTTTATAATGAATAATGCTTCTAGATTATTAGAAGAATTTGAAAGTTGCAAATCAATCACCCTTGATTATTGGGAGATGATACTTCATTCAATTAATTCACTATGGATTACCATTGGTATAAAGCTTTAACGAGTTTGAGTATTGAAAATTATACTGTAGAATTGATTTCGAAATTTTGTTTTCCTAAAAATTGACATAACCGAAATGATTCAACACTGATTTTTGATTACTTTCTATTGACTACAATCAATAGGTACAACATTTTCATAGATACGAACTCAGTTTTCGACGAAGTTTGTAGTACAAACAACAACTGAACAGCTAAACTTCAAAAATCATACAGTTTACGAAATGAGATTTGAATATTAAATTTTAAAGTTAAGAAATCAATAAAATACTCGCATTGAGTAAAATATTCGGAATCTGAATCTGATTTTTTGATATCAGGTTCTGATTACGTAAATGAATCTAAAGAAGAAAACACATCAAGTGGCGAAACGTTACCTGTTCAGAACGGTAAGAACCTAAGCGTTTTTTATTTTCATTCAGCCATTGTTTGTTTGTTCTTTAGGCGCCAATTATTGCTATCATTGCAATCGATCCGAAACATTTTTAAATCGTTATTTGACGGTGTTTCCCTTTGATTAGAAACACAAATGCTGATCGATCGGAAATCACACAAAGAAATTTAGTTGAGAAAAAAATGTATGTTTCTATAAAATTGTATTTTTCTATTTTCCGGACGGAAATATATTTTCCTGAACGGCTAATACTTTTATGTTCAAAAGAGAAAGGAATCGTTCCACTGATTCGTGTTCCAATTTCACACAATTTCACTGACAGATTTCTGCCAGTAAAAATTTTTCGGTGGATTTCAAGCACGTGCGAAACATGAAAATGTGGAAAAAGTCAGAGCATAAAGAAGAACTGCAGAAGGCAAGAAATATAAAACCGAAAAAGTGATATTGTTGAAGCAAAAACAATGGCCCAGGCCTGCAGTTGCTAAAAAAGTGTTTTGACAATAGACGCCTTGAAAGTTGACGTGCGAAAGTTTTTAAGGAGTTTTATGAGCTAGGCAACAAAGAAAAATAAGATCCATATTTGTGTGGATTGATCTGCGTGTGGAAATGAGGTAAGGAAATACCAAAACAATAGACCCTAGTTCACACAGGACTGTAGCGCCACCTTAAGTAAGTAATACCAAAACAAATATTTTATACGGGGGCTTCAGCATGAAATAGAAGTTTGCAAAAAAGCATTTTGTTCAGTTCATGGAGTTGACAAAAGTAGGGTTAAAATACTCTCTGGTTTCTTGCTTAGAAAAATGACAGCACCTTCAGACATGAGAGCTCGACACTTCAACAGGGCTAACATGATTCCAGAACATGCCAAAACATGACACTCACATTAAAAATTTTCCAAAGCGATCTTTAGTCAAAATAAAGAAGCGAGATACTTACCTTCCTACTTAAATGTAAAAAAATGTATTGTCTTTATTTAGAGATGTTTAAACCTATAAAGTTCTTGCATTGATGAGTGAAGAAATGGTAATCATAAGCCACAAGCAACATACGATTTTTACAGGGAATATTTTGCGAAAAATTTCAAGCTATCGTTCGGATCACCTAGATCAGATACTTGCCAGACGTGTGATATCCATAAAAAAATTGCAGCAGCTGAATCTAAAGAAGAAGAAATTCACTCAAAGTTGCGCAAGACCTTCATAGAAGAAGGCTAAAGCCTTTAATGAAGATTTACGTGAAAAAAGTGATTTGAGCTTGGTAGACTCAACAGTCGAGTGCATAACTTTCGATTTTTAACAAAATTTGAATCTTTCTTTAGTACCATTCGGTGATGGTTTTTACAAAAGACAGTAATGGGTTTTCAATTTGTGTATTTTCCAATGTAGTACAAAGAAAGCCACATATGTATGTAAATGAACGACGAAACTATACGAAAAAAAGGTCCAAATGAAGCTATCAGCTTTTTGCAACATTTTATTGACAACTCTTTTTAAGAAAGTGTAACCAAACTATACTTATTTTCTGATAATTGCTGTGTTCAAAATAAAACGAAAAACTCTCTCTAGTTTCTTACCTTGCGATCGGTCTTTTGGCGTTATTGAAAAACAAAATAGACGAGTAGAACGTCTTTATTTACCCTAAGACTGGCAAAACTTAGTGGAAAACTGTTCGAAAAGATTTAATGTGATATCAGTGACCAATCAGGATATATTTGATTTTAAGACCAGCCTAGGTCCGTTCTACAAAAAAACATTGACAAACAAAGATAAGATTAAATTGCCTATTTCAAAATATAGAAGATTATGTTATGCCAAAGAAGGAAATACCTATTACAAGGATCTCAGCTTGATAAGTCACCATGGGCCAGTAACGCTTTACGAGATCGAAATGAAATCAAACCGTGAAGGTAACCCAAACCGATTCAAACCGAAAATGCTCTACATGAACAGCCTTTCCTTAAACAAGAAAAAGTATGAGTATGTGATGACTTTGGCAACAAACTATGTTCTTCAGCGGAGGAGCTGAAAGCTCAGAATATGATATGAACCAAAGCCCTTAATTGATTTTTACCAAAAACGGTGAAGAACCAGAAAATCCAAAACTTAATATTTTTTTTAATGAACAAATAATTAAAAAAAAAATGTCTTCAACTTAAAAAGAAAGAAAAGAAAGAGCTGAAAGCTCAGAATATGATATGAACCGAAGCCCTTAATTGATTTTTACCAAAAACGGAGCAAGAACCAGAAAAATCCAAAACTTAATATTTTTTTAAATGAACAAATAATTTAAAAAAAAAATGTGTTTTAATGTTTCCTTTCAAAAATAAATTAATATTTTGCAAAAGTTTTGTTTTTCTATTTTTGAAGTAGTTTTTTTTAATTTTCTCAAAACTTTAAAAAGTGGTTGTTACTCTTGAATCTTCAATTAAAAAAGAAGGTTCAAGAACTTATCGTTTGGAAGAGGAGAGAGGGTTTAAAAGGAGATGTCGGTGTACATTGGTTTTAAATTCCCGAATAACGAAAAACTAGGAAAGACAGAGTGTGGTAAGGCATAACACATTAGCGTAGTACGGCTAAAGAACGAATCTTTGTATTTGACAGTAGGCTTAAGTAAGTTACAGGAGCACCAGCCCAGAGATGGGAGTTATACTCAAGCTTTGGAGGTATAGATATAGATAACAGCCAGATCAGAAGGTGTTAAACATTTCTTGCATCGCCTAAAGAAACCCAAACACCTTGCCGCATTTTTGGCGACATCGCGTATGTGATCGTTCCACAAGAAGTGTTTTTTTACACACATACCGAGAATATCGAGGTGTTCAGTCTCATTGATGCAAGTGCCATCCATGGATAATGGCAATGAGGGTATATCTCGCTTTAACGATACAAGATAACATTGAGTTTTCGAAGCATTAATTTCCAAGCATTTTTTAATCCCCATTGAACAATGCTGTTTAGGCGGGAATTTAATAAGCTTATCCTATTTTGTCGTTGCAGCTCCGCATCTGAAGAAGAGGGATGTGAGTCTGAAAACAAATATAAAAACCTAAGAGTACTGTCGTCAGTGAAACAGTGTATTGGATTAGAAGTTGCAGACAGGATATCATTAATAAAAATAAGAAAGAGTGTGGGAGATAGAACAGAGCGCTGGGGCCTACCAGCATTTATTTTATGGACTTCGGATTTGAATCCATCCAATACTACTTATATTGAACGCTCCGAAAGGTAATTACTAGTCTAATGAAGGAGGGATTCATGAACACCGAAAGCACGCATTTTGAATAAGAGAGCCTAATGCCAAATGCTTTTGAAATATCAAGTGCAATAATTTTACTTTCTCCAAAGCGATGTTAAGTTTTGCTCCATTATTGTTCGGTTATATTAGTGGACCTATTGCTTCTTTCATTAGAAGCTTTCGATCTTCAAGATATTTCTTTAGCTCACTATTAATCAGTGTGCAATCGGTCGGTAATTAGGGGGTAAGGATTTACCTCTTTTGGAAATGGGCTGGACAAATGCAGTTTTCCATCCGCTCGGAACGAGATCTGAGGAGTAGAACAGATGAAAAAGAAGAAATCTTGCCAAAGTACGAGTGCGAAAAAAGATTGGTCCCATAGAATCCCTAACTCGCTCAAGTCCAGGTGGAGTCATAACACTCACTGGCAGCGTAGAATTGACGGTAAACTGCCTAGCAAAGAGATAAGCTTTCTCCTAAGAACTAACTAAAGGAGTGTAATTGAAAACGAGCGTAGGAAACGAGGATGAGGAAGAATTCCTCATGTTTTTTACAGATAACAAAACATTTTTACTGCATTTGGGACATTGCAGTTTTTACTGCCGTATTTTTTTGGCCGTTGCAGGCCTTTCTGGCTCGCTTGAACTTATTCCGGTTTTCCTCAGTTGTCTTAAACACATCGGAAACTTACCTTACAGCTCGCATCGAACCATGTGTTTTCCTTAGGTCTGATGCTTTTAACTCTATTCGGGATAAAAGTTATCATTCCCAGGAGAATGAAACTTGTGATCATATCAGCGCTGCTGTCAACGAGAAAGCATAGTGACCAGTGAAAAATCCTGGAGTAATTATTGAGAAAGTCCCAGTTGGTATTTTCGTATTGCCAAACGGTTCTTTTAGGAGCTCTTTCTTTAACTGGACAGTTTTGAATAATACTATTCGATTTTACTTCATCACTTTTACCTTCGAAATTAAATTACACAAAGGCAACCTAAGAACTGCGGTTCAATGACGATTTCTTAGCAAACGCCATGACCGCCGAGCTAATTGGTCCAAGTCCATTGTAAATAACAAAGATCGAGCTCAAGCTCATTTTTAACTCAATAAAAAACAAAAAGTCAGCAGGTGTTATTGATATATCCAACATTGCACTAATACTTTTTTTCATGGAGGCAGTTGACATTTCTACACACTCTTCAAAAAAGTTGTTGAATTGAAACTCTTGACATTTCACGATGTTTCAAGGTCTTTAGAAACTAAATCAAACATTTTTAGTGAGATGTCTGTGGACCAGTACAATCGCAAAGCTTTCTTCGTCGTCCATATCTCAAGAACCAGTAGAGATATCGACTTTAAATAGCTTTTGTTATGCAGATAATAATGTAAAAATGACTCTTAAGAAAGTTAAAATATATGTATATCGCACGTATAAATAGTAGTGCCCGTGGAATGATAGTTATTGTGTTGGACTGTCATGGCAGAGGTCTTGTGTTTGATCCTTGTCTATTTCATCTAAAGCCTCTTGCCAGGAATTGACAAATTGTCCAAAAGTGCTTTGTCCAATTATCCGTTCGGATTCGGTTTCAAACTGTAGGTCCCCTCCATAACAGAAATGGTTGAGAGTTGCAAGTGAATAGGCCGTAATTCTCAACGGACTGTTGCGCCACCCAATTTTTTTTTTGTACGTACAAAAAGCTCCAGCTAAGACTTCCCCTACCATATTTTAATAAAAATGGGAGATATCAAGAGAGTTTGGGTGAAGAAATTAATGTTTATGTAGCTAAAAATAGAATGTCTATAATTTATAAAACAAAACAAAAATAGAAGCAATCATCAAGCGATGTTAAAGTGCTAAGTCGTTATACAATTCAAAACTATGTTTAAGAAACAAATGCATCTACAGTTTAACTCGGCTAAGATTGAAGCCTGGGGAGATCTGTGGAACTCTAGCATGAAACTGCACATGGATTCTGTTAAGAATGATTCTCTGAACTCTAAAATTCTCAGCCCTGCATCCACGCGCCATATGCAAAAATCATTTGAATAAAAGATATTCAAACACTTTTTTTCCTAGCTTTAAAAACCTCATACATTGTTAGGTAAAGTTGAGTTAAAAACACTTGAAATTTTCATTTTCAATTAGAGCATCTACTAAAAAACTTTAATAAACTTTACATAATGTAAAAACCTATAAAAAAAACTTCACAGTTGGTTATTCATTACGTAAAGGATCTTAATCAATTTTATACAACTTATTTTTCAATTTAAGGCCTCACATTCCATTCATTCAATATTTTATGGCTAAACTTCAAGTTTATATACTCCAAGGCACGTGTCGGCATTAATTGATTTCTCTATATATTTTTTACACATAAGGTATTTTATTTGAGTTAGTAATTAAATTAACGTCTTAACTTTATTTTTCTCCTCAAAATCCCCCAAATGAATAAATATAACAATTGCTTTTTTATAGCATTTCATTAAACTCAAATTATATGAACTTTAGAATTTTATTTTAATCGTAACTTTTCTCCGCCCACCACCCACACAAAAACTATAAACTTCATTGAAATAAAATTACTTAACAATTTGTCAACTCACTCAATCAATTAAATGATGTCGACATAATCAAACAAAATCTTGTATCTAAATATTCTAATGACAAAAATTTGTAATTTTTATTATTAAATAATTATTATAACTTAATTAATAAATCATTTTTAGTACATTTGTACATATATGAGTAAAATCAATAAAATCCTAATGACAACAAGGAAATAGACCCGAATGTACTTAATTATAAGTGTCTGACACGTAAATGACTTCCTAGTAGCAAAATAAAATGCATTATCATTTTTGAAGTTTCATTATTTTATTTGAAATTCATTCGAAAACAATAGACAGCGGGTTTGAATTTGTTTTAATTTAAATTGATTTGACTGACGACGATGCGATGCTGCACCTAATCTATTTTCATAAGAAGATCAAATAAAAATTATGTGATACTATAAACAATATGATTTAAGATTGACAGCTGAATGTCTGAAATAAAATGTGAAACTATTATTTAATTTAAGTCACGTCATTTTCAGTCAGCCAGGGAATTTAGAATATTGTACAAATACCTAACCTAACCTACCATTCCTATTTTTATGGTTCTGGAATTTGTTTGTTATTTAAAAAAACAACTCTGTACAACCAAAAATCCTTTGATTTTAAAAGAAAAATAATCAAAAATGCTAGAATTGAAAAAAAAGACGTATGTATCTTTAGGTGAAAATGAGCTATGCAGGTGCCAAAAAAGAACTCGACACAAATTACGTGTTACATGAGTGTTTTCGTGTCATTGTTCATAAATCAAAGTCACAACAACAATTTTTAATCTTTTCAAAATAAATCTTAAATAGTAAAATTCCAAAAAATAACATTTCGAAAAATTTACAATTTTTTAAATTTCATTCTTTGTTCATTTTTAAAAAGTTCATTCATCATCATTATTATTTTTTGTATGTGCCTAATCGGTTTTGTGTGTTTATTTTTTAGAAAGAAGAGAAGTTTTGATTTATTTTGAAAATGTTAAATACAAAAATTTAACACGATTCATCACTCAACACGATCTAGAAAAATCAAAGAATGAAATTGTAGGAAACTATAATTGACAGTATTTTGGGACAAGGAATTGCCAATATAAAACGGAAGTTATTACTTTATGAACACATAATTTTGAGTAAGAAATAGCTGAGGAATGTTTTCGTTGAGGTTCATTCATTTTGACTTCTCACATGATTTAACAACAATTTTCATATTTTCAAATCAAATGTATCACTCTTTAAAATGATATCTTTTGATGCTCGTCAAAATTACAAAGTTACAATTATTGTATAGACAATTTTAATTTCAAAGAAAGACGATAATTACACTTCCCTTTTTTAAAAGGTTGTGATGAATGATCCCGAATTTTACAAAAGAGATCACAGAGAACACTTCACTTGTTCCCTAAAAACATTGGTTTTTTCTTTGATATATATTTTTTGTTTATAAACAAGACCGTTTTAAATTATTTTCTGAAAAAAATAGTGGTTGAACTATTAATTCATCAATTAGTTATAGTTTTATAAATTACACGTAATAATTTTTTAAACAACAAGTAACTCAAAATCATTACAACAAATCAAAGTTAAGTGGTTTTTGGTGTATTGTCAATTTTCTTTCACTTCACTTAGTGTTTTAGAAGTGTTTCGACAGAGTTTCTTGAAATTCATCAATGTACAATTTAAAAAATATTTTAAAATTATTGTTGTCGCAGTTCTTCTTTGTGGCTGATGTTTGTGGATCTTTGTGGTTTATCACGGAACTCTGGTGCAATTAGTGATGCATGTCGCGGACCGTCTAAGAGTCTTCGTTCCTGTCTTTCATCTTCAGTTACAGCAGCTCTTTAGTTTCGTGACGCTCAGCATCTAAAGATCTACGGGTTTCACTCTGAACTTCAGTCTGAGAAGCTATTTGAGCCCTATGGCCTCAGCATCTAAAGCCAAACGGGTTTGGGTCTGTTCTTCGGACTCTTGGCTTCTAGATATTTTCTCAGCTCGAGCTCTGCTAGAACTACGCGTTAGATTAGATTACATTTTTCCAGGCATATTAGCGTAATATCAAGCTAAACGTAAAAGTAATTTGAAACCTAAACAAAACGGAGATTATTTAAAAGCTTCTATTTAAATTAAGTAAGTATTATAACGACTGTCGTCGTAACAATTTTCATTTTAGTCTTACTTACAGACTAAAAGGAACCAAAAAAAGAGGCCGGGATGACAACTTCAAATCCCGTCTGTCGATTTGTCTTGCTTAAAAGTTTGTAGGTTTTCGTGTTGGTTTAAAAAAGTTGTCAGTTGAATTATTAATAAAAATGTTTATATAACCAACAATATTTTTCATATAAGGAAATAGTTAAGCTTGAAAGTCTAGTTTTGTTGAATAGATTTTTATTCGAAAACAAATTTTTACCAATGAATAGATAAATGAAATTAATTTAAAAGATGTCAAGAAGCGAACATCAATTTTTACCAAATTTGAGTACTATTTCTTGTACATTTTATTTTTTTATGAAAATACGGACTGTTGGATTTTTATAAAAATAAATTACTGAATATCGAAAATAATATTTTCTGTGAAATAAAAATAGCTTGAAGACAATATTTTTAATTTTTGAAAAGCTATTTGAGTCACAAGTAAAATTTTACCAAGTTTTAGTATTAGTTTTCGGTTAGGTTTTTATTTTTTATTAAAAATACTGTCAATTCGATTTTTCTCAAAATTTTAGTGAATGTTGACAACAGTATTTCTTAAAAGGAAAAAGTAGGTTCAAGCCTCAAAGTTTTGAAAAGATATTTGAGTCGAAATTCAATTTTGACCAACTTTGCGTAATGTTTTTTTAGATTTTTATTTTTTATTTAAAAACTGTCGATTCGATTTTTCTCAAAACTGTTTCGAATATTGAAAACAATATTTTTTTATAAGCAAAAATTTGTTCGAAGCCATTATCTCAAATTTTTAAAAAGATATTTGAATCGAAAATCTATTTTTACTAACTTTTGTTCAATTTTCTTTAAGTTTTTTATTTTTTGTAAAAAAAAAACTGTCAATCCGATTTTGTTGTTAAATGTTGAAAACAATATTTTTAAAAGTCACAATTGGCTAAAAGCCAATATCTCAAAGTGTTGAAAAAATATTTGATTCGAAAATAAATTTTTAGCAACTTTTATTCATTTTTTGTTCAGATTTTTATTTTTTGTTAAAAAACTGTCAATTTCTTAAAAGTTGAAATTAGTTGGAAACCATAATCTTAAATTTTTGAAAAGATATTTGAGTCGAAATTAAAATTTTACCAACTTTGAGTTTTTGTTTTTTAGGACTTTTATTTTTTATAAAAAAAAAACTGTCAATTCGATTTTTCCCAAAATCTTGCCAGATGTTAAAAACTTTAGTGTTCACATTTCAAAGTATTATATAAAATTTAATTCAAGTCTCTAGCGTTTTTGGTTCGTAAGTTATTTAGGGTTAACCAAAATGTTCACCTTTTTTTTAAACTGCTATGGTAAAAAAACCGCCAACGTAATTTTCTAGAGAGCCCTTTCTGCATCTTTCTGCCTTTTTATCTGTATAACAAAATTTATTTGAAGTCAATATCTCTTCTGGTTCTTGAAAATACGAAAAAAAACGTCGCGAACGTACAGACGTACACACGCATACACATACATCTTTCTACAAATCTTTTATTTCGACTCTAGGGACCTTGAAAAGAGAGCGTAGAATATAACTGGTAAAAATTCATATTCGTTTCTCGATATTTCGTGAATAAATGAAGGTATTGACTTAAAAACTATTTAATTCAATGCAAAATAATATTGTTAACATAAGATAATTTTCTTGGAAAAATCCAATCAGTATTTTTTTTTTTGAAATATTCCAAAAAAATGCTACTAAAATTGCTAAAAATAGATTTTCTACAACTTTTTTTTTTAACAAAACACAAAAATATACAAGAATAATCAAAAACTGATATGAAATGATTTTCGACTCAAGTATTATGAGAATAAAGAACTGCAAACTTCTGGTTTAGTACTAGTACTTCTAAAGTTATGCTCATTGGAGACCTGAATGTAGGAATTGGCCAAGATGCTGGGCTGATGAATGAAGCTAAGGGAAATTGTAGACAATCTGATGCTTCGGGAAATTTTAATTTTGTTGCTGGATAGGGTTCATCTATGATTGATTATTTTATCACAGTTGAAGACTTGTAGCCGTTTTTGACAGATTTTAAGGCAAATTAATTACCGTTCCCAGATCACTTTTTACTAGTCCTAACTTTCCAACGGAATGTACAGACAATTGATAAGAGCTCGAACAACTTATCATTATTACCAAGACTAAATTGGACCTATAACTTCTTCAGGTGCACAAAAATGTAGAGTTTATCTTTTTGAAAAATATTGTGAAAGTATTTTATCCTCATCAAAAGAGGAGTAAAAAAGTAATAAAACAGGCAACGCGTCTTGTTTTGATGAAGAATGCCAAAAGTTTCGGAAAGTGCTACCCATCCACTACGAGGATTACTTAATCCCATTTCGTCACCAACAATTTGGCATCGTGCGTCGCGAATAGTTGAGTTGAGCTCTATAAATATCGACTTGCTACACTTAAAGAACGCCTTGTTTTAATGTATAACAAAGTTATTGAAGGAGATATTGTAGTTGGGGAATTTCAGGATTCAATTAAATTCCCAATCCACTCGGGATCAGTAATGGAAGCTTTGAAGTAGCTTGGAATTTAATTTCTTAATGCAAAGTATAAGATTTTTACAACGATGCAAGAGTTGAGCGGCTTCCAACCTAGATTCAAACAGGTAAAGTTTTGAAAGAATTTCAAGCTGGCTTTACATCAGGTAACTCCACCATAACTTCAAAGCAGCGCTCGAGAAAAGTAGTCGGGGAGTTTTAATTTATAAGTTGTATAGTTAACGAGCATCACTCAAATTCGCTAGTGTGCTCGAAGAGTTGTACAAAGGAACCCAATTAGCAGTGTGGAATGGTGCGAAACTTTTTCACTGGTCCGCAACAACAACAGGAGTAAGGCAGGGTTGTACATTGATCCCGACTTTGTTTTCGCTTTACATCAATGACCTAGGTGATAACTTTCCTGGTGGTATCGATTTCGCAGGATTTTGCATCAAATTTTCATTATTTGCCAATGATATAGTTAGGTTTGCATAATCTCCAGAAACTCTGCAGCTCACTATTAGCAGAATTTGTACTACTCAAGTTTATGCAACTTAATTGTTAACACACAAAAAAGTCCAAAATTATGTTAAGAATATATTTGGCCAACAAAAACATAATCCTGTCGAAACAACATTTTTAACATTAGCTACTAAAAACAACTACCAAGCGAACTTTTGTTTAATTTAAAATTTAAATCATTTTGATCTTACCTTTTCGGGCATAAGAAATTAATTCTTAATTAGCCTCATCTCTAAGTCTGGATTTCATTGCAATCTATATTGATTGTACTGCAAGCAAGGTAAGTACCTCATTTTCTGTATTTCGTTTTGTGTCAAAAACGTATTCTTTGATAAAATTTTTGTCAGATTGAGATTGCTTTTTCAAAGTTGTTGTTCATAGCTCTTTCATACAATCAAATGCTGTGCTTTCATATCATGAAAAAAAAGTTCTGATTTTATTGAATTCTTAAACATCTGTTTATTTATTGCTGTTTGTTTACCTATTCGTTACTTTGGTTTATATAAATTGGAAAATAGTTATTTAAAGTGCCTATTCTCAAGGTTGCTAATATCAGGTGTGGGTTTTTATTATTTGCTCTCAAATCACCTTTGAAATAGTGCCAATATTGGCAAATATGTAAAATTAAATGTGTCATACGTTCAATATCACGAATTGTGTTTCATATATAAAAAAAAAGTATTGTATACAAAAATATTGTAATAAAAAGGTTGTGCAAGGCTAATTTTAGTATCCTTTAAAATATTTTTTTTTTAAAAATTGATTTTTGGCTTGTATATCTCGAGAACAAGAACAGCTTTTGACATCAAACTTAGTTCGTCTCATACAAACTATTTTTGTCAACATTTGCAGAAAACATCAATTTATTCTTTTTCTTTTTTCACAAAAAAACTCAAACTTTAGCTTTTGACGGGATACTTTTTGAATAACTTTAGATGACAGTCTGGCTTTTACAAAAAAATGTAAGTTTTCAGTCTATTCAAGGTTCCAGAGCGAAAAAACAGGATTTAAATCATTCAGATATGGTCTGTAATTCAATTCAAGTATGTCAGTTCTGACTTTGAACTCAAGCTCATTTCTGAAACCGAAATAATTGTTTTAACCTATGGTAAGACTTCATTATTGATAAACACTCCTTGACGTTGAATGAGAAACTCTTTTCATACAATACTGATCTGCTACAAGCTCTGGTCAATGCGAGCTGTGCAGTCATACAAAAACATTTCCGTTTTTTTCGACACTATCGGTTCGCAATGTGATGGGAAACTTATTCAACACAGCTAGTTCATACTAGTTTTTTACTGGGCTGTAACCCCTATTATAATGTGTGTCTTAGAATTCGTTTTTGAAGGTTTAGGTCTGATCAACTCATTACCTTGATAATGAAATCCGCATTTGCCTTTAAGTTTTTTAGAAAAATGTAAGGTAAGCCAGACTCCGTATGGATGGCATAATCAGGAATATTCCTGGTAGTAGACTAAACATTTGTTTAAAAATTATCTTTGGACATTTTTTAGTTCTTCTAAATTCTCATAACCGTATATTTTCGAGTTACGACGGTAACCTACACATCTCTTGCATTATCTGAAGTTTTTTGTTTTGATTTCAGTTTGGATCCGAATTTAAGATCAATCTACTAATCAATCTTTGGAATCGCTTTTTATAGCAGCGGAAGTATTGCACCCAGAAACGTTTACTACCTGTAAATTGGTAAACTTCTAAAAAAGTTATAAAAAGGTGATTCAATTGGATGGAGGAATTGTGAATATTTCTGAGAAGCAGTTTACATGTGTGATCTTTAACTATAAGAGTGTTGAAAAAAATTGTGTTCACTAAATTTGAAAAATACATGGGCTCTGAAATGACTTTGACAGAACGGAACTCTGAGGACGCGAAATAGCAAGGATACTTAACAAAAGCAAGAAAGTTCTAAGCAATCATATTGCTGATCCGCAAGCATATGGGAATAATTAAAAATTAAAAACCGTGCATGAATTTTGCGAGAGTACATGTTACATGAAGCAGTGAATGGAAACTCTTTGTCTTTTCAGGTGAAAAAACTTGAGGCTTGACAACTTGTATTTCCTTGATCTGGGAAAGGAAGAGCTTTGTTTGGAAAGACATCAAAGCCAAATATCAGATGTAATTGTGAGGGGACTTTGACACAATCGACTTTTAGTTTTTGTCCACAATAAGAAAAGGCAAAAAATAAAAAGCATCTGTGGACCTCTGCCTTCGATTTTGCAATAAGAAGACGTGGAACGTTTGCCATGGCCCCAATACTCACCGCACTTCAACAAAACTTAAAAAAGTTTCTCGAAAGGTTTATAAAGATGAAATACAATTTGAAGACAAGGACACCTTAATCGAAGCTTTTCGTGATTCCTGGGTCCTAAATTCCTGTGGTTATTAAAAAAAAATGTCTATTCCGAACCGTCTTATAGAGGTTATATCCGCAAATAGCAGACATAGTCATTACTATGGAAAAAACGTGTCTTATTTACTTTTAAAAAAAAATCTCGTTTGTTATAAGTTTTTACCTGACATTTATTAAAACCTTAAAAGAACGCTAAAGCATTTATGCTAAAACAGTTCTTAACAGAAAAACGCAAAACGATATAAAAGCAATCGATTATATTACGAATTCGAAGTCTTAAGTTTATAACATCTCGTTTTTTGGATATATTGAATTAAAATAATGTTGAAAACGGATGTTTTCGAGATTGAGCACATACATACAAAGCTAAATTCTGAGCTTTGGATTCGGAATCAGAACTAAAAATTAGCTCTAAAACGCATTATTCAAGGAACTGTAAGTCATCGCATAACTAATGTGAAATTACAAAAACTAGCTGAGATACTAAAATAATTTAAACTGCATCTAGCAGATACAAATTTTAGACAGTGTGTTTTTACATGGCTTTAAAACCCCGTTTTTGATCGCCTATATCATTTTTAAATAACCTCATAGAAAAATTTAAGTTTCTTCATTAAATTATATTGCTCTCGCTCTGTAGGTGTGTCATAAAATTTTAATTTTGTATTTATTTAAAATCGATATACTATTGTTTAGGTCACCTAATCCAAATCGAGCAAGATTCCATTAAAATTAATTATCCGGTAGTTTTTGAGACACACTTTAATTTTGTTTGAATAAATCGAATATTACGAAATAGCTTTGGAATATTGCTACGAAATTACTCAAGTGCGACCCCTTATAAAATGTTCAATATCTAATCATTTTTTTCATTTGTTTAACATAATTAAGCAATAACTATCAACAAAACTAAAAGAGTACATTTATTAGAGAAAGAATAGAAGCCAACTTATATTACATCAGCGAAATTTATATCATTTCATTTAAATAATTATTCGTCGCTGATCATTGATCTGAAGAATCGACAGAAATTTCATTAAATAAAATTGCTTATAAAAAGCACTTAACCAAACCCCAGCCGGGGAAATGTTTTACACATCAAGCTCACGCTCAGCTCCACGCCTAAAAGGCTGTTATCACTAGCAATAGTTGTCAAAACTCAAAAACTGTGCCGAAGTGGGAACTCCAACTCCGAATCATCACCACAAAGAACGCAAAACCAACAACAATAAAAATAAAAAAGTATCTACGAGTAGCTTGGGTGGGTATTGGGTATATCTTATATACTCGTATATGTATATAGAAACAAAGTGGGTGTCTGGTGAAATGAACCATGGACCGGGGGGACCCAAAACATTAAAGTTCACAGTACACTTCACACTAATGGCACTTTGTCGCTTGCTTGAATGACAAATATAAAGAGAAAAAACACAACAAACTTAATTAAACCCCATTCTATAAGATTCGACAGGAAGTCTATTAGAAATTAGACTATAGAGGTTTTGTTTCTTTTTCTTTGGGTTGATCAAATGTTAATACTAGCCGCATTTTTATGAGAATATTACACGAACAAATGCATAGAGAGAGAGAGGGAAAGGGAGATAAGATTTTTTATTGATAGAAGAAAAACATTAAATAATTCAATCGATATCGGTTCGCTTCGGGTCGATTTTACCTTCAGCTATTGTCAAAAACTTGAATCATTTACTTTAACTTAGTTTTTCTTTTTTCCTGGGAATTTTGTGTTATTTCTTAATACAGTACATAAAAAGAACACACCGTAAACAGGAACAATTTGTAATAATTTTGATACTTTTGGGTTATTTGGTAACCTAGCGAAAAATACTTAGTTTGGTTGAAATTTTGGGGAGAGAACCAACAAAGATCAGATTTTGAGATTTGATTTTGTGTTGATAAAAACTTATGACCGTACAGAATTGCTTCCAATGAATACTGAGCTATTATTTACCTCAACATTTTTCCATAGAAATCAATCGATATACGTGCCTACAAACTCGTTACATTTTTCCGTACATAGCTGAATATAATGTCATAAGGGTTTTGAGGTGCAACAAAAATTTAATAACACAATTGTTACAGAAGGTTAGAAATTAGAATTCGGTACTATTAGTTTGTAGCAAATGACTACAACATTAATTTGCTACGGTAAAATTTTTAACTTCTCATAGAAAGTTGTTGTAATCTTTCTAAAAATCTTTTATTTCGACTCTATAGGGACCTTGAAACGTTAAGAAATGTGAAAATTTTCAATTCGACAAATCGGACCCATTACAATAACTTCCTATGGGAAGTTAAAAACATTAAAAATTCGGAAGTTGACAAAATTTTAGACAATATAAACCAAAATATAGTTACCTGTGTTAAAATTAAGTCAACTATTCAAACTTGAAAACACTCTAAATAAAATATAAAAACTCACAAATATCTTTCACAGATGTTTGAATAGACGTAATTTAGAGTATCAACAACTTTATTCTCATACACAATGTGTTTCTAAAATAATAAAGGACAGAGTAAAGCATGAACTTGATCACAAGAGTTCAAAACACGAGCTTTTCAATATGTTAAGAATCAATTTGAATACAAAATTTAAAGCTTTTGTATTAATGAAATGCGCGAGTTCCATTGATCTCATTTTTACTTGTATCTTCAGTCAAAAACAACGGATATTTTCATACTATGTATATGAAAACATGCCAAAATAATGCTTATTAGTCCGGTCAATAGTGGTCAAATAACAAAAATTCCGATAGAGCCAAATTTTGGTGGAGACCTTGGGTTTACCCTAAGAAATAAAAATTTAAAAGTCCCCATTAATCCCATGCGAGCTTAAAAAGTTATTCGGGGTCAAAGGTCAACATTTTAGGTTTTTTGGATTTTTCTCAAAAACGGTAAGTTTTATGACAAAAATACCTCAGACCGAATTTTTAAATCTCAAAATTTTCTACAAAAATGGTTCTTATGATTTTTTTTCTAAGTATCACCGTTTCTGAGATATCGCGATTGTAAGAGTTATGTTCAAAATAATATGCACATATTTGCCCCATATATAAATATTCGTGTCGTTCTTATACCTGATTCTTTTATTGTTAAACGTTCTATTCTAGTGAATATACGTATTTTTTAGAAGCGTTAACTATTAGAGTCTGTGTTAATCAATATTTTAAAAAAATGTCACAATTTTGTTTTATTTGCAAGAAACTTTTGTCTGAAGATGAAACTGTTGTGGTTAGTTGTGGAATGCAAACTTTAATCGATGCAAGTGTTGCGAGAAATGATGAGTTTATTGAGTATTTAAGAAGTGAAAAGTCCGTCACAATACACGTGGATTGCAGAAAAGCATACACCCGGAAAAGTTCAATCTCTGCCGCAAAAAGACAACGGGAAAATGAAGAAGCTAGTGGTTCAAAAGTAAGTCCACCTCGTACTAGAGCGCGAGTAAGCGAATCCAGCTTTTGTTTTAAAGAGAACTGTTTATTTTGTGGTGATGAAGCAGATGAAGAGGCTGAGAAAAGGAAACCGCAGAGTCTTCGAAAAAAAATGTACAAAGTTTCTACACTTAACTTTAAAGAATCCCTTTTGAAATTAGCTAAAGATCGTTCTGATGACGTATCAAAAGCTGTCATTGCATGTATTAATTTTGAGTATGATTTAATAGCTTCTGATGCTAAATACCATGACAGTTGTTACAAATCTTTCATGAGACCTAATACTGGCGGTAAAATTGGGCGTCCCCAAAACGAGGATGTGAACTCTGCGATGGAGGAAATTTTTAAATTCATCGAAAGTAGTGACGACTGCCAGCTTACGATTGACGAATTAAAGAATGTTTGTCAAAATGTAGCTTTAGATAACAGAATTATAAAAGTACGATTGAACTCAAAGTATGGTCGTAGAATTATTATTACTGAGAAGCCTGGAAAATTAACATTTATCTGTTTTGTAGACAATTGCCAAGACAGTTCAAGTCAAGCTTGGTCTAATAAAAACTTGGATGAAAAAGAAAAACGCCTGATAACTTTAAAAGCTGCGGCAAAAATCCTTCGAGAAGTTATTCAATCTTGTGTATTCGATAATTCTGTGTATACGCCACCTGGTAGAATGTTCGAGGATGTAAATAACGATATTCCTGAATCATTGTCATATTTTTTAGAACAAATCATTCTTAAAAATAAGCGTCATAATTTGGATCATTTAAAGTTAGTTTGTACAAATATTTGCCATAGTATAATGACTGCTGTTCGGCCTAGAATACAATACTTTCGGATGGTATCCATTGCAAAAGTATTTATAAGAGCTGAACGTATGGGGGATTGGCAAGCACATTTAAACAGCGTTAAAGAAATACTTCGTAGTAGTACCCGTAGCATGATGGTTAGTGCGTTGGACTGTCATGCAAGAGGTCTTGGGTTCAATCCCTGCTGTGTTACCTTAATTTAAAAAAAAAAAATTTCGCGGGTACTGCCTCTTGCGAGGAATTGACAAATCCTTCAAGAGTAATTCTTGTCATGAAAAAGTGCTTTCTCAAACTAGCCGTTCGGATTCGGCCTTAAATTGTAGGTCCCTTCCATTCCTGACAACAGTACTCGCATACAGGAATGGTTGAGAGTTGTAAGTCACTAGGCCCTGGTTCACAACGGACTGTTGCGCCACCCCATTTGATTTGATTTGAAAGAAATACTTCCTTACTTCCATGCATCAGGACATTTACCTAACGCTAAGTCTGCATACTTGTACTTGCAAGATATGCTTCAATTAGAGGAGGTAATTGATCCAAGTGTTTATCAAAGGTTTACAGAAGGATTTTTTACTGTTCGACGTTCTGATAAACTTAGTTGTAGATAATCGAACAATCAATGATGAAATCGATGAAGACAGTTGGAGGTATTTCTCGAGGAAAATCAAATAAAGAAACAAATAATTAATTAATTGGTTTAGGTTTTGGACCTATTTAACAAAATTAGAATGGAATGGAATGAAATACATACATATTAAAAAGTTAGTTTGAGCACGTAAAGCTTGAGGAAATTCTTAATTTTTAATTGCTACCTCAATAACGCTATTCGGCAAATTTAAGTTACAGAAATTTAAGCTACAGAAAAAAGTAGCACAAACCAAACATAACTTTTTCAAGGGATTAGTTCTCCTGAATTCGAATCTTGTCTTAAAATTTGTTTACGGCATCACATTTTTAAAAAAGGTAACTTTAAAAATACTAACAGCCAAAAGCTAAGTTAAAGAACAACATATCCCTTAACAATTAAATGTATGATGATTTTGGAAAGTACATAAAACTCTTTGTCTTTCAGATACAATCATTGAGTCATTCTAGTATCGTATTAAGTATCTCTAAATTCTTATTAGTTATTACTTTATTATTCTTAATTTGACTCTGTATTCATTCTCTTCGATAAGAAGATAATACCTTGCAAAAATCTTATTATTGTGTTTTTGATTCAAAATCGATTTAAAAACTAATCTGTGCATCCAGAATCCTGATCATATTTTTACATATAAAATATCAAAATCAAATAAATTTAGATATTAATTTTATTTCTTTTTTGTTGTTGTAATATCTTTTGTACGTATTTATTATAATAAAATAATAATAATGTACCTCTTCTGTGATGTTAACAAGATACACGTGTTTCATTTATCTCCTGACAAGACAACTTATACAAATCAAATTACCCAATTCCTCCTTTTGGGCGTATAAGAAGACTATACGACTACGATTTTGTCTACGAATATGTACTGCAAATGTACACTCCGCTTCAATTGAATCAACATACAAATATTTTCTAAAGTGAGGTTGCCCAGACCTTAAGCGTTAATTTATCATATTTTGATAATTCTTATTGGATGTTTGATGATGATTTGAAAAGAACCTACATTTTTTCTCTGAATCTTTTGCAAAGTCTTTTAAATAGACATTAATGTTTTATTAGTGTTTTGAGTTGTCACATTTGAAATTGGAAGTTTTAATTGCTAAATTGAGAATTAAACCGTTTTTCAAATTTAAGTGATTTCTTTCTTTACTTTTAATTTGGGCCATTGATGAAAATATCAACTCGCACAAATCAAACACTTCAAAGCATCTTATGTTAATTCAGGGTATTCTTATTTCCTTTTTAACCAAGAGGTATCCAAATTGACAGACTTAAATCCCAATTGCAGCACCCCATCGGCAGATAGATTCAGCAGACTTTCCTTGAGCTTGGTTGCCAAATTTGACTCATTAACAGCTGCATTTAAAAATTGATTTAAGTTCCACCTTTACCCAATATTCTTCGATATCTCTTCCATTGAGAAGTATTGACACATTTCTTTTTTCAACTTTTCTAACACCATTTTCATACCAGGTAAAAATTCCTTGATATTTATCTTACATTCGAATTCTTCAATAAAAGATTGCTTCGAGGAAAATGAATCTAAGAGGTTTTGAAGACTTTTAGTCATAATATTTAAATGCTCACATAAGTCAGAAAGAAGAGTCAATTTCGAAAGGAGTTCCGGCTCACAAATTAATTACGAGAATTCTGACTTGGTCTTCTGCAAATTTAATAAAAGTTCAGCGCGAAGTTTCGACACTCTGGCTAGTACTTGGCCTCTCAACAACCACCTAATCTCAATATATGGTAAAGTAAATTTTGGTGGAATGCTCCCATATCTTCACACATTTTTCGAAACAGTTGTGTCTGCAACGCTTTGCCTTAATTAGCATTCACAATTTTTATAATGATATTAAGAACTTAACACTATTCATGCGCCAAGGATTTGGCTGCAATAGCTTAGCGTTGGAGAAAACAATGCGTCCAATAAGCGTTTGGCATCGTTTCTTTTAATCTGCTAATAAAACCACTGTTTGCACTAGTCTTGGCTTTTGCTCCGTCGTCGGTCGCTACAAATAGCAATGCATTTCTTTTCCCAAAATTGGATTCAAATCGCACAAAAGCCACAAACTGTGAACAATCCGCAATATCCGTAGACCCTTCAAATTGCAAGGACACAAAAGTACTTTCTTTTATTTTTTCTATTACTTGATCATTAACATCAACCGCAATATCGCTTATCCTGCTTTGAATGGTATGTGCTTTGAATGGTATTTAATGTAATGGTAATGTCAGAGAGAGTCAGACGTATAGTTTAGGGTTTTTCGACCTTTACTTTGCCAAACATAATCTCCATAATATTTAAAGCCGCTGAGCTGTTGGAATCAAATTTTCAGCAATAGTATGTGGTTTTCCTGCCGACCTATGAATTCTTTCATACAATTGTACAAGCAAACAAGTTCGAGATGTTGCCACATTATTTTAATTGAACAAAATTCGAGTTATCGAAGTTCGAGCTATCGAAGTTCGACTATACGGAAAAAAAGCAATGGATAGGGGGGTCGCGAAATATTTCCTAGCAATAAAGGGTCCGTACCATGTTAACAGTTGAAAAACACTGCTAAGAACTATGGTGACAACTACCGAAAAAAACCCACATCGCTTAATTAGCTGATGCTTTGTCATTAAAGCTAGACTTAGGCAACAGTTTTTGAGCACTCATGACTTGTGCAAAGCCGAATTCAGCAATAGTAGCCTAATATGAGCAAACGCCCCACGGAAGGAAAGGATGGCAACATCAAGGATATGCTCTCAGACAAAGCATATGAGCAGCGTCCTAGGTACGATGTTAAAATTTTCGTGTGTGATTTGAATGCCAAGTTATGAAGAGAAGATATTTTTGTAATAACACCATGTGACAACACATTTCATAACGGATTTAGGCTTATTAATATTTCTGAACGTCAAATTAGTGTCGACAACCACAAGCGAACTTGGATCTTGGAGTTCTCCAGATCAATCTACCATCAGCCAGACTAACCACATTGGGATCAAGAGGAGAGAGGAACACCGACCTCACAGAAGGAAAAAGAGATAGCATGAGAAGTGTGCGGTCGAAGAAGTGGAGAGGTTCAGAAGCAGAAATGAAGTTCGAAAGATTTATGAGCAGGTGAGCTGCAAGGACGAAAGTGGAAACATGATAGTAGAACCGAAGTCAATGCTGAGGATATGGAAGGACCACTTCTGCAGACTAACGGCGACGATGAACCGAATTCCGCTGTCCGGCAAGATGATCTATTCAATAAAGAAAGCCAACGATCGAAATAAAAAGTGCCATATCCAAGCTGAAGTCCAACAAGGCCGTTGGAACAGGTGGCTTGAATGCAGAGCTCTTTAAAGCAGCTGGAAATAATTTGGTTAGGAGCCTGCACCAACTTATCTGTAAGATATGGTCGGAATGAAGCATGCCCAAGGAATGGAACCTTAGTATTGTTTGCCCGATATTGAAAAAGAAGACACTCAAAAATGCAAAACTATAGAAGAATCAGTCAACTTAACATCGCTTACAACCATGGAAGTTTTTTTAGACCACGAAAGTTCACAGTCGATCAAAAATTTACATTAAAAAAGATCCTGGAAAAAACCCAAAAACATCAAATTGAAACTCACCATCTATTCATAGATATCAAGGCCCAATGTAACAGCATCTGGCATTCCCGACAAACTTTAGCATGAACCATAAAATCGGATTGGGTCGTTTCTTTGGAAACCAATGCTCCGGCCCGGAAAATCATGGAATCCACGCCAACATGGCAGCGCAGTAGACGAAGACCGCAGTTCAGTAGGCGCACAAAAGTTTAAAGTGACCTCAGCCGACTTGGAGTGTGTAGTTACCGATCAAGATGCAGAAGCTTGTTGGCTGAGGCCCTGTAGCGTCACCTTAAGTAAATAAGTAAGTAAGTAAGAGAGCCAGAGAAAAAACACCGGTACTATGATCAGTTGATTTTATTTCTATATCAATAAAAAAAAATACAATTGTCATTTTTTTTTAAATTAAGTTCGACTCCAGAATAAATTAAGGTATTGACTTTAAAACAAATTTGTTCGGGCTGCTTATAAGAGTATGCATTAGGATATTAGGCTAATATTTCCAATTTTAGCCTTGATCCTGTTTTTGCCCGATCCATCCCATCGGATTTCCTGGATGGCGGTGATGGCTGTATTACAGCAGTCTAGAGCCTCTGCTTGTTCATCGACTGCAAGTGATCTTTAGGGAACCTATTACTTCACATGCATATCCGAAGTTCGTTGGCATTAAGTAGTTTGCGTGGATTGTCAAAAATAAATCCGAGTCTTTTTGGTGCTTTGCAACTGCTTTTTCTTTACTGGGTCCGGTAGTCAGCCTGACGCTCGACCTTCATCCTGAAGGACCACATCATTGCTTTAACTACAACAACAAGAGCTCACATAACCGCTTCTTACATTCCTGGGCTCCGAATGTCTCGTAGTATCCCTTCAACCTAACGGACGGGCACGAATGGAAAGATATCAGATATCCCAACCTCTTTTTTGGATTAGTTTTCCTGACATCATAGGCTGCCAGTAAGAATCATATAAAATATTAATTTAACCGACAAGATTCGCAATAAAGGACAATGTAACTTAGAGAATGGATAAGCTTATTCTGTTGATGCGGAGTGTATATTGGGTACATAATAATGTATTGTGTAGATATAAGATGCTGATGGTTTCCTTTTTCTAGATTTTGTATTCCTTTTCTCTACAAGTATAACGATATTTTTATGCTGCTGTCAAACAAAGTATTCAGATGTTTTATTTTTGTTTTTCAAAAAATAAAAATAAAAAGAAAATTACATATGTATGTACATAAGATGTATGTACGAGCATAATGTACATAAATATTTAATGCATATAACATGCGATGAAAACAACATTTTTCCGACATATTACTTACAGACTCAGAAACGTTTATTATAAAGATGAGTTGACCTTAATGTATGCATCTGGACAATCTCTGGAAGATCTTTTATTATAATGTGTATGTATGTATTTTGTGTGTTTTGATAGTTGTTGTTGTTATTGGTGTTTTGCATTTTGCATACAAGATGGCGCTTGGCTGAATGGAGAAAGGATTTTTGTTGTGAAAATGAATCAACTGATGCAACACTAAATGGCCATGCTTCGGGCTATAACATATTACAATGTATGATACATAAACTTTGTATGTTTTTGAAAATGTGATGCAGTTGGATGTTAATATTTTTTTCAGGACCGGGTCAAAGGGGGTTGCTTTTTTTCTAAGCTAAATTGAATTTTCATATCCGCTAGAAGTTTTTTTTAGTTAGTTATATTCGAATTTTAGTAAAATGGAAACATTTGGGGAAGTCATTCCGTTTCCCTTTTTTTTAAATATATTTCATTTTTTATTTATTTCGTTCTCAAAACACTCAAGTTTTGTACTTTCTATGGAAAATAAATGCATCAAATAAATTTTATACAATTTTATCATAAAGACATCAAAGAAGGTATTTAGGCATGATAGGAAGACAAAGAGGCCCACTGATAACTTCCCATTCGTTTCCGCTTGTAGATATTTCCTAAAGTTTTTTTTAATATTAATAATTAAAATTTTGTGTAAAATAAAACAGTTTATAGTCAATATATTGTTTTTTTCTCAAGACACTTGAGTCAAAAACTATTTTTCATCAGTTTTTAATATTTTTTCAAAGGTTTTCGTTTTTTGTACGAAATATTGTCAATTATATTTTTCTAAAAGTGGCAACGGAAGAACTCCCGAATTCAAATCAACGGTGGCGACTACAGTTCCAGCTTGGTTGAACTTCTTAGTTAACACCTTATACGGCTTCTACGCTACATTCAGAGCCCAGGTCGGTAAGGAACTTGTAAGGACTTTGTCTACCTTGGCACCGCTATAAATTTAGACAACAACTACGGGCGGCGGCGCGGCGCTTAAATCAAACGAAGAATAACTCTTGCAAACCGCTGCTTCTTTGGACTAAGAAGACAAATGAGTGGTAAAGTCCTCTCCTTAGCATTTAAAGTCGCCATCTTAAGACTCTCATTATTCCGGGTCTCACTTAAAGCGCTGAGGCTTGGACCTTATGAAAGCAAGTTAAGAGCCTCTTAGGATGCGAAATCGCAAGAATCTGCCATGTCCTTTTCTCATCGAGTCTCTAACAATCTCTAAAGAAATCCTATCCTGCCTGCATAAGGCATTAAAAACCAGTAACAACATTATCTTGTACCTATCAGAGATGTCGCCTCTGAAGTGCTAAGTTTCACGCTGCCACCACACTGAAACCCCTGGTTTGATGACGAATTTGGGCAAACGCACGCAACTAAGCAAAAGGCATACAAAACTGTGCAGAAGGACCAGAGGTCCTAGAGAGTTCTAAGAGCAGAAGAGAAAATCTCTTTATCGATTTTAAAGGCTCGTATGACAGCATCTATAGGGAAGAGCTTAAGAGAGCAATTACTAGTTTTTGGCATTCCTGTTAAACTTATCCGTAAGAGCAAAATGGCGATGGAGAATGCACGCTGCTCTATAAGGTCGGACTTATAAGGCAGTTAAGAAGTAAAATCCCCTCTCGAACATCTTAAATAACCATCTATAAGACACTCATCATCCCGGTTCTCATTTATGGTGCTGAGGCCTGGACCCTGTCAAAGAAAGATAAGAACGTCTAAGGATTCTTCTGGTGATTTTTGTTCCCGTCTGCATAGATGGAGAGTGGAGACAAGATACAAAGACGAAATGTACTGGCTATACAGCGACACTGACCTGGTTAAAAGAATAAATCTTCAACTACTGGATCATGTAGAGTGAATGGACATCAACACTCGATTCCGGAATGCAATCCAGAGACGGCAGCGTAATAGAGAAAGAATGCGACTCAGGTGGCGCAAGCTATTGCTGTGCGAAACTGGAGAAAGGGACGGAGCTGGCTGGGGGCACATGTTGGTTGAGGCCAACATCCATTTTGGACTGTGGCTGTAAATTTGTTTAGTGTTGATCTTTTTGACAGTTTCCATTTGCCTCATTAGGTAGCCAGCCAGGTTGACCACTTGCCCGAAATTATTTTCTAAACATAGTCGAACACCTTTACCTTTATAATAACGCTTAATTCTCGGACATAATATTAAATTATTCTTGCAAACCATACGTCTAAAGAAAACCGAGTTTACAATTTTCCAGGAAATACAAGAACAAAGTCTGCACCTTTCAAAAAAATAGGACTTCTTCGTTTTCTTTGCTCTAAAGGTTAAAATGATTTATGCACATCGAAGCCGCGGACATTTATGTTCCGTTTGGCCTTCACCACATTAACATCCAACGAATTTCACTTTCACACACTCTTCTTTGTAAATATAACTAAATGGTTTGATCTTTAGAAGTTTTTGAAATTTTACTACACAATAAATTGTTACTCTGTAACCTCGTTTAACTATCATTTGAAAAACACATTTCGGACCCCTATGGCTTAACTCATGTATTTAGCCCAAAATAATAACAATAATTTTCCAACGATACGAGTAACATAAAGTATTATGTTCGCACAGTTACACTTTTGGCAATAAAACCCTAGTAGCATTTTATGAAATCACTAAATGATTTGTCTGAGCAAAAAAGAAACGTGTGACTCGTCCATAACTGATGGCAAACCCTCTTATAAAGTAGTTAGTATGTAAATACGAAATATTTTACACTTTACATCTTAGAAATATAGCTTCTTGTCATGAAGTTGTTTGGTTAACCTAAAGCCTTTACGCTCTTATGTGCGACACATTCTACATCTACATACCTTGCAGGGTACTCACAGTGTTTTTAATCGTGGAGCTATAAATTTACAATTTACTTTGCCTAGGTGTAAACCTCAACTCGTCGTCGCGTCGTCGTACGTCGTCGTACGTCGTATAGATATTTTTGAGGTGAGCCGTGAGCGTTCTACAATGCCAAAGTCAAATGGAAACACCATGTAAAGTGGGCAGAGGAGGTATACTAGAGGGGCATCGGACATGCATTGGCAGGCATTAAAAATCGAAAGTAAATTAAACTATAATTACTACCTATGCAATGGAATTAATATTGAGAGTATTATTAACCTTTTTTCGTCGTTGCATCGTGTATAAATTGGTTGGTATTGATTTTTGATTTTTCTTAAATTATTTTACCACGAATATTTATTTAAATGAATGGATTAATTTGTTTTATACGAGTCTGAGCATCAAGAGCTTAAAATTAAATAATTTAAATGTTAATTTTGTACTTAACACAATATTGACAACTGATTCACGTACAATACGGACTTCTGTATAGCTTTGGCTGTTAAATGTAATTAAGATCTTCTCTTTACATACAACAATGAGGTATTATCAAATAAATCAGTTCACATTATTATTTTTAATGAAATATTGTTTATTTCACGAAATATTTGATGCTTCGGCGTTCTTTTAAGATAAATGCTTTGCAGGTTGAAAATAAGTCAGATACTGAACGTTTTTAAACGGAATAGTGTAGAAAAAATATTGCTGATTCTAGACAAGAAATAAACATCTTCATGAATGTACATAGCCTTAAAAATCGTGGTATAATGTTTTCTCGAACTATAAAAGATTTAACTGACGTTATAGATAGTTTAAAAATCATCTACGTTACTTTGCTGATCATAAATATTTCTAAAATAAAAAAAGTTGTATTTTTTTTTCAAAAAATAAACATAAATGAGGCCGGCCGTTCACGACAAAAAATAACTGCGCAAATTGGTGTTTGTACAGATTGCTGGTGTTGTGAATGGGGTTGTTTGTACGGTTTGTACAATTAAATTTGTAAAAATCAAAACAATTGTGATATTTGCTCAGGTATGTCAACTTGTGCAGATATTTTTTACCGTGAATTTGGCAATATGTACAACCACCCATTTGCAGGAAAAACTTTGTTTTTTAGGGATTTTTTGTTTTAATAATAATGAATGAGGAGAAAAAATATTGGGACGAATTTCTGGAGCTATACAGGGAATATCCGGCTCTTTGAAAAGTAAAGAGTACTCATTTTAGCAACACGATTATGGAGAACCAAAGATACAACCATTGGATTCAAAAATTAAAAGAAAAATATATAAATGACTAAAGTGAGAAAAAGGTCAAAAACATATGGAATTTTCCAGAAAATTACCGGAACGAGCTCAAGAAAATTCAAAGCAGTCAAAAGTCATATCCTGAAAGAGATAATATTTATGAACAGTTAACTGATATCGTCTTGAGTAAAATATAAATTTGCGTAGTTATTTTGTATCGTGAATCGAAAAAATTTCATGCAAATATTTTTAAAAATGTGAAAACGATAATAAAATCATATGTGGCAAGTGCATTTAAAAAGCCACTCTACTGTGGCATGGGCATATTGAGAAGATTAGCTTATGTTAAAGTGAGTGGCTGTCCGTGATAAAGTAGGACAAACTTAGGCCAGTTTGATGGCTTCTTCTAAGCTCAAAGAAACCAGTTTGAGTCCCTAGAAGTATTCTCCCAGGAAATTCTAGTGTTTTTGAGCTACAGAGCAATTGTTTCCTTATCATCCTTTTCCATACAGCTTTTGCAAAATCATTTGTGATTACCCCTGGCCGCATGGCGAGTTTTCCTATTGGACAGTTCAAGGTTTTGAAAAGACACCGATTATTGAACTTATATGCGATATGGTAAAATCTAGTGTAGTGAAAAGCTTTTAAAAAAATGTATTAAAATTACAAATTAATTTTCGATTTAATATCTAGGGAACACAAACAGATATTGAAAAAAGAGGCTGTGATGCAACACACACTGACAACTTCCCGTCCTGTCAGTCGATTTGTCTTGCTTAAAAGTTTGTAGGTTTTCGTGTTGGGTAAAAAAAGTTATCGGTCGAATTAAACATTTTAAAATTACCAACAATATTTTTAATGTAAAGAAATAGTTTAGTTTGAAGATCTAGTTTTGTTAAATAGATTTTTAGTCGAACACAAATTTTTGCCAATTTAAGTAGCATTTCTTAATTTTTTTACAAATTGGATGGATGAAATTAATTTGAGAGATATCATGAACCGAACATCAATTTTTACCAAACTTTCGTACGAAAAACAGACTGTTGGATTTTTATAAAAAAAAAAACTATTTTCAATATTTTTTGTGAAATAAACAAAAATTTGAAGACAGGGGTGGAATCGGCTAAGGTGATTGTTGATAAATGACAATCAAAATGATAGAATTTGATCTACATAAGGTGATAGTCAAATTGATACCTAAAAAGCTATCACAAAAAAATGTGATAGTCGTTTTCAAACAAATTTGTTTATTCCGAATAGAGCTACCAGACGCTTACACAAACGACTGGAACATTTTCTTAGTTCACTTTGTTTCTTTTAAGAAAACACATTCCTGTGAACGACAAAGCTTACGACATTCGAAAAAAGCAAGAAAAGTAAGAATTTTATTCAAAATCAGCCAATTTGAAACTTTTATTTAGATATTTTATAAGAATCAATTTAAAATTTCACCAAGGCAACAACGAATTTTGACAATTTGAATCTGAAATTGTTCAATCGAATTGAATTGAGTTGAATCATCTTACGCAGACGGAATGAAAATGATAGTCAATTTGACTATCAAAAAATTGATAGTCAACAATCACCTTAGCCGATTCCACCCCAGTATTTTTAATTTTTGAAAAGCTAAATTTTTACCAAGTTTTAGTATTGTTTTTTTTTTTTGTTTTGTTTAGGTTTTTATTTTTTGTAAAAAAAAACTGTCAATTCGATTTTTCTCAAAAGTTTTCGGAATGTTGAAAACAATATTCGTTGCACAAAATTGTTTTCGAGATCAATTCATTTTGTATTCGTAAAATTATAGAGGTGACATTTGTTTTTCATTTTTTCGATTTATAAAAATACCCGTTATTTGGATTTTTTTTTCAAAAATATACTTGTTGGGTATTACACTATAATATATTATATACAATTTAACACAAGTCTCTAGCGTTTTTGGTTCGTGAGATATTTAGGGTTAACCAAAATGTTCACCTTTTTTTAAACTGCTATTTAAAAAAAAAAACACCCTAGCAATTTTCTTGAGAGCCCTTTCTGCATCTTTCTGCCTTATTATCTGTATAACAAAATTTATTTGAAAACGATATCTTGTCTGGTTCCTGAGCAAAGAAAACAAAGTCGCGAACGTACGTACACACACACGCACAGATATCTTTCTAAATATATTTTATTTCGACTCTATGGACCTTGGACAAATCGGACCCATTATCATAACCTTCTTATGGGAAGTTAAAAATACGGATATTAGATGTTGATATCACGTTTTCTTTAAGCCAGGACAACACCAAAAGTTACGCCTGGAACACGCTACAATGATTAAGAAGACGGAATGGGAGACTTAATTTGATTTTGATCCATCCTGTGTACAAATTAATTGACTCGTCTTCCAGATATGCCCTCCCAGAAAGATCTGGAAGGTGTATAAATCTGGAAGTATCTGTTGAATTTCAGTTGAGGCATTTTGGTACTTGAGAACTAAGGAGTGGACTGTTTCTTGTATATAACGTTTTTAATTTAGTTTTCTATTCTGAAAAATAACCCAGAAACTTAGCCTCGTCTGAGAACTTTAGTTAGGAAGGAATTGTGTATTTCCTTTTAAATAGGAATATTTTAAATAGGAATAATTCGGTTTTGTGTGGGTTAACACCCAAACCAAACCGATCAGCTCGAAGTATTAGTTTACCTAAAGCAGCGGTTTCCAATCTTTTTTAGTCGCGGAGCAATTTTTGCGTCAGAAATTTCACGCAGAGAACTTCGTTCTGCATATGCTATTTTTCGCAGTTACATGTATCACGCAGTCCCTGAAGTGATACACTCAAATCATCTATTTTTTTAAATATATCTGACAGATACGCTAATTTCAATAACCAACGCTCATTACACAACATGTCCCCAAAACAAAGTTGACTTCAATGAAGAACGTTCCAACTATAGCCCTCATTTCGAAAAGCTGCGTTAGTGTTTTTTTTTCGCGAAAAAGCCATCTTACTTCTGCCTGAAGAAGTAAAGACGTAGACGTAGAGTACCCATGTCACCCCACAATACTAAAAAGCCTTGTATTCTTTGGCCGTGATTTAATAAAGTTAATTATTTTCACGCTTTCGTCCAACACCTCCTTTAACAATTTGCTTTATGCGACAGCACCGGACGTTTTTCCATTCATGGAATTGGTACCGTCCGTGCATACTTTACACAGTTAACCCATGAATAAAAAATATTGTCAATTAAATTCAAAACATCACCACCAGTTGTAGTAGTTGGCAACATCTTGCAGAAGAGCAGTTCTTCTTGAAAGAACTGTAGATATTGGTAGCGCAGAAATTATTATAAATAGCGACTCTACAACATCAGATGATTCATCCATTTGCAGCGCAAATTATGTGACCTTTAGTCGAAAAAGTAAGTAAAGTATAGCTTTCACACTCTCCGCTAAGTCTCCGATTCGTCTTTATATTGTGATATTTGACAAAGTGTCAACAAATTTGTTGGCCTTTTAACTCAAGAAACATTCAAAAATGTCTTTATCACATGGCTTTATTAAGTTTTCAGTTTGCGCTATTCGGAAACTTAACAAATAGGATGCCATCAACACATTTTCTTTTACTGCTTTTGAGTGATAAGTAATAATGGTTTGAGATTTATTAAGTTAAGCATACTTTCTTTTGAAGAAATCAGTCAGTTTCCTTTTTCAATCTGGATGAATCAATGCAGAGTGACATTTGATTTTTGCTACATGCATTGAGGTTTGTTGCCACTTGTCTCAGCAAATCCAAAATTCATATAAGATTCGTGGTACATCCTTTTAACTGATATTTTTTCTGTTGCATCGATCACCGTGGCACTATTAGGTACTAGACAAACCATCAAACTCAAAACCTTCAGAAATCTCTAACGTCGCAGCCGCTGTCTCTATTGCGTCATGGTTCTTCCCACTAAAATAAGTATACGGAAAACCGAAATTGAACAAACAAAATTAAATCATTAACATCATTTTGTGCGGTTAAATGGATTACTATTTTACGTAAATTATGGTTTTGTTCGGACATACCCGTCGGTTGAACATTCTTCGGCAGCTTCGGGTGCTTTTGCGGAGCATTCACTTGCTTTTTCAATGATCCAGACCTAAGCCAGCGATTTATTCGAAAATTTAATGCATACATAGAAACAAAATAAATTAAAACTCACGCACTATAAGCACCTGCAAATTTACTTCACCGTACTGCGTTTAAAAGTTTACATGAATTAAAAAAAAAATTGTTTCTATTTCAATCGGCACTCTTACTAGTCTTCGTGGTATTGTATATAAATTATAAAAATTACAAGATTAGAAGCTTAAAATTAACTAGTTACTAGTCCGTCTTGGAATTTTTTTACTTTTTCAAAAATTTCCACGGATCACTTGAATATTATTTGCGGAGCACCAAGTGCTCCTGGGAGCCCGCCTTAGGAAACCCGGGGCCAAAGCATTTTATAATAGTTCTTTTAGGGTGTTAAGATGCTTTCCTGAAACCGCTGTAGCAAAGTCATCCGTACAGTCCGTTAAGAACAAGTCACTATTCCAACTCTTTAACATACCTGTGTGCTAGTACTCTTGTCAGGGATGGAGGGGACCTAGAGTTTTATGCTGAATCCGAATGGATAATTTGAAAAAGCACTTTTCGTGGCAAGAATTACTCTTAAAGGATTAGTCAATTTCTCGCAAGAGGCAGTGAAAAATCTTTAGATGGCAAGGGCGTGAAAGTGTCAAGGGTAAATATATAAATAAATAAATAAACAAATAAAATGAAGTAATGATTTGAAACTCAAAAAGGTTTATATGAAACAAAATATAAACTAAGAAGGTAAATACAGTTTTTTGGACTTTGGTTCTTGAGCTTGCTAATTTGTTTTAAATCAATCAAAGGTTTTTCTTTCTGCTCCTCCTATTAAATTATAAATATATTTATAGATGTTACCGCACTCTTGCGTGAAGACAATAATTCTAGTTGAATGTTTACCATTTAATTTAAAAATTTACAAATCAATAATTATATTCTCTGAATTTCATTCTTTCAGGTGTGATTTTATTTAAATTCAGATTTGTACCTTGGCGATATAATGATGGCCAAGTCAATTTTCCGAATTTTTCATTCCCAAAATCAATTCTCATGCTCCCATTATCTCAGTGAAATTTCTAGGAAATAATTTAGATAAATATTTTAAACCAACAATTTATTATATATATCAATTGAAATTATTTACACAGAACTAAGAGGACTTCTTGTCTAATTAATGGTATGAAAATATTATGCACACTACAATTTTCTTTTAATCAATAGAAGCAATATTACCAAAACTCACTACAGTTAACTTTTGAAACTGGAGTGATTTAAGTGAAATGGAGTACATTTTAGCAATTTATTAATGTTTAATTCGTGTGCTATTTGGATTATGGAACAAATCAAACAAACAAATCGTATATCCTTGTGAAATTTAGTGCAAAAAATTTCCATACGAATGTGGAATCAAACAAAAATCAGAAGATACTTTTTTTGACATAGGTGGCAGAAGAGTGAAACAAAAGGTGAAATTTAATAACATGCTGAACGTTTGAAAATGTGAAAGAATGGCTTTAAATTCAGCTAGAAATTACATTAAAAAATATTCATAGAAACCTTACAAAAACAAAGCCCTATTAAAAAGATTAGTTACATCATTTATAACTCGAAAACTGCTGGGTCAGTTTTAATGTTTTATTATTTGTTGAATAAGATTCCGCATCGAAGAGCTGTATAATTATTAAAATATTGAAAATTTCAGGAGAAAATGTATACAGAAAATAAAGTTTCATTATTGAATATGGTTTGGAACACTGCCATTTTCAATATATGTGTACACTGCCAACACTATAGCTGCCCTTTTGTATAGCATATCTAAAGTAGTGCCCGTGGCATGATGGTTAGTGAGTTGGACTCACTAAAACTTATCTTGGAACGGGGAGCGCTGAATTCGCCGATTCTCTTCAGCATCTAAACCAGCGATCTGATAGGTAGTCTGACAAAGGCAATTGCGTACGCCAACGATCTAATTGCGTACAGAACGGCCCGAAAGGTTGAGGTTATTAGAATTCTCTTGCAGCGTGATTTCGACAAGATTCAGCGATATTGCGACGACTGGAAACTGAAAATAAATGTCCAGAAGTCAGAGACAATTCTGTTCCGAACTCTGTTGGCTATTGCCACGAGGGATACGTGCAAGAATTGGCGCAAGATGGTCATCGTTGATATTCACGGGTAGTGATTTGTGTAATATCTGGTAAGATCAGTATTTATATTTCGATAGACATATAAATGCTGCTCTACAGCAGTCGACTTGACTCCAGAGTGAAGGTAATTTGCTACAGGGCCCTCATACGGCCGATGATCGTTAATTGTTGTCCTGTGTGGTCCAACGTTGGTCCTTCCCAGATGGAGAAGTTTCGGGTGTTCGAGCGGCAGTGTTTACGACACTGTACAGGCTTATATCGAACAGTCGAATCTTTTTACGTGCATTACTATTCCAATGAGGTCCTACACAACGGGGCTCGAATCAACAGAATTGACAATTTCGTGATAAAACTCGTTCGAGTTCACATTGCAAGAGCTATGTCTTCGTCCAACAATTTAATTTTCTGGGCGTTCTATTAAAACGATGAGTACTTTGAGAGTGCACGCTTGAGCGGCTTTATTCCACCAGAGGCATTCCTCTTCTTAAATAGATGCGGTCTGATACAGTATAAATTGGCATTTCCGCTAATCTACCACGTCAGACGACGAACCGTGGAAGGGCGATTCCTTTACAATCGGGACGTCATGACACAAGGCAGAGCAGAGCTCCTTTAGTTCAGTAGGGCTGTGTCCGAACGGGATCGAACTGATAGGGTGAAGCAGGAGAACCAGTTTTGTTGGCTTCAATCGGTACTTGATAGTGGATAGTCGGGATGGCGTTTTGAAAAGTGAGTTGGACTGTAATGCTAAAGGTCTAGGGTTCGATTCCTGCCTGTGTCATCTAAAGGGTACTTACTGCCTCTTGCGAGGAATTAACAAATTCTCCATGTGTAATTCTTATCATGAAAAGTGCTTTCTCAATTAAGCCGTTTGGATTCGGCTTAAAACTATGGGTACTCTCTATTCTTGACAACATTACTCGCACACAGAAATGGTTGAAACGGACTGTTGCGACATCTAATTTATTTTTCTGTAGCATATCTAAAATAGTGTTGAAAACAACTGTTCCAATTAATTTTGCGACACACATGGCTTCAGGAAAGATTTTGACAGCTACAGAAAGAGCAAAAATAGATGCTTTATTTACATGATGAGCTTATAAGCTTCCCATAGGAACTTATTGCAATGGGTCCGATTTGTCGAATTGAAAACTTTGACATTTCTCGACGTTTCAAGGTCCCTAGAGTCGAAATAAAAGATTTTTAGAGAGATGTCTGTGCGTGCGTGTATACGTACGTTCGCGAAGTTTTTTTCGTCGTCCATAGCTCAAGAACCAGAAGAGATATCAACTTCAAATAAATTTTGTTATACAAGTAATAAGGCAGAAAGATGCTAAAGGACTCTCAAGAGAATTGTGTAGGTGGTTTTTTTTTTACCATAGCAGTTTAAAAAAAAAGTTGAAAATTTTAATTAACCCTAAATATCTTACGAACTAATGACGCTAGAGACTTGAATTAAATTTTATATTATATATTGTGACGTGATAAAAAATCAGTATATTTATGGAAAAAATATAATCCAATTTTTATAAAACAAAATAACTAAACAAAATTTGTCATTTTTGAGAAAAATCGAATTGACAGCATGTTTTATAAAAAGTAAAAACCTAAAAAAAAACATTACTCAAAGTTGGTAAGAACTGAATTTCGACTCATACACCTTTTCAAAAATTTAAGATTATGGCTTCCAATTGATTTATAAGAAATATTGTTTTCAACATTCAGAACAATTTTGAAAAGAATCGAATTGACAGTTTTTTTTACAAAAAATAAGAACCTGAACAAAAAAATTAATAAAAGTTGGTAAAAATTGATTTTCGACTCAAATATCTTTTCAAAACGTTTAGCTATTGGCTTTAAGCTAATTTTATCTTTTAAAAAAATATTGTTGTCATTTTGAGATAAATCAAATTGACAGTTTTTTTTACAAAAATTAAAAACCTAACAAAAAAATACAAATACTTAAAATTGGTAAAATTTTAATTTCGACTCAAATAGCTTTTCAAAAATTAAAAATATTCTATTCAAACTTTTTTTTTTATTTTACAGAAAATATAGTTTTTGATATTCAGTAGTTTTTTTTTTCTTATAAAAATCCAACAGTCCGTTAAAATGTACAATGTTCTTGACATCTCACAAATTAATTTCGTTCATTTAATTTGTAAAAATTTAAGAAGGGCTACTAAAATTGGTAAAAATTTGTTTTGACTAAAAATCTATTTAACACAACTAGATTTTCAAACTAAACTATTTCTTTGTATGAAAAATATTGTTGATAATTTAAAAATTTTTAAGAATAATTTAACTGATAACTTTTTTAAACCAACACGAAAACCCACCAACTGTTAAGCAAGAGAAATCGACAGACGGGATGGGAAGTTATTAGTGTGGGTCGCATCCCAGCCTCTTTTTTATTTTACTTTATAAATTTTTTTTCATTATGAATAATGTCAAATCAGGCCGACGGCAGGATTGTCACGTCCTTATTCTTAAGTATATAAATATTGTTACCAAAATTGTAAACAAAATTATCGAAATTCAGAGCCGAACTGATTTTAACTAGATAAAGTGGACAACTTTAACAAGGATATGTTAACAAAATATCAGGAATAATTTATATTGAATTTTTCGTGTTTCCCATTTTGTAAATTGAAGCAGAATGAAATAAGAACTATGCGTAAATCTTCTCGTGCAACAGATGGCGCTATATTTGTTGACACTTACTTTTAACTTTTTGAAAACTAACAAACAAAATTAAAACTTGTTTGTATTCCAAATCAACAAATATAACGACGTGGAGGGAACTCAAAAACCGATTTTATGCTAACCATATAATAAATTTGAATTTTCTTACCCTTATCTTTTTTTTTTGAAGCTTGGTCAAAATAATTGTTACGTTTTTCAGAGTTCATCTTGAGTCAACAAAACGTTGTCATAGCTTTTTTGTGTTGAAAACTACTCTACGGACACATCCATTGATCCTAAGGGAGGTATCAAACGTACCAATGGATTAAAATCAAAAACTTGAAAATTGATTTCAAAGTCTCTACCTCTATATTCGCTTCATGTTTCACAAATATATTTTCACATTTCTGCGAAACTCTTTTTTGAGAAAAACTCTTTAAAGATTTTCGAATAGAAAAATTAAACGAAGATACAATTAATTTACAGCTTTAATTTTCAAAGCTGAAAATATGGGACTAATTTTAAACAGACTCTTTAAGGAAGTTTATTAAACTAATAATTTATAAACTCAAGTACAAAAATAAAGATATTAGAAATAGCTTTTTAAAAGTTCTAGGCTAAAAATAATTTTATGTTTTGCACTAACGGGTATATCGCATTTATCTTCAAAAAAAAAAACAATCTCTCTTCCGGCCGTAAATTTATATGGCGTCCTTAATTCCATGGTTCTCATGAATAAAATCAAACATTTGAGTTAACTTCCATAAACGATCCAATTTGGTGACGGGGTTTTGAATGATTATAATCTACCATTACTTTAAAAACCTTAAAAAATACCCCTTCACATCACATACTTTTAATCTATTTTGTATTCTTGTGTTATATGATACATAATAAATTGATTCCAGGATTTATGGTCTTATTAAGTTTTAAAATAATTTTCGGTATTATTTCTATCCTTTATACTTAAATACACATTTGATACGAGAAGTTATAACTTTTTCTTAAGTTTGTTTTATCGTTTTAGGTTTAGGTTATTAAACGTGCCTTACCTACATGTATAGGAACGTTTAAAATCACTAAGCTTGTGTGTCATATTCTTAGATTTTTTCAAAATGAATATTTTCGCATGATAAAATTGAAACATAGAAATGTTGAAATACGCATTTGTTTGGAAACTTAAGTTATGTTGAAAAATGATAAAATTCATTAAAGATTTCATGAAATAATTTTCAAATTGCGATCTTACTTATATAAAGGTTGTCTAAAATTCTGTGCATTAAAAATTCAACCTTGATTGTCAACTCATCTACCGCTTTGTTAAAAATTTACGAAAGGTACATAAATCGAACTTGCTTTATTGTTTATTAAAGGTATGTTTAGATGCATAAGTGGGGAAAGTGGTTCAAGCGAAACTGTTTTGAAAGGTTGTCTATCTGTTCTCTGACCCTTCAACCTAAACCCTAAGGCTAAGTTAGGTTTCATAGGATGGCGATACCATGCGACATCATAACCCACTACCTCACCCTTCTATTTCAGTAAATCCATTTCCATTGTAGTCTCCAGGTCACTGATCTAATAAGCATAAGGGAAAATAACCAATAACAACAAAAGTGAGTGGGGCTTACTTCTTGGAAAAAATATTCCTGAATTATGAATAATTTTCGCAGAAATTTCGATGGTTGAAAAAGAAAATGTCACGTCGTCGTGCGTCGTCGTTGTTGCTACCAATTCGACGAAAAGGTATTCTCTGCCAAGGATACATCGTAACATCGTTTGTGGCTTTAAGAATCAATTTGCCTGAAACCCATCAAATTCTTAAATTTCAACCTGAAAAGGTTTCTGGTCTTTTGTTTTTATATACTACTAGCTGACCCGGCCACGCGTTGCTGTGGCTAACGTTTTTGGTAATTTAACATTGTTTTCAACTATTTAAGGGGAACGGAAAGGAATATCAGACATGGCCCCACCATGCTTTTTTTTACATTGATGAAATTTGTAAAAAAAACATGGTGGTCTTCATGACTGATTTTCTAATACAGTTACCCCTTATCACAATGAAATTATTGTTTACTCACGAGGACGGAAACGTTAAAGCTGGTATAAAATTTTAATGTTTAAGGATTTAAAGAGGAAGGAATTTGAACACAATTAACTAAAATTTTCGTACAATATACAGTATAAAGCAAAAATCAATTCAAAAGAACATGCAACATATAGAAAAACATGGATTTTCCAAAGTTAGACCACAAGTGGACATTGTTTGGATTTGAGTCTTATTTAAAGACTTTGCAAAAGCTAAACGAATTGAAAACTTTAAAAAAGTGCATGGTAGAATCTGGCGGTCTCATTGGAATACAGCAGGACCACTGTTAATTTAACTTTTCCAGTTAAAATGGTTGCCTCAAGAATTTTTCCGGTGATCTTTTTAGACAACTTAACGTGTACCGTTGCTTAATTATTCAAACGAATTCTTTCATCGGATCTTAGAGTAATTTTAAATACTAAATCATTAGACGTGCTTGAAGACCTACTTTTATGGAAAATGGCTTCATTCATTTAGACTGTAGACTGAGATAAAACCAGAATAAGAAAACAGGCTGGGATGCAACCCACACTGATAACTTCCCATCCCGTCTGTCGCTTTGTCTTGCTTAAAAGTTTGTAGGTTTTCGTGTTGGGTTAAAAAAGTTGTCACTTCAATTATTTTTAAACATTTTAAAATTACCAACAATATTTTTCATATAAAACAATAGTTTAGTTTGAAAATCTAGTTTTATTAAAGAGATTTTTGTCGAAAACGAATTTTTACCTATTTTAGTAGTATTTGAGAGATATTAAGAACCGAACATACATTTTTTCCAAATATGCGTACTATTTTTTGTAGATTTTATTTTTTTTATGAGAAAACGGACTGTAGGATTTTTATAAAAAAAAAAACTACTGAATATCGAAAACAATATTTTCTGTGAAATTTTTATTTTTTGATGAAGCTATTTCATTCAAAAGTAAATTTCTACCAAGTTTTAGTATTTTGATTTTTTTTAGGTTTTTATTTTTTGTAAAAACACTTTCAATTCGATTTTTCTTAAAAATTTACTGAATGTTAATTTATTTATTAATTTGTTTGTTTACTTTTTTATTGTTTGTAAAAAAAACTGTGAATTCAATTTTTCTCAACGTTTTTCAGAATGTTGAAAAAAATATATCTTATAAGTTAAAATGTGTTGGAAGCCATAATCTTAAATTTTTTAAAAGATATTTGAGTCGAAATTCAATTTTTACTAACTTTGAGTAATGTTTTTTTTAGTTTTTTATATTTTATACAAAAAAACACTATCAATTTTATTTTCCTCAAAATTTTACCAGATGTTAAAAATGTCATTTATCGTAGCACAAATTCTTTTTCGGAGATGAAAACATTTTTCATTCGTAAAATTTTCGAGGTTACAATTTTTTTCCAGTTTTTCTGATTTATAAAAATAAAACTATTTTTTCCAAAAAAATATTTGTTTGGTATCACGTTACAATATATAATATGCAATTTAATTCAAGTCTCTAGCGTCATTGGTTCGTGAGATATTTAGGGTTAACCAAAATGTAAAAAAAACACTCAATTTTCTTGAGATCCTTTTCTGCATATTTCTGCATTATTATCTGTTTAACAGAGTTTATTTGAAGTCGATGTCTCTTCTGGTTCTTGAGCTTTGGACTACGAAAAAACGTAGCTAACGTGCGAACGTACAGACGTACTAACGTACGCACAGACATCTTTCTAAAAATCTTTTATTTCGACTCTAGGGACCTTGAAACGTCGAGAAATATAAACATTTTCAATTAGACAAATCGGACCCATTACAATTACTTCCTATGGGAAGTTAAAAATTAAACCGGTTTGTTAATATTTTTCAACATCCTTATGTCAGATAACCTCGAGCAAATTTTTTGTCGGAATTCAAAACCTGCCCTTTGAAAATTTTTAAACATTTTATATTATTATTTTTGTTGAATATTAAAAGCCTATAACTGGTAAAAGCTAAGAAATGTTTTTGTTAAAAAGCATTTTTTTAGGTTTTAAAATTAAAATTAGTTGGTATTAACTGACTTGAGTTAAAGGCACATACAGCATACTGACTAATGAGACTTTAATGTCCACTAAAGGAATTCTTAAACACCACTTATTCTCAGAAAAGCTTACTAGGCAAAGCTTAAATTTTGAATTCCTGTGTTTTTGACATCCCACTTTAATACAGTTTGTCAAATTGAACATATTGATAAACTTAAACTTGTCAATATCTCAGAGATAAATATTACAGATGTTTAACTCACTTAATTACTAAATATGCACTTTTAAATGAAAATGCACTCTCAAGCTTCAAATATGTATTTTCACTATTTTGAGACATAAGAGTTGGGAATAATAATTATTAAATCCATTTCCAGTTGCGATTAATACCAGTTCCAGTTGAGGTAAATATTTAAAATTTCTGAGAGTATCTATTTTTGGTACGATAAGAGGAAGTAAGAAAAATTCCTATTATTACTTGTAGCTTCCCGGAAAATTCATCTTCCGTTTTAACAAAGTTCATACAAATCTGTGTTATTTTTTTTTATGAAATTAATACAAAATTAATTAATCAGATTTCATTGAGGAATATTAAAGTTGATGCGAGACAAAAGGTGCAAAGAGGATATATTTTCATTTATTAATTTTGCAATAAACACAAAACATATAATACGAAAGTCTGCTCTTAAAGCTCGACACATCAATAAGTTATTATATCAATATTTCATTCACACGAGATTATGAGACTCAATGACACTTGGAAACTCAGTGAAGAGTGCAGGTAAATCGATTATAAATAAAGAAGAGAATAGGGACTAAATGACTTCCTTGAGGAATTCCAGAGTTAAATTTGACTTTATTGTATTCCCAACTATTGAAAAGTACAAAGTAAGAACTATCCAATAAATAAGATAGAAACTTTTTTCTCTAATTTAACTCGATTTTAGAGTTTGTCAAACGCCTTACTGAAGTCAGGAAAATATAGTCCAATTTTAAGCTGGTTCCATTAAACAAATTGATAAAACCTTGCATATTTGGTCATAGATCACGTTCATAGATTAATAAACACATGTAAAACCATAGTGGTTCACTTAAAGAGTTAAACAATAACAGACAATGTAGCAGTAGGTCTGTTATTTTGAATTTCATCTTTAGTATTATTTGTTTAAGGGGATTTTCACGGAATTTGCCGAAATAGGTGGTAACACAAAAAAGAGTCTGATATATTGAACAATTGTTTGACAATTTGATTATTATTTCTAACCAATAGGAATCTGAAATTTCTAAAATCAAGGATGGAAATAATATTTTGTTCCTTTTTTCTGAGTTGAGAAATATTTTTAATTTCTTCCGAATACTATAATAAGTGCCCAATCAGAACCGTGAGATGGTTTATTTCAGCTCTACTCGTTAAGTGTCCTTCCTTTTTGGCGTCCTAGGATCTTTATTACTTTCTTGAGAACACAAACCAGACACATGTAAGTATTCTAACATACCGTACAATTTTTTACATTAGTTCTTGCTCCGGTATTATACAAAAACTGAAGTAACATTTTAGCCAAAACACAACCATGGGTTCGGCCGTTCGGACTTTATCATATCAAATAAAAACCATGGACTCTTATGAGTTAATCTGGCCTTGTGACTAATTTCTATCGTAGTTATATATACGTCAGACCATAGCGAGGCCGGCAGGTCAAACACTCATAGCACCGGGCCGACCGATGCTTGGCGAGATTGTGATTTGGTAATTATCCTTCTGACATTTCATACGAAAAAGCTGGTCTCAAATGCCACTCTCAATCATGTAACGGTCCGGTTTCTGATGTGTATAGTACAATTTTCGACCATCGAACAGGAACATGTAAAAATAAACTGGACTTTGAGACTAAACTTTCTTTCACTTGAACAGTAAGGGGATTTTCAAATTAGAACATCCAAATGTTTTTAAATTTCGAATAGGAATATAATATTTTATCTTCCAAAATTATTAATTTATTTAATTAAATTTAGTAAATTAAGATCTATAGTCCAGTTAAAAACGGTTTTTACCTAAAAAAAAACCATCAGTTTTGAAACTTGAAAGACTTACTAAGGGATGTCTGGTGATGACCCAAAAATCCAACGTGAGCTCTAGTGGCAGTTAAGAGAAACACGGAGTTTCTTTCAGTTTTTCACGTTTATCTCAAAAACTATTTGTCGTTTTAAAAAATGTTGTTCTACAAAATTAAAGCTCATTAAATTTTATAACAAATAAAACCTAACAAATTTCTTCCTATTTCTTATAGTTTATAAAATAACTCTAGCGGCAGTGAAGAGCAACGGTTTTTTCGGGTTTATCTTGAAAACTATTTGTCGTATCAAAAAATAATCTTCTGCGCTTATTAAATTTCTTATTTTATTTATATACAGAAAGATTGGTTCTAAGAAGTTGGTAAACCTTATTTGAAGCTTGGTGCTTTGTTCTTCATACTATGAAGTTCAGTTGTTGGAGATATCAGCTATTTTCCACCCGCGACCAGATTCCATCGTTTCATTTAACCAATTTGTGTCTAATATGCGGACTTTAATGTCAGAACGTTAGATGGACTAAATACATATCATTCCTTGGGCGGAATAAGATGTATCTCTGCATCTACATCCATATTACAGCCAAAACCATATGACACTCTTTGGTTGGCGTCAAAGTTTATTGGCATTTACGATGTTCCAGGATAAAAAGGGTACATGCACTCAATGACAACAGGCTTCTTTAGCAGAAAAACTAAAATCATTCTTCTTCCGTTCATAAACTCTTTACCGTCCGTATCTGTTGCAAAGATGCTTCTTTCGCTACAGCAGTTCGTGATTTAATACTTATACAGACATCTTTAGCTATCATTCTCACGAAAAATTTTCTTGATGAGTCTCCTTTGTTATGTATGTGTTCTAAAACAAACCCCTCATTTGATGCATCTTAGTGAGAAACTACAAACAGCCTTATGGATTCAGTTGTTTTATATGATTACATTGCTTAAAGATTTTATTCACGCTGAGTATTCTGGCGATTGGAATGCCCATATCAACTGTATGAAGAATATGATTCCATATTTTCATGCCACCGGACACTTCTCGTAAAACCATGTCACCTGAATTTGCAGGACATGATAAAACTGAGTTCTGTGATGACCCCAGATGAGAGGGTTACTTTACTATGAGAACCTATTTTGGACATGGGTGTGGTCGGACCAGACAATTGAACAAACTCTAATGCGTGGAATGAAGAGTTTGGGCGGCTTGACAGCGGGGCGTGGCATCACTGATAGTGTACTTAGCAAATGGGTTCTAGGGCTGACTGCTACTCATGAAATTTTCTAATAACTCGAAAAATTCACAGGCATTCTTTTTCTACTAGTGAGCAACTGGGGAGGCACGTAAAATTAGAGATAATACAGACATTGCAAAGTTTTCAAATTGGTTCCAAAGTCATCCTCCATTTCCACTTACAAATGAAATCATGTCAATAGCGAGTGGCATCGTTGGAGATGATAAAGTAACTTGGTACAATGCTTATTTTCTAGGCATGCAGGCAATAAGCCATTTAGTGGACCAACGAGTTTCAGAAGTAAGAAAGGACATACAAATTGAATACTTCATTTTTTTGTGGACAATTACAGACACGAAAAAATGCATACCATATGTTTTTTAAGAAACTTAATAAGCTTTCTTTTCACATGTTTTCCTTAAATGCCGATAGAATTATTTTACAAACTAAAATAACAAAAGCTTTAATTTTGTAGAAGATTATTTTTTGATACGCTAAATAGTTTTCAAGATAAACCGGAAAAAAAGAAAAAAACGTTTGTTTCTCTTCACTGCCGCTAGAGTTATTTTATAAACTATAAGAAATGGGATAAAACTGTCAATTCTCTTTTTTATAAAATTTAATGACCATTTATTTTGTAGAACAAAATAATAAAAATAACAAAATTAAAAATAAATAAAATAAATACGACAAATAGTTTTCGAGATAAACGTGAAAAACTGAAACGAAACTCCGTGTTTCTCTTAACTGAAACTAGAGTTCCGTCGTATTCTTGGGGACTTTTTTTGGGTTATAACCAGACATCCCTTAGTAAGTGTGCCAAGTTTCAAAACTGTGGGATTTTTTTGAAGTGAAGGCAGTTTTTTTCGTTTATTGACTGGACTGCTAAGCGTTTTTTTATGTTATTATATTGTGTATTAAAAAATCTACAAAAGTTTTTATTATTCTTAAAGAATCGATAATGCATTTGTACTAAAACAGTTTCCTATCATAAACAGTTTTTTTTTATATATACAAAAATATTAAAATAATGTTGAAAACGGGGTTTTTAAATCAAAGTTCGAAGTCAAAATCAACACTAAAAATTAACTCCACAAAGCATTTTTCAAAACAATGAAAGTTAGAAATTCAAGGTTTGCTCAAAACTTCATATAGAGTCAAATGAACACTCACAGCCAATGACAATTTCCAAAAACTAAGTAAAATATTAAAATGCTTCTAAAAGAAATGATCACATAATTTATTTTTAAGGGATGTGTTGAGTTTTAACTTATCGTGAAAAACACCGGTTTTGGTCTTTAATATTTTCAAAGGGCCATATTTTAAAAACTTAATGCGATAGAAAAAAAGTCAAACATTTCTTTATGTACAAATAAAAATAAGAATGAGTTAAATGTCATATTTTCATGAACAAAACACGAATAGTAAATAGATTAGGCCACATCTCAGCTTTTAAATTTAGCAAAAGCTTTCTTTTACAGCATCTTAAAAATCAAATCAACTTGAAGAGTTTAAGGTTGCACACACTTATAACTTCCCATCCGCGCCCGTCTTTTGATTTTCTTAAAATTTAAAAAAATATTAATAACAATATTTTTACGATAACATACAAATTTATCAGAGAATGAAATCATTTCAAGTCATCAATTTCTTCACAAAAACTGACTTTTAGATTTCTATTAAAATTGTATTGAATACTGAAATAAAATTAATTTAAAAACAGAGGAATACAAATTTAAACGGTTTAATAAAATGTTAATGCCATTTTAAGCAATTCACTAAGCTTAAAATATGATTTACCTAATTTTAAACCATTTTAACATCTTAATATTTCTCAACAATTTGGCTATTTTAAGCAATTTGCTAAATCCATATAACATCTGTACAGTTATTGTTATTAGAGCAGTGGATAGAATGGTCCAATCAACAGTTGGGAATTCCAATTAATAGGTCAAACAATTAACAAAAAGTTTTTTGAAAATTTTGCGCCAGTATCTTTAATTTTAGTAAAGATATTCGATCCAACTTGTAGTTATGTTTTTTGAGAAAAATTTAATTGACAGTATTTTTACAAAAAAAAAAACCTAAACAAACAAATTAATAAAAGTTATTAAATATTGATTTTCGACCAAAATTTCTTTTCGAAACTTTGAGATGTTTTATTTAAACTACTTTTATCTTTTGAAAAATATTGTTTTCAACATTCATTCAAATTTTGAGAAAAATTGGATCGACAGTTTTTTAACAAAGAATAAAAACCTAAAAAAAAACATACTGAAACTTGGTAAAAATTGATTTTCGACTCAAATAGCTTTTCAAAAATTCAAAATATTGTCTTCAAACTTTTTTTTTACAGAAAATATATTTTTCGACGTTCAGTAAATTTTTTTAAAAAAATCCAGCAGTCAGTTTTTTTCATAAGAAATTAACATGTACAAAAAATAGTAGGTACGCAAATTAAGTAAAAATTGATGTTCGGTTCTTGATATGTCTCAAATTAATTTTATTCATCCAATTTATAAAAATTTAAGAAATGCTAAAAGACTAAAAATCTATTTCTATTTCTTTTTATGAAAAATATTGTTGGTAATTTAAAATTTTTTAATAATAATTCAACTGAAAACTTTTTTAACCCAACACGAAAACCTACAAACTTTTAAGCAAGACAAATAGACGGAAGAGATGGGAAGTTATCAGTGTTAGTCGCATCCCAGCCTCTTTTTTATTTATAGTTTGATATCATGTCGCATTATGACGAGTTATCCATTTTGCGGTTTAAAAAGTTTAGGGCTGGAATTCGATATCTGTCAAAGTAAGTTGTTAAGCCAATTTTTTTTCAGTTGAAAGTCTACATTTACGAAAATGCATCACTCAACAACGCAGTGTATGGGTTGTGCGATAGAGCGGCACATTATGGCGTAGCCAGATGACCATTCACAACTTCGTTGATAACTCCAATTTATGCTTAAACAATAGGCTAGGCGGTGGCCTTCGATTTTTTCGAACTAAATTTCCTTCATCGTCGAAGCACATTTCTCACTCGGTGGGTATATTTATAAACAAAACTGTCGTCTTTTAGGTTCTGAGAATTATAAAGTAATTGAAGAGAAGCCATTACATCCACAAAAAGTCACTGTTTGGTGTGTTCTTTCCGAAGGTGTGGTTGGACCGTACTTCTTAAAAAACGAAGACGGAACTACGATGGAACGACGCCACCGTCAGTTCGGAGCCTTTTAGTCTTATGATAACAGACTTTTGTTTGTTTTCTCTTGAAGACTACGATTTAAAGAAAATATCATCAAGACGCTGCCACATGCCACACAACCCGAGCAAATATGGCTTTATTGCAGGAGACATTTCTGGCTAATTTCTCGTCATGGCGATATAAACTTTTTTTTTATAAAGTACAGGCACTCAAGGGGATATAAATACCCATAACACGTTTACGGTTAAACACAGTGCGAGTATTAGGAAAATAGGAAAGGATGAAAGAGTAGATTCCGGTGCATATTGGTCTTATTTTGAATATTGAAATGGGAGGGGAAAACAGAGTTGTGTAAAGCATTCCACATTCTCGATGAGTGCTTAAAAAAAGAATCTCTATACTTAACAGTACGTCCGAAACTGTGCTCGAGGGTAAATTGATGGGCATTCCTGGAAGTTCGAGTATTACGGGGAACTGGCTAATTCGACAGAACATTGTTAGTTAAAGTATCTGTAAAACAACATTGCACCGGTGTTCGAGAGATGTAAATGTTTCGGTTATAGTTCTATCGCCTATCACTTTCAAAGCCCCTTTTTGTATCCTATCTAAAAGGCTCAGACTTGTTTTAGGGGATCCTGCCCAAATATGCGAGTTACATATATTCAAGTTTTGGACGAATGAAGGCTTTGTAAATTATAGCCAGATCAGAAGGAGTGAAACATTTCTTGCTCCGTCGGAGAAATAATAAGCACCTGGCAACATTTTTGGCAATATCAAAAATGTGATCATTTCATAAAAGGTGATCTGTAATACACATACCGAGCACTGATAGTTGATTAGTTTCCTGGATGCAAGTGCCACTTATAGATAGCGGCATCGGGGTATGTTACGCTTTAACGACAGGAAACAGCATTGAGTTTTCCAAGCATTAAATTCTACACGGTTTTGATTCCCCATTTGACAATGCTCTCAAGATCAGAACTAAATGAGCTTATCATACTCTGCCGTTGAAGTTCACCATCCGAAGGACAAGGATGTGAATCTAGAATAGAATATGAAAAGCCGAGTCTACTGTCGTAGGCGAAATAGTTTAATGGATTACAAGTGGCAGACAAAAGATCATTTATGAATATAAGGAAGAAGTTCGGAGACAGAACGGAGCCCTGGGGGACACCAGTATTTATTTTATGAATTTCAGACTTGAAACCATCCAATACAACTTGTATTGAACGGTTAGAAAGGTAATTTCCAATCCAATGAAGAAGAGATTCATTAATATCAGAAGCACGCTTTTTCGACAAGAGAGCTTGGTGCCAAACTCTATCAAATGCTTTTGGTCACCAAGATCATTCGATCTGACACCGCTGGACTTTTTTCTGTGAGGCTACTCGAAAGGCCGTGTTTATGCAGATAAACCTTTAACTCTTTAGCACTTAAAACCAAGATGCGTTATATGCTGAGATAACGCCAAATCATTGTCAAAAAGTAGTCGAAAATTACCTCAAAAGAATCGATGCTTGGAACAATTCGCGTGGTGGACATTTTACTGCGTTTCACGCTTAATGTCAACGTTCAAACTTTATAATAAAAAAGAAATATTATAAAAACAATAGATGTACCTCGACCGGTTCTTGATCTCGGTAACTTTCTAGTCATCACGCATACACGGACTTTTCTCTAAAGACCTTTGATATAGATTCTAGAAATCTTGAAATATGAACATTTTCAATTTGACAAATGAGAACGAGTACAATAACTTCCTATGGGAAGTTAATAACGCCTACAATTATTTTATAGCTTCCAAAACCTGCGTTTAGATTTTAAATGTTCTCCATTCAAAATTCAAAGCAAAGCCAATATAGGTGCGATAACATCGCATAAATCTATGTGCAAACTTATTAATTATGCGCCTTCCATTCAAACTATCCTGATTGCACATAAATCTTCATTTGATATTAATTACATTTCTACCTTGAAGCAATTTATAATAATTTTTCTCAAAATCATAATTAACACACAAAACAATTTTTCTAACTGTATGCACTTAACACCAGTGTTAGCATACGTCCTATAGTCACTTCAATTTATTTGCTAATCGTGCAATAAAAATTAAAATATTATGCAAAACAAAACTTTTTTTATCAAAACCGCCGCGCTGCGACCGACGACGACGCGCCGATCACCGCCACCTCGCCTCGCCGCTGGCTACGCACCGCGACCGCTGCACTATTGCTGCATCAAATTGCAAAAAATATATAATTTTTTAATGATCAAACCTTAAAAGCAAAACAAAACTTGTTGTCCTCTTTTAAACTCAACAGTTTAACATAATTAAAGTGCGTGTGCTTGAACACATTTTGATTGAATAGAATTAAAACTTATAGTACACCTGCCATATTGTATCTCTTATCAAATAGAAAATAATTTGAAATGCAATTTACCACACGCCCGTCACAATAAACTGCACAAGTAGTCCAAAACACTTTTTTAATGTCCAGATATAGAACATAAAAGGGTAAGGGTAAGGTTGTTGATTAATTGACTATAAAGCTTACCGAAATAAATTCTGAAAAATATTCCAAAGCCTGAGAATGTTAAGGGCCTAATGTTGTTTCCGCTGCTTTCTGATTTTCAATTTATCACCATAACGACACTGAAAAATCTGTTAATATTTCTATAAGATTTTTTAAACCCACTCCCCAAATGGATCAATATTATAACTTATTTATTATTATTTCAGGGATCACACTCTACTTTTATTTAAATCGCAAAATCATTAAGTTTTATTTTACATAACTTCACGGTAGGGGCATATTCACGAACTGCGAGAGCACACCACAACTCACGTTCTGTAAATTGATATCTCAAAACCACAGTAAATCATAAAGCACACCTTAACTTTTAAATAGGGTATTAATAATGATTTATTAATATTTTTATTTTTCTTCTTCTTCTTTTTAAAAAACTTGTAAATATTTTTATATTTTTGTATTTATTTATTTTCTTTTGTAATTGATTTACTTTTTTTTTGTTTAAATATAAAAATGAAATATTATCACATAACGCGTTTTGTGATAATTTTTAAAACTGATAACAATCCACAAAAAGGAACAATTTCCAATATAATTATTTTTTTTTATTCAACAACAAGTTGATAGGTAAGGTGGAGTATAATCAAGTGAGAAGAGAGAGAAAGAGTGGTAAACCCTTTTGCAGGTGATGGTAATGATGTGGGGTTTTTGAAGTACAAATTCAGTTATATCTTATATCCAAAGAATCTTTTCTTTTTACACCTAAATGCACTCTGAAATGTTGATGTCCTTTTGGGACTAAATTCAATGAACGACTAACACATCCGTTGCATTCCTTGGATGAAAAATCCCCGTAATGGGAGTTGGAAATGAAGTGAAAAGATCTAAAAAAAAAACACACACACACACCAAACAAAAAGCAAAACTTCAAGAAGAATGAATATAGAAACGTTTCCACAACTTCTTCAGCGCAAAGGAATTATGATGAACCACCACCCCCAATATAGCACAAGAGGCACAAGCAAGCACTTTTCCGAAGCGAAGCTAAGCGAAGCGCCACCAGCAATACGAGTAGTTCTTTTTTTTTCAAAAATTACCGCTCTGGTCGGTCTCTGGTGCTCCGATGAAGCTAACACGACACACTACGGCGCGGCGGAAAATATACAAAATCGGATCAAAACGTTTATAGAAGCGCCAGAGCTTGAAGCTTGAACACTGAAGAAGTCTGTACGACAACGACAGGTTGTTGGATGAACACTGAAAATCAAAGCATTCACATTGGGCCAAACAGTGGTGATGTCTTGCCTGGTGCTGTTAATAGCTGTAGCCAGTAGTGCTTCTGCTTCATCCACTGCCTCTGCTTTTGCCTGGTGGCTTTGGAGTTCAGCTTGTCGTCAGAATATATTGTGGATCGTATTTTCTCCAGGTTTTCCTCAGTAGTAGCGATGTGGATGTTGATGTGGAGAAGAAGAAAAAAACATAGAAAATCTTGGGAAAATGAATTCATTCGAAAGCTTTTTCACGTTTACGCTTACGTTTTTCGAGAAGGAGAAAGGTATTAAAAGTAGCTTTTACGCACCGATATGGATTAAGCTTATTCTTTAACTTCGAAATAATTTTAGCTAGCGACGACGATGAGCGACGAGAGCCGAGAAAATTAGCAAGCACTCACATGGCTATAAGGGTGGTGTTTTTTTTTGTTTAAGACTTAAGGGTAATATTTCAATGTAATATGTGAGGAACGTTACTTTTTGTGATGAAATTTTCGAGTGAGTATAGAATCTAAGATATGTTCATTCATAATTTTTAGTACGTACAATAGGTATGTAGGGAAAGTCGTTAATTTTCATGTTATGTAAACAATCGTGCATATGTTTGTACAGGGTGTCCCATAAGTAAATGTCAAAAATTCTCAAATTGAACTAAAACAGCTGTTTAAATGGAAAATGTTGTTGTAAGAAATATGGATTTGTGGAGATTGTGTATGATTTAATGTTGTTCGCTTCATTTTTTTCAAATATTTGATTTAAAAGCTGAAATTTAGATAAAATTGTCATTCTTAAGAATTGTTAAATTATGTAAACTTACAATTTGTGATTTACTCACTGTACATACGTGAGATTAGATGTTAAGAAGTAAATGCACCAATTTTTGTAAGTTAGTTTTAGTTTGTTCCTTACTCTTATTAAGTTAACATCAAAATGTAAAACCCATTAAAGTGAAGTATAAATTAAAACAATTTTTTTTAATTGTTTATAAGCCTTTTATTGTTTTTTTTTTTTAAGTGGTTTCACCACGTTACCAGTAGGAAGCCAAAACAAAATGTTTTGATTATTTTTTTTAACTTAAACGTTATGATATGCTTCAAAACAATTTTTTTTGTCATTCAAACATAGTCCAACCTCGCAGCAAGAACAGAACCACCTTTTACGGTGAGGCTCAGATGCTGTACTGCAATGTGCACACCGTATGGTACTTTCGTCTTGAAATAAGTTACTGGAGAACTTGGTCCTGGTTTTCTTTTTGTTGTTTTGACTGCCTTGCTTAGAACAACTCCTAAGCTAACAGATAACATGAACATTTTGAGGGACAATGTACGAATTCAAGAGACACATATCCAGCAAATACCACATAATCCGATTGATTTTACAATATCCACCTTATCAACACAGCCCATGTGTTTGTTGTAATCACTTACAAGCTTTGGACAAGAAACCTCCTTCCTATGGCCATCTTTTTGCATACGCATTGCAGTTCCAGCAACTGATGGATCATGAAAGTTACTCAGAAAATGCACTGATCTCTTATTCTTAAATTTTAAAATTGCTAGTCCGTCCTTAATGACTCGCCAGTCAGTTTGTTTGCTGCAAGCTTTAGTCATCTGTTAGATCAATGGGTGTATTTTTTCTCCCTCTACGAAAAGTTTCACTTGAGTAAATCATATCAGCTTGTAGGTCTTTTTGAAGTTTGATCGAATTCAAAAAATTATCAAAATAGATACAATGTCCTTTTTCAACTAATGACCTGGAAAGGTCCTTCACTAGACGTGAACCAAGACCTTATTCGGTACCTTTCATGGTTTTCACAGTGTAGATCTGAAACTGGCAGACATAACCTTTTTCGTCAGCTCTGATCCAAACCTTGTATGCACGTTTTATAGTCTTTATAGGGGCATATAGGTATTGTCGAAAACAGCTACGTCCCTTGAATTTTATCATCGATTCATCTCTTCTTTGAAATATGAATGGCTTTAGTGAAGATAAAAACGTTTCTGAAAGCTTTGAAATTAGGGGGCGCAACCTGTAACGCTTATCATAATCTTGAAGAGTTCTTTCTGGCTGTCGCAAATTGTCATTCAAATGAATATACCCAGGAAGCCAGGCAAAACAATTCCTTGCCATGAGTGAATAAATATAATTATCTCTAAGTTGAGGCATAGATGACTAATAATCACAGTAACTATGAAGCTTTTTGACGCCCATCAATAAGGTTATTGCCAGGAATATTTTGACTTCCTCTAGATAAGTTGAAATGAAGCTGTAAGTATTTTCTCCAGCTTTTTGCACGGCATAAAGATTTGTTTGGAATGCAATATTTTCAATCAGTTCCACTGGAAATAAGAATGAAGAAGGGATTTCTTACTCTAAGTCATCTGAAATTGCGGGCCCTGTTTCTACTTTAAATTCTTTTTTCATACCGAGTAAATAATTTCTTGACTTTGTCCAGATGGTTTTGCTTAGCCTTCTCCTTTTGTTGAAGAACACACAAAGAGAGAGAAGGTCCATTGACCTACAAGGTCTCCTTGGTACTTGTCAACAAAAATTATTTCCATTGCGTTTTTGTCAAATAGATTGTCAATATTTGCTTCAGGCTTTTGTGGTTCCTCAGCACCACTTTCAGATTCGACATCCGATGGAATTCCTTCAAAAAGTACCTCGAATTCTGCCGAACCTATCGCCTCGAGGTCAATTATTGAAAATTGTTCTTTCTCTAAAAATAAAAAAAAATTTCATTTCCTACTGGTTTTACAGATGAACCACATCTATAAAGCTTAATAAATGGGTCATGTTTCATAAATTCCCACAAACAATATTTTGTATGACAAAAAAATAACATATTCCTGCCATTTATGAACATCACTTACCTCAAATTCTTAAAAAAAGTTATTTATTTTAAATTGTGCACTGCACAAAAACAACACTCTGAATGACACAAAAGATCAAACTAAAAGCACAAAATATGACTTACAACGCATTGAAAACAACCCAAACTGTTTTTTACCGTTAACAATTGAGTTACAGTCCGTAGAAATCCACTTGGTTTCATCGTGCAACCACTAGGGATATATAGAAAAAATATTAAATGTGTGATTTCACTACGAAACCACTAGGAAACAAAGGTACTTTCCAGAAATAAGCTCAAACCGAAAGTTATACCCATTTCCCAGATTAAAAAATAGAAAGTGGATGGGTTGCAACCCACACTGATAACTTCCCATCACGTCTGTTGATTTGTCTTATTTAAAAATAAATAAAATAAATTGGGTGGCGCGACAGTCCGTTGAGAACCAAGGCCTAGTGACTTACAACTCTCAACCATTCCTGTGTGCGAGTAATGTTGTCAGGAATGGAGGGGACCTACAGTTTATATGCCGACTCCGAACGGCTAATTTTGAGGAAGCACTTTTTCATGACAATAGTTATTCTTGGAGAATTTGTCAATTCCTCGCAAGAGGCAGTACCCGTGAAAAGACTTTAGATGGCATAGGCAGGGATCGAACCCAAGACCTCTAGCATGACAGTCCAACGCACTAACCATCATGCCACGGGTCTTATTTAAAACTCTAACAAAATATTCATAACAATATTTTATATGAGGACTAAAGGTTGAAGACAATAACTTTCTTGTTTTAATAATACTTTAGTCGAAAACCATCTTTTATCAGTTTTTTGTTGTTTTTGTAGGTTTTCGTGTTTTTTTTATGTTGTCAATTGAATTTTTCTAAAAGATTAACTAAAAATTACCAACAATATTTTGCATATGATGAAATAATTTGATTTCAAAATCAATTTTTGTTAACGAGACATTTAGTGGAAAACCAATTTTTACCAATTTCTTGAAAATTTGTGTTTTCTAAATAAACAAGTACAGATTGGATTTTTATAAGAGCAATATTTATTTATTTATTAACATCTACAAGCAATTTACAGCTAACAGATTACGACTAAAGAATTCTTACAATAATGACAATAATTGATGTTTTTTATAACGATATCTATATACAGTATTAAAAAATAAATAAAAGCAAAACACTTTCCTTAAAACAATTTCTCGAACTACTTAAGTCAACATAATGGCAAACTTTATTGAAATTAATGATAGCTCTAGAGACTGGCTCATTAAAACCATAGTTTGTTCTGTGAAACTGTTCATAAAGCAAATCTACTGATCTAAAGGATCTTAGCGGCGCGTAGATAGGTATTATCGAAAGAAGTTGAGGGCATCTTACATGGTAGCATAACACATCCCTCACAAGCATTACATCATGAATTTTTCGTCTTGATTCAAGAGACTTAATACCCAACAAAATACATCTTGCTCTGTAATCTGGTGAAAAATTCCAATTCATTTTATAAAATATAAATTTTGTAAAACGCCTTTGGACTTTTTCAATTCGATCAGAATAAGTGCTAAATTGTGGGTTCCATATAACATCTGCATATTCTAATACAGACCTAACAAGAGATGTATAAAGCGACAATAAAGCAAAAGGGTCACTAAAATCAACACAATTTCGCTTAATAAAGCCAACAAGTGAATTAGCTCTGCTGACAATATAGTCAATATGACTTTTAAAAGAAAAATTTGAACTTAGAATTATGCCAAGGTCTTTGATTTAAACTACTCGAGAAAGTGTATTAGCCTTTATTAAATAATTAAAATGAATAGATGTTTCAGATTTGAAGAATGTGATCACATTACATTTTTTTATGTTTAGATTTAAACTCAATATCTTAAGTCAATACCTTCATTTGTTCACGAGATGTCGAGAATTAAAAATCAATTTTTACCAATTTTGCGTAGATTTTAATTTCTTTGAAAAAACTGAGTATTGTATTTTTATAAAAAAAATGACTGAATGTTGAAAACAATATTTTCTATAAGACGTAGCTAGTTTAAAGTCAATATCTTTAATTTTAAAGAAGATATAAAATATAAAAATTAGTTTTTACCAACTTTTAGTATTGTTTTATTAGTCTTTTATTTTGTTGTGAAAAAAAACCTATCAATCTGATTTTTCTCAAAATATTGCCATATTTCAAAAATGTTATTCTTCGTTGCATGCATATATTTTGGAGATATAAATATATTCGACGTGAGAATTATTTTTTTCCAGTTTAGTTCGTGAGATAAAATTTTCACTTTTTCTTAAAACTGCTTTGATAATGAAATCAAGTACTCAACTTTTTGAGAGTCCTTTCTGCATTATTATTAGTTGATATCTCCACTGGTTTTTGAGATATTGAAGACGATTAACGCTTCCTGGGCATAAGAACGTACGAACATACTTTGACATTCTTCATCTTTTATTTAAATTTTAAAGACCAACATTTTTCATTCGGCAAATCGGACCGATTACAATTACTTTTTATGAGAAGTTAAACATCAATAATAAAATACACACATACATGTTTAACAATCAATAAATAAATAAATAAATTAGGTGAGGTAATACTCCGTAGAGAACCAGAGCCTAGTGACTTACAACTCTTCTGAACCATTCATAAGTGCGATTAATTGCAGAGATGGAGGGGACCAACAGTTTTAAGCCGAATACGAACGACTAATTTGAGAAAGCACTTTTCATGACAAGAATTACTCTTGGAGAATTTTTCAATTCCTCGAAAGAGGCAGTACCTGTGAGATCGAACCCAAAACCTGGCGCATGACAGTCCAACGCGCTTACCATCATGCCACGGGTACTACTTTAACAATCAATGGCTGTAATAATTTCTTCTAAATAATTAATAGAGTTACAACAATTTTACAATTTTAAAATGATTTAAAACACTAAAGGTTATCAATTTTGAAATAATTTGAAATACTAAAAGAAAACAATTTTGATAGTTTTATAATTTAAGACGTATTTAAAGCAAATTTGATGTTTTTTTAATTTTTAAAGTGATTTGAAATAACATAGGGTGTTTTGAACTGACTGCAGTAATTGGTTGAACTAAAGATTTAAGACTTGGAAACTTTTGGCAACCATTCTAGTACTCAGTTTATTATTTCATAGACGTTGACATACACAAATCCGCTGGCCCGGATAGCACCCACCGATTGTTCTGTAGAGATGTTCTTCAACGCTGGCAAAACCACTACGCAGTTTTTTCCATATTTCATACTCTAAAGGTCTCTTTCCGAGCGGATGAAAAATAGCATTTGACCACCCTGTTCCTCAAAAAAGCTAACCCTCTCAACTTCCCAATATCGTCCAAGTTCATGGAAACGCTGATTGAATATCAGCTTAAGAAATATCTCTACGAACGAAAGACCAAAAGTATGACTTTCGGCGCAATAGGTACACCGGTGATCTCATGGCTTATCTCAACGAACAGTGAAGGATTATTGCAGTTGATATTTCAAAAGCATTTCATAGAGTTTGAAACCAAGCTCTCTAATCCTGCTTTTGGTATTGATGAATCTCTTCTTCGTTAAATTACAAACTACCTTTCTAACCGGTCAATACAAATTGTATTGGATGGTTTTAATCTGAAACTCATAAAGTAAATGTTGGTGTTCCTCAGGGCTTCGTTTTGTTTCTGACTCTCTTCCTTATATTCATAAATTATTTCTTGTCTGCCACTTCTATTCAATTATACTGTTTCGCTGACGACAGTAACCTCAGCTTTTTATACTCGTTTCTAGATTCACATCCATTCCTTTCCGATGGTGAACTTCAACAGGAGCGTATGGGTAAGCTCATTAAATTCCGATCCCAGCAGCATTGTTCAATGGGCAATTATTAACCGTGTAGAATTCAATGCTTCAAAAACTCAATACTGTCTCCTGTCGGTTAAGCGTAACCCACCCCCAATGCTGCTATCCATGAGCGGCACTTACATCCAGGAAACTATTCAACTTTCAGTAATCGGTATGTATATCACAGATCACCTCTTGAAATAATCGCCAAAAATGCCAAAAATGCTGCTAGGTGATTAGGATTTCGCCGAAGCACGTAGCAAAAAGTTTTGTCACCTCTTTTGATCTGGCTGTAATTTAAAAAGCTTTCATCAGTCCAAAGCTTGAATATAATCGTATATCTGGGCAGGTGCCCCAAAAATAAGGTAGTATTCCAAAAAAGACTGGAAATGATAGAGGAGAGAACTATAACCGAAACCCGCACTTCCAGGAATGCTCATCAGTTTACCCTTGAACTCGATTTCGGGCGTACTGTGAAGTATGGAGATACTTTCTTTAACCGCACTTTGAGAATGTGGAATACATTGGCGAACTCTATATTTTTCAGTCCTTCGTCGGACTGCCTTCTCTTTTCACTTGCTTCTAAAATGTATCATTCAGCGTGTTTATTTGCAACTTAAAAGTTTGTCACTTTGACTTTGACTTGCATATCGGCAAAAAAGTACAGTACAGATACCATCAATAAATCGAATATTAATAAGCTTAAAATGAAGCCTTGACGATGTTTCAAACCATTGGATTCTGAGAAATCCGTCCCATCCCATATAGAGGCACTCAAAGTGCAACATTTAGAAACTTCGGGAGATTCCAAGCGTTGAGCGTTTCTATTTATCCTGTCGAATGCTGCTTTCAAGACGCGATACAAGCGTATAATTTTAACTTTATTTTCTATTGACTCTCCAGAAATACTTGTCAATGCAAAGATATGGTCCATAGCTGAGAAAACCGAGAGCTGGCTTAACATGTTTCGAAGGTTTATGTCTTCGATGTGAGTTTAAGTAAGAGTGAGAATATTTAACGAAGAACAATCCTTAGACTGCTAAGAATTTTTAGGGTAGGTTTACATTTCCGCTTTTGTAAATTGCAAAGTTGACTGCCTTATTCATGTTGTTTTGAAAAACGCTTCCATAAATAATCTATGTATTAGAAAATACCAAAGATAATTTTTGGACTATTTTTGTGAAATTCTCCTGGAGGGAGATGAAACAAGTTCACACAGAAATATTGGGGCATCTAGTTTATCAAGAACAATATTGGTTAGATCGTTAGAGAAAGTATCCCGATTCCCTTGATTAGACTAGTTATCTAGTTGTAAATTATTTTCATAAATCTAAAAGGAATTTAAATATTAAATTACATTCGTGTTTGTGTAAGCCAAGATTAAATAAGGTTTGATTAAAATATCTCAAAACTATTATTAGTTTTTAGCAAAATGGCAGTGCTTATCGATTTTTATATAATGTATGTAATATCTAATTATATGTCCCGACATAAGGTTATTTTGAAATATAAAAACATTAAAAAACTGACTAGAAGTATGTGTAACCTTTCGGCGTATTCAGTTTGTGACATTACTTATTGGTCACCCTCTATATTACATGAATTTGTTTCACTTTTCGGTTCTTAACTTGGCTTATGAAAAATATTTTATTTTGGTTTTCTTCCCATACACTTGTATGAATATATGGCATTTATGAATGTAAATTATACGAATATAGGTATAGGGAAAGTTTAGATGGTTTTAGAAGTGTGTTTTTTATGTTATAAAAGTATGACCGGATTTTCACGTAGACAGACAGTGTAGGTTGGGATGTTTTGAATCTAAGGGAGGTTGTGATTTGTTTTGCTTGAAAGGTCATCGTAATAATATATTTAAAAGTTAAAGATTGTTTGTGGTACAAATGACATTGTGTGGAAGTAATATTACTCAAGGGTTAAATTTATCCAAGAATTTTAGATATAGCGACTTCATGTTTACTTATGAACGAGATAAGTCAATAGTTGACTAATTAAAACGAATCTTACTGATATTTCAAAAACAGAAGTACACTGCCGACCAATGAAATAAACTCAATGTGCTTTGTCTTTACACTTTGATTTTCTCTTTATTGCAAAAAACTATAGCCCCAACTTTTGTTATTTTTTAAGAGCAAGCAGTTAGACTGCCGAAATTGAACAGTTATTTTCTATTCTTATTTGCATTTGTTTTTGCCAGCAAAATGTTAAAAGGTCAATTTAGTTGTTTTCGTATAATCATCGATTAAGTGAACAAAAAAATGGGTCGTGGTGCAGCATTAACTTTGGAGGAAAATGGCAAAATATTGGCCTTTCGCGACAACAACCCTACAACGAGGCAAATAGCAGAACAAATTTCCAGGAGCCAGAGTGTTGTCTGTTTTTTTCTCAAAAATTTCAAAAAATCAAGTTAGAAGAGCGAAGAATTCTCCGAGAAGCCTCAAACTCAATGTGTTCTGCAGCAAAAATTCGATTGAATTTGGGATCAAGCGGAAATCAAAACATCTAAAAAGATTAAAATAAAAAAGAAACCACGGTTTACCGACTCTCGTAAGCATTATCGCTGTCTTTTTTGTCGGAGTCAAATGCCATGGAAAAGGAAATGCTATGAAAAAGTTTTTTCTGATGAAAAACGATTAAATTTCGATGGAACAGATGGTTTCAACTACTATTTTCAAGATAAAAGAAAGGAAGAACACTATTTAACCCGTCACGAATATGTTGAAAGTAAAAATGGTGTGGGGTGTCTGATCATACTATGGTGCATTCGAACTACAGTTTTTTTTGTTTAATAAGATAAATTCCCTACGCTACAGGGAACTGCTTCAAAAAGGATTCCCTTTCTTTTCTAACATTTTTGGGTCATCTGTTTTCAACACGATAATGCCCCAATACATACTGCTCGAGTGGTAAAAAAATGGATTAGTTACCAAAGTGTAACTTTAATGGAGTGGTCTCCATACTCTTCTAACCTCAACGTCATTGAGAACGTGTGGGGATGACTTTTGGGTAAGGTGTATCAATCTGGCAGACAATTTGAAGATATCGAATCATTAAAAATGCTATTTAGAGCGCCTGGAACGAATTATCATTGGATCTCTTAAAGTCCCCTTACTCTCCGAATTTATGAAGTGATTTAAAATAAAGGTGTCTACACCCATTATTAGCTAAGGTCAAAACATTGTAAAAGATCAATTTATTTCTAATTCTTTTCAAGAATCTGTTATTTAAAAAAAATTTAGACCTTAAGTCTATTTGATTGATCAATAAAAATTGCCTTTTTTTCATCCACAAACTTTTTTTCCAAACAACCCTTTGATCTAGAATGATAATTGTTGTTTAATTAATTTATAATTGAATACTGAATAATAAAAACTAATATTTTCATAAACTTTGTTTTAATAGAAACAAAATCAATATTCATTTTAAAAGCCTTAAATCTATTTCATTGATCGGCAGTGTATATATATCAATTCTTTATAATGTACGTACATATTCATTTATTTTGATTTAAGGTAAAATATCTATCTTCCTAAATTGACGTAATTTTTTTCTTTTTGTTAGCATATGTTTGATTGTTCGTCAGTTTAAGCGGTGCAATGTGTTTATTAAATGCGTCACTTATTTTAATAGTTGTGCATAAAAGTATCAATTCAAGACAAATACAAAAAAAATAGGATGCGATGCGGCTGTTCAAATAGTAGACGTGTGCATTTAAGAGGACACAAGCGTTCAAAGGTTTTTCTCAAAACCCACCTCTGTCTATCAACTCCTACTCTCACCTCCCCGTGGTGAACAACGGGTGCCTAGTACATCAACTGGAGATTGGGTTCCAACCCCAGTGGAAAATTGTTGGGTGCAGCAAACGAGAGAGGGTTGAGAGGTTTTTCCACTAAGGCACCTCTCCTTATCTAGACGGCAGCGGACGAATTCTCGAGATGTGAGATAGTGAACACTTTTTAGGGTTCTTACGCCTTATTCGGAGCCCAGGCCTATAAGGAGCGGTTTTATCCGGCTCCCCGTCGTTAAAGTTATACTAAGGATCTGTCCCTCCAGGTTGGGGGTTGTGCCAACGAGGTGACTTCCTGACCACGTAATGAATACATTAGTTGCGTAGCACCAACAAGCCTTAGATACGGACGGATTCACTGTTGACAACCTAAGCAAACAAAATAAGGACAACGAACTTCGGATCTGAACGTGGAATTTTAGGTCCCTGAACAGATCACGTGCAGCCGAACAATTAGCGGAAGCCCTAAACTGCTGCAAGGCAGATATTACCGCCATCCAAGAAGTGCGATGGGATGGACCGGGCAAACGCAAACTAAAAGACTGCGATGTATACTACGGTAACTGCTACCGAGAACAAAGACAGCGCCTATTTGGGTGTGGATTTGTTGTTGGAACTAGACTTAAGCAAAAACTCTTGAGTTTCAACAGTGTGAGCGAGTGCATCACGACAATCGGCATCAAGGATAAATTCGCCAACACAAGCATAATATGCGCTCATACCCCAACAGAGGAGAAAGATGAAGACACCAAAGACATATTTTTCGAGCTCTTGGACAAGACATATAAGCAGTGCCCTGGTTATGACATTAAAATTGTCTTAATGCCAAGCTAGGAAGATAAAACATCTTTGGTGGCATAATCGGGAGATACAGTCTGCATGACACCATTTCCGACAACAGATTCAGGCTGATTGATTTCGCTGCGGGGCGAGACGTTCTGGTACGCAGTTCTCACATCTTAATATCCACAAGGGGACATGGAAATCTTTTGATCAATCAACTGTCAACCAGGTTGACCACAATGCGATCGACGCACGACAATTCTCCAGTATACAGGATATTTAAACATTCCGAGGGGCCAACATAGACTCGGACCACTACCTCAATGTATCCAAGGTACGGCTACGAATATCCCGATCCAACCGAAACAAGGAAATACTGAGAGAAGATTCGACGTTAGACGAATACAATAGCAAGAGACTGCCATGTAATTTTCCCATTGAGTCCCAGTGGCATCATTGCCTTGCAGCCATTAGAGATGCCGTCTCTGAAGGGCTAGGTTTCATACGGCCACCACAGCGAAACCCCTGGTTTGACGACGAATGCCGGCAAGCGCACGCAGCGAAACAACAGGCATGCAAAAGGGCACTGAGCATGAGAAGCGCGCGCTCGAGGAGATGGAGTTAAGTCACAACAGGAATGAGGTTTGTAAATTTTACAAAAAGGTAAAAAACTCGAAAAAATACCAGGCACGAACTAAAGCCTGTAAAGACGATCAGGGGAACATCGTAGTAGAACCGCAGTCGATGTTGAGAATATGGAAAGACCATTTGTCCAAATTATATAACGGCCATGACGAACCGAATTCCGCTGTAAAGGAAATAGAACCACTCAATCTAGGCAACGCAGATCAACAATTCTACCTACCCGACCTCGACGAAGTGAGGTGATCTTAACTTAAATCAAACAAAGCTGCTGGGGCTGACGGCACCGCTGCCGAACTATTTAAAGCAGCAGGCGATGACTTGGTAGGGAGCATGCACCAACTCACCTGCAAAATATGATCGGAAGATAGCATGCCTGATGAGTGGAATCTCAGCATAGTGTGCCCGATATATAAGAAAGGAGACCCTATAAATTTTCTCATTAATGGCGCTGAGCCCTGGACCCTGTCAAAGAAAGATTAGAGCGTCCTAGGATGCTTCGAGAGAAAAATTCTTCGGGTGATTTTTGGTCCCGTATGCATAGATGGAGAATGGAGGAGAAGATATAACGACGAACTATACGGGCTGTACAGCAACAGTGACCTAGTAAGCAGAATTAAAGTCCAACGGCTTAGATGACTGGGTCATGTAGAGCAAATGGACATCAACGCCCCAGCCCGGAAAGTCTTCGAATCCAATCCTGATTGACGGCGCAGTAGAGGAAGACCGATACTCAGGTGGCACGGACCACTAAAAATAACTTTCCAAACATTGACACAGCTATCAACGAGTTTCTTAGAACTGTAACAGGTGCTTAAAAGTACAAAAATGTGGAAGCTTTAAGAGTCGAAGCAATGAACCTATCTTTTAAGGAGACAGTAAAAAGAAGGGCAATTATACTCTTGAGTAAGGCCATTGTTAAGACAACACATCCATTTTTTCGAAAATGTGGAACTTGTTCCGTATCTGCCCTGCAAACTCTCCAAATTTGAAGTTTAAAGTTAAAGCTCAATTTACCCGCGTTGTCAAATGTGTTTTCAAATGATTTGTAGAAAAAAATTCCATTCGAGAACTTTAAAGTTGTATGCCTAATTCTTTACATGAATTCTATAACATCAGCATAAGCGCTAAATGATGCATGATAAGATGCAAATCTTACGCACTATTTTTACAGATTGAACCAGCCACAGATACACACAAATTTTGCTTTACGAAATAACTAAATTTATTTCACGTATAATTTAAACAGCAACTCACCCTTAATATTAGCAACACAAAAACAAAACAGAAAACACTTACATATGTACTGTACATACATACATCATAAATTATTATTTTCAGAACTGAAAAAACCTCTCGACATATTTTTAATTAATTTGATACGTTATTGGAAATGTATGTTCTGAACTACCGACATGTAGCTATCAAACTGTGCAATATGTCTGAAATAAAATAAATTTCCTTTGGGGCAAATGATAAATATCCTTATCGGATGTATTCTATCATGCATCAGGTACATCATAAAGCACTCGAGATAAAAACACCCTTTATATCTTTAGCACTCTTCGTCGCATAACTTTATGCAACAGTTCCTTTAAAAAACAGAACGCAGAAAAAGGTAAAATACTCGTAAGCTTCATCATCGATTATATTTATTATGATGATGTTAAAGAAATGCTACAGGTGATGAGGGATGACTATACCTGAGGGCGGGAAGCTGTGGTGGGGAAGGAAAAACAAAAACTTTCATGAAGGCGAAGGTAATTTTATGCTCAGAATTTTAATTAATGAAAGGTTAATTTATGTTAAAGGTGATATTTTCGGTATTTGAAAAGATTTTTTTTTCTTGTTCTAGAATAACTTATAGGCTACTTAAGCTGTATGGTTTCACAGAAAAATTAAATTTAAAAAAGAAAACGGATACGCTCTTCAGGGTTGTTCGCAAAAAATATTTTCATTAAAGTTGAACTCTATGAGTTCCTGGAAAAACATTCTGTTAATTTTTATTTAATATGTATTTTTGGATGTACACAGATTATATTTTATAATGGAAATGTTATTGAAGCCTTGATTAACGAGTGCTCGAAAGAACGTGCCTTTTTCATTATTGAACAAATCAAAAAGCAAGTAAAGTAAAATTCAAGTAGTATACCCTGGACGTGATGGTTAGTGCATAGGATTATCATGCTAGAGGCCTTGGGTTCAATCCCTGTTCTAGCCGACTAAAGTTTTATTCCAATCCTCCAACAGTAATTGCTTTCATGAAAAGTGCACTCTCAAAATAAGCCATTCGAATTCGGCACAGAACTGTAGGTCTCCTCCATCCCTGACATGACTCTCGAACGTAAATGGTTGAGAATTGTAAGTCAATACTCCCTTGTTCTCTAGGGACTGTTACGCCCCTATTAATTTTTTTTTTCTTAACTTACTCGTAAATTCAATTGATTCTTAAGACCAATAGCAAAAATTCTGCAATAAGTTATAACCTTTTCCGATAGGCCGATAAACCATACCTTGAACACTGATCGAAGAGGTTTCCTTTCTGGCAATAAAAGCACAATTTTCCAATAAGTTTTGATAATGGACCTTCAGTATTGTTTGCCCGATTCTGAAAAAAGGAGATCCTTTAAACTGAACCAACTATAGAGGCATCACTCTACTCAACATCGCTTACAAAATCTTCTCTGTCGTAATATGTGAACGTCTAAAGCCCATCGTCAACAACCTGATAGGTCCTTATCAGTGTGCTTTTAGACCAGAAAAGTCTACAGTCGATCAAATATTCACATTACGGCAGATCCTGGAAAAAACTCAAGAACACCAAATCGACACCAACATCTTTTCATCGATTTCAAGGCCGCATATGACAGCATCTACAGGGACGAGCTGTATAGAGCCATGTCTAGTTTTGGCATCCCTGCCAAACTTGTCCGTTTGTGCAGGATGACCATGGAGAATTCACGCTGCTCCGTAAAGGTTTCGATGTAAAACAAGTTTTAGACAAGGTGATGCGCTGATTTTTTAAACATCGTACTTGAAAGAATAGTTTATCTCAGAAACTAGAAAACATAGAAGAAAATAGTTGTAAGTATTTGGTAAAGAATTGATTAGATCAATGATCAACTAACTACAAGAATGATGTTCAAATATTCCACAAAGTGATTTTTTTAAACTCTTTTTCATACGTTTTGACATTGAAGTCAATTATTTCAAAAACTATTGATTGAAAAAGGGTATTTAAAATGTTATACACAGGGTTATCTATTTTGAGGTTTTAAAAGTAAACATAAATGAAACACATATAAAATATTGTTTTTGATGATATTTCTTTTTATTATTGAGTCTGAATGTTGACGTTATGTTTGAAGCAGTAGATAATTTAAATGACCACCACGCAAATTGTCGCAAGCTTTACTTCTTTTAAGGTAATTTTCGACTACTTTTTGACACATATACGGCGGTATATCAGCCGTAAATTGACGAGCGTTGGATTTTAATCGCTCAAGAGTTAAAGGTTTATCTGCATATACACGGTCTTTTGCAATATCACCACGACGAGAAATATGAGGTCTGGAAATGCCTCTTGCAATAAAGCCATATTCGCTAGAGTTGTGAGGCATGTGGCACCGTCTTGTTGAAATTTCATTATATTAAGTGAAAGACAGTTTTGCTTACACCATTTTAATTTTCAAGACTCTTAACTGTTGAAAATAGTTTGAGATCATTTGTAAATAATAAACCAGTGTTATGTTTCTACATTAATGATAGTTCGTTTAATATACATTAACAAAAATTAATGGGCTAAGATGGCTTCCTTGCGGAACACCAGATGGCAAAGATATAACTTTTGATGACTTACAGTTTAAAATTTTTACAATCTATTTGCTGAATAAATGGACATACACTTAAGAAGGTTAGGCTCAAATCTAAATGTATTTAGTTTTTGAACCAGCAATTGTATGCAAATACTATGAAAAGCTTTTTAAAAGTCTGTATAAATGACATCCACCTGAAAACCTGATTTTAAAGAACCAAACACATGTTTTGTAAAATAGGACAAATTTGTAGTTTTAGACCTACCACTTACAAAGCCATATTGATTATAGAGAAATATATTCGTATATATAGAAATAAATTTCCTCTTTAACAACAAGTTTTTTAAGGTTTTGGTATAGCATAGTTTAGAAATTCCACCATAGTTTTAAATGTTGTACTTTTAGAGTTAAAAACGACAAATTGCAATCGTTCAAAAAACTTCCTGTAGAAAGTGACAAATTAAAAATTACTAGAAGAGTTTCAACTAACGAAAACACATTTTTTTAATAAATTCATTTGAGCGAGCCATCAGACTTGAATTAAGTTTTAAAATTCCTTTAGTTCAATCTTCAGTAGTTATAAAAAGATGACATCTATTCGTGTAAGAATTAGAAAATAGATAATTATCATTATCTGGAATAACAGCAGCATTAGAATGATCCTTGTATACACGTTCAAAAATGATGTAAACAAATCACGCTTAATCGGAAGAAAATTGTTTTTTATATTCCATATTGGTGAATATTCCCGAGGTTTATTTTTTAGAATTTATAAAAGCCCCAAAAGCCTTTCGGATTTCTTGTAATTTGTGATTGAATATTCATCATATATTGTCTTTGCAGATATTTATTTAAGAATTCGCGACGTAACTGACAACGGCTTCTGTCAACTTCAGATTTCGTTTATTCAATATTCCTTAGTCTTTGATTTTTTGGAATAAATTGTAAAAATTTGTTATATAAAAGATCTATTTAATTATTATATTATATATATTATTTGTGTATTTTAAAGTGATAAGCATAATTTTGATTGACATTTAGGCCACATTTTTTTGTACCATTACATGGACGAAATTTCGATCAGATAAAAAGTTTTTGTCGCTTAGAACATTTTCATGGTCTACAGATTATCGCTTGATGTGTGGCTAAGTGGCGCTTAGATCAATGGGTGATAGGAAATATTACAGGATTCCAAGAAATATTGTCGTTTAGTTCATTTGCTTTATTGAGTTTTTATTATCAACAAAGTTAAAATAATCATTAAAAATAACATTATACTTCAGAAAATAAAAAATAAAACAGTTTAACTTTAAAATAAATAAAAATAATTAACTTTTTAGATATGAAAATTTAAAAATCACTGATTCAGTTGATTTTCTGATAAGTCTCTGGTAAAACATCTTCCTTCTCACCAACAATGTCAATGTTTTCTCGGTATTCCTGGATATACCGTTCGGGGATAAACGTCTTCTTGAGTAGAGTTTCTAAGTCCTTTTTCTTTGGCCCCGATATTGTCAGTTTTGCGGTGTATAAAATATCAGGCTCATCAAAATTTTCAAGACATTTAACTTGATTTCGAGTTCGGCACAAATCCAACGTGTATGAAGGTGGTTCCATGTCTCCGAACTTAAATATTGAATACTTGATGTCACAGGATGACTTAGAGAACAAAAATATGTTGGATTCAGATATTTTAAAACTAGTTTGTTCCCTAGTTTTAACTCCCTGCGTTGGAAAATATTTCAAATTTTCTTTCTTCCAGTCGCGAAAATTATCTATAGTTGGTTTTATAACCTCGTAAGGCCTTGGATTTATCCTTGAATTGGTAATCATAGTTATCCATTCCTTCGGCGTCCAAATTTTTTTTTTTTTTTTTTGACGAATCGCTCTATGGTGGCATGAACAGAGTCAACAGTCATATAAGTATGCCCTGGCAAAAGAAAGGTGAGAGAGATTTGATTTATGTTCTTAGCTTTCTTTTGAAGAAACAAAAAAATCATTATGATAATCTGACGATTTTTGTTTTGGCCGGGACAGCAATTGCAAATGCAGGGCAATTAAAGTCACAGTTTCTCTGGCATTAACAATACTTAAGTACTTAAAGAGAATTGAACAAATATCATTTGCTCCCTGCATTCCATCAATCTCACCCCAAAGAAAAGCAGAGCCATTTTAAGTTCCACTTTTATAGATAGCCTCGTTCTCGTTTTAAAATGAGTACTTTCTTGAATAGTAAAAGAGCATGCTTTGTGCATGTGGAACGTTTAAGACTTTCTGTAGATCAAAACTAGCACACACGAATAATGGAAAGTTTTTGGCCTTTTCCTGCTCATCCATAAATTATTTTTGGCTGTTTTCCTTTTGTTGGGAGTGCTTCAAAACAATAACTTTCTCTTTGTCCTCCAACACGCGGGATTTATGTGCTTCACAAAAGGGGCACTTGTCTTTTTTCGGAAACAGCAATTTTACCTTCTTTCACTTGTTTTGATTTATAGTTTCTGTATAAATTGGATATGCTAAAGTATTCTTTTGGCAGATAAGTGCGATTGGTCGAGGATCGGCGATTGTGTGATGGGACTTTTGACAAGCTTTCTATAAAACTGCAAACAGCTGCTTTAAGTTCTTCTGAAGTAGCATTTGTTGGAAGAGTTTTACCTCTTTTATCCGTAGCTGATGTATTTAATGCAGTTTTTTTTAAGAGCGTACGACACAACCCGGCTCGAAATATCTAGGGTCTTAAGTAAGAACTGCATACAAACCTTTTCTTTCTTACCTTCAAAATTGATGAAATGTTTTCTTGTTTCTGTTTTCTTTTTGGCATTTTTGGTTCGTCGTCTTTTGATGGAAACTTGTTCAACAGAAGACAAAATTTAATCTAATCACTGGACTTACGGCAACTTCCAATACAAATTGAAAACGTCTTGCCTTTGCAGTGAACTTTGTTCCACACTTGGTTTGGTAGCTTTTGCAAGGATTTGCTTGCAAAGATTTTTTTGGCTTGACTGCCTTTTTAGATCTCGCATCCACCACACCCTCATTTTAATATGCCTTCTTTTTTGGGGGATGGGTTCCCATTTCGCTATCACTTGAATCGTCCATGGAATTATAGTGCCAAGAAGAATTTCCGTCAGTTTCAAAGAGATCTGATTCTGATGTGGATAGCGTTGGCGAACTAAACACAGAAGGTTGAATGGTTTCAAAATGCGTTACTTTAGAAATAAAAATTTAATTTACCGTACCACTAGGCATAATTAAAATACCACTCTAATACGTTAATCGACCTACATACTTTAACTCCGTCACATTGTTCATTCGATTTCTTTTTCTCTACCAATTCCAGCATAAGTTTGCCTCTTGAAGCAGGCAAATTAATTTTTTTCAAACCCAAGGATGTTCTTGGATTATTTCCACTCATTTCAAAAACAAAAACTTTCTTCTACAACAAATTAATTTTCTAAAAGAAACGTAACAAGAAAAACAAATAATCTTAAGATAAATTCTGAAACTTACATTCCCTTCGCTTCTGTAATAACTTCAAACAATGCTGCAAATAAAACTTCAACATTAACAATGAGAAAATTTTTAAATAAATTTGAAACAGGCTACTAGATTCATTATTAAAAAGTAACGTATTTAACTGACTACTAGATGAAATTGTTAAGGTGAATGGAAAACACAAAAGAATAGTAGAATGAAGTTTAAGGAAGTATAAAAGCACAGTTGTAGTTGCATTTTAAACCTAACGGAAAATCTTAAAATTTTTCAAAACAAATGTTATGGGTAGAAAATGTATCAAGCGACAACAAATGGAAGAGCTTTCCGGTAGCAACATGTTCTAAGCGACAATATCGGTTGAACTATGCGACATCTGACAAAAAATTTTTGCGGAACTTTGGTTGCTTAAGGCAATACGATTTTCAAAAAAGTCGCTTAGCATAATTTTACTGGCGGAAAAAACAAATTTCAGGGAGCAACATTTTTCCAGGGAAAAAAATTGGCTGTTGCTCAAATTTTATTTTGTCTCTAGTTTCTTTTGTATACATGATAGGAAAGCGAAACTCAGGCCAAAATGTGGCGCTTAATTTATTGTATAGTTCCTCATGAAAAAGTCATTTTCGAAAAAAATGTCGGTTAATACATTCTTCCGGGAAGGCATCGATGTGTTTTTAATTTGATTAGTTGAACTGGAGTCAGGGGCGAACGCAGGTAGGAGTTTTAGGAGTTAAGTTACGTGATGTCTCCTAAATTCAATATTTTTAAACATTTGAATGCGTTTCTGTATTTAAACATACATGAATGTAAGACACAAAACAATATGGGGCATATTCATAGACATATCTTAAACCCGAGCCTATTTAAACTGGAGTCTAAATTTAACAATAGGTTAGACACAGCTGCTATTCATAAAGAATTTGCCACCTCTGTTTAGTTAGAAAATGGTTTGAGGCATAACTATTTTGTTTGCTGTTAGTTGGGAAATTTTATAAAGTCGGGCTGGTGGTGGTTTTAAGACTTGGAAGCACGCAAACATTTCATTAAATTTCGATTCAATCATAAAGTTGACAGTTTTTTTTCTCGAATCCGATACTTCTCCAATCGGGTTAAGTAGAGCTTTCCAACATCCAGCAAAATATTTATACATATGTATATATGCTTAAGTCTTTTGACATTTTAATTTCAGTTGTTTAATTTTCAAATAAAATGTCTAGTAACTTAATTTACTCAATCAGTTTGTTTGTTTTTGACGTTTTATAAATTTAGAAATAACTTAAGCATAGGTTTCGTCGCGTTTATTTAAAGCCACCAGAGTATCGTCTTAAAATCGGTTTAAATTGTCTATGAAAAATATAAACTGAAGTTTAATTTTTTTAGTAACTATACAAAAAATAAAAAAACACTTGACATTTAAAATAAAAAAAATAGTGTAACAGTGTACACTTAAGAAAATCAATATTTCCGTAGTTTCTGTCTCTTCCTTTTTCCTCTACCAAATCGTGATCATCATTTGTTGCGGTGTTAGAAGTTGGCAAATTTGTATAAAAGTCGTGAAACACAGGTGATACTAAGCTTAAAAGACAACACAAATCCCTCTTTTTCTCGACAGATATCGGGACTAAAGTGGATAATCTTGGAGACATCTATTTTTTTCCTCTTCTTAGGAAGCTTAAAGTCTTCAATGTGGTTTAAGTTGTTTTTGTATCGCTCCTTAATAGTATTTTTTTTTGCACACAACTATCTTCAGTAAAGCAGCAAAATCAAAGAATTCCTCTTGCTGCATTTCATGAACTTGGAACTTCTTCTTTAAGCCAGCTGTTCTTACTAGGTGGAACCAATTGTGGGGGTGATAAACAGGTGTTTTAGTTTTATTTTTTGTTTTTCAATCATTGAATGATCCACGTGACATTCTAAACGTGATTTTTTAAGAGCTTGAGAACTTTTTTTTTAAAAAAAAACGCATAAAATTTGCAAAATCTCATCGATTCTTTATTTGAAACGTTAGATTGGTCCATGACATTTACTTTTTGAAGATAATTTCATTTAAATGTTGACCGCGGCCGCGTCTTAGGTGGTCCATTCGGAAAGTCCAATTTTGGGTAACTTTTTCGAGCATTTCGGCCGGAATAGCCCGAATTTCTTCGGAAATGTTGTCTTCCAAAGCTGGAATAGTTGCTGGCTTATTTGTGTAGACTTTAGACTTGACGTAGCCCCACAAAAAATAGTCTAAAGGCGTCAAATCGCATGATCTTGGTGGCCAACTTACCGGTCCATTCCTTGAGATGAATTGTTCTCCGAAGTTTTCCCTCAAAATGGCCATAGAATCGCGAGCTGTGTGGCATGTAGCGAAATCTTGTTGAAACCACATGTCAACCAAGTTCAGTTCTTCCATTTTTGGCAACAAAAAGTTTGTCAGCATTGAACGATAGCGATCGCCATTCACCGTAACGTTGCGTCCAACAGCATCTTTGAAAAAATACGGTCCAATGATTCCACCAGCGTACAAACCACACCAAACAGTGCATTTTTCGGGATGCATGGGCAGTTCTTGAACGGCTTCTGGTTGCTCTTCACTCCAAATGTGGCAATTTTGGTTATTTACGTAGCCATTCAACCAGAAATGAGCTTCATCGCTGAACAAAATTTGTCGATAAAAAAGCGGATTTTCTGCCAACTTTTCTAGGGCCCATTCACTGAAAATTCGACGTTGTGGCAGATTGTTCGGCTTCAGTTCTTGCACGAGCTGTATTTTATATGGTTTTACACCAAGATCTTTGCGTAAAATCTTCCATGTGGTCGAATAACACAAACCCAATTGCTGCGAAGAGCGACGAATCGACATTTCACGGTCTTCAGCAACACTCTCAGAAAAAGACGCAATATTCTCTTCTGTACGCACTGTACGCATTCGTGTGGTTGGTTTAATGTCCAATAAAGTAAACTGAGTGCGAAACTTGGTCACAATCGCATTAATTGTTTGCTCACTTGGTCGATTATGTAGATCATAAATCGGACGTAAAGCGCGAAACACATTTCGAACCGAACACTGATTTTGGTAATAAAATTCAATGATTTGCAAGCGTTGCTCGTTAGTAAGTCTATTCATGATGAAATGTCAAAGCATACTTAGCATCTTTCTCTTTGACACCATGTCAGAAGTCCCGCCTGATCTGTCAAATACTAATGCATGAAAATCCTAACCTCAAAAAAATCACCCTTTATATGTGTATGACCCGGAACAATTAACTTGTAGTTGATGGTTAGATTGGCGAACTTAATTTGAGCCATTATGACTGTTTTTATTTTGTCCCCCGCAAGCTTCTGAATAGAATGTAAGCTCAAACACGCAATCAGGTAGCTTCTTCAAGTGAGCATACAGGCAGGAAGCTATTTCATTTCCCCCACCGAAGATCCAACAAACGGTGTTGGCAAGCATTGCTGAAGATCAAAGCTGAAGCACTGAATTTGCGTGCTGTCTTGTGCTGCTAGCTTATCAGCTTTTTTGGCATCGTTAGCTGCACTAGCCTGCTTATGATGGATTTGGGGATGGTTTTCAGCTTCTTATTTTTCTTCTCCATTAGCAGCAACTTGAACATGCATGTTAAGGGTGTCGCACTTGTAGCAGGTATTCACTTTTGTTTTTTTTTAATTGTGAAATTCCCTCTCATAAATTGAACGACCGACAAAACTCTCTCGTCTGTCGTTGTTTAGTCGTACATATATAATCCTTAAGTTTAGATAAGAATGTAAGAACTTATTTTCATTTAGACGATTGGTGTAACGGCTTTCATAGCTGGTAAATGATTTGATATGAGCTACGACTTCATTAAGCTCCTCTACAGATTTTTTGTTTTTCGAAGATTTTTTTTTTCGTTCAAAGTTTTGCTAAAACAACCCTTGCACACAGAAAATCTTGCACCGTTTACTTCAAGGAAGTATTCATAAGTAATTTCTCGGCTTTTCGTATTGCCAACTTTTCTTTTCCGAGAAACCTGTTTATCTTTGACATTTATAAGATGTGCCATGAAGGTAATTCTTTTGTCGTGGGTGCCAAGCGACCAGTACTTATGTCCTCTTTAAGGAAAGAACTGCACTTTTTTCTACATTCTGTTAAAATTTGTAATTCTCTTGCCTAAACAACTTTTCCCCTTTATCTGACGTATATTTTGCCGCTATGAATTTGGTCAGTTCGTTCTTTCCTTATACGCCTAGACCACTTCTTTACATTGATTTCCATGTCCTCACTTTCCGTTTCTTGATTAACTTGAGTTGAACTTATTGCAATATTATTTATTTCATTATCACTGTTGACCAGATTGACCATATTGCGATCGACGCCAGACACGCTTCCAGCATTATGGATGTACGAACTTTCCGAGGAGCTAACATCGACTCGGACCACTACCTCGTTGTAGCCAAGGTAGCACTTCGGATTTCCAGACCCAAGGCAAAACAGGGAGATGCTGGGAGAAAGAGTACAACGTCGAACGGCTACAATCGCCAGAGATCGCCAAATCCTTTTCCGACCGATTTACAAGTAACCTCTCTCGAAGTTCTCTGCCGCCAACACAATGTATCGAAAACAAGTGACAATATTGCCAAGATGGAATCAGAGAAGCCGCCTCTGATGCGCTGGGTCTCAAACAGCCACAAACAAGGAACCCCTGGTTTGATGAGGAATGTCGGCAGGCAAATGCAGCCAAACAACAGGCACGCAAAGCGCGCGCCGCGGCATAAAAGGACGAGAGCTGCTCATGAGCTCTATGAGCAGAAGAGCCGAGAGGAACACCGACTTCTCAGAAGGAAAGAGAGAGGGCATGAGAAGCGCGCGAATTAAAGATTGTCATATTTAAGCTGAAGTCTTATAAAGCCGCTGAAGCGGATGGCTTGAATGGCGAGCTAGGGACCGAGCTAGATGGAGAAGTTTGTTGGGTGAGGCCCTTGTTCACATAGGACTGTAGCGCTACCTTAAGTAAGGAAGTAAGTACGCACATTCAGTATTTTTGATCGACATTTTATTTAATTTTTAATATTACTTCTTAATATTAGATTAGAGAGGTGTTGCAAAACCGTTTATTTTCTTCGCTTTCTTGTTTCGTTTTTGGAGTTTTTTTTAAATGCTGCCACTTCTAAGAAATTATCTGCAGCAAATTTTAATAATATTTTGATTTTATATACACCATCCAAAAACATTAACTTATTAAAATAAATCAATAAGCCCCACTTATACAGAATCTTCGTTAAAATCAAGTGCAGTAGATTTTATTTTAAGGCAGTAGATTTATGTGCCAGGTAACTAGATCAGACGGTGCAAAAACCGTTTATTTTTTCGAATTTTAGTTTCCTTCGTTGAGTGTTTTTCTTTTAAAAAAATCCAATTAAAGATAAGTATAATGTAGGTTAAGCTCCAATTTCATTATTTCGTTAAGTAAAAAAGACTTAAGTTGACTTAAGTACTTAGAAGAAAATTAAATGTCACAAAGTCTTAAATCGACTTAAGATGTTAATACCAAACCGAATATGCATTTTTCAGACCTATTGCCTTAATACTTAATTATTACGATGGGAAACAGTTGCTTAAGACTTAAGTTGTAAGAACCAAACCACAAAAATATGACGAAAATGTGATTTTCAGCTGGTTTTTTTCAGTGGTCATAAGCCATAACCGCCTAAGTTAATTTTTCATACTTTTCAGGAGACCAGTTTGAAGTTTTAGATCGTGTTTGACAAAAAATGTATGGGCATTTCAAAACAAAATTTAATGCAAAATTGAAGAAAATTAACTCTTTTTTAGAAATTAACATCAAATTATTTTTATAAAAGACAACTAAGGAGTAATTTAAAAAAAAAAACACTTAAGCTGTTATGGCTTATTGAACTTGAAAACAAATTAAAATCTTAGGGCGAGTTAGGCTATAGGTTGTGGCATATTTAGGAGGAAAAAAGTAAAAAGCTTAAGTTGAGTTAGGCTATTTCGGCATATTAAGAAAGAACAATTCAAATTTCTTATGTCAACTTAGGTCGATAATCTTTGTGTTAGAATGTGGTATATGATTTTCTATGTTGAGTTAAGTTCTTTTCCTTACCAATAAGGAACCATATTTTAAGTTACTTTTCCTAGATTTTTACTTGCGTGTCAAGAAATAGTTGTTCTTGCAACAACTTTTTAACGTTACTTAGTATGTACCATTTCAATAAACAAACAAATTTTATTTATATTTTTTCATTTTTGTGACCAAAAAATCGCTTTTCGTTTGAATCATCTGCGTTGTCAGGCTCCGTTAAATCAGGATGGCTATCTGACTCATCCATATTTGTTTTAAGATTATCATAAAAGGAATGAAAATCAGGACTTATGAATTGTTTTAAGCTCATAAGATCTCTTTTTTTTCTTGAGAAATACTTGGTAAGTCCATTTCGTTGGAAATTTGGACATTTACAGAAGCTCCTCTCCTACTTTTAAAATTTTAAGACTCATTTTTATCCAAAGAATTTTTATATTCCACTTGATTGCTGCGTTTTGTATATCGCAGCCACCGAACTTCATGCCAATTAAATCTATTACCATCTTCATCAACTCGTTTCCAGGAAAATTTAGATTTAGAAAATTTTGAAAAATCAAAAAAACTGATACCAATCTCTAGGTGTTTTAATTTGGACATTTGTTTTTTTTTTTCATACGCTCAATTAGGGCATAGTCGCTGTCGCATTTCATGTGCGTATGTCCTGGTTCCAGGTGATTTGTGATCGACGTAATCAATTTTTTCCGAGCTAGATAAAAATGCAATAAACATTGCAGTGACTAATGAATTCTTGTTCTCGTCAAAGCATGAATCGCTGTAGAATGTTAGATATGCATTTAGTCTTTTCCGGTAAACTTGAAGATGCAAGATGAAATTTCGTTTCCGCCACGACGGGCCAAAGCTTCATGCCACATGAAACATTTTGCGTAATTTGACTCTAAATCGTGCACCGTTAAATTAAAGGTCCATAGTTGTCTTTTATAAAAGCTTATAGAGTTTCTTAAAAATGGTGTTGGCAAGCATTGTTGGAGGTCAAAGGCGTAAGTTTGTATGCAATTAGAATTGATTGCCTCTTTTTAAATGGAATTGATGGACAGCCATTTTTTTTGTTTAAAACTGATTTAACGAAGCTATCAGTTTCTCCAAAGCACTGGACAAAATGTTTCTTACATACATTGAAAATATTTCCGTCGACTTCCAGCGTATACTTCATACTTTCATAGTATGCTCGCGTTTTCGTTTCTGGTTAGTTGCATTAACCAAGGTGTCACATTTCTTATCCCCTATGTTTATCATAGATCCAATGTATAGAATTCTTTGGTCATAAGTTCCTAGGGACCAGTAGTGTTTAAACAGCAATTTAATTTTTTCAATATCTATTCTCTCATTGCATTTACTCCGACAATTACCAGACGCCTTGCAGGATCTGGCCTTTACTGTTTTTCCGTTGACTGATTAATATGATTTAATATTAATTGAGCTATGAAACCAACGTTATAAAAATATTATTTTTTTCTTGAGTTAGGTTGTTTTGGCAAATGAAAATTTTTGAAAAGAAACTTAGGCTGTTAGGTTTTTTGCTTATAATTTATGTTTGAAAAGAGATACAGACGTAAAAAATTGAGAGTGTATAGATCTTGATATTTTGAACAGGGTCGTCATAACTCGACTTAGGCGGTTATGGTTTGTGGCCACTGATTTAACCTCAGTTCTTAAACTGGCTAGTTTTTTATAATTGTATACCAAATTCTGACTGAATCACTAAAAAATTATCATTCAATTCTTCGAGTACTGATTCCTTTTATTGAACCAATCTAATTGATGCGTAGGTGCAGCAGAAATTCTTCTACAAAGCATAGGTAATAGCCCCCCCCGATATCTTTTTTGTTTTAAAAGAATATGCTACCTTAGTTAGTTCAAAAGTATCCTTTTTAAAACAGGCATAAAACTCCTTCACTTAAAAAAGGTTTAAAAAGGTTTTTTTCTTCTTCTAAGATTGATTAAAATAAGATGTTTCATAAAATTATTATTCAATTCAATTCCACTCGACCTTTTGTAGATAATTTTATTTATTTTTTTTGCATTACATATTTCAATACCTGCTCCGGCTCTAGCTCAGTGTTTTAAGGCTTCAGCGATGATAAAATGTGTAAAAAGAAAAAGACTGATTGAGAGAAATAAGAAGATTTATTTTCATTATCTTTGCAATGACAAAATTCAATTTATGCCGCTCGCGCGTTGAATAAGATTTCAATTAAGGTGGAAACGGAAGTGCGAGGTGGAGGCAGAGATCACCAGCAATAGCAATAGCAACGGCAAGGGCTATAAGGCAAAGGCAAAAGCAAAAGTAAAGGCAAAACTGAAAGTAGAAGCTCTATTGGATACTAAAAGCCGTTTAATCAAGAAAAGAAAGGAATAAAAATCATTTTCGATATCTGGTTGAACAGAATATTAAATGCGAAAGCGAATATACATAGAATCTATGTTAGGGAAGCTATACAGAAGTATATAATATTAGGACGTAGGATTATAGGTTAGGTTTGGTCTCTTCTGCCTCATAGACTTGATGATGATGCTTTAGATACGATGCTATCAGTCGTTTTTTATTCTATGAAAATGTTGCGTCATTGTTTGTAAACTTCTGTGGGTCCTCAGGGCTCAAGGCTCAGGGGTTTGAATATATAGGGGAGTTTAATTAATTCCTATTCACTATAGCTAATATACCTTTTCTGATACCTACTGCTGTCTACTTAGAAACGAACTTCTCTCTACAACAGAGTGGCGCTACCCTCGCGAAAGTCTCATAGTTTTTTTTTTTGTTTGTTTATTTAAATAAATAAAATCAAAAAGCAAAATAAAACAAAATAAAGAACGTTCTAGCCATGTCCAAGTTAAATCGATTTTGATTAACCGGAGGTGTGTTTCACATTGAATAATAATACAAAGCTACTTAAATTACTTAGTAAATTTATTTCTATTATAATAATTTCACCATTGATTGTCACCTTTTGATACACACTTAATATATATAAGTACTGGCAGCACAGCGAGTAACACAAAAATGGAATTAATGGCTCCGACTTAAGGCGTAAAGTATGTAAACTTAATTATAAATGCGAGAAATCTCGCACTATATATTTCTGCATCGACATTGACATATTGCCCAATTTTGGAAACTGGATGGCTCAATCATGATGGACGACCGATGACTTCGATTCGAATTCAACGATGAACAGCTAATTTGAATAATGTTTCTTTTCAAACAAATATTGATATTTGATATCTAGCGTGTTTGTTTTTTAAAGTGGGCGGGATTTGAGTGGTATAGAATATGGAGAACAATTATTGTATGCAATGGAAATATTGTGTTATTTCATTTTGGAATAACCGCAATTTATTCTATTATTTATTTTATTTATTAACTGTAAAAATTCGCATCATGGAATTCGAGCAACATTAGAGAAAAAACGTAGCAGTTTTTTAAAAGGTGAGCAGTTAGCAATTACAACTTTTACAATCTTATATTATGTTTCTACAGCTGCCAAAATTAGCTATGACATCAACCTGCCAAATATTATTTAAAATTTTGTAATTTTATCTTAGAAGTTCTTAGTGAAGATAGGTTTAGTTTATTTCATCAACTAGAGAATAATGCTCTTAAAGACTACTTAAATATATATGTATATAACTCAAGGGGTAATTAATATCCTTAATTTGATTACGTGTGATCTTTAGGAAAATAAAAAGCATTAAAGAGGAGATACCGGTGCACATTGGTCTAAAATTTTTGAATATCAAAATGAACAGAGTTGGTTACAGCATTCCACATTCTGAATGTGTGGTTAAAAAAGAATATCTATACTTAACGGTATGTCCGAAATTGGGCTTAATGATGGACTGGTGAGCAATTCTGGAAGAGCGAGTATTAGAATTCAGCTAATTTGCGAAAAAAAACACTATTTGTGAAAATATCGATAAAACAACGAAAGGCATGAAACATTGTGGCGCCGGTGTTCGAGTGATGTAATTTTATCATTTTGAAAGCTCCATTTTGGATCATATCTAAAAGCATAACAATTTTAAGAGGCACCTGCCCTAATATCAGAGTTGTATTCAAGCTTTCGACGAATGAAGGCTATGGCCTTTATTACGAGTGTCGTTCAACGATCGATGCGATAAATGTCGAAAGCTTCGATAATAAGTATTTTTGCTATTATTTATCTTCATCGACAGAGTTTCTTTTTACTGTGAACAGCGAACTTTGGGATTGTGAATAAAGACTAAATTTTGACATTTGAGTTAATATCAGTGGTAATTTATGTAGGGATATTATTTAATAATTTAATGTGAGTAGTTAAACTTTATAAAAATATAATGCAAGCAACTAACTGACTATACTTTTCAGATAGTTAACATGATTTCCAGGGAGTTTTTTTTTATTCAGACGACGATGAAATAGCATGCGAAAGGATGGACAGGAATAGAAGTTATGAACTGTTGGTGATTGCCAGAAATAGAAGGCTTTTAAGGGATGCTTCGAACCCTCTGGAACTTGAAGAATATATGAAAAGGCTCTGGAAACAAAAATTGGAATTTTATTGAAAAGATTATCTTCATAATGCTTAGAAAAGTGAAGAACATAGAGAAAGCTGCTCTTTTCGTATTATTGAAACACCAAAATGTGGTCTCTGGAGCGTTCTCGTTTTAAAGTCGAACGTATCCGTCGTGCTAAAAGAAGTGTTAAACTGCCTCGAAAGAATAATTTGCCCAGTGTGGACTAAGTTTCATTATACCGAAGCTGAAAAATTACGCTCTAAACTTAATTTTTATGAACGCAGCCATATACCAGGAGTAATAGTATAGTAATAATATGATATGATAGTAATGATAGTAAGAAAACCCTTTTCAACAATTTTGTCTATTAATTTACAAGTTTTGTTTTAGGTTTGTGACGATACGATGGAAATCCGTTTCATCAACGCAAAATACCCTGAATCAACTCACGATGCCAATGTTTTTAACATATCAACCCTAAGGGTAATTCTGAAAAGGGAAAAAACATTTCCATTTTAGGTAAGATTTCAAAGAATATAGAACATTCCTTACAACATAAAAGAACTGATATTTTATTATCCCCAAGGAGATGGAGGATATCCCCTAAAACCGTATTTGTTGACTCCATATCGAGATCCCGAATTGACATCACGTGAAAGTGCATTCAACAAAAAACATAATCATACGAACAGATTCAGATGTTTGCTATTGGCAAGAGAGTTGCATTATATTTCGAAAAAGCAAATCAAATCACAAACGTGTGCGCAGCATTGCATAACATTTGTTGTTCTACAATACTCCTATAGTTGATGACTCCATAAATGAGCCCGAAGATGATGATGACTCAAGTTATATTCAAAATTCAAATGATACTGTACACCAGAGAAACAACAATGCTATCAATATTAGAAACGAAATTCTAATATCGATGATGGAAAGTTGAAATAAAATAAGATGTGCAACTTTTTCTTAATAAATACTTATTTTATTAGGTACAAAAAGTCTTTTGGTAAAAAATCCTAATTTTATTAGGAACATTCAACTTCAATTAATAAAAAAACAATGGTACAAAAACACTTCCATTCTCAAGAAAAATAAATGAATTAAAAAAAAATTAAATTTTTTGCAAATGCATCTCCACTTGAGTTTTTTTGATTTTCATCTTTTGTTGTTTAATTTAAGTCTTGCAGTGCTGTTTTTTTGTCGGCTACTCAAATCTTCTTTATACAGCTGAAGCTTTTCTCTCTTTATGGCAAGCAATTCTTTGCTTTTGTCCTTCTTTTGATAGTAATTTTTTTTATATTCTTCCAAACTTGACATTTTTTTCTTAGTTACCTCATCGTTGATTTGACATCATTATAAAAGTCCTCCTGCATACTTGTTTGGTTCTTCGGAATTAAAAACCTCTCGTCCTCTCGTTTCTATTTTTATTTTATTATTTATTTATTTTATTTTTTTTAAACAAGTTTTAATTTCATTGGTTGTTATCGGGTCTGGGTCTTCCTCAACATGCGTAAAATTTGTTTCCATGTTTTGGATTTTCACCTGCCCAAACTCAATCCCTGGCAGATCAATTGAAAGTAGTCCTATGACTGCATACTGAACGTATGCAGTCGGTTTGGTCCACCGCCTGTTGCCTGGATTTCTGTCTTATTTTCAGTTTTTTTCTTTTTTATTTTAAATTTGAGACAAGCCCAAACATATTACGAAAAAGAATTTTAAAATGTTTTCTAATGCTAATGCAAAATTACCTTGATCCATTTATCTCAAGTACGTACAGGACGCCCTAGACTATTAAGTTCCGTTGTAAATCTATCCCATCTTTTCTTGGGCTTTACCGCAAACTCCCTTTGCAATATCTGGGTTTGCTTCCATTATTGAAGCTAGCCTTTCTAGCTGTTTTTTGTCACTACTTTTACCCTGTGATAAGGAAATATTTATTTTTAACAAAAAAGAATAAATTACAAAGCTTACATTTTCCCCGGGGATTTACACTCAGCACCAGTCGAACAGAAAAATGCAGACGATAACCATCGAAAGTGAAAACGAATAATATCGAACAAAATCATTCACAATAGTTATACCAAATTCAACTATCAATGTTCGACTATCGATAAATGTCGTTTATCGAAAGCCAAACGACACTCATAATAAGGGCCTTTGTAAATTACAGATAGATCAGAAGGGGTGACAAATTTCTTCTACCATCGCAGAAATTCTTGGCACCTAGCAGCATTCTTGGTCATATCGAGTGTGTGATCATTCCATAATCTGTGATATGTGATAATAATACCAAGCCCTGAAAGTTGATCAGTTTCTAGATGCAAGTGCCACTCATGAATAGCTAACGCTTTAACAACAGCACTGAGTTTTTGAAGCATTAAATTCTAGACGGTACGTAATTCCCCATTGAGAATTAAGCTTATCAAACGCTGCCGTTAAACTTCCACATCCGAAGGAAAAGGATGTAAATCTAGAAATGAATAAAGAAAGGCTTAGGCTTACCGTCGTTTGACAAACAGTTTAAGGGATTACAAATGGCAGACAAGAGATCATTTATAAATATAGGAAAAAGTTTGGAGACAAAACGGAGCCCTGGGGGACACCAGCTGCATATATATTATGGGTTTCAGACTTGAATAAACTTGTATTGAACGGTTCGAAAGAAAATTTCTACTTCAACGAAGACGAAATTCATAGATAGCAAAAGCATGACTTTTCTATAAGAGAGCTTGGTGCCAAACTCTATCAAATGCTTTTGAGATATCAAGTTCAATAATCTTACTTTCTCCAAAACGAAGTTAAGTTTTATTCCACTGATGAGTGCGTTTGGATATTAACATTTATACTACAACTAGAAAAATATCTATGCATGTATGTATGTATAATATCTAACTTAAAGACTGAGTTTGCCTGTTATATTACCAATTTTTTCACAGTGGGTTAAATTTTCAGTTCTATTTTCACGAATTCCTCTTAATCTACAATAAAGAATCCGTGATAATGAAAGATTTTGTGTTCCCTTTTTTAGTTCTTTTAACAAATCAAATCCTTTTGCATTTTCCATTCTGTCTGTCAGTTTTGTTGTTAAACTGAATCAAGAATTTTTTTTGACGTGACTTCTCCATCTTGCTCGATCCCTAGCTAGATATCTCCAGTTTCGCTCTCCAAGTTGGATGAGGTCACTTTCCACTTGTGCACGCCACATGATCCGCGGTCTTCCTCTAGTGCGCTGTCCTGTAGGTGTGGATTTAAAGGCTTTTCGGGTCGGAACATTGGTTTCCATGCGCTCTACGTGATTCAGCCATCTTAGGCATTGGACTTTTACCCTTCTGGCTAGGTCTACGTCGCTGTACAGCCCGTACAGCTCATCGTTCCATCTTCTTCTCCACTCCCCTTCAATGCATACGGGACCGTAAATCACACGAAGAACTTTTCTCTCGAACCGACCCAAGGTGCTTTCATCCTCTTTTGTCATGGTACATGCATCTGCACCGTATAGCGGGACGGGGATGATGAGGGTATTATATAGCTATACTCAATTGCTTTCTTAGCCCAAAGAAAAGTCAGTACTCAAAAAGCAGCCCCATTGATCAGGCTAAATTCTTCGATTTTGTCAATGTCATCAGCATACGCTAGTAATTGGACAGACTTTTGAAAGATAGTGCCTCAAGTTTTGATGTAGGAGCTTTGCACTATTCTCTCAAGTGCGATGTTAAAAAACGCATAACATGGCGCATCCCCTTGTCTCAAACCTTTTTTGACATCGAAAGGTTCTGTAAAGTTGTTTCCAACCTTTATGGCGCAGCGTGAATTCTTCATTGTCATTCTGCACCAGATATGGCTTTAAAAAGCTCGTCCCTGTAGATGCTGTCATACGCGGCCTAGAAATCGATGAAAAGGTGGTGGTTGTCGATTTGATGTTCTTGGGTTTTTTTTCCATGATCTGCCGTAATGTGAATATTTGATTGACTGTGGACTTTCCTGGTCTGAAACCACACTGATAAGGGCCTATCAGGTTTTTAAAGAAATTGTAAGCGATGTTAAGTAAACTGATGAACTATAGTTGATGCAGTTTAAAGGCTTCTTTTTCATGACTTCGACCTTTTTTTTTTTATAATTAGCAAACACTAAAAGGGTTTTTTATACCTTTAATATGCCAAAGACACAGTGTGAGCATTAGGAAAAGAGGGAAGGGTTGGATAGGAGGTGTCATTGGTTTTAAATTTCTGAACATTGCAATGACAGGGAAAGATAGAGCGTGGCAAGGCGTTCCACATTCGCATAGTACGGCTAAAAAAAGAATCTCTGTACTTCATAGTACGTCCGAAGTTGGGCTCAAGGGTAAACTGATGGGCATTCCTAGAAGCGCGGGTATTACGGTTAAATTGTTTAAGGGGAGGAATGCAACTGGCTATTTCACTAGAGCATAGTCCGTTAAAATAACGGTAAAAAAGGGTGAGGCAAGAAGTTACCGTCGTTAAATCGCACGACCCGGGTCCGTAGCGTAAGACTATGCGTTTATCACACGTTTCCTTAAACACCAAAAGTCAGTCAACACACATTTGAGAATTACCATCACTCAAAGGTCGGCAGTTCTTTTTTATTGCAGTATCCATTTAACTAGTAGTTAAGTACCCGTGGCATGATGGTTAGTGCGTTGGACTGTCATGCCAAAGGTCTTGGGTTCGATCCCTGCCTATACCACCAAAAGTCTTTTCACGGGTACTGCCTCTTGCGAGGATTTGACAAATTCTCCAAGAGTAACTCTTGTCATGAAAAAGTGCTTCTCGAATTAGCCGTTCGGATTCGGCATATAAACTGTAGGTCCCCTCCATTCCTGAAAACATTACTCGCACACAGGAATGGTTGAGAGTTGTAAGTCACTAGGCCCTGGTTCTCAACGGACTGTTGCGCCACCCAATTTATTTTTTATTTATTTATCCATTTAACTAGTAGTAGTACCCGTAGCATGATGGTAAGAGCGTTGGACTGTCATACCAGAGGTCTTGGGTTCCATCTCTGCCTATGTCATCTTAAGGTACTGCCTCTTGCGAGAATTGACAAATTCTCCAAGAGTTATTTTTGTCACGAAAAGTGCTTTCTCAAATATGCCTTTGAGATTTGGCTTAAAACTACATCCCTCACAACAGTACTCTAACACAGTATTGGTTGAGTGTTGTAAGTCACTGCGCCCTAGTTCTCAACGGACTGTTGCGCCACCCAATTTATTTTATTTATTTAACTAAAATCTTGTGTTGGGCACATTTACTTTGTAAGATGTTCCCTTCGCTTCAATTCTTTAAATTCCAAAAAAAACTTTAAATAAATCACTTAACATCAGAAAAAATAGCCGCAAGCTTAAAATATTGTTGGCTACCTAAAGTTCTATACCTCTTATGTTACTTATGTTCACAAAACCCCGCATATTTTTGCAATGCCACAATGTGTGTACATTTTTTTAAAGAAAACTCTATGGAAACATTGTTCACGTTACTGCTCGAAGGTACATATATACAAAGTTTGCAGGAAAAGCATTCTCGTTAACAGAACTTTAACCAGAACATAGAAAAACTATATTCCTTTTAAATTCGTATTTAATGCAATCTCGGACTGAACGATTTTACCAGACCTATTTATACAGTAAGAAGTTGCTTTATAAAATCTGAAGCAAAACAAACTTTAGTAATAATTAACTTTACAAGAAGATGAATATTTGTCTCGCAAAATGTTACACTTACCACTAAATTTTATCAACAAATCAAAATGATAACTGGAACTAGCATCTCCCTACCAAAGAATTAAAAATTAATCAAACACGAATAAGTTTGTATGTATATAGTAGATATAAATCTTTTCAAATTTGAAGTAGCCATAATTTTATTTTGTCCCAAAACCCAATACTGCCCGAGAAAAAATGGAGAATTTGTTTTGCCTAATAACTGAGCACAATCTTCCTTACCGGCACTTTTCGTCAAAGCTGAGCAAATGTTAAAAATGTCGTTAATTAACGCATCCGTTATAAGTAAATAACTGCCAAACAAAAAATTCAAACTTTTACCTACAAATTGAGCACGCGAACTGTATTATCGACACAAACCCAACGAACTGAGCACAATTACCCATGTACAGTTTGGGTTATTTCCGACTAGCCATCTAGTAGTCATTTCTTTCAAATACTGGATCTGTTTGATTCCTTTATTGTGCAATCATTGTTTATGCCCAAAAATGTTAATTTGAAATATATGTGATGCAAAAACCAATTAAAAAACTATGCTTCTCGAAATTTCTCAGAGAATCTACTCTCTCACGCATCATGAAATAACTCTGGAAAAAATAAACCGCGAAAAAAATTGATAATCGACTATTGAATGTCCTTACAACTAAACTCCTCTCGAATTTATTGTTCTATCTTTAACTTTTGAGTGTCCTGCAAACTAGTTTTCTTTACCTTCCTCTGTTCCCATTCTTTCATTTATGTTACCATCATGCCAAAACCCAAAAAAACTAAAACATATGAAAATTATTTGTTCATAATGTAAATGACATTCATTCTCAACTAAAAATGTTTCATATAGAAACACAAAATCATAATTATTAATAAAATTAATAAACAAACATTTATTTTGTAAAACTGGTATATTGTAACTTTAATTTTTTTATTTTTTTCAAGTCAATACTTTTAATTACATTATGGCAGATGGCGCCTTTACAAATTGTATTAAGATAAGTTTTGGTGTGTGCATGTGCTAAACAGCTTTTCTTTTGAGAACTAGGTGGCACAATAAGTTATTGACTTGTGGCGACCATTATACTTACCACAACCAGATGGCAAATCCATCGCATAAAAATTCAAATTCTTCGCTCGAATATTCGAGAAGACAGACAGATTTTATGGATACAACCAGACGCCTGTAAATTATATTTCCTTTTGATTTTGTCCGATTCATTGAATAAAGCATTTCATCATTTCGTTATTATTAAAATCAAGAGTCTTTTAGTGTGGAAAATAATTCGAGTTAAAATATAGAATTCATCGGTAACATCCACAAATTGGTGACCCCGACTTGATCAACGAGATCATACAAATTTTCTTGATTTTCCATTTTGTTCCAAACAGCTCCCGTTGGCACAAAAATGTTGGCAAAATGAATGACGATAACGCGCAAAATGACGACAATAACGCGCAAATTAAGAATCCTCTGGTGAACGCGGTAAGAGTAGTAAAAATTCCACCTTTTTGGCGAGAAAATCCTTCACTTTGGTTCATGCAAGTAGAAGCCGCACGCAATTTCACGCATCACCGCAGACACCACGAAGTATCGCTACGTACTCGTCAATTTAGACGCATCCAATCTGCCGTTTGTCTCAGTTATTCTTGCAGCACCGCCAGCTATGAATAGGTACGATGCTATCAAAACACGTTTAATTTCTTCGTTCGACGAAACCAGCGAGTCCAAACTCCGACGCCTCCTCCGCGGGACTGAGATTTCAGAAAAGAAACCATCCAATCTCCTGTTGCGTTTGTGAAACTTGGCAGGAAGCTCATTCCCCGAAAACGTTCTTCGTTCTCTTTTCTTTGAACATCTCCCTGAACAAATAAGAGGCGTCTTGGCTATTAGTAAGGCCACGGATTTAACCAAACTGGCCACATAGCTGACAAAATCATCGAGCTTTCATGTCCCTTCATATTGGCAAAAGGAGATCAAAGATCTTCGTTTAAAAGTAGGAAACAACAGCCGCTGTAGGTCCTCTAGTCGCACACGAAATAACCAGAAACAAACTAACTGTTATTTCCACAAAAGATTCGGAGATGATGCAGGGAGCCATGTGATTTCCAAATTAACAAAACGACTTTAAACCACTAAACCATTCAGACAATCACGCAGGCAACTCTGGAGGTATTTTAACGATACGCCTGCAAGTCACAGACCGAACGACTGGTTTAATGTTTTTGGTGGACACCGGAGCGGATATTTCTGTCATACCTTGCCAACAGAAAATTGGTGAGAATATGAAAAAGAAATCTCTAACAAACTCTAAACTATTCGCAGCGAACGGATCCACCATCAACACCTTCGGTTTAACAATTATTACACTCAACCTTGGCCTCCGACGTTCATATCTTTGGAAATTGACCATAGCTGACGTCACTCAACCAATTATCGGCGCTGATTTCATCAAACATCATGGCCTGCTAGTCGATCTTCGCCGCCAAAGACTGATAGATGCTGAGACGAACCTTTTTTCTCCATCAAAACTCATCCATTCTTCACAACCAACCATTCTCTCAGTCAATTTCAACCATCCGTACTACAAGCTAATTAAGAAATTCGAGAATGTGACCAAACCTGTTGCGTGCAAAGCAGCTGCACACAATGTGCACCACTACATTACAACAAGAGGTCAACCGGTTGCTGAAAAAGCCCGTCGTCTAGCAGGTGAGAAACTACAAGCCGCAAAAATAGAATTCAACAATGCAACAAGGAATCTGTGAGCCATCCAAAAGCGAGTGGGCAAGCCCTGTACATCTTGTACAAAAGAAGAACGGAGAATGGCGTGCCTGCGGTGACTATCACCGTTTAAACAAAATCACCATTCCAGTTCGCTACCCGATTCCCAATTTACGTGACTTCATGTTCAACCTCTACGGATGTACAATCTTCTCAACCCTCGACCTGACTAGAGCATACTACCAAATACCTGTGATTCCAGAAGATCGACCGAAAACTGCTATCATCACACCGTTTGGCCTATTTCATTTCAACGTGATGACCTTTGGTTTGTGTAACTCTGCACAGTCGTTCCAGAGACTGATGGATTCCATTTTACGGGAGCTTGATTTCTGCAACGTCTATAAAGACGACATCTTAATTGCATCAAGGCCCTTGACGAACACGAGCAGCACTTACGAACTGTCCTTGAGAGCTCCGTTAATGTAATAAGTAGTAAAAAACGACTTATTATAAAAATTAAGTTTATTACATAACAAGAATTAAATGATAACATGAACGATGCTAGAGAACAATATAGAATGAATTAACAAAACTAATTATTTTACAAACATTAAATATAATGATTTCTTAGATTTAAAATATAAATATATAGCTGAGTGATGTGCAACAAGTAGATATATAAACATTCTTATTCATATTATTACATGCTTTCTTTTTTTTTTTTTTAATCTAACTCTTAGCCCTAGTCTTAGAATACTTAATAATCTATTCCAAGCTTCTGTGGTCTTCTAACAACTCGACCACTTCGAGTTACTATTCGTTCCTTAGATGTAATAACTGGTGCATTATGATTAATTGCTTCTGAACCAGATATCTCTGAAATTGGTTGGTTGATAGGTTGTGAACTTAAGACATTATCAGTAATATTCGGAGAAATTGGTTCGTCCACATTACAATTATTAATATCATTGTTTACATTTGAACTATTTTCGTTTTTATCTTCTTGAGTTGGATTAATTGTTTGAATTTCTTTTGTACAATCAAATTTTGTATAGGGTTCTACATTTTGTCCATAAAGTAAATCACTAGAACAAAAATCTTCATTGGAAGTCTTAGCAATAAATCGCCTATTGCGCCTAAAATGATTATTAAAATTATCTTTTATTAAATATGAGCGTTTGTTAACAATACCAATTATTTTTCCATAGTGCCATTCTTTTCCAGTTTTTTTAAATATAACTAGATCACCAACATTTAATAAAGAAAGTGATTTTGAGTTCCGATCATAATAACATTTTTGCTTCTCTTTTTTATTCTTTAATTTGTTTTGAATTTCCGATTCATTTAGGTTGTTTCTAACAAGAACTGAGTCTGAAACAGGTAGCCTTGTTTTAACAAGTCGACCGAAGAATAATTCCGATGGCGTAAGATGCATACTTGCTATTGGGGAAGTGTTGTATTCTAATATTCGATATTGAAAATTGTTTACATCATTAACTTCAAAACACCTTTTAAGAATATTCTTTGCAATGGCCACACCTTTCTCTGCTAACCTATTACTTTGTGGATATCTAGGGCTTGAAAATCTTAGTTGAATATTGCATGCAATTGAAAAACGTTCAAATTCAGCCGAACCGAAAGGACTATTATCGCATTTAAGAACTGCTGGGTATCCAATTTTGTCGAAGATATGAGAAATTTAAGTTTATTACATAACAAGAATTAAATGATAACATGAACGATGCTAGAGAACAATATAGAATGAATTAACAAAACTAATTATTTTACAAACATTAAATATAATGATTTCTTAGATTTAAAATATAAATATATAGCTGAGTGATGTGCAACAAGTAGATATATAAACATTCTTATTCATATTATTAAAGTTAATAGACATGGATTGTCTATTAACGTATCCAATTGTGTATTTGGTCAACTGACCAAATCTTGGTTACAGAATAAACGAATCGGGCATCAAACCTCCGGAAGAGAAAGTCGAGGCAATTCTTAATTAAAATGAACATGCCAAACGCAGCCGAAGTCCACGTTCCACTCATCGAATTATCACCTACTGTTAAGAAAAACGACAAAACCGAAGTTGTTTGGAGCGCTCGACCAGACTGTCGACGGCATTCCTCAACCTTTGGGATTCTTAACAAAAAAGCTAAGCAAATCTGAATCGAACTACAGTGCCTATACGACCGGGAATTGCCCGCAATCTACAAAGGCATACAGTTTTTCAAACACCTGATTGAAGGACGAAATGTCACTGAGATAACTGACCATCGTCCCCTGTCTTTTGCCTTGGCACAACGATCAGATAAAGCTTCACCAAGACAACCTCAGTGAATTTACCACCATAGTGTACAATTCTTTAATATTAATTGCAACAAAAATTTGTCAAAAATTAACATCGGCACATATTGACCCAACAGAATTTCAAACAATTAATGTAAAGTTGGCGGCATAAGTTCTAAGTAGATCTATAGCTTGTGGAATTGAAGCTTTATAAGGTCTAAATAAATTTCCCTTAAATATACCGCATTTTGCAAAACCAACATCTAATTTTATAAACAAAATAAACCATCATGATTTTCCATTCTTCTGGCAAAATGAGGTCAATATCATTGTCATTCATGTAAAGACTCAGAGGATCCTTTACGTTTGAAAAACGCACGAACATGTAAAATGTACTGTTCCACCGCGTAACACAATCTTGGAACACTTTCAGATGCGGTTGATTCAGACTGTCCTGAATCGCGCTACTCGCTTCATATTAGAAACTTTATCTCTGATGGTGCTAAATTTGTCAGCAATTATGTCACCAGTGTGACGGCCATTAAATGTCTCGCATGTCAAATTAACAAGATGACCCTTCAGAATCAACAGATACTACTAACGAAATGCTAAAAGGACACAGAACTACCAGAAATTACTTATAGAAAGGTATCATAATTTTATAATAAATGATAATATGGTGAATTTCTAGGCTAAGCAATATATTTATGTAAATTATGTGTTATTTGTGTAATAAATAATACTTTTACGTGTGTATGTTATTTTATATTGAAACCGATTTCAATATAAATGAATTATGTAAGTCTTCTTACAAGTGATGAAGCTATCTGACCGCAACTAACGATAACATTGAGTAAAAACATGGCTTTATTATAAACAATACCCCAAGTAAATATTAATTAATAAAAACTAAATAAAATGAAACTTACCTGTGTCAGATATTCAGCCCTATCACAAAATCCATTCATTGAAAATTTCCGAACAAAATCTACCGTACGAATTACGAAAAATTTACATCACAAAATTTAAAAATTTAAAAAGGCACTGCCTCATTTGCCGCTTTCATTTTCATTTTTGAAATCAGCTGTTTCGTGTCAAACATTGTGAAGATTACTCAAATAAATTTGAATTAATTTCCAGTTTTTTAAATACGTTTTTTTTTTTTTTTAAAGTGTAAACAAATTAAATATAAAGTGTTTAAAAATGGATTCAGTGGCTTTTTCTTTAATCGCTGGTCGAATAGAGTCCTTCAGGCGAAAGAGAAACCTGAAAATGCAGAGGAAAATACTTCGAGACGCTTGTAATCCACTCGACTTAAATGACATAACGTATGTATAGTGACATTGAATTTAATTGTGTTTATGTTTTAAAAACAAAATTTTACAGATTTCAAAGAAACTTCCGACTGAACAAACCAGCATTCAAATATGTATTGGATGAGCTGGAACATGAGCTTAATTTAGGAGTGTTTTCATGCGCAATAACTTCCATTAGCCGGCTCGTGGCTGTCATAAGATTCTTGACAGGAGATGGATATCAACTTGGCGTTGGTAACGAATATGAGGTTGGCATGGCACAGTCCACATTTTCTTCAACACTCAAAACTGTGTTGAATGGGATGGAAAGAAGACTCTGTTCTGTGTGGATACAAATCCAGATGAGCGAGTAGGAAAAAATGAATGAATTATGTGTGTCGATGGAACACATATAATAATAATTGCTCCACCCGAATAAAAGAGGTTATATTACAATAGAAAAGGAAACTTTAGTATAAATGTTATGCTGGTAAAATGATTTATCAAAGATGAATTTTATTATGAAATTATGTATGTCAATCTCGTTTAAGATTTGTGACCACAACTTAAGAATAAGATGCGTCGATGCCCGCTATCCTGGTGCGAGCCATGATTCTCAAATATGGAACCTTAGCAACGCAAGACGATACTTCCAATCCAAATATCAAGAAGGTGAAAGGAATACTTGGATTCTAGGTTTGTACAAGAGTGGTAGAAATATTTGTTATCTGGCTTAAATTTAATTTATGAATTACTAAGGTGATGCTGGTTATCCATTGGAACCATTGATAATGCCTCCAGATCATTGTGCTGAAGCTGGAAGTGCAAAGAGCACAAGTAGACACAGCAAAACACGGAATGTTGTGGAAAGAACTATAGAAGTTTTGAAAAACAGATTTCGGTGCATACTGGGTTCACGTCAACTACATTACAGTCCACAAAAAGCAGCACAGATTATCAATGTGGTTTGTGTGTTGCATAATATCTGTATACATTATCGTGTCTCGGACTACACGAATATTTCTCACTTTGATATTGAGGACCAAGAAAGATCACAGGAAAATATCGGCATTGATGATTCGAGTAGTTACCAAAATGTTGCAAACGCTATGAGGGATAACATTCGGAACACATTTGTTTGAAAAAAGAAAATTTATTGAAAATAAAAATTACTTTCACAGTCCACAGAATCTTAAATCTAATCTTATTTTAAAGGTTTCACATCATGGCAATAGGAACTTTTTCAAAATGGATCAAATTTGTTTTTTTAAAACCATAAACTAATTCAGGTTGTGGCGATTAAGCTTCTTCTCATTTGCAGCATTTTAAGTTTTATTTCAACTTTTTTTTGCAGAAGCTCTTCTTGTATTTTGTTGTGTCTTAATGTTTTTTTAATTTGTGTTTTTTTCATGTCCCCAATCTGTCTATTCCTCTGTATATTCTCTTTGTGTTTGCAGCAATATCTTCGGTTAGTTTTATTTGTTCCTCGTAATAATTGTTTGTTTTTGAATAAAAATTGTTTTGCAATTCAATTTGCTTCCTTTCGCTTGCTTTCGAGGTTCGCAGTATCATTTAAGGCAGTTGAAGACTGATTTTTCCGATATGTGTCACGATCGGATGACATGGACACATCTACAGGTGAGTCATCAAGCTCAGGAGCCACATTTTCTGTTTCGGACTGTTTTGAAACCCTCCCATGCTCAGCAGAGATTCCAAACCCAAATTAATTCACGTTTTGTATTCCTGATGTGGAAGTTTGTAACCCTACCAGATGAATGACTCCTTCCTCCAGCTTTGAGAAGGAATGTTGCCGGCACTCTCCGCCACCAGTTGCATTTATCTCTTTTTTTTTTGTCGACAAGTTTCTTTTTTATGTAAGATTTCCAATCTAACCAAACCATTGAATAATTACAAATAGAAGTGGACACCGAACATTGCTCAAACGACCATGCGACTTATGAGCACCCAGTGAGTACTATTAGTAGCTTGAATATCATTTTCATGATATTGGTTTTTGTATATGCTAATTTAAATGCTCGAAAGGTTTTTGTATACAAAGTCAAAAGGGATTAAAAAAGTCCTTTTGGGATCTTTTTTGAAAAGGACACTAATATCAATGTGTACACGTTGAAAAAAAAAAACAGTTCTAAGAAGAGGTATACCTACATCTTTGGAAGAAAAATGAATTATCAATCCAGACATATTATGTATGTATGTATATGTATTTCATTTGTGTTTATCATATATGTAGATGACTTTTTGTTGTAAGTTTTTGTATTTTATTGAGTGCGGTTTTGTCTACGGGTCGATTGAAATTTGTAGTTAAAGTAAAAATGTATTGTGATTATAAGGATTGTTTAAATAAAAAAAGTTCAGGTGTGCGGCGTTTTCGACTGCCACAAAACGAAGGTCTAGCCAAAATTTGACTAGTAAACTCCGGAAATAGCTATTCCGAAAAGCTAATAAACAATGAGCTAATTTTTATTTGTGCAGACCATTTTAATAAAAGTGAAATATGTTTGAACAGCATAAGATCGCGATTGAATATGGATGCAGTTCCTTATAATTGCAAACCCGCAAATTTGATGGCAATACAACAAAATACGAAAGTTTATAATAGGAATGTAACGTAAGTTAATTTAAATCACAAAATAAATATTTTCATGAATATAAAAAAATTGATGTTTTGTTCTCGATATCTCGTGAATAATAAAAGACATTGACTTAAAATTATTATCATTTATTGTTAAAAAAATTTACGAAAAGCGGTGCAGCAGGTATGGGATACCGTTATTAATCGGTAAATATTTTGTTTCTCCTAATGATGTAGTAGATCGTATACTTATTTTAGCTTAAATAAAATTTGAATACAAATCTGTGGCAATAACCCATAACAGCATAAGTCGACTTATGCTCAAATTGAGTTAATGATGCAATTTTTTTCCATTTTCTTGTTGCTTCAGTCTGTGAATTTTTCATTTTAATATCTTTGTCCGTTACAAAGATATAGCTCTTTGAAAAAAAACATAAGTCAGGAAATTCCAAATAAGCAAAAGGAAAAACAACACAAGTCATAAGTATCCGAAAAACCGAACTACTTATGTCATTAAAGCAATATCGTTATTCGAAAGTCCACAGACATAAGTCAACTCATGCTTTTTTTCCCAATTTTTTCATTCATTCCTATAGGCACATGTCTACTTATGCTTTTCTTCCGAATTTCGTTAGTTCATTCATGTAAGCACATGTCTACTTGTGCTTTTTTTCTATTTCAGTGAAGAACACAGTGCCTAGACCTAACTGTACTTAGGTTGTTTTTCCATAATAAGAAATCATCACACATTTGCAGCTAAGTTGACTTATGTCATTTTTCCCTTATTCGTTTCAAATATTTTGTATAAAATAACTGCACTTATTCGTTTATTCCACAAGCAAATATCCTCTGCTTAAGGTAGTTGTGCTGTATTTGTATAAGGTTTTCTTCCAGTTGGTGAACGATCGTCTGCGATTTTCCTAAAAATTTTGAGTTGTTACAGTGAGTCTAAATTTGTTGATGGAAATAATAATAAACATTATTACTCGTTCCTATTGTTAATTCCCTTTAAAAAAAACTGTGTTAAATATAAAAAGCGTTAAATATATATTTAAAAAAATCATTTGTGAAATAATGAATACTCGGGCAGGTAAAATGTTGGCACTAGCCATTACTAAGGTGGATACAAACTTTGAAAACAAGACTATAAATGCAACAGTGAAGAATGTTGGTAAGTTTAATTTTGTTTTCTGTTTGATGTTTAGCTTAGTATTTGTTTCATAATCTTTTAATAAGTTCCAGTTAAAATAACCGGCAGTAACATTAGTTTTTTTATAAAAATAATTATTTGTTTTTATTTTATGTCAAATAGGTCTTAAATATATTAACTGAAACTAATACGATATTGTGAAGCAAAGCCTTAGAATATCCTATTTCTCAAGGGATAAAATATAATATTACCTTAGTTCAAAAAATCTTTGTATATTCAGATGCTACTTAACAGATATCCAGCAAAATAATTTTTTTTCTTAAATCGCATCTCCAAAGCACCAAATATTGCATTCCTTTAAAAATAAACCCATCCCAACCCATATCAAACTAACAACGAAATTAAAGAAATACTCACAAAACATCATCATTTTCGTTTTATAAATGAGAACGAAATTTAAAAAAGGAAAACAATCCTTCAAAATACATTTTCTGTAGCGAACGTGATTTGGCCTTGAATGCCACACACATGTATACCTACACAGTTGTTATTGTTGTTTTTTATTCTCTTTCTCGACAACAAATTGTGAGTAAATTTCCCATAAGAACCAAATCTTTTAAATTGGGTGTTGTATTTGATAGACTGAGATACAATAACTCGCCGGCGATACTAGCGACTTATGAGCATTTGAGAAATAAGTGTCGCCATCTAGAGCAGGATTTGCCCGGTGTCCCTTCTATTTGTAATTATTCAATGACCAAACCTAAGAGTTTTAAGAAGGATTTAAAATCATTGAATAATTACAAATAGAAGGGACACCGGGCAAATCCTGCTCTAGATGGCGACACTTATTTCTCAAATGCTCATAAGTCGCTAGTATCGCCGGCGAGTTATTGTATCTCAGTCTATCAAATACAACACCCAATTTAACAGATTTGGTTCTTATGGGAAATTTACTCACAATTTGTTGTCGAGAAAGAGAATAAAAAACAACAATAACAACTGTGTAGGTATACATGTGTGTGGCATTCAAGGCCAAATCACGTTCGCTACAGAAAATGTATTTTGAAGGTTTGTTTTCCTTTTTTAAATTTCGTAATTCGTTCTCATTTATAAAACGAAAATGATGATGTTTTGTGAGTATTTCTTCAATTTCGTTGTTAGTTTGATATGGGTTGGGATGAGTTTATTTTTAAATTTCTTTTTTTTCTGAAAATAGGGATAGTAGGTAATTGCACAAATGGAGGTTAGTAGGAACATACATATGTATGGAGGTATATATGTATATACATATAACAGAAGTAAGGGGCGTACCTATTAGATTTTTCAACCATTTTAGTAGTACTTTTGGCAGATTTCTTTGCTTTAAAGCAAAAAACTTTGGAGTGAAGAAAAAAAGATATAATCGAAGTAGAGTAAAAAAGGATTCTTAAAGCCATTTTGGATCATGTTACCATTTACCAGTGCACTGTGCGTACACTGTGCATCATTAACTCAATTTGAGCATAAGTCGACTTATGCTGTTATGGGTTATTGCCACAGATTTGTATTCAAATTTTATTTAAGCTAAAATAAGTATACGATCTACTACATCATTAGGAGAAACAAAATATATACCGATTAATAACGGTATCTCATACCTGCTGCACCGCTTTTCGTAAATTTTTTTTAACAATAAATGAAAATAATTTGAAGTCAATGTCTTTTATTATTCACGAAATATCGAGAACAAAACATCAATTTTTTTATATTCATGAAAATATTTATTTTGTGATTTAAATTAACTTACGTTACATTCCCATTATAAACTTTCTTATTTTGTTGTATTGCCATCAAATTTGCGGTTTTGCAATTAAAGGAACTGCATCCATATTCAATCGCGATCTTATGCTGTTCAAACATATTTCACTTTTATTAAAATGGTCTGCACAAATAAAAATTGGCTCATTGTTTATTAGCTTTTCGGAATAGCTATTTCCGGAGTTTACTAGCCAAATTTTGGCTAGACCTTCGTTTTGTGGCAGTCGAAACCGCGGCACACCTGAACTTTTTTTATTTAAACAATCCTTATAATCACAATACATTTTTAATTTAACTACAAATTTCAATCGACCCGTAGACAAAACCGCACTCAATAAAATACAAAAACTTACAACAAAAAGTCATCTACATATATGATAAACACAAATGAAATACATATTCAATTCATTTTTCTTCCAAAGATGTACGTATACCTTGCCTATTCTTAAAACCGTTTTTTTCAACGTGTACACATTGATATTAGCATTGACATACTATACATGGACTGCTAGTGGTGTGAATTTTCCATACAAAATTTGAATAAAAATGGTTCCACTTCAAATTAGCTACACTAGCCCTTTCAGGCACAGTGGCAAAAAAAGTTATGAAATATTTAGCGACATCTGTTTGTATTTAGTTGAGATAAGCTTTTTCTGACATAGAAAGTACTGACATCTAGTATAATTTGTTGAAGACAAACAATGCCATGTTTTTTTTGCTGTGAGCAGTGCTGTCGTTTTGAAAATTTCAAGAGTAGTATTTTTCTATCATTTTGGGGAGCATTTTCTTAAATTGAGGAGTAAAGTAGTATTCACATGAGCGCGACCAACGAACGACGAATGAATTACAAAATGTGATTTTATATACGTTTGAAGACATATTTCCACACAAATTCTTAACAAAAAAATAGCAATATAGTGTCTATTTGATTTATTATACATACTTTTACCTTTCATTATAATATATTAATAAATTTAAGAAAACAAATTTATTCGTCGCGAAAAAATTATAGATGATACGAACTGTCAAACTTTATTCGCGTTCCACATTATCCACACTCGCAACGAATAAAATAATCGCTCGTACTTAACCTACAAAATTATTCTTGTTTTGGTTTCGGTGGTGAATGATGTTCGGCTGTGGCTTCATTCACGACGAATTAAAAACTCTCATGTGAAAGAAACGTCAAAATCAACGAATATTCGTTCATTCGTTGGTCGTTGGTCGTGCTCATGTGAATAGTACTTAAAACAAAAAAAAAACAAACACATGCTTGGCCCATGAACAAAATTAAAAACTGAAAATAAAAATGTCCAAAATCGAAGTTAATTGGCCTATTGCGAAGGTTAATGTTCCGAAAACAGACAAATAAAAGGATACAATGTCGTACCAAATTTTTGCTTTCACTACTTAAAGGCCAACATTTTAAAATAATATAGTTGAAATAAATAATTTAAATTCATAACTTTTTAAATATGAAATTGACAATTGAAATTATATTTTACATCAACATACATGTTTGAATATTCAAGAATAAATTAAGGTCATTATTGTAAATTCGATGTTTCATATTTTCAGTTACAAACATTAAGGTGTTAATTATAGCTACGAGTAACATTGAAATCGATCGAGAAAATTTTGACGGTGTTTCCCTTTGATTAGAAATGAAAATTATATAATCATCCATTGGAAATCACACAAAGATTTTTTTTTGAGAAAAAACGGTGTAATTGCGCATTTATTTTTCTCTACAGCGGATGGAAAATTATTCAATGACAGAAATGTTTAAGGATAGCTATAAACGACCTGTCAACAAAATTCTAATGTTTGTTTTCAATTATGAAAACCAATGATAGCTATAACTGGCGCCTTATACAATGATTTGTTGTCCTCGATTAAAGTTTTCGATGGCTCCCATTTTTCTGTGAAATTGGTTTTAAGAAGTTCTTTAGCAGTTAGTAGGGCATTTACCGTTTCTACCTTGAGTGAATTTCTTTTTTATCTTTTATAAGGCTTATATCTGAAAATTTTCTTTCTGCTGTTGCACTATTATTGTAGCATTATATTTTTAATTTTGGTTTTTATTGTAAACCAAATACAAATTTCTTTTCCGTTTTATTTTGGTGAGTAGTTTTCGTCCGTGGGTAGAGTAGCAGTTGACTCTGAAAATAGTAAAATACTACTATAGTAGCAAAAACGACAGCAGTGGATGTGAGTATTAAATGTTACACAATTTTTCCGCATAGTCCTCTTTGCGCTAGTGTTTTGTCCGTTAAAAGTGGAACCATCGTGAAGTTGGCTACTAGCAGTCCATGTATAGTATGTCAATGGATATTAGTGTCCTTTTCAAAAAAAGATCCCAAAAGGACTTTTTTAATCCCTTTTGACTTTGTATACAAAAACCTTTTGAGCATTTAAATTAGCATATACAAAAACCAATATCATGAAAATGATATTCAAGCTACTAATAGTACTCACTAGGTGCTCATAAGTCGCATGGTCGTTTGAGCAATGTTCGGTGTCTACTTCTATTTGTAATTATTCAATGTTTAAAATTATTTTTTTATAGCAAAATCTTTCACGTACTTTTCTCCAAACTGAAGCTTCTTTTGAAGGTGGCCCAAGAGCATTCAGTTCGGATTTAACTTTTTCCCAGAACAGCGTAACATCTTCTTTTGGAGCCTTAGTATAGATATCCTTGAGCTATGTCCGGTTTCTCATTTAATAATTGATAAAGTCTTTCCTATTGTGCTTTATTTGTTGTTTTTGGCCTTTTAAAGCAACAAATATTATTAAAAGAAAAACAAATTGGTTAATACTTATGTACATATTTATAAGCAACACAACTGTTTCCCAACGATTCCGACATAAATTACTTGTCGTAGAAAAAGAGGCAAAATTGCCGTTTCATTCGGATTGAGTGATACCAAATTTCACGAACTTCGAAATTCGTAGCAGATTTTCCACTACGAATGAATTTTGTAATCGATTTTTCTTGATTCGGAGCACATTTCCGATTACGATGGAATTCATGATAGGTCTGTATTTTCTGCAATTTTTGTTCTTTACTAATGTTCTCAAATGCAGAAAATTCTTCTGAGTGCATCGACTTAAGATGATTTTTTAATGACGTTGTGCTTTCTTTCGTTCAGGTTCTATAATTTGGATGTTAATGGTTCAGGTTCAGAAGCTGTATCCAGTTCCTTTTGCTTCTCTCCGAAATATGTTTCGTAACTTCTTGGCCTTTGAAGTTCAAGGCCATTTTTAATTTGTAGTTCGACTGACCCTAGATTAAGGTGTGGCAAGCAGTTTTTGAAATGGAGATTTTTCATTTGATTTTTTAAGGCTCCGCTTCCTCTAATTGATTCACTGCTGCATTGAAGCTAGTCCTGTAATTTTTGGCACAGAATTTAAACTCGATAGTACAGCATTTTCAGAGGCGTCATCCGAGTTGTAGGGGTCAAGTATAATGTGAGGCTGCTGCGTTTGTGTACCAGATGTGCTTGGAACACTGTTTTCCAAATTTGTCGGAAATGCATTATAACTCGGAGAGAGCTGATGAAGCGAATGTTATCTCTCGAATCACTTCTGGTTCAAAAGGATACAATCCTGTCGCTCTAAATCCCAAGTAATGTTTTCAAATGTCATGCATTTTGACCAAACACTTGACAATATAACATTGAAGCTTGTTTTGTTAAGTTTCCTTTCTGGAAACTTCGAAGTAAACTTCAATGCCTCTTGATCAGAGTGATACTCGAAAGATCGGTACACAGCTTTATCTAGAGGTTGGAGCTCGTTTGTAGTGTTTGATGGAAGGCAATAGAGAGCTAATTCATGTTTTTCTGCCTCCTTCACAAACTGTAATTCAAATGACAAGCAGCTCCGTTAAAAACTAAAAGGCAAGGTTCGGCAGCTATGAACTTGCTCAAATGAGCAACAAAATCCACAAAGGTTGAGTGATTCATATAAACTTTTGGGGTCATCTTCACTACGGACCTGAGTGGAAGATTATAGGTACAAGCACTCCGGTTTTTGCATTATGGCTCTGAAGATGACCATGGGTGGAATTCCATTTCTTATGGCGTTAAAGCAGCCTACAACGGTGACACTTTTCGCATGTTCGTTTGAAATATGGTGCACACTTTTTGACAATTTAAGAGCCAGGATATTTATTCTACAATCTTTTTTATCCCTGTTGTAGATGCATTTTGTGCTTTATGCTTAATCTATCTAGCACGACGTCTAGTTTGGTCAGCCACGATTTGCTTATTTAGTTTTGGGCATTGGCGGTGTTCAAGAATTTAGGCTTTCTAATCGATAACTCTGGGTTTCGCTTCACAAACGACTTCATTTGACTTTCTTCCCAGATTTCCCGGCCTGCTGAAACTTTTGGTGAAGTTTTTGGCCTCACAAAATGCTGCGACTTGATGCCTTAACACTTTTTGTGTAAGCGGCATACCAACTTGAACCAATCTCACAACTCTGTTGCACAAATTATTTTCCTGTTCGGTAGCGAATGTGGGTGGCCGATTCATTTTTGTTTATATAACTGCTCTTTAAGTGGTTCCGCCCCGAGTCTTCACGTTGTGACAATAACCCTCTTCTTACAGGGTGTATTGCATTTTCCATTTCGGTTTCGATCCAACTTGCCCGCTGTGCCATTTTTGCTGAAAATAAGTGCAAACAAATGAAAAGAACATTTTCATAACCTTAATAAGGTCAACTCAAAACTTCTATGGGGCTTATTAGGAGCACGGTAGACTTTTGTGTATAAAATTAAAAAATAAAATCTAGTTGGTAAACAAAAGTTTTTTTTTTGTGAAAAATGTATCTTTACATTCTATATTTCAAAAAAAAATTTAAAAAGTAGGGGAGAGTGGGTACGAAAGTAACCATTTGTACATTTTGTACAATAACATTTAAACCAAAAGACATAACAAAATAAGACTACACATATATTAATAAGTCGGCATTTGGCTACCATAAAATAATAATTTGCCATCCAACTTTATCTTTTCCCCGAGTGAATGCTGGAAAAAGAGATGAAAGTCAAATGTTACAACCGTCCTTTATGTCGTACCGATTGTAATAAGATGAGAGGACGGTTGTAACACCACATAAATTTAATGAAATAAAAGAGAAGCTCGGTTTAACTTCTGATTTATTTATGGCATATCAGTTTTGAGATAATATGTAAAACTAAGTTCAATCACAGATTTATTAATCGTAGTACGCAAAAAAAAATCAAAAAATAAACAAACAAACAAAAAAATTAAGGAACACAAATAAGATTCTCCTTTAAAAAAAAAAATAAACAATCGTCGATTTTCAAAATAAAACAAAATAATATAAGACGTTCAACATAAATTACTATTCTGTATCCGACTCGCAGTTTCGTCATTGGAAAAAGAGCTGTTTTGATTTATCTCCCACACACCTAGTGTGAACCCACATTTTGCAGGAAGAACATTGGACCCACTGCCCTTTGGGAATGGATTCAGAAAATTTTCCAAGGCAATAAAAACAGATGGAATCTTCTTTTTCACTAGAACTTATTGCATCAAATGAATTGTTACGATTTGATGTTCGAATTATTTTCGGCTTCTTAATCTGATTAGGCTTGGATTTGTTGCTTAATTTTTTCTTAGCTTCTTCTTCTAACGCATTTTTTCAGGGGTGTCTGCCAGGATAGTTGTCCGTCCCCTTTTTCTTCCACCTCGTGCAGGAACTTTTTTGGATACGGAACAACGATTTCGGGAAAAAAATGTTTCCCGATGCAGTCTGAGTTATAATATCAGGACATGATAAATTCAAATTCAAATTGGCTTCTGGAATAAGAGCAGCTTGAGAAGATGTTGAAGGCAATGACTGGTTTGCGACGTCATACGGATTTGGTCTATCAGTAACATCGCAAGGGGAAAACTCATCATCCCCGAAAATATCCGGATTATATGGCCAAATTCCGGATACCCTGAAGCCTGACACGATGTTTGTGGGTGTTGCTGCCTTTGCCAGCTCGGGTGTATCGTATATTTTAATTCGATTGCCTGAAAATATGATACAGCTTTATAAGCCAGAACCATAAAGCTAATGCTTTTACTTTTCAATGTTACCTGCATTAGATCTCATCCAATTTCCACGAGCCTGATTGTAATATGTTTTCATTGGTCCAAAAACAGATCGGTCTAATGGTTGGAGTTTATGAGAGCAGTGAGGTGGAAATGTCAACAGCACAATGATATTTTACTTGCAGCAGTTAACAACTGGAAGAGAAAGATGTAACTGATGATTGTCAAGAAGGACCAATTTTCGATTGCTTTTGGAGGCATTGGTACGTTTGACGAGGTGTTCTATTAAGTTTATGAACTCTGACTGCATCCATCCTGATTTGTTAGCTGCTCCAATGCTGCCGATGGGTCCGCCTTTAAGGAATACCGGATTGTATTTTTTTAGGGGAAATATAAAAAGAGGAGGAACAGCATTTCCTATAGCATTAACAGCAAGGCACATGGTTACTAGTGTTCCTCGCTGGGCGGATGCAATGGCTCCGACTTGCTTCTTGCCTTTTTTTGTAATAGCATTTGATGGTTTATGAACAGTTGTAAGTCCGGTTTCATCGATATTAAATATATCTATGTGGCTGAAATTTAAAACGATCCAGAACATCTAGCAAATTATTGAAAAACTTAGCCACATTAGGCTTGTTGAAGTTAATTGATCCGGCTAAGCTGGTTGGTTCAGGTTTTCGAATGGCAAGAGTTTAATTCCGTTTAAGAAAAGATTTGAGCCATTCTTCACCTGCCATTTGGTTTAAACTCCAGTTAGCTGGCATTTGTAGCTTATAATAGCTTGCCAACTGATATGCCAATTTTCGAACACACTTGGTCGTAAGTCCATAGTGTAAGTCGGCACAATGATTTACATATATATGTATTCTTCCAATTTTCCCTTCAATAGAAAAAAAAACATTAAAACAATTCGAAGTTTTTTTTTTATTTTATAAATACATACTTCGTAATGATCTGGGTGGACGTTTGTAACATGTCCACTCAAAAAATGTTACAACCGTCCACATCTAGTTTTTTTATATTGAATATGAAATAAAAAAGCTTTAACAGCACTGAATAAAGAAAAAAAAATTACCTCTAATAACACAGCTACCACTTTATAAAAAAATATGTTATTCAAAAAAATACAACGAACAATAACACACACAAAAAATTTACGAAAGGAAACAAATTTCACATTTTAAACTTTATCTGGCACAATTCAGTACTTTGACGTTTGAATTTTTGTGGGTGCATTCAGGACCGAATTGCCAAGATTTCTACATTTAAAAATGAACGTATACAGTCTCAGGGTGTTTTTAAAGTTTAATGTTACAACCGCCCGGTGTTACTTTCGTACCCACTCTCCCCTACTTACCGCAAAATTTTGTGCATACAAAATACAGCTTAAATATTTATTTTTCTATAAAAACACACGAGTGCACAGCTTTGCGAACTTCAATGAACTGCCCAGTCTCAACACCATCTAGAGAACCGTTTTTTTTTTAAGTGTGGTCAGTGTTGCCGCAAGCCAAAAAAAAAGTCGCTAGATAGACCTTAAAAATCCGCTAGATATGCTTAAATTTTTAAAAAAGTCGCTAGAAAAAATTTTCAGTACAAATATCACAAAAACATATTCAATTTTAACAAAATTTTTTATTTAGTATCGTAAAAAAAAACTTATAAACAAGTTAACATAAAAAACTTAAAAAAAAAAACAAATTCCTCAAGTACTTATCATTTTTCAAAGGAAAAGTGTTGAAGTTATGTACTTGTAGATAATGAGAGATTTGCGAAGGCCCAGACAAAAAAAAAAACACAGGACACAATTTATTTTAACAAGTGTTTATTTAATATTTAGGTTGGTAGGTAAAACATATACAGTCTCTGTACTTTTGATTAATTAAATTTACTGTATGGATTTTGTTTTATAATTGTAAAACATTTGCAGATGCAGAAAAAAACTACTCAGACTAGAGACGAGACAAGACGGTTGTAAAATAATTTAAAAAAAAAATGTAAGAGACAGAACATAAAAGAGACAAACATAGAATTTTGACTTTACAAAGGAAAGGATGAACAATGTTACCAAATAAAAAAATAATTAATCTCAACACTCCTCCTTAATTATTTTATTTCTTAATTCTTGAAATATTTTCCAAGTCAAAGGCTTGGTCAAAACATCAGCTAGTTGTTCAGAAGATTTGACATGTTTCAAATTAACCGTCTTTCCAATATGTTCTTGGACAAATTTTCTTGAAATTTCGATGTGTTTCTTACCCTTGGTGATTTTACCCTCATGTGTATTTTTAAGCATGTGTATAGCTGACTGGTTGTCCACATACAATGTTGTTGGCTCATTTGAATTTATAAAGCCAAGTTCTCTGCCAATACGTCGAATCCAGCAAATGTCATCAATTGAAGAAACTGCAGCACGATATTCTGCTTCAGCAGATGATGTTGCAACAAGACGTTGTTTTTGAGCATACCAGACAATCGGACCTCCTCTGATAATAAGAACACCACTTGTTGAGTGACGTGTAGCAGTGTCTCCTCCATAATCAGAATCAGTGTAAGCGACCAAGTTTTCATCTCGATTATACAAAATACCACAGTTTACTGTCCCTTGCAAGTATTGAAATATACGTTTAACCATCTTCCAGTGACTGTTCATTGGGTTGTTACAGTATCGACTCAGGTAACTAACAGCAAAGCTTATATCAGGGCGAGATACTGTAGATAGATATAACAAACTTCCTATGGCTTCGCGATAAGGTGTTGATTTTTCCAGTGGCCTGTCGTTCACGAGATTTTCTTCATCAGTTATCATACCACGTTCCATTGGAGTAGAAGCAGCATTAGCAAAATTGAATTTGAATCGTTGTAAAATTTTCTCAGTGTATTTTGGTTGATTAACGAAAATACCATTTGCACTGTCTTGTATTTGCATACTCAAATATGATAATCGACCTTCACGAGCAGCATCAAATGTCACTTCAAATTCACGATTCAATCTTTTGAGAACTTTTGTCATGTCTTCATTATTTTTACCAGCAATCAATCCATCGTCCACAAATAACGCGAGAATCATACTTCTATCTTGATTGTAGTAAACACACGGATCATCATCGGTATTTTCAAGTCCAAGTGTTTTTAAAAACTTCATTATTTTGTCATTCCAGTTTTTAGGAGCTTGCTTCAAGCCATACAGGCTTTTGTTTAACTTGCATACGTCACTGGTACCATTCTGAAAGCCTTCGGGTTGATACATAAATATTTCCTCTTGCAGATCACCATACAAAAAAGCCGTCTTAACGTCAAAAGTCATCAATTTCATGTTGCTGGATGCAGCGAAACTGAGAATTAGTCGAATGGAAACATAGCGAACAACTGGACTAAATGTGTCATTATAGTCTATTCCTTCCTTTTGTTCAAAGCCTCTAGCCACAAGTCTAGCTTTGTATCGACCATCATTTTTCTGGCGTAATATCCAACGACATGTTAAAGGCTTGATGTAATCTGGTGCTTTTACCAAATCCCAAGTTTTCATTTTGGTAAGAGATTTAAATTCTTCAGTCATAGCTTTTCTCCACTTTTCATTTTTCAATGCTTCAGACACAGGAATATCTTCTACTTCTCCAATCATAGCAACATTTGATTCGTTTTCAAAATAATTATCAAAAACATAATCATTTAATCTTTCAGGCTTCTTCAAAGTGTGACGATCACGTAGGTTTCGACGAGTTGAATTATTTTCGTTTAATGGCTGGCTAGTACTTGCATCAGGCAGGAGTGGAACGTCATCTGAAGTTTGATTTTCACGGCCTTCTTCTTCAGGAGTTTCATAATTTGAACTTTCCAATTCAGATTCATCAATTTCTCCACCTGAATTTTCATTTCTTGTGTCCAGATTCATTTCAATATTTGTTGAATTGCTGTCAGTCTTCTCGTCAAAGATCACATTCACGGAGCTCGTTACAACTCGTTCATCAGGCAAGTACACTCTATAACACGGAGAGTCCAAGTCATACCCAACAAATATTCCTTTCTTAGATTTCTTTCCAGTCTTCAATCGCTTGTGGTCATGTATCAAAACATAGCAGTCTGATCCAAACGTCTTTAGTTTAATGATGTCCATTTTTCTTCCAAACCAAAGCTCGGCAGGACTCTTGCCTTCACATGAACTTGTTCCAGTCTGATTAATGGTGAACACAGCATAATTCACTGCTTCAGCCCATAGATTTTCGTTTAAATCACGTGCGTGTATAGCTGATCTGGCTGATTCTACAACGGTCCGCATCTCTCTTTCTATCCTCCCATTTTGTTGCGGGGTGTAAACATTTGATTTTGTATGAAATACACCAAGCTCGTTCAGCAGTCGTCTCGTGTCAGCATTTTTAATTTCTGTCCCATGGTCAGACCTTAAACACTTTACTTTTCTGTCGAATTGATTTTCTACCATTTTCATGAAAGCATTTAATTTTTCAGTTGCCTCATCTTTAGTTCTCAAGAAATAAACTGTTCGATAGTGAGAAAAATCATCCTTTAGCAAAAGAAAATATTTGGCTCCTCCCAATGAGTGCATATTCATTTCACATAAGTCAACATGGATCATGTCCAAAATATTTTCAGCAACCTTTGGATTTATTGGATGTGAAATTCGATGTTGCTTTCCATACACGCAACCTGTACAAACATTGTCATTCCAATCATCAACATATTTTATTTTATGCTTTTTCAAAATATTTCGGACGTACTTAATGTTTTGATGGGCAAGTCTTTCATGCCAAGTCTTAATTGAAACTGTCACCATGCACTTTTCATCTAGTTCCTGACGAAACATCATCTTAAACAAATTTCCATCACGCTCTGAAACAGCTACAATTGATGTTTGATCTGACGTCTTAAATAAAGATCCATTTGAATCAGCAGCCTGCGTATAACCTTTGTCCAGCATTTGAGTAACCGAAAAAAGGTTGAAGGTCATCCTTGGAACATAGAGAACGTTCTTGAGAATAATTTTGTACCACTCATTTCCATCAAAGGCTTCCAGCTTAACATCACCACTGCCGATGCCTTCTAATTTTGTTGCATCACCGATTATAACAACAGCAGGATCTTCAAATGCAACAAAGTCTATCAGCCAATCTCTTCGTGAAGTCATGTGTTGGGTTGCAGCACAGTCTTGATACCATAGTTCACTTCTGTCATGATTTGAATTAATTTTATCTACATTTGCAGTCGTAAGTCCAAGAGTTATGAATGCACGTCGGTTCAAATTTGTAGATACATCTTTGCTGTTACTCAGATTTTCTCTTGGACAGTCTTTGGCAAAGTGTCCTTTAGCATTACACTTGTTGCAAGAAAAATTCTTTTTACAGTAATCCAAATATTTTGAACATGGTCTGTTTCTGCAATATTTCTTGACATGCCCCTTCATACCGCACTTAAAGCATTCAACTGACGAAGATGAGTAACCAGACGATTGTGTTCTCGATGATTTGGAACTTTGCTTCGACATAAGAGCATTTTGGGCAAACGACTCATCGCATACTTTGGACTCAGTTAATCTGTCTTCTTCGAGTCTCAGGCGTTCGAACATTGTTGTCAGACTTTTGTCAACACCACTGACATTATCCCAAGCAGTACGAAAATGATGGAGTTTGGGTGGCAAAATACCCAAGATTCTGGTCATAATCCAGCTCTCTTTTATGTCTTCACCTTCGGCAGCTAGATCCTCGGCATATTGTTGGATTTGAATACAGTTTTCAATCGCTGATTTATTGCTATCGTATTTAAAATTAAAAAATTGTCTTTGCAGACCCTCAATAGTAAGATCTGACTTTTTACCATACAGTAATTCCAATTTACATAACATTTGATATGCTGTCTGACAATTTGAAATTTTAATAGCAATATTACTACTTACATTCAGTCCAATGAGAGTTTGTGCTTCAAGATCTTGTTTGACCCATGCTTGAACTGTAGCATTTGTGTCTATTCCTTCGGGTTTAACTTTCACTCCGGTTGCAACTGGAAACAGATCCTTCGATTTCAATGCAGAAAAAAACTACTCAGACTAGAGACGAGACAAGACGGTTGTAAAATAATTTAAAAAAAAAAATGTAAGAGACAGAACATAAAAGAGACAAACATAGAATTTTGACTTTACAAAGGAAAGGATGAACAATGTTACCAAATAAAAAAATAATTAATCTCAACAAAAAGTAAGAAAGTTTTAATCACAAATAAATACTTCCATTACTTCTACTTCTTTGGTGTGGTGAAGTTTCAACTTCAGTTCAGTGGTCGTGGTAAAAAAAAGTCATTGGAATAGCGTTTTATAAGTGCGATACTCGAATGCCAAGGATGTAACATCACCAGGGGCGTAATATTTACAAAAAAACATGTTTTTGCAAAAAGTCGCTAGAAAAGTAGCTAGAATTATTTAGCGACAAAAAATATTTTTTTGTCGCTAAACTTTTGAAAATTCCGCTATATATAGCGACAAAGTCGCTAAAACGGCAACACTGAGTGTGGTGTGTGCAATGAAATGCGAAGGGTTACACATGAAAAGCCAAAAAAGTCCCGTTGATTTTGTTGTTTTCTGTTTCCTGGGCTTTATTAGGAACTGGGCCTTATTTGGTTCAGGTCTAATGTTTCATTTAATCATTTTTTATTCATAACGCCCTATCACCGACCGGTGTGACAGTTCTGTCCAGGAGAATTTTTAGCTACACAGAGCTAAAAGCACCTTAACTTAAAATAGAAGAAAACCAATAAGATTTATTTATGGTTATTATCCAAGAAGAAAGTCTTATTTAAACAATACAGAAAATCTTGCTGAAATCTTGACATATAAGAAGGCCACATATATTTAAAAGATATCTCATAATTTTTATAAGAAAATCTTCTTGAAGCAATAAGAAAAACTTATTGTTTTTTGTGAATTTCAATAAATTTTACATATTACATATTTTAAAAAGATTTCCACCTACTTTCAATCATTTCATATTTACAATAAGTTTTCCATATGGATTCCAGCAGATTTCCACATGGTTTTAATTAGTTTTCCCTACTGTTTCCTACCAAAAGTGTTTTTTTTTATATTTTACTTTAATTTTTTTGTAATGAATACATTTTTTTTTCATGTTACAGTTCCTTATATAGCTATTTATTTTGTATTTTCCAAAATAATTAGATAATGTTACTTTTATAATTATGTAAAAACGTAATATTAATATTAATACATATGTAATAATAACATAAGTGTACATATTCACACATTCCTCATTTCCAATATTTTTTTTGCCGAATGACCGAATGAATGGAGGTCCATCTATAGAACTTAATTCAACAGTGGTACATGAATATGACGGGGTAGCTTTTCCAACCAAATATGATTGAAAATGCTCTGAGAAAGGCAAATTATATGTATGTAGGCATTAATGAAGTATTATTGTGCTAGCCTTAAAAAAGTTTCTTAACTAAATTTGAAACAAATGAAAATGTTTCACATTCAATTTGAAAGAAATTTTGCTCTAAAAATGTCCAGACTAGGTTGCTTCTTTGTGAATACTTAATTTTATAAACAGAACATCATTTTATAATTATATCAAGGCATTTTATAAATGAACAGTTTTTGTACCTTATCCCGTCACAAAAGACATAGAAGTCTTTGAGGTAGTGCAATTCCGGACCTACAACGACGACCCTGGGTTAAGGACTTTCTTTATTCTCCAAGCGTCGTCGGAAAAAGATCATTTGTTGATCTGACATGTATCTGTGTATATCCTTTCTTCAGTCGAGTAGTCTGAACTGCTGAAGTATTGAGTGCAACAGGAGAGACTTGATGCAGTCTCTAGAATCTGAAAAGAAGGTGAAATGAATAGTTATTAATTGTTGAGGTTTATTTTTATAAAAAAGACAAACCTTTTGAGATTGCATCCTTATGCAAAAGTTTAAGCATTTCTTTTGACGCTTTGTCTTTAATCACGCTTTCAAAATATAATACTATTTTTGAAATAAAACTGTCGTACTTTGTGAACATAAGACTCCCCTTACCCTGTCTCTTTTTTAATCAAACTTGAAATTTAATTCTCTTGCCAAAGTAGCCTGAGCTATCTACATTTGTGAATAATGTATCAACATCTTCTATTTTCATTTTGCTTAACACGTCGATGGAATTTAATCCATACATTTTAGGGAAAGCCAAAGTCGAGCTACTTAATCCCTAGGATTCATACATTCTTTGGGTTTCCTCAACGTCCTTTTCGTTCCACGAAATGCAAGGCAAACTTATACTTATCACTTCACTTGAGTTATTTCTTTCGCTTAGTAAGTTTTCAATGTCGTTCAGTGTCACAACTTCGCGAATCACTTTCCTTATCCATCATAAGGCTATAAATTATTTTTACTTTAAGAAAATTGAATGTCCGAACGGTCTGAAAGCATAAAACGAAATGCTTTTCCTATGAGTACAGTTATTACAAGAGTGACGTGATCGTCCCTTCGAAGTTTTATGTGGAGATCTTATTGTTCCTTATAGAAATCTTATTGTTTTAAGAAGATTTACTTATTAAACCGAAAAGTAATAAATTTGTCTTAATATTTAATAAAATACTGTTATTTGTAGCATTCATAGCCACATAATAGTTTCTGGGAAATAATAGCGAGATCTTATTGTTTTGATAAGATTTTCTTATTGGGTTTAAAGAAAATCATTTTAAGGTTTTCGAAAATTATAATAAGGTTTTCATATTATTTGGGCAACAATGCAATATGGAGATCTTATTGGTTTAAGAAGATTTTCTTATAGAGAGCTGTTACGACGAGAGAACTTATTGATTTAAGAGGATTTACTGATTAAACTAAAAAGTAATAAGTTTTTATTATTAAATTTTTCATAAGGAATTCTTATTGATTTAAGAAGATATCCATACTTTGGAATTTGAACATAAGACTGTATATGCTTGACTTATTGAAACTTCCCATCCATAAGAATTACTCATTATTTACATAGATTAATGTGATATTCTCCGCGAAAGGTATAAAAAAAACTCTTCAAAAAATCAATAAGATATTCCTCATAAGATCAATTAAAATTCTCTATGAAAATAGCATATTATTCACTCATTTTAATAAGATTTCTTAGTAAAACACCTTAATAAGGCAATCTTATTCATTTTAGCTGGTCTTTTTTAGCTCTGTGTACGACTATAAAATACGTAGGAACAAAAAATTGCCACATTAGATACAAATCTTTATGACAGGACGAAGTCTGTCGGGTCCGCTAGTAGACAAATAAAATTACTTAAGATAAACATAAAATCTAACTTTTCTTTACTTTTAGGATCTTTTTGTTTTTATTGTTCATTAAGTCTTTAAATTATAAATAATTTTCGTTTAACAAATATGTCAACACAATTATAATTCACTTTGTAAAAATTTAAACATCAAATTCGAACACACATTTTGCTATGCAATATTGTATCTCTAAAATCTTTTTAATATAAATAAATATATTATAATATATATAATGTATATATATATATATACCTATTTAATGCATATATATTTGGAACATTTCACAAACAAAATTTTCGTTTTCTTTTCTTCTTATATTATGTATATTTTCTATTCCAGTTTAGTTTAGTTTTTGTTTTTGTTTACGTTTATCATTTTTTATTTTAAATCTCGATTCAAATATTTTCGTTTTAGAAAACTACACTTTTAAATACAAATGTATTTAGTTTTTTTTTCTAATTTGCAACCAATTGTTAATAAATTAATATTTTTATTATTAATTTTCCGTTGTATCTGTTAACTTGTGTATGTTTATAAATTACTATTTTAATATATAATTTAATTTTAATTATAATAATTCAGTTGGGTTTGAAAGTGAATTTTTTATATTTTTGTTTTTGAAAATAAACAAGAGGAAACAAACATTACAGTATTGTTGTCTGTTTTTAGGGTTTTTGAGACATAAATTTGAATATTGCGTTTGTTTGAGAACTTAAGTAGTATTTTGTGTGTTTTCGTTTTTGAAACATATTGCTTTTGTTTTTTGTGTTTTTTTAACTTTATTTAATTAAGTACAAACAGTTTCACACATCTTGTTGTTTTTCATTTGTTTTTGTTTATGTTTATGTTTATGTTTTTCTTTTTTTTTAAATAAAAAGGCACTATAGTCATGATTAATACAAAAAAGAAAATATTTTTACGTAAAAAAATATATAAATTATTATTTTCTTCTGGTTTTCATTCATATACATATAAAATAAAAACTTAAAATATATGTTAATGATTTTTTTTTAGTTTAATATTTATAATTGGTGTTATTTTGCTTATTAGGTAATTGGTGTAATTGTTGTTGTTGTTTGTTATCTGCTGATGCTGATGCTGATGCCGATGCTGGAATTTCCTTATTTAAGCTTCGTTTATGTTGAGAGTAGTAACAGAAAATGCAAAATCCGTTTTGTGGTGTTGTGCATCAAATATTTGTTGGACTACGCGACACCGATGTGGAACGATAGGTGGTTCTGTTTCTGTTTCAACAAATAAAAGAAAAACAATTGTTATTAGATTATCTTTCTCATGTCATAAATTAAGATTTTACAATAAAGTAAAAACTAAGGTATTTACACAGGCCTTCTATTGAAGTACGGGTTAAGAAGGCCTGTGTTGCCTTCTACGCTCGCAGCAAAGCTTTCGGAAAAAAGTGGGGACTTCAGTCGAAGATGATTTTATGGACGTACACAGCCGTAGTACGTCCAATCTTAATATATGGTTCGATTGTGTAATGGCCTGCTCTTAGCAAAGCCTATAATATTAATAAGCTAAAGAAGGTTCAGAGAATAGCTTGCGTGGGCACCACAGGGATATGCGTAATTGCCCAACGGACGCCTTAAACGTTATTTTGGCTGAAGGAATCAAACAGCTGGTTGTCAAAACCTTATGGTCACAGCAAAACAACGAAATTGATTCCCTCATATATTATCACGGTAGACACTGACTACTGCACTCCTACTTTGAGCCTTAATAAGGGTTTTAAGGTGATTTTCCCATCCAGGAAAGATTGGGAGGATAACATCGTGTCGATAGGTTTCGACACAACCATCTTTACTGACGGCTCAAAGATGGAGTGCGAAGTTGGTTCTGGGATCTTTTCTGAGTCCCTAAATGTAGCTAATTCCTGACTTTGCTAACGGTTTTCAGGCTGAATTGCTGGCAATAAGGGAGGCATGTAAGATACTTAAACAAAACCCAAACAACCAAAACCGAAATGCGGCTATCTTTACACACAGTCAGGCTGCTGTCAAAGCCATTAACTCGGCCACATCCTCATCTCAGTTGGTTCAGCAATGTCGCGATGAGCTTGCGAGCCTTAATATTAACCTCGGTGTCACCCTGATCTTGGTTCCGGGCCATAGTGGTATCATGGGAAATGAACAGGCTGACGAGCTAGCCAAGCAAGGATCGACCCTTCATAGCTCTCTTGCAGAAATAGTTAACATTCCTCTTGTTGCTATGAAGGGTAAAATCTTTTCTATCTACCAAACTGAATCAAACCGAAGGTGGAGCAATTTACCCAACTGCATTATATCTAGGAAGATATGGCCCACCTACAATAAAACCCGTACAAACGATTTTCTATACAGGCCAAGGCAAGACATGGCCAGGATTGTTGCGGTTTGTACCGGACATTGGCTTATAGAAGTTCATGCAGAGAAGTTGAGTATCTCTTACAACACCTTTTGCCGTAGTTGTAGTGACCAAAGAGAAAGTGAAACGATAATCCATTTCCTATGCAAATGTCCTGCTTTGGCAAACAATAGAATGAAATACTTTGGAAAATCATTCTTTCACGAACTTGATGAGCTATCTGAGACAAAGATTAGAGACCTAATCTTTTTTCTCAACGCGACAAAATGGTTCTAACATAATCGCTATAAAGATTCTCTATACATCTTTCCCTTTCCATCACAGGTCAAACGAGTTTTTGGTATCAAAACGGCACACTACAGCGCTAATTGGATCTCAGTACTAACAGTACGTTTTCGAAATTGGGCTCAAGGTTAAATTGTTGGGCATTTCTAGAAGTACAGGTATTACGGTAAAATTGTTTAAGGGGAGGAATGCAGCTGGCTATTTTACTAGAGCATTGTTTATAACAATAACAATAAAATATTAGATTAGATAGATTTGTATTTACTTGCAATTATTTGAACAATATCCTTAACAATCTTTAAAGCAAGGTTTTGCCGTCTGCCTGATTGACAAAGTTTTAACTGTATTAAAGTTTTGTACTTAATTAAGTTGCAATTGTGTTTACTAAAAATTTTTATCTCTAATTCTGCTTCTATAAATAAGTGCTGTTTTGCAATATACCTATGAGCATTTTAGACACATCTAATTCATTTAAGAGAGCTAAATTTTCGATTTCTGATAAAAAGTCTCTACCAAGTACATTTCTTCTAGTTTCTCTCAGGACTGGACACCTTCCGACAAAATGAAAAATATCCTCTCGTTCAGCCATGTTGCAAATATCACATAGCAGTGGAAGATCTTGGCGATGTGGAACGTAATTTATGTTTAGCAGTTAACCTCTTAGAAGAAACATTTTGAAGATTTGTTTTAAAGTATTTATGTCCTGGAAGTAGTTTCTTTCATTAAGATTATAATTCAGCCTGCTATAGATCATCCGATAAAGTGAGCTGGTTGCCTGTTCTGTGAACACATTTCTAAAATTTTCATCCAGACGATTAATTACCTGGTACAGTGACGATTTCCATGTGCTCTGTTCACTGAGATTTAAAGTTACACCTATCTTCTGTTAGCCCAATCCACTCTTTCGTATTTTGATTTGTGTCTTCGAAAACTTTATATTTACTGCTATGCGCAATGTTTTTGTTATTAAAACATTCTTTCCATGCCACGTTAATCGTGGTTTTAGCCTTAAGAAGTTTTTCGTTGAGATGTTTTTCCATTTTGTGGGAAAAGAAGATTCGCCTTTTTTGGGATTGGCTGGACAAATTCGGTTTTCCAAATACTCGGAACGAGCCCAGAAGAATAGGATAGATTGAAAAACTTACGCAGTGGTTTTGCTTGAGTGGAAGAACACCTCTTCAGAATAATAGCGGAAATACCATCTGGGCCAGCGGATTTATGAATGCTGACATCTTAAGGAACTCTCGCCATAGTTCTAGTGCGAAAAAAGATTGATCCCATAGAATCATTTACACGTTCAAGAACTGGGGGAGCCATGACACTATCTTGTAAGGTGTAATTTTCTGTGAACTGCCTTGCACTGTTCGGTGAGATAAACCATGAGATCACCAGTGGACCTATTGCATCGAAAGCCATACTGCTTTCTTAAGCTGAAAATTGATCAACGTTTCAATGATTTTGGAACGAAAGGATGTAAGTGGAATTTTAAGATAGTTAGATGGTGAGGAGCATTCGCTTAGTTTTTAGAAGAAGGAAAGACAAATTTCTTTCATTACACTTTCTTGTTCCCCATTGTATAATGTTGTGTAGGTCGGAATTTAATGAGCTTGCCATATTTTTGAACAGCTAAACATTTAATAAGCTAAGAAGTAGCAGACAGGAGACAATTAATAAAAATACAGAACAATAGGATACATTAAAAAGCTAACGCAGGCATGAAAGAACAACTATTTAGATTAATAGCGGAGATATTGTCCGGACCAACTGATTTACGTAGGTTGAGATCTCTAAGGACTTACTCCACAGTTCGAGTACGCAAGAAGATTGTTCTCATAGAAATCATTAACGCGCTCAAGAACTGGGAAACCATGGCAGTATGAGGTATGGTGTAATTTGCGACGAACTGCCTAGCAAACAAGCTTTCTGAATTTAGATGACTAAAAGAGTGTTGTTAACAAGCGGAGGCACCGAAGAAGATGAACAAATTTGTATGTTTTTTACGAATGACCAAAAATTCTTACTGCTTTTGGGAAATTGCAGTTTTGTTTGACGTTATTTTTGGTCATACACAAAAATGTGGTCCTCTTACATGGTTCCTGGCTTGCTTAAAAACTTTTCTGCTTTCATCAATTGAGTTGACTCGAAGGCATCGGAAGCTCACCTCTTTCTTCTTGATAACCTTTTTGCAGCTCAGATCGGAAAAAGTTCCAGGATGAATCATGCTAATTATCATGTCTATACGTTTAGTTAAAAGTTCTAAAGAAAGTTATTGATATATTCTCAACTAATTTTCTCTTACTGCCAAACGCTTCTCTTTGGAGCTATTTCTCTAACTGGATTTGTTAAATACGGTAAATTAGGAGATACAAGACAATGGTCCAATGTAGATATCTAAAGTTTTCATTACATTGTTTCTGTATTTATTAGAGGAGAGAGACAAGTCAAGATTATTTTTACTCGGCATTTAACGTCCGATGTTTCAGTAGGCTTGTTAAGAGGCTGAGTATGATGGTAAAGCTCAGCAAAAATCTTGAAAAACGTTCCTGAGGGTGTTGTCTGGGCGAATGCAAAAGCCACGAAGAATTGTGTACATTGAAATGGCCCATAATAACAATTTCAAAGAACAGTAAGATCGGGCAAGTTACTTTACTCGAATTAGAGTAAACGACTGGAAAAATTTCATGATATTTATTAAATAGTTGACGAAAACATCGCAGACCGTGTTTATGCTGGAGATAGCATAGAGCAGGACGCCCCAAGAGGTTCGGTCACCAATGAGTTCTGTAACAAATAAAATTTCCCTCTTACTTTTTACCGTCAATAAGCTTGGAAACGCCAATATTTTTTACTGAGTATTCGAAGCTAGAGTGTTTCCTTAAAACTGAAAGTTTGTTCTAAAAATTCCACCGGGCAAGTCTTAGGAAAAATGTATGCATGAATAAAATTATTTAAATTTATAAAAAAAAAAAATTACTTACCTTGAGAAATTTCCGATATCACCACCAATCGGAGTCCTATAATCTCGTCTATAAGTTCCAATCATCGATGTCGAATTTTGTCCAATCGGATCGAGCAAAGACATTGTCCGATGATCATATGGCCTTAGAGTAGAACGTCTACCAACCGTTGCATATCCATCGACATTATGATTGGCCATCACACTCCCCGTACCTGGAACACTGCCGTTTAAATTGTACGAGGATCTTCGTTTTGGATTATAAGTACTATAAAATGATGCGGGCTGAATTTTCGACGAGGAACCATTTTGCTCATAAGTACTTGTTGGTTTGGTGGTTCGTGTTAGGGAGCTTCCTAGATAATCATTATCTGTGGTGGTGGTATAACGCTTCGAAATGAAGCTAGGTGAAGACGTTGAGTGCAGATTTTCAAATCTTCTCGATGACTTTGTTGTGTCGGATGATGATGTATTTGCTGTGGTTGATCTATAAACAGGTGGCTTAAGTTCGCTTCCGGCTGGACTTAGTTTAAGAGGTCTGAAGAATTCCTTTGTGATATCAGGTGAAGGTTGTCGGTCGGTTGATTGTTTGGGTTTGCTAGTAGATTCCCGATAGTAATCACGAGCTCCTGGCCCAACAATCGTGCTCTGACGCTTTGGGCGTTTCTCATTGAACCTACTGTAGAAACTTCGTCGCTTTATGCGATCAATGACACTCTCGTTTCCATCGGACGGGTGTGTTGGCGACGAGTAGTGAGATGTCCTCGATAGACGGGACACAGTTGGTGATGGGGTGGCTAACATGTAGTTGTCTTCTGAACATACCGACCAATTGTCGAAACAGAGCTCAGGTTCATCCGTAGGCGATAGGAACGTACTCGTTGAAGCGCAATCATCTTGATAGCTCCTCGAGTCCGAGGAGTAATTTGTGGCATTGTCATTTTGAGGGGTGTAAATGTGGTTGCGGTTAATTTCGTTAGATGATATCCTTATGTTGTTGTTGTTACATGCGTTGTTATCGTTGTATGATGCATTATGGACGGTATTGCCATTGATCGTTGAGTTTTGACGCATTGCCGAGGCAAGGTTATTGTCAATCTTATCGAGCTTGGTAAAGTCCAGAACTAAAGTTTTCCGTTTGTCTTTAATGTTATCTTTTGTGACTTTGGCAGTTTGTTGCTGTTCCTCTTTCTCGAGGGTTTTGGGAACATTTTTGTTGGGTTCTTGGTCTTGTTGCTTGCAGTCAGGGCATACATCGGTCAGAGGTTCCTTTTTCTTTGTTAAGATGTGCACCTGTGGTTGATAGCCATTCTGATCTTCTGATTTACTCACCAAAATGACATTGTTTGAATTCTTTGTAACCTTTGAGAGAAAACCACTTGACTTGGGACGATCACGGTTCTGGTAGATCGGTGATTCAGATTTGTGCAGTTGTCTTTCAATGTTGCTCGTCGAACGCGTACTGCGAACTTTTCTATCACCACCGCCATCTTTTTCGAATCTCTTGAAGAGACCTAGAACTCGATTGACAGCACATTTGTTGAATGTCCCGGGCATTTCTTCAACACTCACAGCCCTCTTGATGAGATTCGATTCGGTTAGGACCGGAGTTCGGGGTACAGAACGATCACGAAGCGATCTTATCATCGCGTCGATTCTCGAACGACGGGTTTCTGTCTTTGTGGGTTTTTCATCAGTCTTTTCATCATTCTTCTCGCTCTGGCTACACTCTCCGGTGGATTTAGCTTTCTTCTTCTTCAGTAGGGTTATCTTCTCTTTTGGCACTTCATCTGGAGTCGTTAAGTTCAAGGCATTAGCACTGGTTGTTACCTTGGTGGCGACCTTTTTCTGACTCTTGGCTGAATCTCGGAGCTTCTCGAACTTCTGGCCGATCGCATAGAGTAGACCTTTGCCGACTTTTTTCTCGGGAGATTTGTCCTTAAGTCCCATCAACTCGGAAGAAATACCATCTGCTGTTTTAGAGTCAGGATCTGCAGGTATCTTTGGCGTGAGTGTGGGGCTAGTGATTTTGGATTTTCTTGTAACTTTGACAACTCTCTTAATCGTCGTTGTTGTAGGCTTGTTTTCAATCGGCGATGACGAATCACTACTTTTGGCAATTATAGACTTTTCTTCAGATACGCTTGAGCGCTTAGGAATTTGTTTGATTGTTGAATCCTTTTCTGGGGGACTAGAAAGTATTCGCTTGATGTCTTTGGGGGGAGTCAATTTTGAGGCGGGATAGCTCTTTGGTCTTATCAATTTAGGCTCGCTACGACCCTCTGGCGATGTGTCAATATTGGCAGTCTTAACTTGTGGAATTTTCGATTCGATTGTAGAATTATCGTTATTTTCAGTAACATTCGGGTCAGAAGAAGACTTTTCGCCTTCTTTGGTGGGGAAGGATTTGGGACGCTTAAGTTTAGATTCTCGTTTTGGTTTCTCCAGATCAGACTTTGAAGTGGATGACTCAGTTTGTAGTGCTCTAGTCTTTTCTTCTCCTCCTTTGGTTTCAGTACGTTTAATGACTTTTTTAACCTTTTTCACAACAGTTGTCTTAATTTCTTTATCCGCACCGAGTGCGGGAGCGGACGCTGGCCCTGCCGCCTCACCAGCGCTTGAATCAATGAGTTTTTCTTTGGGTTTGATTTTTCTTATTTTCTTTACGGTAACCTTCTCGGATGTGACTTCACGGGAGGCAGTATTATTTGAAGTTTCTTCTGTTTTATCTTTTCGTGTCTTTGCAGAGGATAGAGCTTGCAGCTCTTCCAAGATCTTCGAGGCAATTTCCTCTTTTTGAAGGGCGTTATCCGGTAAATCTCTCGACTTAGAGCGAAGATGAGTGCGGATGGGGGCTTCTTTTGGCTCACCGTATATCTCAAGGCTTTTGTTACGAACATGACGCACTGGATTTGGTTCTGGTATTCTTTCAACTTCACCAAGTGTCGGATCGAGTTCCATGCTCTGGCTCAATCTGTCTCGGCTAGATTCACGGCTCTTTTCTTTGATTTCTCTTAACATACTGTGAGTCTCACGTTCTCGTGGCTTCTTCTCGATGCTCGAGCGATTTTCGTCCATCATATTTGCACCGGAAGATTCTTGCCGGAGGTACCTGGCATATCGGCGATGACTGGAAAGAGTCCCTTGGCTCTCTGAAGTCGGCGACATGCACTCTCCCACCGAACGATTGTTGAACTCTTTTGTGGGGCTTAAACAGCTCTCACGAGGCGATATACTTTCGTAACGTTTGTAGGGGGATATTGAGGAACTCTCTGAATCTCGTCCTTTAGTTAGATATGGCGAGTAGTATTTGTATTTTTCGCTTACGTCACTTGAATACGATGAGCATAGTGATTTGCTGGTGTCATCAGATACCCGACACACGCTGTGGCTTCTGTTTTTCAGGTCTTGAACGTTCTCATAGTCTGAACGACCCCTGCTCAAACTCCGCCTGTAGATCAGGCTGTGGCTTCGGTCGGAACCTTCTTCACGGGAACTATCACTTAGCTTGAGGAAGTTCGATTTTGAGTCGTTATTATTGTTATTGGATTTGTTATCCACCTCCGATCTCATTTCAGCTGGGATAAATCTGTCCGATTCTACGGTAGTCATATTTCTGCCACCACTTTGACTCCTTTTGTAAACTCGAACAGTAGGAACATGTGTGCTATTTTGCATAGATAAAGTACGGGATAACTTTCGGGCTTGGGTTGGTGGTAATTTGGCAAGAAGTTGTTCTTGGAAACATTTTGGTAGACCGGGTGTTATGCTCGAGAGCGTTTCTAAGTCTTTTTTACTCAAACGCAAACGAGATAGATCTAAGTCGGCAAGATCAAGTGGTTCATCGGCGATGGCAGATGCTGTTGGTATAGAGGAGGCAGTATCTTTGTTTTCAACTATTTTCGGACTCTTTTTTTTGTTTCCTGAAAGAAAATCATTAGGTTCGAAATAATTCGCAATCAGTTTAAGCATGTTTTTAAGTTATAATTGACTTGATAGATCATTATAATATATTAATCAATTATTAATTTTAACTTACCGTTTTAAAATGAACATTTTGTTTAATTATCGATTTTGAAACTTTACCTTTTTACCTTATTCTTCCAAGTAGTAGGTATGTAGGTAGCCAGGTAGGTGTTCAAGAAAATTATAGTATTCTTAGACATCATCAAAATTACTCAACATGCAATCCTTTGTCCTTCCTTTCTTTTATTTTGTTGTTAATTTTAAACCCATGTTTTAACTTACTTCTGGGTCACACATAAGTATTACATAATGTACATATAATTGTTCTGTATTTGCAAAGGTGTACTAAACTTCACAGTTCACGGACGAAGGAAAATCTGAATTTAAAAAGCTGTAGCGAGTTCCTAACATAAATGGTTTCTGTTCGCAAGAAGCTAAGTTTAAAGGTTTACAAAAATTTAATTATTGGAAAGCTAGAAACACGTATCATCAAAGCTATTTGCAGGACCGACAGGTCTTTTATGAGCTCGAATATTTGAAAAATGCACCAATAGAAATAGGAACATTTGTGTGACCTTATATTAAATAGTACTACTAGGCTAAAAGTTATGAATTCGTAACTCAAAAAATAATATTTTTTTTAATCAACAGTTAGGTTAAATATCCCGAAATGCTTTAAGGGCAAATTTTTCTAGAATTTTTTTTTTTTTAAATCATTTTTTTTGTATCTTAAATTGTTCCCTAGGATCTCAAAAGATTTTAAACGGGACAAACTTTTTAGTACTCGGTTTTCGATTCTTTGTATGATCATGATTTTTACTTTTCAAAACTTCAAACGCGTTTACCTAAAAACTACCTTTCTACCGGCCTCATTACTCTGACAACTTTCAACCGTTTGACTTGAAATTTGGAATACATCCTTGAAAATACATTTTTCGTGGAAGTACCTAGGATTTGTATTGCGTAGTTCATTTATAATACTCAGCCCTATAACGAATTCCATCGAACTCGGGAACTTTTACAAATCCTGAAATAAAACTATTGTCAAATATTTTTGGGCAATCAATGATGTGTTTGATAAAACCCCATATTTGTAATTCCAATACATTTTGCAGTAAAAAAAAACAACCACAAAATCCCTTGTTTTGACTGCGGATTTTGAAAATATTTTTAACTTATATTTACCTCAGCCACTTCCCAGAAATGTGCCACACAAAAAAAAAATCTTACGCCGACACTTCTTCACTTTTGAAGAAAAATACATCAAAATTATCGCTCTTATGTCGGAATTATGACTTTGTTCGTCTTCGATAGCCCCTAATAAGTCTTAAGCAAGTAGAGGACGACCTTTCATTTCCACATTATCTAAGTATTTTTTACTTTCTTGCAATATATTATTTAATTTTATAGTTGTTGTGAATGAAAACAATTTGATCTTTAAATAAAGGATCTCACTTGGTCACTGGTCTCAGAAGAATCAAAATACCCTTTGTTCTTATCTCTTGAAAAAGTATGGACTTCTTACATTTACAAAATATATAACCCATATATTATGTAAATAGAAGTTTAAATGGGCGGGAAGTAGGTACCAAGAGGGATGTAACTTATCAAGAATTAGTATTAACTAAGGAATTAAGTCTTCTTTAAAAATGTTTGAATAAGGGATTAAATTGACTGAGTTTCACTGATTGACAAATTTCCATATAATAAACCAAAAACCATATGCAACCAAATAGAAATTGTAAGCAGATAGCGTGGTTTAAATTGAAAGTTTTATTTTTAATTAATAAATATAATCTTAAGGTAATCTAAGGTAAGTTAATAAAATTAAGGAGAGGAGGAAACAAAAAAATTTGATAAATTTATGGGATTTTCCGTATTCATGAGAGCAAAAGTAAAGTTGTTCAATGTTATTCAAGTTGAAGACCAAAAAGTGTTTTGACACTAGGTTTACTGAGGATGCAATCAAGTCGAGAAAAAAACCCTACGAAACTTATACTCGAGGTTTGGCGACAAAATGACCAAAAGTGATCGCTTTGAAATCACTAATTGTGCGTTGTTAAATAAAACCCTAATACTCCCTAAAATTCCTTCTTCCTGGTTCAATTAGAATTCGTCAATACGTTCTCCAAAAAGAGGTTTGTCAATTTTTAAATTTAAGTCAAATAATATTGTTGTCATTTTTAAAATTATAGTTAAATAATTTAAAATACTTCGTCTAGCTGTATTTCAATGTCTTGACATGAAGCGTTAGCTTTCGTCTCATTAATATTAAATATACGCCAGAAAATAAATAAAACCTTTCCTAATTTACTACCCTCTGACCACAAAATTAAAAAGTCCAAATCCAGATATTAGAACTGCAAGGGAATCCTTTGGGAATGTAATTTACAAAGCTTAATAAATCATATTGTCAAGCGTATGTACATAATATATGTTTAGCTCAAAAAGACAAAGAAGTGTTAAATTCTGTTGATGGATTGAAAACAGGTTTAAAGAAATATTCCTGATAATTAGTTGGGGCTTTAATGGTGCTCACCAAAATTAATACAAACAAAAGTTTTCATCAGTTGATAATTTCAATAAAAATATTTTTAGGCTTTCGATGGTTCCAAGCCAGATTTTTTTATTGCAAGAAAAAGCGAACAAAATATTGTGTCAAATTCCAGATCCATCATCAACAAGGTACTGCAGGTCTATTAAATTGAGTTTTGCAAAAGAATCAATTCAACAGCTAACCAATATCATTTGGCTTTTGAGATAAATCCGGATAGCTTTCATATCATAGTTTTCTTACAAACTATTATCAGTAGCACAATATGTACCGCTCTGTCATCTGTAGCACCATCACAAACCTGTTATATTTGCAATGCAAAACCTTCCGAAACCATATTGGCCGCCATTGAATTTCACAATTACACTGGTCTTTTGCATAAACGAAACAATACTTTTTAAAATGTCCTGAACATGAATTTCGCCTTTGAATTGAATGAAAAATCACATCAGGATTTTAAAAATAAACCTCTTTAAAAAAATGCTTAAGATAACCAAAAAACGGTGTTTTTAAGTTTTTTTTTAAATAGTGTAATAATTTTGCAAAGTAGTCTTCTAGATACAAATTAAATCATTTTAGTATCTTAGTTATGAGCATTAATTTGACTCTATATGAAATTTCAAGCAAACCCTGAATTTAATTTTAAAAATGAGTTTTGGAGTTAATTTTTAGTGCTAAGTGCTTTTTCTAACCTTGGTTTTATTTATCTTTTCAAGTTTAAACGTTATTTTTATAGTTTAGAGACGACGCAGACGGGTTCTTTGTAGGAACAAAAATTACTTTCAATCCGTTTTACTTTTTTCTGTGTTTAGTTAAGATTAATTTAAGAAACGTGATGTTTTACGTAACAGCTTTTAAAGATTTTTTGAACATTTTGTGATATACAGCTGTGCGCAATAACATAGTAGTTTTTTCCAAATATATTCAATTTGAAAACAAATCGATTTTGTTTAATTTATTTTAATTTTTTGTTTTCATTTTATAAACAATTATTTTTCGTTAATATTATTCCAATAAAATAGTGACTCAAAACACACAAAGAGAAAACCAAAGTAATAGTTTTAAGATAAAAACAATTACCTGCTCAGTCTCTCAACCTAAATCTAGTATAGAATCTATGATAAGATATCAAAGGGGAGGTTTGGAAGGAAAAATCGAAAATACCAATGAGCTATCAATAGCGGATCCAGGGGTGGGGGGTCGTAGGGGTTATGATAATAGGGGAAGATAATTTGTTTGTTTTTCTTCTAAGGAATTCCCTTTAATTAAAAATGAATCGTATTGCGTTAATGGACATGACGCTTATTACATTTTGAATTATTAATTTTTTGTATATAAAAACAAAATTTGTATTTTACTTCCTTAAACTTTGTGGCTAAAAGTACTACTTTTAACTGAAGACTGGACCAAGAACATAATATGTTTGCTGTCAAAAACGACTCAAATTTTTGTTTACACTCATTTAAAATTAAAAAAAAAAAATAGCCATCCTTTAAATTATTTTCATAAAATTTGTTTCTAAAAAAAAGAGCATATATTCAGGTTCTTAAGAAGAAACATTGAATAAGAAATGGTCAATTTAAAAATATGAATTTTTTTCAAAACTTTCTCTAATTATCTTTTATTAATTTAGAAAACCTTATTTTGGTATTGCTCTAGAAGGGTACGCATCATAAAACCTTCAATTTTGTTAAGGTTTCTCAAGAACTAATGGACCGATTTCAATAATATTCTTTTTCTGTGCAAGCTCTCGTCGATGATCTAGTGAATAGATTGATGATGATTTTTGATGATCAAAAATGTCTTCTTTTTTTTTGATTTTTATAAAATATTAATTTTGTTTGAAAAACTCAATATAGAAATTTAAGAAAGAAAAAAAAAATAAGTTACATTTTTAAATCTTAAAATATAGGAAATATTTTTAAACAAACTTTTATGTCTTTCAAAATTGATTTTCTGTAAATACAAAAAATCTTAAAAGATCTTCAGAAATTAAATCAATCTACTTTTGAAGTGAATTTTTTTTGGATGCTCTAGAACTGAGATTTAAACACGAATTTCAACAATATAAATGTCCCAAAAACAGCAAAAGTAAGACTTTTGTTAAACTAATGGCTAATTAAAAAACATAATAAACGTATTATATTTATTGACGTAAAAGCTTTGAATTTCTTGAGATTTAAAGTAAAAACAGATTCTGAAACGTGTAATTTTTGAATGGCACACAAACGTTTCTTTCCAACTTATTTGTTTTAATTTAATTTTGTAGAGAAATAATGTACTTTAATTCACCTGTATCCTCAAATTCAAGAACCAAGCATTTTTTTTTTTTTTTTTTTTTTTTAATAATTTGCAGGCACTCAAGGGGTTATTAGTACCCTTTATATGTTTATATTTAAACACAGTGCGAGCATTAGGAAAATAGGGAAGGATTACAAAGGAGATACCGGTGCACATTGGTCTTAAAGTTCTGAACATCAAAATGGGAGGGAAAAACAGCATTCCACATTCTCGATGTGCGATTTAAGAAAGAATCTCTATACTTGACAGTACGCCCGAAATTGAGCTCAAGGGTAAACTGATGAGCATTCCTGGAAGTGCGAGTATTACGGCTGAATCGTTTAAGGTGATCTGTGATACACATACCAAGTACTGACAGTTGATTAGTTTCTTGGATGCAAGTGCCACTCATAGATGGTGGCATCGGGGGTATGTTACGCTTTAACGACAGGAGACAGCATTGAGTTTTCGAAGCATTAAATTCTACACGGTTTTTGATTCCCCATTGTACAATGCTGTCAAGATCAGAATTTAATGAGCTTATCATACGCTGCCGTTGAAGTTCCACATCCGAAGGACAAGGATGTGAATCTATAAACGAGTATGAGAAGCTGAGTGTATTGTCGTCGGCGAAACAGGTTAATGGATTAGAAGTGGCAGACATAAGATCATTTATGAATATAAGAAAGAGTGTCGGAGACAAAACGGAGCCCTGGGGAACACCAGCATTTATTTTATGAATTTCAGATTTGTAACCATCCAATACAACTTGTATTGAACGGTTAGAAAGGTAATTTCTAATCCAACGAAAAAGAGATTCATCAATACCAAAAGCACGCATTTTCGATAAGAGAGCTTGGTGCCAAACTCTATCAAATGCTTTTGAAATATCAAGTGCAATAATCTTACTTTCTCCAAAACGATGTAAAGATTTGTTCCACTGTTCGGTGAGATGGACCATGAGATCACCAGTGGACCTATTGCTACGAAAACCATACTGTCGGTCATTAAGAAGCTTCCGTTCTTCGAGATATTTCTTGAGCTGATAATTAATCAGCGTTTCCATGACCTTGGAAAGAAGGGACGTGAGTGCTATTGGACGATAGTTAGAGGGAGAGGAGGATTCGCCTTTTTTAGGGACAGGCTGGACAAATGCTATTTTCCATCCGCTTGGAAAAAGACCTGTAGAGTAGGAAAGATGGAAAAGTTTACGCAGTGGTTTTGCCAGCGATGAAGAACACCTCTTCAGAACAATTGGGGAGATACTATCCGGGCCAGCGGATTTGTGTATGTCAAGGTCTTTCAGTACTCTTGCAACTGCACGAGTGCGAAAGAAGATTCGTCCCATTGAATCATTTACGCTCTCAAGAACAGGAGGACTCATGACACTTTCCGGTAGCGTCGAATTAATAGCAAACTGTGCTGCAAGCAAATTGGCTTTATCAATCGAGCTTACATAGAGAGAGTCATTGTGGACGAGCGTTGGAACCGAGGATGAGGTGGTGTTTCGTACGTTTTTTAGAAATGACCAGAAATTTTTACTACTTTTGGGACATTGTAGTATTTTTTGCCTTAATTTCTGATCATGCAAAAATTTGGTTCGACGAATATGACCATTACGTGTCTTTCTAGCTTGTTTGAACTTATTCCGGTTTTCCTCAGTCGGGTTGGCTTTGTAACAACGGAAACTTACATCTCTGATCCTAATAACCTCTTTCCAGCTCGAATCAAACCATGAGTTCTCTTTGGGTTTGATAGATTTTACCCTGTTCGGGATAAAATTTCTCATTCCGCAAAGAATTAAATTTGTAACCATATCTGCGCTGGAATCCACGTCACTATCGAGGAAGCATAGTGACCAGTTAAAGTTCCTGAAGAATTCATTGAGACCGTCCCAGTTGGCTTTCTCATATTGCCAAACGGTTCTCATAGGAGTTTTTTCTTTAACTGGGTTTTTTCGACATGAGAATTTTGCAGATATATTTTTCTTTCTACAATTTGTAAGTTTTGTTGACTACTTTAAGGTCAAAATACGAGTAAGCAGACTGATAGCGATAGTAATAATAGACTCCCGAAAATTGAGTCCGAAAAAACTACGTCAAAAAAAGCCCGACAGTTTTTCATATCTTGAATTATTGTAGCGTTCTTGGCATTAATAGAAATCAAGAAAAGTATATTTTATTTTTCGAAAAAAAGCTACGTTGCAAAACAATTTCTTACATTTCTGCGTGTAAACTATTGTGTTTTAGATATGGCATATTTAGAAAACTGTTTGAATCTTGAGATGCTTTCATATGTAGGGAGTCACCCAAATTAAATAGTTAGACCATACCTTGCTGGACAACAGTGTTCTAAGATAATTTGATATCTAAAGTATCAAATGAGCAATTAAAATCTGTAAATTACTCGTATATAAAGGGTGATTCGATAGCTATTATCTTTTTGGAAACACTGCCACTGGTTTAAACATCTTCAGCTTGGTCTACAATTTAACTATGAATCGTCTTACAAACGAACATCGCTTGCAAATTATTGAATTTTATTATCAAAATGTGTGCCCTGTTAAGAAAGTTCATCGCGCTTCTTCCATTTTATGGTCAGTTTAATCGACCCACTGAAGCGGCTTTTCGGGTTATTGTGACTAAATTTCCCAGCAAATTTACACTGTTGGACATAAAATCACCAACAAGCTTACGTAGAGTACGATCTGAAGAAAATATCGCAGCTGTAGGGGCCATTGTTAATGATGACCATCAATTATCGATTAGTCGCCGTTCGCAGCAATTGTGCCTCTGTTACCCAAGAACGTGCAAAAGTGTGCGGAAGGATTTAGGTGCGATGCTTTTCAAAATACAACTGGTGCAAGAATTGGTGCCAAACGACCTACTGCAACGTAAATATTTAGGTGAAAGAGCGCTTGGAAAGTTGGCCAAAGATCATTGGACCCAAAATGCAAGAGCTTGACTTGCATGGCATGTGGTTTCAAGAAGACGGTGCCACATGCCACACATCACGCTTAACAATGGACTTATTAAGAGGCGAGTTCGGTGAACATTTTATTTCACGTTCGGGACCGGTCAATTGGCTGCCTGCATCGTGCGATTTAACGCCTTTAGACTTTTTTTTGTAGGGCTATGTCAAAGCTCATGTCTTCAATTGACGCATTGAAAGACAATATTGAAGCATTTATTCGTGAGATACCGGCCGAAATGTTGGAAAGAGTACCTTTGCTAAAATTGGACTAAGCGGATGGACAATTTGAGGCGCAGTCGAGGTCAACATTTGCATAAAATAATCTTCAAACATTAAATTATACGGACCGTACTATCGATTCAAATAAAGATTTCATGCATTTGTCTGTATTTTATGTGTTTCTTTTGGAAAACTTTTATATAGCTTTTAAAAAATCACCCTTTACAATAAATATTTCAACTGAACATTGAAGAAAAGGTTTATAGATTCGAAAAACCATCACGAATTGTATCTAAATAAATCTACTTCATGAATTTCGAAAGCCACAACATTTTAATTTTAAAAGTTATATCTTAAAAATCTAATATGAAGTCGAAATAAAATTAAAACTATCAAAAATTATGGAAAAGTACCATTGGATTGCCAGGAGGAACAAAACCTTGTCGACCAGTGTTTAATTGTTAAAATTTACTTCATATCAGTTCCCTTTGGCGGAGAACAGAATACGACTGATTAGTTCAATATATATTTTGTATGTTCTCAAATGCTACAAATATTATTTTGTTTATGTTTCCAAACTATACTTACCCCAAAAAATAATTAAAACTAATTAATCAATCACAAATCACATTCTTGCAAATAAATTAAATTAATTCCAAAAAATAATTAAGAAAGAAACTTAACATAAAATTAAAAAATAAAAACAAAAAACATACCAGACGACATCTAATGTAAATTAGTTGTTTATTTTTGTTTTATTTATAAATTGTAAACTTTATTTAATTAAAAAAAAATTATAATAAATAACAAAATTAATAACAACAAAATGAACTCACGTGCTAAGAAATTTTGTAACTGCTCATAGTAGAAGCAAAATTTTCTCGTGGTGAATGTTAAAGAGTGGCCGTTAGTATAATATTTATTTAGTATTATTGTGAAATTTTAATAACTATTTATTTTTGTTTTTTTTTTTTAATATTTTGTTCGTGTGGTTTCGAACATACAAAATTATTATTTTTTTTAAATACATTAACAATGTAGTTTTGTTTTTAAATTAGTCAAAAAATTGAAGAAAAACAATAAAAACTGCAAATATAATAAAGTATATCCTTGGTGTGGTACATAATATTGTTTAAACTTTATTGTTTAACTTTATGTTGGACGTGTGTTGTAGTTTTTTTTAAAGAAGGGGTCTGTGATATTTGAGCATGCGATTTTGGGACACGCGTTACCCCACTGCAAGCAAAAAATTATGTATAAACAAAAGAAATACATGACAAGCAGCAATAAAAAAATATGTTGTTAAACTTTTTAAGAACAAATCAATAAAACAAAATAAAATAATTAAAAAATAAGTATTATTTTTAGTATTAGAAAACAAACTTTAAGGTCTTTTTGGAAGAAAATATATAAACATTAATTAAAAAACGTTTGATTTAATTTTTGAACAAACAAAAAAATTAATTGTCTTGATATTTATGATGAAAAACAAATTCGTATTCAAAGTTTTGGACATTTTTTTTTTTAATTTCTTCTCTTTATTATTTATTTATAAAAATAATTTCAATTTTGCTGTTTTTTTTCTTTTCTTCTCAGAAGTTCTACGAAACATATAATACAAAATTTTTGTGACTAGAATTATATCATTTTTTAAAAAAGGCCCAGAACTCTAAACGAATATCAAAAACAATTCCTTGGCAAATTAGTAGAAACAAATTGAATTCTTTGGAAAAGAAAAATTAATTAAGGAAAATAAACAATAAACATTTGTACATGCTCATTTTTAGTTTGTTGAAAGATTTGTTTAATGTTTGTGTGTGTAACGTGTTAAATGATGTTAGTTTAGTTTGTTTAAAGAAAGAGGGCTCTGAAGTTATGTTTTTTTTAATTTTAAATATTATTTTTTTCTGTTTATAAATTAACAATTGAATAAAATATATATGTATGTATGTATGTACAAAAAAAACAACAAAACATCAAATAAATTGTTAAGATTTATATCTTCGTTTATTTTATTCGTCAAATTTTTCGAGAAACAATTCTTTTATTTTTTGTTTTAAATTTAATTGATTTAAAATGTAAATAAATAAATTCAATGATGACAATAACCTAAAATGTTATTTTAACAAATTATGTTCTTTATTTTTTAAAATTGATATCGGTCTTAATCAAAACTTTGAATACGAAAGAAAATTATTATTGTATGATAAGAGTACAAAATGTAATATAACATCGGACAAAAATTATTTAAATTAATATAATATAATAAAAAGAGTTAACATTTAAACAAAATTTTACTAAACATATTTTTTGAAATGTTCGATTAAATTGCCATTTAGAAATTTATTTTAATGATGAACATTTGCTAGTTTTGTATTTTATAAAAATTAAAGGAAAGAAAATGTGCATGGATAATATTTTGTTTTTGTTTTTCTATAAAATTCAATAAAACATTTAAACATTAAACAATATAATATAGATATATGTATGTAGTTGCGGAAAAGATAAATTTTTTTGTTTGTCTGATTCTTTTTTTAATTTTTTTTTAAATCACTACGCTTGCTTTTGTGTTAATTATTTTATTTTATTTTTTTTTCTAGAGTTGTTTATGATTTTGAAGACGAAAAAAAAAAGAAAAATAGAAAATAAATAATAATAAAAAAGCATTTTAAAAAAAATAAATCTCAAAAGGAAAATCATTAATATCAATCCTAAATTTGTTAATAAATATTTAAGTAGTAGTAAATTTACGTTTAGAATAATGAAACGTTTCAACAACAGCACTAATTTCTTATTCTTTTTTTTTTGTTTTTTTTATTGATCGAGAAATTTGCTCTTTAATCTGTGATATTCACCTCTAGGCAATGTTGCGCCAGTTCGAGAAAACATTGATTCCATATCGTTACCCAGATCTCGAGACATACTATGACGCCATGGTGCTCCGACGTTACTTGGGCCAGTTAATCGACTGAAAGATATACAAATGTTTTAAAGTTTATTACAAAAATAACAACAAAAAAGGAATTAGAGTAAACAAAAAAAAACGGTTTTACACTAACATATATACTTCTGACTAGCAGTTTAATACTTACAATTTCAAACGCTTAAATTAAGTTTAAGAGGCATGATTTTAGCTATTTTATTTCAATGGTTTTAAGCAATTTTAAACTGTGTGCATTGGTTTTGAATTCTTGAATGCTTCAATGAGAGCTAAAAACAGATTGTGGTAAAGAATTTAACATTCGCGTAGTACGGCTAAAGAACGATTATCTGCATAGCACAGTACAACCAAAATTGGATTCAAGGGTAAGCTGATAGGCATTTTTAGAAGCCCAAGTATAACGGCTGAACTGTTTAATAATAAAAGTTAAAATAATGTTGAAAAATATGAAGCTAGAAACTTAACGACTTTGTTCGAGTGGCGTAAGAGGCTGAAGAAAGTTTTATACTCAAGTTTTTGACGTTATAGGTTAGAAGGATCGAAAAACGTCTTAAATTGTATTAGAAAACTCAAACATCTTAGGGCATTTTTGGCGAAACAAGAGTTGTTTGGTGAGAATATGGAGATGTTCAGCTTCGTTAATGTATGTGCCAGCCATGCATAATGGCAAGTGGGGTATATCTGCTTCAAGAATTCAAAACAGCATTTCGTATTCCATATTGTACAAATGTACAATGCTTTGTAAGTCGGAATTTAATTAGCTTAGCATATTTAGTCCTTGTAGTTCCACATCCCAAGAAGATGGAAGTTAAGAGTACTATTCTCAGCGCAACTATTAATTGAGGAGGTCAATAAAAAAAAAATAAGAGAAAGTTTCGAAATACCGAAAGCACGCATTTTGAAAAACAGAGCAAGAAGCTAAACTTTATCAATTGCCTCTGAAATGTCAAGTACAATAACCTTACTTTCTCCCAAAACGATATAAAGATGTGATCCACTGCATGATCCATAAGTGCACCTATTTTCGGTCATTAAGAAGATTTCGTTCCTTAAGACATTTCTCAAGCTGTTGATTTATTAGCGTTTCCATGACTTTGGAAAGAAGGGACTTTAGTCTATAATTATTTGAGCTCGAGAAAGATTCGCTTTTTTTTAATCTTGGGTGAACAAATGCAGTTTTCCAACTATTAGGGACGATTTCAGAGAATAGGATAAAAGATTACGCAGGCATGGGAGAACACCTTCTCAAAATAATAGCGGGCATTTCGTCAGGACCAGGGTATTTATGCATCTTGAAATATCTGAGGACTTTCTCCAGATTTCGTGTAGAAAAGAAGACTTATCTCGTAGAATCATTAATGCGCTCAAGAACTGGGAGAACCATGACATTATCAGGTTAGGTGTAATTTGCAGCGAACTGGCCTATAAATAAGCTTTCACAATTGACCTAACTTCTGAAAAGTCATTGACAAAAAGCGCATGCACAGAAAAACAGGAAGAATTGCTCATGGTTTTTACGGATGATCAAAAGTTCTTACTGCCTTTGGGACATTGCAGTATTTTTGTATGTAATTTTTGAATATGATTCTAAGCTTGCTTAAACGCTTTCCGGTTTTCCTAAGTTCGGTTCGCTCTAAGACATCGGAAGCTCACAATAGAACTTAGGTTTGGGTTTTATACCAATTCGAGATAAATTTCTAAAGGAATCGTACAAGTTATCATATCTGCACAAAAGTCTACGACGCTATCGAGGAAGCTTAGTGACCAGTTAAATAACCTGAAGCAAATTATTGAGACCGTCTAAACTTCTGGTACTGCCAAACGGTTCTCTTTGGAATCCTTTCTTTTACTGTATTTGTATGACACGATAAATTATTGTTTATTTATTTATGAGAAGTGAGAAAAAAGAGAGCTTTTTGCTCAGAAGAAGGAAAAAGGCAAATGAGCAGCATGAAGTCGAGGAAATGCAAGGATGATTTAGTAGGAAACAGATGCGGTGTTTTTATAGACGAGTCAAGAGGCAAACAACGGGTCTCACTAGTCGCCATGGAGCCTGCTAAGATAAGAAGGGAAATATTGTAGTGAAGACGCAGGTGATACTTTAAATTTGGAAGGATTATTTTGACCAGCTGCTTAATGTCGATGTAGCCAACGATCTCACCAACCAGCAGCCCCAACAAATCTATTTGGTTGATGATCTGGTGTTCCATCTACCCATTTGGTTGATGATCTGGTGTTCCATCTACCCGGCCTATACGAGATTAGAGTTGCCATTACCAGACTCAAGTCGAACAAAGCTGCCGGTGATGATGGTTTACAGGCTGAACAAGATCAGAGTTGTTATCAGCAGACTGAAGTCAAACAAAGCTGCCAGTGATAAAGGTTTACAGGCTGACCAAAGCGAAGTATTTACTGTCATCGAATAGAATCCATTCCCATTGTAGACTTTGTCAGAAAGTGACTATTGATAGGTGTAACTTCGAAGTGGTAAATTAATTTATCCATCTCTTACTCTTGGTAATCGCTGTTTCTTTGATCTAAGTAAGCAATTAAGGAATAAGGCCCTACAGCGAAGTACCAAGGAGACACTGTACAAAACCTCAATCATCGCAGTCTTACTGTCTGTGAATGACCCCTTGATATCTTCGAGGGTCTGTGTCGACAAACAAAATAATACCTAGCGGAGACGATACAATCACGACCTAAACGAGCTGTATAGGGACTTGCTAATGGTCAAAAAGCTAAGTGCTCAACGGTAAAGATGGCTAGGGCCTGCAGAGAAAAATAACAGCCCCTAGGGTATTAAACGCTAAACCTGAGGGAACCAAGAGCAGAGGCAGACCTCATCTCTGGTGAATTTTCAAAATTGAAGCCGACACTTCGAAACTGGAGACAGCAAGCTGGAGATCGAGTAAGCTGGTGGAATCTATTACTTGAAGCCCAGGAGCACGATGAGCTGTAGCGCCAACTAAGTTAAACTATAGTAAAGAAAAACAAGTCAAGATTATTTTCTGCTCGGGCTTTAATGCCCAATATTTGAGTAGGCTTGTTGGTAAGCAAAGTAATGTGGTTTAACTCAGCACCCAATTCTTCAGATGTTGTCAATGCTTAAGCCATGAAGAATTGTGAACATTAAAATTGAACCTAATAACGATTTCAGTGCAAAGCTATGAACAAATAATTTCTTGGGTTGGCATCTGACAAAGCATCAATTTCATGAGATGTTAAGATGATCTGTCAATATTTTGGCTTCTATAAAGGAAACAATAGAGAACTGAAAATTTAAACCACATAAAATTAAAGAAAGAGTTGGAGCAAGGGTTACATTGTGACAAAAGAAAATAGCAACACCTTTCCTTATGTAAATTGGGAGATCATAAGTACGAAATTCGGAAGGATAGGAATCCCCATTTGCACCAAAACAGTATGGATGCAGGAGCTCTTAACCTACAAATAACACCTCAACTCTAAAATTACTAGCCATTGCAATATTACAGAGAGGAAAATCTAAGGTATTTAAGCAGACATTTTGATGGTTTAAGGTCTTGACATACATGGAATTCAGTTTTAACTAAACATTGCAACTAGCCACCCAGCAGAAGTAACAATAGACGTATTAAAAACACAATTTATGTCCACAAATATTGAAGTCTACTGGTTTCTTAAGTCTTGTATAGTTGAATCTTAGCCTTAATTCTAATTAGAGGCATTTAGAGGCATTGTAATTTTAAGCAGTTTTTTAAAATACGTTTTATAGATGTTATAGCTTATAACCATAAAACATACAATATTTCTATTTTTCTAATAGTTAAACTTTTATCGTAAGGAATAATGTTTTGTTTTTCAAGTTGACTTGGCGATAAAGCAAAATTTATGATAACAAATAGCATAATTATTAAGCTTATAAATACCAAATAAACTTTAGGTACTTACGTATGCTTCGTTTCTTCGACGGTTTCACTTGTGTATGAATAATTAAATTGGGACCTATGGCTTGTTTTGTTATTCGTAATTTATGTACAAAAATGTGTTAGAGTGCATTAATTATAATTACAATGTACATAAGTTTATGTTTTATTTTATTTTTATACAGTGTAGATATAATGTGAGTATTTTGTTTATGCAACAATAACCGTTAGTAATTTTGGGCGCAGCATGAAAGCAAAAAAAAAAGGAAAAATAATAATACAATGTAGTTAGATGTGTTTTATTAACGATTTTATGTTATTGTTATAGAACAACTAAAATATATATAAAACATTTAACAAAATTAAGCAATATTTTATTAATTAGTTTGACAACAGATTAACATACAAATGCTTTTGGAACTCACCTTGCGAATGGCTCTTGATTCCAAAATGGACTTTGATTTTGTCGCATATTGCTCAGTAAACGGCTTGAATTTGGAAATCCAGATGTAAAGTCATTGTTCACGTTCAGTCGATTTGTTAAAGCTCGGACCTGGAAGGAAGAACACATAGAATTAATACCATAATCTTTTTGAAAATGTTATAAATTGTTTTTTGTTAAAAAAGCAACTTACTCGTTGTAAGAGAGTTGAAAATAGATTCTCTGCTGTAAGAATTTCAAAACCATCATCGTCATCTTCTTCCCCGGAGCTTTGTGAATCGTTTTCTTGACTGGGTTTCTTTACTGGGCGTGAACTTCTATAAAATAAAAATGAATTTAGGAAAAATGAGCGACAAAAAAGTATAAGCAAATATTAATAAACTGTAAGATTGTTTGATAATTTACATTCCAAAACTCATAACGTAGATGAAAATCCGATCTCAAGCATAAAATGGAAGGACTTACAAATTATGGTTCGAAGTTGAACCAATCTTTGAGGAAATTTTTAACAGCTGTCTAAATCTGTTTTAATAGTTGATTTCTGTCTATGTCTCAGCATGCCTACTGTAAAGGAAAATTGGTAGAAACGGCGTTACACACCATAGTACGCACCATCTAATATTCCCTCCATCATAGAGAATTCAATATGGTTGCTTTTAACAACGTGGACACATCTGCAATCACAGCTTAACTAACATTTCTAAACGTAGAGAGTTCGCTTAGGGAGTTAATTCATTTAATGCTGACTAGCAGAGCAATTAACTCAAAATTGGGCAACTCTAATGCAAGAAGATTCGTTAGTAGAGGGACACCGCTTATTAAATTTAGTTTTAAGTGCACACTCAAGCGGATATTACTACCCTTATTATGTAGTCAGTGTGAAGGTGTAGAAAGGGAAAGAGTCGTTGAAAGGATGTGTCGGTGCACATTGGTTTTGAATTCCTGAATTTTGCAATGGCTGGGAAAGATAGAGTGTGGCAAGGCATTTCACATTCGCGTAGTACGGCTAAAGAGCGAATCTCTATACTTGACATTACGACCGAAGTTGGGCTCGAGGGTAAACTGATGAGCATTCCTAGAAACGCGAGTGTAAAGGTTTAATTTTTTTTAGGGGAGGAATGCAGTTGGCTATTTCTCTTGAGCATAACGGTAAAAAAGCGTGATACAAAAAACATTACGACGATGTTCAAGCAACGTAAATGATCCTATGATGGTTTATTTAATTTAAATGCTCTACGTTTAATGCTATCCAAGAGGCTTAAGTAGGTTGCAGGAGCACCAGCCCAGATATGAGAGTTATACTCAAGCTTTGGACGGATATAAGTTTTGTAGATAACAGCCAGATCAGAGGGGGAGAAAACTTCTTCGTCCTAGAAAAACCAAGCATTTTGGGGAATTTTTGAAGAGATCACGTATGTAATCGTTCCACAAGAGGTGGTTGGTGATACACATACCGAGAATATCGATATGTTCAGTCTCCTCGATGCAAGTGCCATTAATGGATATTAGGAAGCATTAAATTCCACGCGGTTTTGTATTCCCCATTGTACAATGATGTTTAGGAATTTAATTTATCATATTTTATCGTTGCAGTTCCACATCTTAAGAAGAGGGATGTGATTCTGAAAACGAATATGAAAAGCAAAGAATGCTATTTTCAGCGAAACAATGTATTGGATTAGTAGTTGCAGACAGGAGATCATTAATAAAAATGAGAAAGAGTTTTGGAGATAGAACAGAGCCCTGGGGTACACCAGGATTTATTTTGTGGTTTTCAGCCTGGAACCCATCCAATAATACTTGTAAGGAACTATCCAAAAAAATTACTAAACCAATGAAGAGGGGATTAATGAAAGCCGAAAGCACGGATTTTCGATAAGGGAGCCTGATGCCAAACCCTATCAAATGCCTTAGACAAACTAATACTTTGGACCGATTTAGTCTTAATCTCGACGAAATACAAAACTCCTCCCTATATTAAAGGTATCCAATTAAAGTTCTCAAACGAGGCTAAGTATCTGGGTCTTATTTTAGACAAGAACCTAAATTGGAAACGTAATATAAAAGAAAGAGTCAAAAAACCTATTGTATCTCTCCATTCTCGCAGATATATTATTTTGGTTATGGGAGAACACAATGCTAAGGTTGGCAGTAACAACAACGGGCTAAGGCATGTAATCGGTGTTCACGGAGTCCGCAATTGCAATGATAATGGTGAGAGGTTCATTGACTTCTGCAAAGCCAATACCCTTGTGATTGGTGGCACTATGTTTGAACACAAACTCTATTATAAAATAAGCTGGGTGTCCACGGACAGGCAAGCGTCTTCCAACCGAATTGACCACTTCGCGATTAGTCGACGCTTTAGGTGCAGTCCCTTGGATGTACGAAACAGGAGAGGCGCCGATATGGGACTTGCCCGTAACCAACCACTTAATGATAGCTATGCTATGATTTCGTACAGCTACAGTTCAAAGATCCAACGGAATAACATGAGCCACCAAATTCAACATCGCCAGACTAAAGGACCCTACGACCCGTCAACAATTTAGGGACCACCTGTCACACGAAATGAGAACAATCAGCGGCACAGTACCTGACGGCATCGAACGCTGTGAACATTTTTTTGACAGAATAGTTGGTCGGAAAGAAGGAAGCAACAACACTTGGTTTTCAGTTTTGGTTTGGGCAAGGATCAACGAACGCAAAGAGTTAAGGGCTCGAATAACTGCTGCACATGGGGAAGAATGAAACTAGCTGGAGTCCTCATATCGCATGAAAAAGAGAGAGGTTCACCGCAGTGTGCGCCGCGACAAGCTTAACAACATTAACGCATTGGTGCAAGAAGCAGAAGATGAAGCAAACAGGTGCGACAGCAGGACCGTTTACAGAATAACCAAAGAGCTAACCGGTGCACACAGCTCAAAGCAACACCTGGTGAAAGAAGTAGACGGTACTGTGATAAGTTCGGTGGATAAGCAAGGTTTTAAACCGAGTGTTTGCAAACAACGTGCAGCCGATACTTCTGAAACGCCTGAAGAAACTAATCCCCGAATCCGCACCGCACCTCCCAGAAAAGATGAGATCGTTGCCGCAAAGCTGTAGGACTTGATGGAATTTTCGCAGAGCTTTTAATCTTACAAAGTGCGAAAACTGGAGAGGAATTTGCGTTCTACCTGCCGTTGCCAAAATATCAGCAAAAGTCATACTGAAACGCATCAGAGAACACCACACTCGATGCCGAACAAGCAGGATTCCGCGCTGGATCCTCGTGTAATGATCATATCAACACCCTGCGGATCATTATTGAACAGTGCGTTGAATATCGATCACCACTACACCTGCTGTTCATCGACTTCGAGAAGGTGGAACGGTGGAAAAAGTGGAGAGCTTTCAATACCTTGGAAGTATCGTTTCCATCGAAGGCGGAACCGAACAAGACGTCATCTGCCGCATCGGCAAAGCAAAAGCGGCGTTTGGTATGCTGTCAAAAATTTGGAGGAATAACTCTATCAGCTTAAGAACAAAGCTAAGACTTTTTCGTACAAATGTTGAATCTGTGCTTCTTTATGGGAGCAGCACTTGGAAGGTTACTTCAGCCATAACAAGAAAGCTGCAAACATTCGTGAATAGATGTGTTCTAAACATCCTAAGGATTTTCTGGCCAAACCACATATCAAATGAGGTCTTTCGCAGAAGGATAGGTCAGGAACCTATAGAATCTATAATACGAAGACGTAAGTGGAAATGGATTGGACATACAATGCAATGCAGTGGAATCCGCTCACACAAGAAGGAAGAAGAGCTGGACGACAAGATGGCGCGTAGGCGTAGTAGAGGCCCTATGGATTTAACAAGTCTGAGGACCTAAGTTAAGTAAAGTAAGTAATTAAAGTTCTCAGTTCTGGGTCTTATGAAGGGGTTGGGGGTGTATGTACTCTGAACGACTGAAATTAAGTCTCTCGTTTCCGCCTTCGCAATCATTGCAGTGTGGTCCAGGCGGAACTTTTGGCGATAAAAGAAGTCTTGTTCTGGCTTAAGGAAATCGTGATATCAACATCTGATATCCGTATTTTCTCAGATAGTAATCCCTGGACCCTGTCTCTACAAACTCTATAACAGTCCATAACTATCGATCTTCTTCAATGGAGATGGCACAACAGTTTAATATTCGCCTTTTCTGGATGCTGGGCCATAGAGCTATTTCAGCAAAATGAAAGGCAGATAAACTTATTATCTATTGCTATTGTAGGAAGCTAAGGCAAACATCACTCAAAACATGCATTGAGCTGTGGTATGGCATTAGTCCATTAAATTGGCCTAATTATGTTCTCCTCCATCACGGACAGCCACTTTAACCTTACCTATTAACTCACCTATGGTTCGAAGTAGCTTGGAGCAAAATGCTTTGTTTTTGTACAAATACAGTGGACAAAAAAAATCTTACCTTAGTCGATGAAGGGTAAAACGTGGCTCATCTTCTCCATCCCTAGTAATCGAAGCCGTTCTGATTTTAGGGAATTGAAGGTTTTCTTCGTCCGCCTCTGATAGTAGCCTAAAATTAATTTTATTCCACATATTTTTATAAAGATTTTCTTTAATTTTTAATAATTTACATACCCAATACGTCTGGGTCTGATGCGACTGAATGTAGATCCACTCGTCGTAGTCTGGCTTGATTCCGATGGTTCAATGCTACCTGCCCTGGGTGTTATATAACCACCACCTTCCACTGCAATTGGTATAATAAACTCACGAGGACTTTTCTTAATCGGCTGTGATGAACCAGTAATTGTTGATTGTGACTGATTTGCTGAAGTAATATCAGACTCAGACTCGAGAGTCGACTGTCTCGACAATGATCCTGATCTATTTGTTGGAAAAAATAAACAGAACAATTTTAAAAAATGCTCGCTGCTTAATTATGAATAATTTACCTTGTTGTAGTATTGGAACTTGTTCGAGTATAAACCGGAGGTCTTTGTATCGGTATAATATGTTCTCTGGATTGTTCTCTTGTTGGTTCCAAACTTGTGGCTCTTTGATGAATGGATGTTGACAATGGACTGTATGGTCCCTCACGAATCGGTGCACTTCGTAAGTCGGGTATTGGATGTTGCATTTCGGTGGTAAAACGCATTGGTGATTGTTCAACAATTCTTGGTTTAATATCCAATTGAATTTCGGTCTTTGCTGTTGGTTTACGTCGCGGGAGTGTTGCTGATTTAAGGGTAATTTCAGCACGTGAAGTTTTAACAGTGCCTGGTGGTTGAGGTTGTTGCGGTGGTTCACCCATTGTGGGAGATGCTGTAATTTAATATTTGATTTAAATTAGCAATAAGTTAAATTTTTTGTAGATTGAATGGTATACAAATGGAATGGGGAAATGGGAATCGTGAATTATTTCATTCGACAGATAAATATAAAATGGAAGTATACATAAGAGGAAGAGTTGACTTTTTACAATATTTATGCTATGGGAACGAATATAAAATTGAGAACGTATTGGAAATATTGAGTACATATCACAAATTACCCATTTACATTTTTTACAAATATATGTATATCTAAGTAAAAGTGACTTTTATTTTTGTATTTTATTGCTGTTTGGGGATACATTGGTTTTCAAATTCTATTTGAATTACAAGATGAGGCATATGCGATCAAGATATTTTAAATAAATATTTTACCATTTTGAGTTTTGACCTCTACTTCTAAAGCGTTATTCACTGATACTTCTTTGAGAATTTGTTTAAGACAGAATACGAAAATTGCATTGCTTTCCAATAGATAAAATATTTATAAGTCTCCACTGTTTTTCACTAATAAATGCTTGTTAGTTGCTTGGCATTCAAAATAAATGCCGGTCTTTAAGAATTTTAAGGAAAAATGACGTCTTGAAAGTAAAACATCATATGACTCAATTTATGATTTTAGGAAGTATTTTTCCGCATGGAACAAGGAGTAATAAAAGGTGATTTTTAAGCTATTATATTTTTGGTAACACTGGGTAAAACAGCTGACGCACGTTTCGTGTTTTGTTTTACTGTCAAACATCTTCAGTTTGGTCTATAATTTAACTATGAGCAAATTATTGAATTGAATTTTATTATCAAAATGCGTGTTCTGTTAAGAAAGTACATCTCGCTCTTCTTCCGTTTTATGGTCAGTTTTTTACCAAAAAATTGTGTTCATTTTTGTCTCAATGGGTACGTAAATAAGCAGAACTGTCGATTTTGGAGAGAATATCATCCAGAAGCATTGCAAGAGCTACCAATGCATCCAGAAAATGTCACAGTCTGGATCGGTATATGGATTGGTGGCATCGAGGCGAGTTCGACGCACATTTTATTGCACGTTCGAAACCGGTCAATTGGCCGCCTAGATCGTGCGATTTAACGCCTTTAGACTATTCTTTGTGGGGTTATATTATATCTCATGTCTAAACAGACAAGCCCGTTTCAATTAACTCATTGGAAGACAACATTGAAGCATTTATTCGTGAGATACCGGCCGAAATGTTGGAAAGAGTATGCCAAAATTGGACTAAGCGGATGGACCATTTGAGACACAGTCAAGTTCAACATTTGCACGAAATAATCATCAAACTTTAAATTATATGGACCGTACTATCGATTCAAATAAAGATTTCATGCATTTTATTGAATTTTTTGTGTTTTTTAAGCTTTCCTATAGCTTTTAAAAAATCATCCCCTATAACAATCCAACTAATCGCCTCTTAGAAAATTTATTTTAAAATTCATATTTTCAGCATAAATGATACAAAGTAGTTAACGGAAAGCTATTAGACGAAAACATTTATAATTCTTTGACGTTAAGTTCAAAGGTACTAAGTCAAAAAAATGCATTTAAGGTTTTTTTAATTGGATTAAGGGCTTTTTCTTTGTCTCTTTCGTTTACAAACAACAACTTGAGTCTAGAGATAATTGAGTCTTTTAGATAATATGACAGCAAAATTCATATTTGTTTTAATATATACATTTTAAGTTCATTGGGTCTGTGTGAACAGTTCCTGAATTAAGCCTTTTTTGCCTAGCATCAAAGAATTGAGAAAACTTCTTATATTTTATAACATGTTATCCGTTTTGCGGTTTCAAAAGTACAGGGCTGGAATTCGACATCTGTCAATCTAAGTTGTTATCTAAATCATTTTTTTTTTTTTCAGTTGAAAGTTTGACATTTTCGAAAATGAATCGCTTAACTATCGCATAACGCATGCAAATTGTTAAAACCATTACAAATATGGTGGTTCTGCCACATCCACATATCGTGTTTTAAAAGGAGACCATGCTTTACATAATCCAAATGCGCAAGTTTTTTGGCTAAATTGTGAGGAAATTTGAAGAGACTGGATTGGTGACGGATATTGTAAGGCCTGTGCATCATCGTCACTCGTTCCACTGAAAATATCACTGCTATATGTGAAAGTGTTGACAAAGACCCAAATATGTCGATTCCTCGTCGTTGTCAGGAATTAGTACTGTCTTCATACACATTATGAAGTATTTTGCATTTGGATCTACACCCTATAAACTCCAGCTTACACAACAACCAGGTGCCAGGTGACCACTCACAACGTCGTAGATACCTGTCGAATGGGTGCTTTAACAACAGGCGTTGAACGTCGGTTTTTCGAACAAAATTTTCGCCAGCGATGAAGCACATTTCTCACTCGGTGGGTCAATAAACAAAATTGTCGTATTTGGAGTTGGGGAGAATCCTGAAATAATTGAAGAGAGGCCATTACATCCACAAAACGTCATTGTTTGGTGCGATCTTTGGTCCGGAGATGTGATTGGACCTTAGTTCTTCGAAAACAACGACGACGGAACGACTGTCACCTTCAATTTGGAGCGTTATGGTCATATGATAAGCGGCTTTTTTGCCTGCTACTGAAGAATACGACTTGAAGAATATGTGGTTAAAACAAGACGGTGTCACATGCCACACAACTAGAGCGAATATGGCTCATTGCAAGAGACGTTTCCTGGCCACCAAGATATTGCGATTCGACACTGCTGGACTTTGTATGTGACCACAATTCGCGTGGTGGTCATACAAATGATGAAGTGTTTCACACATAATGGCCAGGTTCAGGTGACATAATGGCTGAATCACAAACACGCTTGAGCTTCGGCTTTGTTTGCGTTTCCGTGGGCCTGCTTCGAGGTTGCTTTGAATGATATTTTTATTATTTCATACCTCCAAAGAGCAAATATTTTGTTTGTTGACATTTTTTACAGCTGTTGAGCTGTCAGACAAAGAAAATGTTCAGATAATCGAACTAGAGCTTCCGTTTGGAGTCAAATTACGTTACATTACGTTCTTTTCCTTACGATTGTCAAACGAAACGTGACGTCGCAGCTCCATTGTGATAGCATGAATTACATTCCTAGGGCTGAACTCGTAAACATCAGGCGAAGCCGAAGCTGAAGCGTGTTTGTGATTCAGCCATAAGGGACTTGAAAGTAAGGCAAGTTTCTAGTATCTGATTGGCCAGCTGCCAAAAAAATTGTCTTCCAATTAAGGCAACTTTATTGCAAAGTTGACTGGAAAGTAAGTCAAGGAAAACCCCTTAACTATCATGTCAAGTAAACTTATGTCAAAATGACAGCTAATCATAATTTTTAATTCAACTCAAAGCTGAACTTTACTTCTGTGTAAAATAGTTCCTTGTCAAATGAGAAAAGATATAAGTAATATTTCCTTAAAGTATAAAATACAAGCCGAAATGGAAGTCTGACTTGCCTGAGGAATATTTTGTAGAAAATGAAGTTTTTTTGTTGTTTTTGTATGACAGACTGAAGCTAGAGGTAAAGTAAAGTTCTTAGTTTGAAGTTTACTACACTTGACCAACTAACTAAATTTCAATTTCACAAAGATAGGGTATTCGGATACCATTTTTTTAGTGTTTTACGTGTAAAATAACAGCTGATCAAAAACAGCTGAGATGTCAAAAAAGGAATCCAAAGTATCCAAGAATTTCTTGGGGTATGTAGTTACCTGATAGAACAGCTGATTCAACACATGGTTGAATTTCAAGAAACTTGAAAATTGATTTCAGCTTTTTTGAAAACAAAAAGATACAAAATGTTAGTTGACAAATAATTCCTCTTTTCGTTTGTATTAGATGGAACCGCTCTATCATTTTCAATGATAATATTTTCGAATTCATCGCTTTCTGATATATCAACCACAACATAGTGCGTATCATCCGGACTATGTCTTTTTATATGGTTATGCAAAATACAACACGACGCAGTTATTTTATTTGCCATCAATGGTTCCGCAAGATGTAAATATTTTAGACGGCGAAGTCGTGCTTTGAATAAACCAAATGTTATTTCAATGGCGAGTATTGAAATGGACTTGTCCCGGTGTCAAGTGTCCATTGTCACGAAATTGTGTAAAAAATTATTTTTTAAAGGATAAGCTGCCTTGCCTAGTAAATGATGTTTCCCAAATATAATTTCATGCATCTGATGATAAAGGGAACTGTTTTGAAAAACTCTTGCGTCGTGTTGTCTCCCTAGAGCTCCAATGTGATAGCTATCTCTAAAAATGCATCTCTACAAGATACCCTATCCAACACGAGATTGAACGCAGCCATTAAATCAAATCAAATGGGGTGGCGCAACAGTCCGTTGTGAACCAGGGCCTAGTGACTTACAACTCTCAACCATTCCTGTGTGCGAGTACTGTTGTAAGGAATGGAAGGGACCTACAATTTTGGGCCGAATCCGAACGGCTAGTTTTTGAGAAAGCACTTTTTCATGACAAGAATTACTCTTGAAGGATTTGTCAATTCCTCGCAAGAGGCAGTACCCGCGAAAAATTATTTTTTTTTTTTAAATTAAGGTGGCACAAGCAGGGATTGAACCCAGACCCTTTGCATGACAGTCCAACGCACTAACCATCATGCTACGGGTACTACGCAGCCATTGCCTTGGTCAAAATTTACGTTAAAAGAATGCAGTTGACTCTAAATGACTCCCTTATGTTGCCTAAACTTTCAAACTTTATAATAAAAACATTTAATAGAAAGAAATATCATAAAAAAAATTGTATATGTGTTTTATTTACGTTTACTTTTGAAACCGCAAAATGGATAACCCCCAATTTTGTATTTTAGACTTCAATGAGAATAGCTTTCCATCAGGAGGGATGGCGCATCAAAACCAAAATTACTTGTGCCGCAGCCTAAGCAAGTAATTGCATGTTTCTAGATTCAATCAATCATATTTAACGCAGTTCAAGCAATTAGAAATTCTTACCGCCATAAAATGTTCATAAAAAAGGACCACCACCAAATTAATTTAATTTACATAAATGCAGTACTTAGGCTTAAACTTGTGAATTATCAAAAATATAATTTAGTTTCTAAAATAAAGTTCTGAAAACAATATATTCCTTTAAAGATTCAGAACAAGAGATAAGGGTTAAGATACAGAAAATTACAGACACATTCAAGGTACTTTATCGGGGGTTGATAAATATGTATAATTTGGGAAACTATATTCAAGAAGTTTTGAAAGTTTTACAATATGTAGTAGTTGTTTAAAAGAAAAGAAAACCCTAACAGAAAATGGAAAACTTACTTTTAAAACCTGAGTACGTCGTCGTTGACGACATGGGTAACTCAAATCGGCCAGCAGAACCAAGCCGAATTTGTCGTGTATCGGGTATGACAGCACTGCCCGATATCGAACGGCCACCACCCATTCCGAACAGAGATGGCCTGCGTATACCTAAAAAATATGACATGATATGCGAGGGATATTTTGTTTTCTTTTCTATCTGAATCCTGCAAGATGATAACGAATATTTTTGGTGATTTATTCTCACCTGGTTGTATTGCATTGCCAATGATTGCTCGGGCATTCTTAAGTTTCCTTTCACGTTCAGTCAAATGATCATCGGAAACAGCAACGTTCTCCGTTTTCGCACACAACTGGTCTACTTCTTTGGATGATTCGTTTTGAGCCTGTTTTAGTAATGCAATTGAGTTCTCCATTGATCGTCTTGCTTCTTCTAGTGAGAAATTTGTGATAGAATTCTTTGAGCCACTTTCCTCCACCGAATTGCTTGGGGATAGTGGTTGTGACTTATTTGCTTCAGAAGACGCAATCTCTGATGGTAGTTTAGATGATTCTTTCTTCGAGGCATTTGGGGTTTCAGCTGTTTGATCTTTAGTAACCGATTCGGAACGTTTTTCGAGTGCACGACGTTCGGCCGATGATGGTACGTTAGTGAGAGAAGCTTTCCTTTCGAATTCCTTCTTAAAATTGCCCACACTAACACCGGAAATTGAGAAATTCTTTGGTTTTTCAATATTTGATCCTCCCATGTTTTGAAACTTTTCGGCAGTTTCGAGAATACGTGATTTTCGACGATCAGCAACGAATTTACCAAGCGACTCGTCAGGGAGGCTACTCTTGCGAACGTGCGATATTGCATGTGCTTTAATTGCATCATCTGGAGTCTTGTCGGGTGAAATTTTATTAAGAGCTGCCACAAGATCGGCAGTTTTGTGTTTGTTGACGAATTTTTTAATAACTTTTGTTGCGGTGTTTTCCTCGGGATGAGCTTCTTCAACAGCTTCGGTCACGGCGTCTAATTTTGCAGCTGTCTTTTGTCGAGCTAATGTTTGAGGTTGTTCTGGAGGAACTGACTGCGGCAACGAAGTTGGTGGAATTTGGGTTTGAGATTGAGATTGCGGAGGTGTGTCGCGCATCAACTTATCACACAAATTCTCAACCATCTTCATGTCTTGCATGGAATACTCGCCTCCTGTAATCGGTGCTTGATTACTTTCAGTCTCAACAACACTCTCAGTTACATCCATTTTTGTGGGCGGCTCTGGCTCAATGGCCTCATTATTAGCCGTAACACCTTCCATGGGACGTTCTTTTTTCTTGACTGCACCAGCGGCGCTTTCTGTTGAAACTGTCGTCACAAGTTTCCGTTTGACTTGAACTGGACTCTGCGCCGGTGTAATTGTGCGAGTTGGTGACGGCATAAGGGCAGCTTCTCCACCAGCTAAAAAGATAAAATTACAGTATAAAAATTACCTTGCAAGGAGTTCAAAAGACTATTTTGATTATCTGACCTGCAACCATATCTAGGATTCGTCGTTCTGCTTCTGTGTTTCCCATATCTCTTATCGAACCCACCGAATGGCTTCGTGGAACTCTTTCATTGGCCTTGGTATTTGTGTCGGCATTTGGTACAACCAATTGTTCGGCGTGCACAGAGGGGGGTGAGAGTGACAGTAGGACATCCAATCGTACGGGAGTTTGATTTGCTAGATTCTCTGCTAATTCCAAACATGACACGTTATCATTTTCATTGACCCACCTAAAATATTTTCAAAAAATGAAAATGGTAACATTATTTTAGAGATGATTTTTAAAATTAGAACTTTACCAATGACTACAAATTTGTTCAATTGTTGCTCGCTTCCTCGGACAGACTGTCAACATTTCTCTGATCAAAGAAGAAGCCCTAGATGGCTTTTTTGGTTCATAGTAATCACCTTGACTTATCTGCTTTACAAGTCGCTTAAAATTTGAACCATCGAATGGCATTGATCCATAGACCAGTGTATACAATAGAACACCCAAAGACCAACAATCCACTTCAGGCCCTTGATATGGTGTTCCTTCGACAATTTCTGGCGATGCATACAATGGTGAACCACAAAATGTTGATAGGAGTCGTTGTTCATCGAAAACATTCGATAAACCAAAATCAGCAATCTATATTTGTAAATTATGAGTAGAATCAATTAATTGAATCTTGAAATCTTCTCAATGATCTTACCTTAGCATTGCCATTTTCATCTAGTAGAATATTTTCTAGTTTTAAATCACGATGACAAATTTTATGTTTATGGCAATAGTAAACAGCGGTGGATACTTGGCGAAATATTCGACGAGCTTCTTCTTCGTTTAGGACTTTACGCTCTGACAAATAATCATATAGTTCTCCACCTGCAGCAAATTCCATGACTAGAACCATTTTTTCGCGGTTTTCAAAAACTGAAATGAAGATAGAAGATTTTTGATTGTGATTATTATGCATGTTAAGAATTAAGTTACAAAATATATAATTTGTTTTGAAATGGGTTAGAAGATCAACTGAATTTGGATTCGAAGTGACCAACCGAAGCATATGGGTAAGAGGTTCGTTAAGGCTATAGGAGGTGTGATGAGTTGGAAAATAGAAGCTTCGAGGGTTTATCAGGTTGCGGGTGCTGGTGTTAAAAGGAATGGGATTGTAGAAAGAGGAACAGTCAACTGAGCCAGAGATGTTTGAACAGTATGTCAGCAATTTCTCTCCGTTACTGTAATGAGTTGAGGTTTAACGGACGAAGGCGATCACGATAAGGGGTTTAGAATAAGGAAGGTATTGAAGTGTAGATTTAAAAAATCTTCGGTAGATGCTTTCTGTTCTTGATATGTGTATATTTGGACCTGAGACGCATATACTCGTACAAGTAGAGGTCGAGCAAACGTCATGTACAGCGATCAAGTCAAGTAAGGTTTAGAAAATTCTTTGGAAATCTTTTAAGAAAACCTAATGCGGAAATGGCCTTGTCAATTATTTCGTCAATGTGAAGTAGAAATTTTAGTTTAATGTCACATAAAAGGCTGAGAACCCCTATGTTTAAATGCGTTTACGTGAAAAGGTCATAGTCTGGCATTTGCTATTGTTGAGCTTTAAGCTATTTTTATTCACCAGGATACATAATTGTCATAATCTGGTTGGAGAAGAGATACGTCTTCATGAGTTGCAATGATTTTTTCAAATCATAAGCGTAAAGCAATATTTGAAAATGTTTAATGACCATGTCAATGTCAATAATTGTAAGGACAAAGAGAAGAGGGCCTAAACGACTACCTTGTGGAACACCAGAAGTGGCTAGAATAGGATTGAAACGAGCGGATCTAAATCAGACTAATATTCACGATTTGAAGGTTAAAAGTGATCCAATTCACGAAAAGAGGTTCAAATCCCAACGAGGAGAATTTGAAGACTAAGAGTAGAGACCATATCAACGAACTCTACAAGGTTTTTGGTGGTAGATCTAATTTTTAAGAAGCCTTGTTGTTCTTGGCTGATTAGAGATCTGCAACGAAGAAATTGAGAAGTTCATATAAAATGCTTAAAAAATCTTTGGGATATGAGAAAGCTTAGCAAAGTTTATCTTCTCCCCTTTCGTGAATTGGAATTATAAACGATATATTCCATATTTTAGGAAATGTTCCATGAGATAAGGACAAATGAAACATTTTAGATAGAGTAGTTGTAGAGAAGAGTAACATTTTTTTTAGGAAAATGGTAGGAATGCTATCAGGGCCTGGAGCGAGGTTATTATTAAGTTGAGAAAATTTGGTTTCAATGGCTGTTGAAGAAATGCAATCGGGTAAGAAAGGACCTAATGAAAAATTCGGTAACTACTCAAAATAGGCTCGATCTGGTGCAAAAGAATCTTGTGAGAAGGAAAAGTGGGCTTCATAAAAATCATACAAAATATGATGTGAATTGGGAGCAACTGAAACATGGTAGTAAACATTAATATTTTTTCAAAGTTATGTAATTTTAGTTGTTGCATACGTTCAAAGTACCGTTAGTTACCAGAAGCAAAAGATTTCATTTAAATTTTAGATTGAGTCATTTATTGGCATTGATATAAGGAACTGATGATATGTGCAGGGGATGTCAAGGAATACTGTCAGAGACATACAAATTTGCCTAAAAACTTTTTTATTCCGCACGGCACTCGAATGGATCAATTGTTTTCCCCAGGATTTGGGTATTTCGATTTTATTGAGGCCGTAGAAAAAAATTTGGTTGGACGTATTCCTTAATTAAAGTGAATTTTGCCTCATCCAATCCGGCGAATCTCCGGTCGATAAGTCTTCTGCCAAGTATCAGTAAGGAATTCGAGAGAGTTATAAATAGAGCTCTGTCCAAGTGGGCTGAAAACAACAAAATAATTCGGGATGATCAGTTCGGCTTTAAGGCGGGACATGACACTATTCATGCTGCGTCTAAGCTAATATCCATTGGAACAAATCTTAAAGGCAATGTACTGGTGCTTGTCTGGTTGACTTGGAGAAGCTATGGTTAGAGGGTCTGTATCTTAAGTTAAACAGACTCGGCATAAGTAAACCACTGTGTATATGACATGCTTCATGGCAGACGGTTTATTGTCAAAGTTGGCAATGTAACATCTACCACAAACTTTGATATTAAAAATAGTCTTCAACAGGGAGCGGTTAAATCGATATTATTCAGCATTTCCACCAGTGATCTGATAGCAAGTCTAAATCAGGAAAAAGCTTACGCCGACGACCAAATTGCATACAGAACGGCCCCAAAAATTGAGCTTATCAAGCCACTCCTAAGATTCAGCATTCGGTAAGATTCAGCAACATTGCGATGTCTGGAAGTTGAAAATCAAATTTCTTCTTCTTGACAGCAGGGACCCGAGTGCTTTCGGTTTAGTAGGACTGTTTCCGATAGGGTCCGAAGAAATAGGGTGAGGCAGGAGAACCAGTTTTGGTGGCTTCAAATTGAGAATGTCATTTAAAATTGTCTAGCGAGTTTGGTCTTGGCCGGCTTACATAGGTTTAAGGATTAGGTTAGGTTCAGTCAGGGTGGCACTGTGGCTGTTCTAGTTTTTAAGTAGTTTTAAGTAATTTTAAGTACTATTATTGGTTTTGGTTAGTTTTAAGTAGCTTAAGTATTATAATTTAATTAAATTTATTACAATTTAAGTATAATGGGTTTCGGTTTACTTTTTTTCATTTAGTTTTAAGTTTTATATAAAATAAAAAACAATGATAAAGACACCAAGTTTTTTTTATAAATTTTCTTGGATTAAGATTAAGTTCTCGTTATTTAGCAATAAACTTGTTCTTAAGCCGAAAGGCAGTAGTTAAAAGATAATAGATTGACTAAGAGCACCCGCATAGGACCAGTAAGATATAATTTTTTAAGACGCTAGTTTTTTTAAGAATTTTTGTCTAGCTTTAAGATAGTTTTAAAATCTTGATAAAATAAAATTAAAAAAAAAACGAGCTGCTACGGTGTCATCGAAAAAGTAGTTGTAGCTAATTTTGCTCATTCACAGAGAAAGACACTTAGTTTTCACATATTCTACATAAGTTAGATAAGCTAAAACCCATTCTATTTACGTGTGTAGTATTGAGTTTTGACTTTTAAAATACCTACCAATGGGGACAATTGACGTCCGAAACCCTTGAAACCCAAACAAAATTGATGAGCTGACAATTTATTGTTTGCAGTTATGAGGCACTTTTTTTTTGAATTTTTCGTATCGTTGTTGCGGTTAAGCTCGGAAGTGCACATAGCAAAAACATAGGAATTCAAATCGATAAACACCATCCCTTTATGCCGATTATATTGAAGTAATTGGAAGATCAAAGCATTGCGAGGGAAGCCGAGAAGTAGTCAATGAGGGCTTAGAAGAAGGAAATTGAAAGATGACGTCTTGGCCAAAACCTCACCATGGTCAGCTATAACTTTGAGCTAGTTATGGGCTATATAGACAACTCTATAAATTCAGACAACGACAAAATCAAACGAAGAATAACTCTTGAAAATCTCTGCTTTTTTGGACTTATGAAGCAATTGAGTAGTAAAGTCCTCTCTCGGGCATCTATATATAAGACACACATCGTTCTGGTTCTCAATTATGGTGCTAAGCCTTGGACCAGTATGCATAGATTGAAAGTGGAGGAGAAGATACAGCAACGAACTGTACGGGCTATTCAGCGACTCTGACCTGGATAAAAGAATAAAAGTCCAAAGACTTAAATGGATGGGTCATGTAGAGCGAATTAACATTAACGCTCCAGCTCGGAAGGTCTTCAATAAAATCCCGAGGGACGGCGCAGTAGAAGAAGAGCACGACTCAGGTAGCGCAATCAGGTGGGGGGAGGACCTCAACCAACTTGACCTAGGTTTAATTTATTGATTTGTAGGTGTACTCCTATTCTATAAAATAAAAATAAATAAGGTGGCGCAACAGTCCCTTGAGAACTAGGGCCTAGTGACTTACAACTCTCAACCATTTCTGTGTGCGAATAACGTTGTCAGAGATGGAGGGGACCTACAGTTTTAAGCTGAATCCGAACGGTAAATTTGGGAAAGCACATTTCATCACAAGAATTACTCCTGGAGGATTTGTTAACCCTCACAAGAGGCAGTACTCGCGAAAAAAAACTTTAGAAGGCACATGCAGGGGTTGGACTCAAGACCTGTGACATGAAAGTCTAAGGCACCAACCATCACCCCACGGATCGGACACTACAAATACTTTCTTAAAACCAAGTGTTAGATTTGAGACATGTTGTATTGCTGACACAGCATATGAAATCTAGCTGCCAATATGGTGTTATGCATTTTGGTTAGCTCCTGTAGGTTTAAAGGTTGTATTTGGTTGGGAGCAATTAGTTTTCTGGTATGAGTAAACCAAAGAAGACGTTTCGCTATTATTTGTACCTGCGACCTTTGCGATTCAAGGTAAAAGTGAGATTGATCGGTAACCAAAGTCTGTGTTGATTTCTTTGTTTGGTTTGGCGACGGGAATGACTGAGATTGTTTTCCAATATTGTGGTATTATATGGATATTTATATGAATCCAAGACTTTATTACATACTTAAATAAAGCTGGGACCATTTTTGCAGTTATCTGTAGATTTTTAAACATTAGCGGTCCTAAACGCTGTTAGAGCCTACATAAAGTTATGTAATGTCTATAATGCCTCTAATTGCAAAAATAATATTTATAAAACTTGTGCAAGGTTGCATAGTCCTATAATAAGTAAAACTCGTTTTGAGGTTGAATAGAGCCTACATAAAGAAATTATTGTTATTATTATTTCGTAAATGTCAATTTGATTTCCCTCCATTATTGAAATTAAAAAGAAAACAATCATGCCTTTCCAGTTTAGTTCATTTATTAATGATTTTAATAATTTAAATCGGGTTTTAACAACTCCGAGAAGGCGGAACTTTTATAAAATAAGGTTTAACGCAATGATCCTAAGAACCGAAGAATTAAAAAAAAAAATAGATTTTCGAAAGAGAATATCATAATTGGAATTATCCGTTCGGACCTCAGCAGCACCAATAGAGGAAGCCACATCCCCATAGATATCCAAGTAATGGCAAAAGATATTGGGGACATCTACAGATTTAGCCAACTAACGCTTTGCCAAATTTGTAAGCAAGTAGCAAGAGCATTAGCTCCCAAAAGACATTTGTTCATTAAAATTGCCCCATCAGGGTAGTACTATTTAAACAGAAAAGGGTACTATTCGCTGAATACGCAAGTATTATGGGACGCATCCCTTAAAATTAATGACATTGTTTGCCGCTGGAGAGGCAGCACTCATGACTCACGAATTTTTAGGGAAAGCTGAATTAATTAAAGATTTGATGATGGGGAGTTCAATGGTCGTCTGCTTGGGAATGGTGTATACCCTTCTACTAATTTCTTCTTCACCCCCGTTTTGAATCCTCGAACGAATGCTGAAATAAGATACAATATATGTCATACAGCTTCTCGTAACACGGTGGAAAGATGCTTTGGCGTCTGGAACTAAAGATTAGAGATTGTTATGAAAATGTATGTCCATGGAATAATTGTGACCAAAAACCTCCAAGTGTGTACTGATTTCTGATAGGTTTAGGAGTGATCTTAAGTCAGTTTTAAGGCACTAAATGGAATGAGCTATAAATTAACCATTAAGTCTATTTGTCTTATTCCAGATATTGGTTAGAGAATTCTTTAAGGCTGTTCATTTTAGTGGCTTTCATTTGTCTACTGAAGAGAGAATAAGATTTTTCGTTTTGGAGTTTTTTTTTATATTATTTTTCAGGCTTCAACTTTAGTTTAACTAGTCTCTAGAGGCCCTAGTTCACACAGGACTGTAGCGCCACCTTAAGTAAGTAAGTAAGTTAACTAGTCTCTTAAATTTTTTTTGGTTGGAGGCCAATTAATTTGTCAATTTAGTAAGAAAAAGTTACTTTTATTATGTTTTAAAATCTGTAGAAATCGAAGATTAAATGTGTTTTTTGATGTTTAGTGTTCTAACAACTTAACTCATTAAAATTCTTATGAAAAAACTTACCTTCATAAATGTGTATAATATTTGGATGCTGTACCGAGCTCATAATTTGAACTTCCCTACGAATACGTACAAGATCAGCTTCGGCTTCTATTTTACATTTTTTTATTGTCTTAATTGCAACTTCTTGTCCAGTTTCTTTATTAATACCCAACTGAACTTTTCCATATGTACCTTGGCCAAGTTTTTTAATTATATCAAATCTGAAAGAATTTCAAAAAGAAAATATATAAATATTTTTACTTTCTATAAGATTATGAGAATGTGTAAAATTACCTTTGTCGCAATTTCTTTCTGTGATTATTCATTTTAACAGCACCTGTATTACTTATGCCACTCATTATATTGTCAATTTTGTCTTGCGGAATGCCGGAGGGATGCGCCAATGTATTGACGCCTTCCGGTACCGCAGCACCATCTGTATCACCTATCACCATTTTGGGAAGCAATTATTATTTATTCTGAAAATAGAAGAAAACACAAACAAAAATTAAATAAAAGAACAAAATGTTACAAATGTCATGGTCTATTTATTTGCTCTTCGGCATTTATAATGCTACAACGGATTTATAAATCAAAACATTTCAAATGTTGGTATAGTATTATTGTGCAGGTAGGGTACGAGAATATTCAACAAGCCAACAAAAACGCTGACTTTTTTAGATTTCAACATTTGTTTTGAACATTTCGAATAAAGAAAAGTATTTGGTTGAAAATAAAAAAAAAAAGAAACCAAACGCTAAAAAGTTGGAAAAAGTTAAATAGGTCAAGAACAAGCAATGAATTTCCTTGCTTTATTTCAGTCAGTAGGGATATTGCTTTCGTAAGCAAAGTATTCAAGGACATTCAATAGAAAATCATCAGTTTTGCACTCCGGTTCGGTGAATCAGATCATTAAATATTAAAAATTAAAGGGTTTTGTGTTTCTTCGATTTTGTATGGATTAACGCCTTTCCGAGATAGTCATCCTTGAGAGAAAAGTCAACGGAAAATTAAGGCAAAATGGTTTCAAAAAAGTGAAATTAATCATGGAATTTAGGTTTATTTACAATATCTACCAGAAACATATTAATTTAGGTGGCGCAACAATCCGTAGAGAACTAGGCCCTAGTGACTTAAAATTCTCAACCATTCCTGTTTGCGAGTAATGTTGTCAGGGATGGACTGGCCTACATTTTTAAGCCTTATCTGAACGGCTAATTTGGGAAACCACTTTTCATCATAAGAGTTACTCTTGGTGAATTTGTCAATTCCTCGCTATAGGCAGTACCCGTGAAAAGAACTTTCGATGGCTCAGGCAGGGTGTGAAACCCAAGACCACTGGCTAAACAGTCTTACGCACTAACCATAACGCCACAGGAACTGCAATACAATATTTACCACAATTATCGAACGAAATTTGTAGCAAAATATTCCATTTAGGAATATGGCCATCATTTGTCATTCGAAGTTCAAATCGTCTCAATCTGGAGAATGTGTAGCAGGGCCGAATATGCACATGGCTAACACCTCGGTTCTGTCGATCAAGTCTAACTAGGCCCATATTTGATTTATAATTCTAAATTCAACGGTAAAGCAAATTAATTTTAAGTATTAGCTACATTTCAGAGAAATTTTATTTGGTTTTATTTCAAAGTTGCCTATTTTCTTGTAGGAAGAGAAACACTTTGAAAGCTTTTTTTTAAAGTATTGTTTTAATAAAATATCGTTAACTTCGCTTAGCTTCATTTTACATAAACAAGGTTGTGCTATTCCGCTGATCCATTCAATCATGATCCAACCAACAATCCAATCTTTCTGACTTTTTTTTTATCTAAGCTGAAGTTTAACAAAGACGCCGGAGCAGATGGCTTGAATGCCGAGCTCTTCAAAGCAGCTGGACATAATTTGGTTAGGAGCATGCACCAACTTATCTGTAAGGAAGCATGCCCAATGAATGGAACCTTAGTATTGTTTGCGCCATACTGATAAAAAGGAAACCCTCTAAAATGCACAAACTATAGAGGAATCAATCTACCATAATACCATAATATGTTAACGTCTAAAGCCCATCTTCAACAACATGACAGGTTCTTATCGGTATGGTATTAGAACAGGAAAGTCCACAGTCCCTCAAATATTCACATTACGACAGATAATTTAAAAAAAACCCAAGAACATCAAATCGGCAACCACCAATCTCTTCACCGATTTCAAGACCGCATATGTTAATATCTAAAGGGACGAGCTGTATAGAGCCACGTCTAGTTTTGCCTTCCTAGTTCGTGCAGGAAAAAAAGGTTTAAGACAAAGTAATGCTCTGTCAGGCGGTTTCTTTAAAATCGGCCTTGAAAAAATAGTGAAGAGCTTCAGCACAAGAGGAAACATTTTTGAAGAGTGTGTCCAATTACTGATGGCATATGCTGATGATATTGAAAAAATCGGAATAACTCAGCGTGATCTCAAAGGGGCTTTTGTGAGTATTGAGGCAGAGGCGGCAAAAATAAGTTTAACGGTTAATGAGGGCACATGAGGAAAAATGCTGATGACATGCTGTCATCAAAAAGGGCCAACAACACACAAGTCTCGGTCAAAACGTCACCATCGACAGACGTAACTTTGAGGTAGTTAAGGACTTTGTCAATTTAGGCTCCGCTATGAATCAGAAAACAACATCAGCTGAGATCAAACAAAGAATTACTCTTGCTAACTGCTGTTTCTTTGGGCTTAGAAAGCAATTGAGTAGTAAAGACCTCTCTTTAGCAAACAAAGTGTCGCTATATTAGACCCTCATCATCCACGTCCTACTATACGGTGCAGAAGTGGTCCTTTTACCTTGGGTCGTTTCGAGACAAAAGTTTTTGGTCTACGTTCCCGTATGCAAAGAATACGTAGACTTAGCCGGAAGGATAAAAGCGCAACGGCTGAGATGGCTGGCTTACGTCACGGAAACCAATGCTTCGGATCATTAAGTCTTCGAAACCACGCCGACAGGACAGCGCAGTATAGGAAGACAATTCCGTTATAACCAGAGAAAATATTTTGTGGGCCATCAATACTTTTTCTCCATATAAATCAATAGGCATGGATGGCATAGTGCCAGTTATGCTTCAAAAGTTTCATGATAGGGCAGCTCTATGGCTGGAACAAATTTTCAAAGGATGCCTCATTCTCAAACATGTGCCCATGTCGTGGAGACAGATCAAAGTAGTTTTTATCCCGAAAGTGGGTAGGCGAGGTCACGAATCCGCGAACGATTTCAGACATCTTTTGTGCTTAAAACCTTGGAGCGCATTCTTGTTTACCATACCTTCTTAGACATAGAAGGTGCTTTTAACAACGTCCTTAACGAATCCATAGAAGAATCGCTCGTTAAGTTCGGTGTAGAAGCCTTCATTCGAGAATGGATTATTTCCATGTTCAGTGGTCAGAAGATTCGACCCTCTCTAGGCAATACAATCGCAACAAAACACGTGAGTAGGGGAACACCCCAGGGTGATGTTCTTTCGCCTCTTCTATGGCTTCTGGTCATGGATACAATTCTCGTTAAATTAGAGAGATGTGGAGTGAAGGCGGTAGCCTACGCGGATGATTTGGTGCTATTGGTGTCAGGAAAGTACACCTCTGTGATTAGTGAAATCACGGAGTCAGCTTTGAAGAAAGTTAGCAACTGGGCCACGAGTTGTGGACTAGTAGTTAACCAAAGTAAAATTGAACTGTTGCCCAAAACTAAAGTACCGCCCTTCACGCTACCTCGACTCAACGGTCAAATCTTATCATTGTCTTCCAGTGCAAAATATTTGGGAGATATACTCGACCCTAAACTAAACTGGAAACTGAATATTGAAGTACGGGTTAAGAAGGCCTGTGTTGCATTCTAAGCCTGCAGCAAAACTTTCGGCAAAAAGTGGGGACTTCAGTCGAAGTTGATTATATGGACATATGGTTCGATTGTGTGGTGGCCTGCTCTTAGCAAAGCCTATAATATTGATAAGCTAAAGGAAGTTCAGAGAACAGCTTGCGTGGGCACCACAGGACTGTATTGCAACCTTAAGTAGGTGAGGACACAGGCTTGAATTTCACACGAAATAGCCACTTTCGACTACAATTTGATCCGTATGTAAGTATTAACGCCCGCTCTGAATATTCCCTTTTAAGGCGTCAATCGTCTTAGAAGTAAAATAATACGGTAACTAAGTTTTTCAATAACCCAATATTTTGGTAATAAATGTGCACCAGCTGCAAACGTTGTTTAGAAGTAAGTCTCCTCAAAATTAAATGGGCAAACCAAACGGAGCATATATCAAGTTACAGCTTTCAAAGAGTAGAATTTCGAAAATGCCCTTTAGTATCGATTCCCAAGAATTTCTTTTTCTAAAAAAATTTCAAGTATAAATGAAATAAGATTTTATTTTCACTAAAATAATTGAATTGAAAAGATGAACAATATAATTTTTATCATAAGCAAAAGCGTGCGACACAACCTTGTTGTTTATTTTAAAAATTTCAATGCGGATGCATTTAGAATATATTTGTTTTCTTTTGTAAAGGAAGCGGTCTCCCCCTTCACCACATTTCCATTGTCGTCGCTCGTCGTCGTTGTCGTTCATTGGCATTTAAAATGTAGAAAAGCTTCGCAAGTCTTGGCACTGCGTAAGTTTATTTAGGTTTATGGTTGAATGTATCAAAATTTATGGGCAGTTGCCATTGCCATCAAGTGATGGTTAGAAAAATCATAGGGAAATCGTTGGGTAGTGGACATAATCACCTCCACCTTGCTCTTTTGAATAACCTTCGCTAATGAACAAACTACACGTGAGAAATTGAATCAAAACCAAGACAACAAAAACAAAAAAAAAACATCAACAGCAAAATTTAATTGAGAAAAAAATAATTGAATTGTTTCGCGTATTTTGAATTTTTCGTTTGAATAAGATTTGGAAACAATTATTTTTATTATTTATAATTTAAAAGAGTTAAAAATGCATGTATTCTAATTTGTGTAACATATTTTTGAAATTATTTAAAATAAAAAGAAACAATTTTCAAAACACAAATTTTCAAAAACAAAAAATAATTATTGTATAACATGGTTCTGGGGGTATACGAGTATGATTTATGTATATAAAGTAGTTTTTCGACGGCGCGTCGCGTGCCAAAATTTTAGAGAGCAATAAGCAACAAATGTGGCCAATTAATAACATCTTAATTTGATTTTCTATCTAATAGATGGCCTGTGGGAGGTCTGGCTTTTGGAATGTGGTATAGCTTTAGTTTTGTTTATTTTTAGTGAAAATTTAATGAATTGAGTAATATTGTTATATGTAAAAAGTATAAAATTACACGAGTCAGGGTTTGCAGACGTTAGTTATGGTAAAGCAAAGCCAAAATCTGGAAACATTGCTTTGATTTATAGTTGCGTCCAATAGGGTTATTATTGTATCTAAAATTTGGCGAAGGTAGCTGCTAATTATATACCCGGTTTATGTAATTAATCAAAACAGAATATGTTCTTCACACTTTGAAATTCACAAGACGAAGAAAACATGTCATGTTTTTAATCCTTAGGTCTTTAAAATATCAGTACAAGGAACAAAAATCGCAGGATAGGGGAGAAAGAACCGAACTCCATTGTTTGAAGGACGCCATGAAATAAAGTCTAAAACTTGAAAGTGCAATCAAACTATTTTTAAAGATACTTTGCATATTTTTCCAAATATTTATGGTGATTGTTTTTTAACACTCATAGCAAGTTTTTGTAATTGGTCTGATTTGTAATTTTTTGACATTTTCGACGTTTCAATCTCATTAGAGTGGAAATAAATTAAGTTCGGACATTTTTTTCGTCGTCCATTGCTCAAGAACCAGTAGAGATAGCGACTTCAAATAAATTTTGTTATAAAGATAAAAATGTAAAAAGATGCAGAAAGGACTCTCAAACAAATTGGGTGGGTGGTTTTTTTACCATAGCAATTTAAAAAAAAGGTTAAAATTTCGGTTAACCCTAAATATCTCACGAACCAATAACGCTAGAGACTTTTATAATGTAATGACGAAAAGCTAGATAGCTTTAGAGAAAAATTAAATTGACAGTTTTCTTTACAAATAATTTAAACCTAAACAAAACATTACTTAAAGTTGGTAAAAATTGAAAATCGACTTAACTATCTTTGCAAAAGTTTGAGATTATGGCTTCAAGCTAATTTTATTTGATAAGCAATATTGTTTTAAATCCTAAGTAAACAATAATAGAACTTGGTAAAAAATTGCTTTCGACTCAAATATCTTTTCAAAATTTAAAAATATTGGCTTCGAACTATTTTTATCTCACAGCAATTATTGTTTTCAGCAAAAAATCTTTTTGATTTTGTAACTAAACTATTTCATAATATGCAAAATATTGTTAAAAATAAATAAATTGGGAGTCCATTGAGAACTAGGGCCTAGAGACTTAAAACTTTCAACTATCCCTGTGTGCGAGTAACGTTGCCAGCGATGGAAGGGGACCTACAGTTTTAAGCCGAATCCGAACGGCTAACTTGAGAAAACACTTTCCATGATAAGAATTACTCTTGGAGAATTTGTCAATTCCTCGCAAGAGGCAGTACCAGTGAAAAAACTTTAGATGGCATAGACAGGGATCGAACCCAACACCTCTGGCATGACAGTCCAACGCACTAACCATCATGGCTCGGGTACTACAAAATATTGTTGGTAATTCAAAATGTATTTTTAAATAATTCAACTCACACATTTTTTAAAAACAAAACACGAAAACCCAAAAACTATGTAAGCTAGACAAATCGACAGACGGGGTGGAAAGTTATCAGTATAAGCCACTTTTTTCTTTACTATTGTGGGCTCACTCAAAACGTTATAAATACCTTTATAATGATTAAACATAGTGCGAGTAATTAGGAGGAAAGGACAGGATAAGTTTTGAATGTCTGCAACTTGTTGATTGGGAAATTTTGATAAAGCGTTCCACATTCTTGTAGTGCGACTAAAGAAAGAACCCCTGTACTGTAAGAGTACGGAAGAAATTGGGCTTAAGGGTTAACTGATGAGCCTTCCTAGAAGTTACGGGTTTTGCGGTTGAATTTTTTAAGCGGAGGAATGCAACTAGAATAATATAAAATATTTTGTAAAAAAAAATCGATAAATCAATTATATGCATGTGATATTGTGGCGGTGTTCAAGATTAGCAAATGTCTAAATAAAAGATCGAACGTCTATCGTTTTTAGAACAGACAGACCAGAAGGTGTACAAAACTTCTTGCCTTGTCGGAGAAAACCAAAACATTTCAGCATTTTAGGTGATGTCAAATGTGTGATCATATTCACTATTTAAAACAAATATCATCAGTGAATCAATTTCGTGGGTTAGAAGTTTCCACTGCGTAAGTTTTTCCATATTTCCTACTCTACTGGTCTCTTTCCTGCTATTCACTTTCGTCCAATAGCACTCAAGTCCCTATTTTCCCAGTTCATGGAAACGCTGATTGAATATCAGCTTAAGAAAAATCTCAACGAACGAAAGCTTCTTATTGACCAACAGTATAGCTTTCGTTGCAATAGGTCATCTAATGTTTTATTTCACCAAACAGTGAAAGATTATTGCACTCAATATTTTAAAAGCATTTAATAGAGTTTGGCACCAAGCTCTCTAATCGAAAATGCGTGCTTTTGGCATTGATCAATATCTTCTTCGTTGGATTAGAAACTAACTTTCTAACCAAGTTGTAATGGATGGTTTTAAATCTGAAACTCACTAAGTAAATGTTGGTGTTCCACACGGCTTTGCTTTGTCTCCGGCTCTCTTAATTATATTCATAAATGATTTCTTGTCTTTCACTTCTAATCCATTAAACTGTTTCGTTCACGACATGAACCTCAGCTTTTCATAATCTTTTCTAGATTTACATCCATGTCTTTTCAATGGTGAACTTTAACGGCATCGTATGGATAAGCTCATGCTCTCGACAGAATTGTCCAATTGGTAATTATTAACCGTGTAGAATTCAATGCTTCAAAAACTCAATACTGTCTCCTGTCGGTTGAGCGTAACCGATTCTCAATGTCGCTATCCATGAGCGGCACTTACATCCAAGACTCTAATCAACTTCCAGTACTCGGTATGTGTATCACAGATCACTTTTTATAAAATGATCTAATATTCGGCATTGCCATAAATGCTGCTAGGTGCTTAGGATTTCGCCGACGCACGGTGCAATAAATTTGTCACCTCTCCTGATCTGGCTGTAATTTACAGAGCCTTCATCCGTCTAAAGCTTGAATATAAAAAAAGGACCGGAAAAGATAGGGCGATAGAATGCTCATCAGTTTACCTTTGAGCTCGATATCGGGCTTACTGTGAAGTATAGAGATACTTTTTTAAACCACACTTCGAGAATGTGGAATGCTTTGGCGAACTCTATTCTTCGCTCCCATTTTGATATTCACAACTTTAAAGTTAATGTGTGCCGGTATCTTTATTAAATCCTGCATGTATTCCACGAAACCGACGTAGGAGTTGCTTTGTGAAGCGTCTCATACTTTTTTGAAGTGACTTCTTTGTATGTGAACCTAGGCACCATAACTCATACATTTGTTGAAGGCTGCGTTAAAAACACGATATTTTAAAGCGAGGTCGATATCCTGGTTAGCAACAAATTTTTATCATATAATGCTCAAAGTCAGATTAATATATTTGCTTTTAATTTGACTTTTTTGAGAAATTGGGGTTATGTGTAAATTATACAAGTGTGATCAATTTTCGTCGGACTGCCTTCTCTTTTCACGTGCTTCAAAAATTTATCATTCAGCGTGTTTATTTGCAACTTAAAAGTTTGTCACTTTGAATTTCACTTGCATATCGGCAAAAAAGTACGGTACAAGATGTTTGACAGTAAAACAAAACACGAAACGTGCGACAGCTGTTTAAACCAGTGTTGCTAAAAAGATAATATCTACAAAATCAGCCTTTATGAACTTAAACCTCTTTGATTTCAGCAAGGTTAAGAATATTCTTGAAAGCATACATAATTATGCTCCTTAAGGCATTTTGAAGTTCTCTAAATCCATGAATTACTTTTTATTCCAAGACAAATCTACAATTTAAAGTATTTCATACAACTCTGTCCTAAACAAGACTTTAACATCAAGTTTTTGAATTAAAATTGCAAAAATATAAATATGGTGTTTAAAACAGGTATTTTTAAAAATTTTAACAGATAGTTAAAATCAAAGTTCGGATTCGAAATCAGCATTACAAATGTACTTCAAAACGTATTGAATTCAAGGTTTGTTTAAAAATTCATAAAGAGAAAACAAAAACTGATAACTGATGACAATTTTCAGAAACTAGGCAGTATACCAAAATGATTTAAACTGAATTTAGAAGACAGAGATTGTTACTTAGCAAAACTATCATAATATTTATTTAGGTTTAGGAATATTTTGTGTTTTAACTTAGTTTTAAAATAAACCCATTCTTAGTTGTCTTTAAGTATTTTATGGGGCATATTTAAAAAACGGATAAGATACAAAAATTTAAAGGCATGATTCGAATTGGAGTTGTCCCGTTGATCTTACAAAAAAATTATTGTTTAAAAAGTCGATTTTATTTTTCATCAGGGAGTTAAGAATGTTTCTAATGTCTACAGCTTTTTTTATTTTAATTTGTATTTGAATATGTGTTTAACGCATCATTTCTTTTTAAGCTCACATGTGTCACGCTAATAAATTGATCTATGAAAAATGTTTTCAACGTATTATTTTTAATATGCGATTAAGGAAAGAAGAAAAAACCCCTATTCCCATACATAATCGTACATAGTAGTTTTATAATTTGTTTTTTATCTAAAAAACAAAAATTAAGAAGAAAAACGCATACAAAAATAACCTGGAATAAATCCAAAAACTCGTTGTTTTTATTTTTTGTATTTTGAAAAATAAAACAGAAGAAACCACTGGGTTTTCGAGTGAAAACACACCTAGCTATCTCGTTCGTTCTTGTATGTTAGATTGGTACATGCATAGCATATGTTTTAACTTAGGCGTTTCAGAGAATAATTTATATATTTTTGCCGGCTGTTTTTGAAAGTACGCTGAACTGAGAATTTACTGAGTTAAAATTTTCATATACTTTTTTCTATTCCGGATAAATATTCCTTCTAATTATTATGTATTTCTTTCCCCTTTGTAGCAGAAAATATGTAATGTAGGTCATTTTTGATGGTGTTAATCAGAATTAGAGATAAAATGTGTATATTTTGAAACATCATATAGTTTTTGTTTAGCCGGCTTTTCTTTCCTTTTTTAATTTTATTAGTTCGAAGGAAATAATATTTTAAATTGTCTAATATACATTTAATTTTTTAAACAATATTTGACATTATTTTTAAATAAAAGAAGATTTGTATGCAATGTTTGTTTATATTTTATGACGTAACGTAATGAAAGTCTATACGAAGACGAAGGAGGAAAGAGGTAGCCAGCCAAGATAAACAAATACGAAAAAATGTTTCTTGTTTCTTTTGAACTTTAAACACCGCATTATTCGCTTGAAAATAAAATATACGATAAAATACATATTGTACATAAACTATTTTTGAAAAGCTTGTTGTTCAAGGTTTTTTTTTTAATTTTTATTATCAGAATTTTAAATATACATCACATTGTTTTATGAAAATTAGCCAAGACAAGAAACATTTGACGAGGCACGCGTTAAGAAAGTTCAAGGAAGCTATATAAGACTAATTGAATTTGTCAGAGAAGATGTGGATAGAAACTGAAGTAAGAAATAATACCTACTAAAATGTAGACGAAAATTTTTTAGTTATTATTTATAATGAAAGTTTTTGCCGTACTTTTGTTTAATAAACGTAGATTAATATTATTGTATGTATAAATTAACGTTCACCCAAGTTAATATTATGCAAGATGCATGTTTATGAAAGATGCATTTGGCCATTCAAATCCAACTTTCTTTTTAAATTTATAAGTATGTTAAATGACATAATTTCGAAGGGTTTTGAATATGGCGGTGTCTCACCCATAACTTGACGAAGGTTGGTTTTTAAGTGCTCAAAAGTTAAAGGTATATCTGCATAAACATGGTCTTTGGCGTAGCCTAACAAAAAAAAGTCCAGCGGTGTCAAATCGCATGAATTTGGTGGCCAGTTGATATCGCCATGACGAGAAATTACGCGGCCAGGAAATGTCTCTTTCAATATAGCCATATTCGCTCGAGCTGTGTGGCATGTGGCACCAATATGGTCTTCTTGAAACCAAATATTCCCGAAGTCAATAGTAGGCAAAAACGGTTATCATATGACCATAACATTCCGAATTGAAGGTCACAAACGTTCCGTTGTCGTTTTTGAAGAAGTAAGGTCTAATCAATGGTCCGTTCTCTACGGACTGTTGCACCACCTAATAAAAAAGGTCCATCACACCTCTGGACCGAAGATCACACCAACGTTTTGTATATGTAATCCCCTTTCTTGAATTACTTGAGAATGCTCAAAACCTCAAATACGGCAACTTTGTTTATTGACATATTGAGTGAGAAATGTGCTTCGTCGCTGACTAAAATTATGTTTAAAAAATCGCCTTCCAATGCCTGTACCTGTTGTTCAAGCACCCATTCGACGTATCTACGACACGTTGTGAATGGTTAGTTGTTGTGTGAGCTGGACTTCAAATGGATGTACATAGGTGTAGATCCAAATGCGAAATACTACATAAAGTGCCGTAAGACGGTCCTAATTCCTAAGAACGATGAGGAATCGACACAGTCGATTCTTCAACAACACTTTCACTCACAAAAGTGATATTTAGTGGATATCAGTTGTACAAGCGAAACGATGAGCCAATCCAGGGTCTTCAAATTTCTTCACAATTTTGCTAAAAACTTGCTTATTTGGACGATAATGTAAACCATAATCTCCTCTTAAAACACGATATGTGGCGATCAAGCGATCCATTTTCGAAAATGTCAAACTTTCAACTGAAAAAAATTGTTTTAACAACTAAGTTTGACAGATGTCGAATTCCAGCCCTGTACCTTTAAAACCGCTATATGGATAACCCCTTACAATCACTCTTAAATAATATTCTAAACTCACGGCGTAACCGTACGAGAACTCCTGCAACCAAAGATCAAAATAATTTACACTCGTATGCCTCAAGATTTCTGTAGTTATTTTCAGTTTTGCTTCCCTTTACTAAAGTTCGTAGAGCCGTTATTATTTTTTGTCAAAAATTAACATTAATTTTACTAGTTTTTTGGGCATTTTTTCTTTACAGGCTGTGAAAACCAATAAATTACTAATTTAGTGGTTTTTCAATATACATAACAGATTTCCCATCCTGAGTTTAATAGTGTCTTCATAGGTACCTACCACCTTCCACATTCAACTTTGTTTTTTATCCTTGTTTCTTTGTTGATTTAAAAAATACCAAGAGGGAAATCCTCACGCAAATTTAACGGAAGAAAAATCTGCTGCACCTAAAACTTAAGGGGTTTTCCATTGGTACATTCAGATTTCCATCCAAAACCATTGATGGAATTGTTTGTCATTGTATTTGTGTAACTTCGTGTAGGTGTTATGGAGTGCAGTACAGCTATCAAATTTCCAGATAAACATTCCTTAAAAACTGTATTAGTGTTTGTGCAAAGGAGGTAAATCTGCCGAAAAAAAAAAGATCTGCAGATTTGTACTTAAATCAAAATAAATCAATTTATTTTGCCGCATGGAATTAAAAAAAAAGTTAAATTTGTATTTTGATAGTTCTAGATCAAACAACAATTAATTTATTTTGCCCATGGAAAACCCCACTTGTTTGCGAAACATTTAAAATAAATTTGAAATCTTAAACGCAAATAGGATACAAACAAACCATTAACCTGCGATTAAATTTTTCCGGTTTTTGTTTCCGGTATGAGGTGTCCCTGAAGAATGACCGCTTATAACGTAATAAAAAACTTATCAAAAAAACTACCGGGAATCTAACTTATCGAACGAAATGGTTTATACATTCGATTAGTTTCTTCAAATACATAATTATATATTATTTTCCCAGTATTTGCTTCAATACTTGAATGAGGACATTGCAAATATTTCCGTTCAGGAATTTTTGATTGCGATCTGTTAAAAGCTTTTTTAAAGAATATCCAAAAAAGTGTTAAAAACAAGTGTTTTAATTTAATTTGTAACACACATGGGCTCTGGAAAGACTCTGACAGCTACATAAAAAGCAAAAATAGAGGGAAATGAAATAGCAAGAAGGCTTACGAGAAGCCCGGAAGTTGTAAGCAATCATATTGCTGACCCACAAAAATATGCGAAAAATCAAAAAGGGTAGAAGGAACAAGAACATAATGAGAGAAGGGGTTAAATCTACGGTATTTTTCAAATTTTTTAAAAAGATAATGCCTCCCTCCATTCACACTTCGTGGGTTGTTAATTTTTTTTTTATAATAAGCACACACTAAAGGGGATATTACTACCCTTATTATGTAAAAACACAGTGTGAGCACTAGGAAAGGGAGAGACTGGTTGAAAGGAGGTGTCGGTGCACATTGGTTTTGAATTGCTGAATATTGCAATGACTGGGAAAGACAGAGTTTGGTGAAGAATTCCACATTCGCGTAGTACGGCTAAAGAACGAATATCTAAACTTGACGGTACGACCGAAGTTAGGCTCGACGGTGTACTGATGAGCATTCCTAGAAGTGCGAGTGTTATCGTTAACTGTTTAAGGGGAGGAATGCAGCTGGCTATTTCTCTACATCATAAACCGTTGAAATAACGGTAAAAGAGGGTGAGACAGGAAACTTTACGACGATGTTCGAGCGACGTAAATGATCCTGTGATGGTATTATCACCAATCAATCTAAATGCTCTACGTTCAATACTGTCCAAGAGGCTTAAGTAAGTTGCAGGAGCACCAGTCCAGATATGGGAGTTATACTCAAGCTTTGAACGTATGTATATAAGTCTTGTAAAACAGCCAGATCAGAGGGGGAAAAAACTGATGGTACACATACCGAGAATATCAAAATGACCAGTCTCCTCGATGCAAGTGCCATCCATTGATAATGGCAAGGTGGGTATACAACGCTTTAACGATACAACACAGCATTGCGTTTTCGAAGCATTAAATTCCACTCGATTTTGTATTCCCCACTGTACAATGCTGTTTAGGTCAGAATTTAATGAGCTTATCGTATTTTGTCGTTGCAGTTCCACATCCGAAGGTGAGGGATGCGAGTCTGAAACGAATATGAAAAGCTTAAAGTACTTTCGTCAGCAAAACAATGTATTGGGTTAGAAGTTGCAGAAAGGAGATCATTAATAAAAATGAGAAATGAGTGTTGGAGATAAAACAGAGCTCTAGGGCACACCAGCATTTATTTTGTGGTTTTCAGACTCGAACCCAGCCAATAGTACTTGTATTGAACGATCCGAAAAGTACCGAAAGGTAATTACTAATCCAATGAAGAAGGGATTCGTGAAAACCGAAAGCACACATTTTCGATAAAAGAGCCTGATGCCAAACCTTATCAAATGCTTTTGAAATATTAAGTGCAATAATCTTACTTTCGCCAAAACGATGTAAAGATTTGCTCCACTGTTCGGTGAGATGAACAATGACATCATCAGTGGACCTATTGCTGAGAAAGCCGTATTGCCGGTCAATAAGAAGCTTTCGATCTTCAAGATATTTCTTGAGCTGATAATTAATCAGCGTTTCCATGTCCTTAGAAAGAAGGGACGTAAGTGCAATCGGTTGGTAATTAGAGGGTGAGAAAGATTCGCCTTTTTTGGGGATAAACTGGACAAATGCGGATTTTCATCCGCTCGGAACGAGACCTGAGGAGTAGGACAGATGATTTATGAATGTTGAGATCTTTAAGAACTCCTGCCATAGTACGAGTGCGAAAAAAGATTGGTCCCATAGAATCACTAACTTGCCCAAGTACAGGCGGAGTCATAACACTCACTGGCAATGTTGAATTGACAGCGAACTGTTTAGTACAGAGATTAGCTTTCTCTAAAGAGCTAACAAATGGATTGTCATTTGTTTATTTTTGATCCTGGGAAATACCAACGGCCGTTTCCAATTAACTCTTCAATTTTATAAATTTGCAATGGTGAAATACGTACCAGCTATAAAAAAGCGAACATCGATTCCAAAATTTGTGGCCTTATCTTAAAGGTTGGCAGAGTATTCAAAAGTTCTTCTCCTTTGCATAAACATACAATTTGGTTTGGAGTGCGCTTCTTTTTATTTTTCAAGTCATCTACTGTGGCGCAAAGTTTAAAACAATCCGTTGTTAAGGGTTTAAAAAATTTATTTACTAGTTACCCATTTTGTAAGAGACTCCAAAATTTTAAACCTTTTTTTTCGTTTTGCTTTTTATTTAAAAAAAAAAAAACAGCATTCAAAGATGTCTTAATAGTGACAGTTCGTGAAAATAAACAAAGCGAATACGGATTTAGCAAATTCCTAAAAGCTGAAGAAGCCATTCCGTGATTTAAGCTCTAACAAATTCTTAATATTTTAGCTTAACAAATTGTTAAGAGATACTAAGATGTTAAAATCGTTTAAAATTAGTTAAATCATCTTTTAAGCTAAGTAAATTGCTAAAAATGGCTTCAACATTTTACTAAATCGTTTAAAATTGATTTTAAGATTAAGATTATTAAACCAGAATGACCTAAACTGGCTAAAGTTAAGTATGTAAAGTTTAGCTTTCCAGCTTTCTTTTTAGTTAAAGTATGAAACTTTTTGAAGTATTTATATTTTTTTCAACTGATTTAACCAACTGGGTTAAGATTTTGAGCACATTATGTTCTTAAGAAGATGCATCAAATGTTCATTTGTGCGGATCAGTAGAATAGGCAATAAAATCAACAATAAAGCGGTGGAATTTTACTTAAAACCTCACCAAAATCAATAACAAAGAAAAGAACAATAATGGAAATGTCGACCTATAAGATCCAAACAATTATTTTTTAGACACAATAACAGAGACTAAGTCAACTCTTAAGTATACAAACGGACAAATTTATTTTTTTCGGTTAAAGCTAAACGAAAGTTCATCTTAGCAAAAAAGAATTATTAAATTCTACTGAAAGTTACTAAATCCTGGACGAATATTTGTGTGACATTTCTTTAGATAAGAAAAATAATATTCTAGAACTCTTAATTAAAAAAAATGCTTGTACTTTAAACGATGAACTTAAAAATGTACTTCATTCCTAGTTTCATAAAAATAAGATTTCTGAACTTTATCGAGGAAAAGCTTCAAAATTTAATTGATTTCAAAGAACATTGATAAACAAATAAATACATTTTATAATTCCTTATTTAAGTTAAATTTTAAAATATTCAATTCACATTTTTGATCGTTTAATATTTTATAGAAAATATTTGTATTTTCTTTAACTGCAGTGTGTTATATTTAATTCGACGAATATATAAAACTTTTTACTCACATTTTCACAAAGAGAATATAAGATAAAATATATTATATACAACAGCATACTTGCAAATACATAAGGATATACAAAAATAAAGTTGACATTCTTTAAGTTATTTCAGCCTCGACGACGATGCTTCGTCTGGAGGAAAATTAAACACCAATACACCCACCAGACACACTCATATAATTTCACTACACACACACACACACACACAAACAGAAAATACAAAATTAATTGAAATTTGTTTAAATAAATTAAAGAAGAAAAAAAAAGGTAAAAAGAAAAACTATTGAAGTTTTTACCTCAAATCCTCTCAAAAATTAAGGAAAAAGAGAACTTAAAGTGGTGTTTTAAATTATTTCACTTTACACACTTTTTTTTACACAAACTATTATTCATATTATTTTTGTTTTGTTTAAACAAAATAATTGAAAATATTCAGATTCACAAATGAAAGCCATGATTTCATTTCACACGAACAGAAACAAAAAATACACCGTAAAATTGAAAAGTTGAAAAATTAAATTTAAAAATAGCTTTTAGCTATTAGAAATAATTTTCTTCTTTTATTTCGGTTGTTTCATTTAAAAAATATTTCTCACTAAGCAATTTGTTCATTATTTTTAAAAAAAATTATGTTTTTTTTAAGTTTTACTAAGTTCATCCGATTTAAAGAAAAATATTTTTAAAAACACAAAAACTCCCAAATTTTGTGTTTAATTGAAAAAGTTACTTAAGACAAAAATTTTCTTTTACCGTATAGTTTTGTAGTCGCGTGAAAAACCGTCCGATCCGTACCGAACCAAAAATCTCGAGAGTAAATTCGAAGAATATTGAAGGAAGTTTTTTGACACATCTCTCTGTCTCTTCTTTGCGTAGATGAAGAAAACGATGAAGACGAATAACGAAAACGAAGAAGAAATTCTGAGTTTCGAGTCTGAATAAAAATCCTAAAAATAAAATGAGAAAGGGAATGTTTTATTTTCGGCCTCAGATTTTGAATTTTTCTCAGTTTTTGTACATGTATCTGAGAGATACGCCATATATTGGATACCCAAATACAACAAAAATATATCTATGCGGTAAAAGCACAAAAGATAAATTTAATAGAATTTCTATTGAATGTGTTTATATCTGAAAATGTTTAAGCATTTGAAATAGAAACGTACGCGTTGACAGTCTGAAGACATTATGTTTGTAATGTTTTTTTTTTTTCATATTTATTTTAAAAACAAAAACTAGTTTGTTTTAATAAAACATAGATCATTCTTTTACAGACATTTGATAAAAATTAAACAAACAATTTAGTTATTTTATTATGTCATTTAAATATTTTGTACACAAAATTTGTCACAAGACTCAGTTTTAACCTTTTTAAAATGGTTTCTGTTTCTCTACTAAGACTTTCATAATAACGTTCGGTCAAACTGAGTTTTCATCAGCATTTGGTTTGTAAGCTTGAAAGGAAATACAAAAAAATTGGGTGAAAGACTTACGAAATCCTGAAAAGTATCTACTGTCATGGAAAAATTCTATAGGTACGAGATAAAAGACCTGAGTTAACACACAAAAGGGATTGTTAAGAGTTATAAAAGAATTGTTGAACTATGTTCTAAGCCTCTTAAAATTAAAGGTTATTAAAATAGAGTACCTGAGGCGTGATAGCTAGTGCGTGGGACTTTTATGGCATAGGTCTCGGGTTCAATCCCTGCCTGTTTCATCTAAACGGATACTGCCTTTGCGGGGAGTTGACAAATCTTCCAAGAGTAAATGTTATCAAGAAAAGCGCTTTATGAAATTACTCGTTTAGTTTCGACTTAAAACTGTTGGTCCCCTTCATTTCTGAAAATATTACTCGTACAGTGTTGCAAGTCACTAGGACTCAGTTCTCAACAGACTGTTGTGCCACTTATTAACTTCCTATAGGAAGTTATTGTAATGGTTCCGACTTGGCAAATTGAAAATTTTGATATTTCTCAACGTTTCAAGGTTCCTAGAGTCGAAATAAATTTTGTTTAAGAGAGATGTCTGTGCGTGCCTACGTTCGCGACGTTTTTTCGTCGACCATAGCTCAAGAACCAGAATAGATATCGACTTCCAATAAATGTTTTAATACTGATAAGGCAAAAAAATGCAGAAAGTGCTCTCAAGAAAATTGCGTGGGTTGTTATTGTACCATATGAATTTAAAAAAGGTCAACATTTTGGTAAAGCCTAAATATGCCACGAACCAATAACGCTAGCGACTTTAAGTAAATTGTATATAATATAATGTAACGTGATACCAAACAAGTATATTTTCGAAAAAAATCCAATTAACGGTTTTTTTAAAAATCAAAAAAATTGCCACCTCGAAAAAAATTGATTTCATCTCCAAAACAATTTTGTGTAACAAAAATAACGTCTGGTAAAATTTTGAGAAAAATCGAATTGACAGTTTTTTTTACAAAATATAAAAACCTAAACAAAAAAATTAATAAAAGTTGGTAAAAAGTAATTTTCGACTCAAATATATTTTCAAAACTTTGAGATATTGGCTTTAAGCTATTTTTATCTATAAAATAATATTGTTGTCAATATCAAGTCAAATTTTGCTTCGAAATCGATTGGACAGTTTTTTTTACAAAAAAAAAGAAACTTAAAAGAAAATTTACCAAAAGTTGGTAAAAATTGATTTTCAACTCAAATATCTGTGTAAAACTTTAAGTTATTAGATTTTATCATTTGAAAAATATTGTTTTCAACATTCGGAAACATTTTGAAAAAAATCGAATTGACAGTTTTTTTTACAAAAAATAACAATCTGACAAAAAAAATAACTAAAACTTGGTAAAAATGGAAATTCAAATTCAAAAAGCTTTTCAAAAATAAAAATATTGTCTTCAAACTTTTTTATTTCACAGAAAATATTTTTTTCGATATTCATTAGTTATTTTTTATAAAAATTCAACAGTCAGGTTTTTCACTCAATAATAAAATCTACAAGATATAGTACGCAAATTTGGTAAAAATTGATGTTCGAAAACCTACAAGCTTCTAAGCAAGACAAATCGACAGACGGAATGGGAAGTTATCAGTGTGGGTCGCATTCCAGCCTTTTTTTTTAATAGACCAGAAATTAGTTGTTTTTTTTTTACAAAAAAGAAATATAATAGAGAAAGGATTAAAGGGTGTAAATTATTTGAACGAAAAGAAAAAGAAGCATTTATTTGAAGTTGTTATAATTGCTGGTTCTTGATATATAGGCGACGAAAAAAGTATCCCCAGCAGTAACTTCCCATGATAAGTTTAAAACGACGCTGGGATGCCACTCACTTTGATAACTTTCCATTGGTGCCCTAAACTTGTAAGTGATTTGAAATAAGTCAAATTATTATTAAACAAACTGGTGGTAAATGAAATCTTAACTGGTCTGGGTTGCGGGGGATTTCAGAATGATTGCATATGGGGATGACGTTGCTATGGTGGTCTCAAGAAAGCATCTTACCAACCTAAAAGACTACACTAACTCTATCTCTAAGCAGATCGAATATAAGTTCGATAATCGGTGCAATAACCGGAAACTGTTTAATAGAAAAGCACCCTTCTAGGCGTATTCTCAAATGACTTGTAGAAGCTGTATAGATGAGGAAGAGGAGGGAACACTTCTTCACCTTCTAGGTACATGCCCTGCTCTAGTTTAAAAACGTTTTATTTCTTCTAAAAAACAACTCGCTTTACATTGGTAATGACGACCCTATCAATACTTGAAGCTTAAACATAGTGATTTTGAAAATAAAAAAGGCCATTAAGAAGAGATAAAAAATGGTAAGGAAAAAGAAAGTTTAGACACATTCTTGAAGTGCGGCTGAAAATGAATCTTTATGTACTTGGCAGCACATCCGATAGCGAAGGCTGCATGAGCATTCCTTGAACTGGAGTATTACAGCAGAATTGTTTGATCGGTAGAATGTAACTGGCTATTTCGAAAGATCATTGCTTGTAAAAATATCGATACATAAAAAGACATAAATACTTGTGGGATTTTCAAGCGATGTAAACAAATTAATCATTTTTAATGCTCTTTTTTCGACTGTATCCAAATACTTAAGCTTAGAAGCAGCATTTTGGTAACGTAGCATTCAGTCTATATTTACTTGTCAAAACTTCAATTCTTCCATTAGCACACTCAATTTTACACGAAAGCCAAGTTCAGATAATCGATCGGTGATAAATCGAATTTATTTCTTTGTAACTTATCATAAAACGTCAAATATCGTAATAACAAATTAAGTTAAGGTAAAATTATAATTCCACGCAAAGATTTCGAAGAAAAAAGCGTGGTAAATAAATTTTGTGTGGGACGATAATAGATCACTAAACAAAAAATAAACTGCATTTAAAATTCACAACGATTTCGAAATTTTTTTTGGAGGACACTGATGAAAAGTCCACGACTTCTTTTTGTTGTTGTTGTATTCTTGATGAGAAAATAGATGCTAATTTTTCAACACATTTTTTCAACCCATTAATCTTAAATATCTGTCGAGATACAAATACGTATAGGAATCAAACGAACACTACGACTACGAAAAAGACCTACGTCATAATATTATTAAATTATCGTTTTTGATTTTACTTTGATATATTTAATTTAAAATAATTTAATCATCATCATCATCATCATCATACGCATCATCATAGTCTACATAAACACTTCAGTATACACGTAGATAAGCACAAAAACATTCGCTATAATAATTTCAGATTTATTTAGGAAATTAAAATGTAAATTTTGTAAATTAATAACTGCTAATTTTAGCAAACAAGCGTATCAATAATTGGATTAGGGCTTAGCTCGATACACGTTCTTTTATTAGAGGAAAAATATTTTCGTTTTATGTTTTCTGCATGATGCACATCAAAATCTTTCATAATATTTTATTGATATAAATTAACAGTGGTAAAGAAAAGTTCACAGACAAGTTTGTAGTAAAAATAATATATTTGTCATATTACAAATTTGGTAAGCAAAATTTTTTCCCTTGATGTTTTTACTTTTTTTTTAAACATTTCTTTGGAATTTATTGTAAACTGTTTGGTTTGTCGATTAGAAAATGTTAAAATTCTCGACGTTTCAAGCCGCTCAGAATCGAAATCTACTGTTTTAAGAGATATGCTGTAAAAATGTCAGATTACATTAGAGTGGCTGGCCGTCATGGAGACACATTTGGGCCAGGTCATTAACCTATTGTGACACCACAAGTTTGAGTCATTTATGAAACGTGAGAGACTGATTATGTTTCAGAGGTAATTCTTGGGTTTTTGAGCTGGAAAAGAGAATGTTTTGAGGAGATGAAGAACTGTTTTCTCTTCTTTTTCATTTGTACAGCTTTTGCAAAAGACATTTGAGAATACATATATTTGCATGGCGTTCCTATAAGACAATTCCCGATTATAAGACCGATTATCGAGCTCTTTGGTAAGCTACTTAAAATTACCAAGCACCTTGTGCGCTTTAAATCTAGTGTAGGCCAGATCTTTTTCGTGACCTGACACATGGTGATGTTGTTCCACCTAAATTTCCTCAAATGGCTCTGATTCCCGGCAACCAGCAAAGGTGAATATTAAATTGTTGTGCCATCTCCATTAGAGATTATCGATAGTTATGGACTGTTAAATAGTTTGTAGAGAGAAAGACCAAAGATTTGATAGTGGTCGGACTATCTCAGAAAATAAGGATATCAGATGTTGAAATCAAGTTTTCTTTAAGCCAGGATTTACTTTTAACTTATCTACTTAAGGAGGCGCCAAAGTCCTGTGTGAACTAGGGCCTCATCAAACAAGCTTCTCCCTCTAGCTCGGTTCCTAGCTACATGTCTCCAGTTTCGCGGTCCAAGTTGGGTGAGGTCACTTTCCACTTGTGTGCACCACCTTATTTGCGGCCTTCTTCTACTGCGCTGTGCTGAAGATGTAGATTCGAAGACTTTCCGGGCCGGAGCATTAGTTTCCATGCGCTCTACGTGACCCAGACATCTTAGTCGTTGGACTTTTACCCTTCTGACTAAGTCTAGGTCTCTGTACAGCCCGTACAGCTCGTCGTTGAAAGATAGTGCCTCTATAGTGCTGACGTGTGAGCTCTGCACTTTTCTTTCAAGCACGATGTTAAAAAGATCGCATGGCAGCGCATCATCTTGTCTAAAACCTTTTTTGACATCGAAAGGTTCTGTTAAGTTGTATCCAACCTTTATGGAGCAGCGTGAATTCTCTATGGTCAACCTGCACAAACGGATTAGTTTGGCAGGGATGCCAAAACTAAACATGGCTCTATACAGCTCATCCCTGTAAATGCTCTAATATGCGGCCTTGAAATCGATGAAAATATGGTGGGTGTTGATTTGGTGTTCTTAGGTTTTTCCAGGATCTGCCGTAATGTGAATATTTGATCGACTGTGGACTTTCCTGGTCTAAAACCACACTTATAAGGACCTATCAGGTTGTCGACGATGGGCATTAGACGTTCACATATTAGGGCAGATAAGATTTTAAAGGCGATGTTAAGTAGACTGCTTCTTCTATAGTTGGTGCAGTTTAGAGGGTATCCTTTTTTCAGAATGGATAAGTTGGTGCATACTCCTAACCAACTTATCTCCAGCTGCTTTAAAGAGCTCGGCATTCAAGCCATCTGCTCCAGCGGCTTTATTAGACTCCAGCTTAGATTTTGCAATCTATGCGTCGTCTAAGGCGGAAGGACGGAATTGTTGGCTTCCGTCGTCTATATTGAATGGATCGTCTAGCCTGACAGCGGGATTCGGTTATTCGTTGTCGCCGTTATACAGCCTGCAGAAGCTGTCCTTCCGTATCTTCAGCATTGACTGCGATTACACTATGATGTTTCCATTTTCGTCTTTGCAGCCCTCAGTTCTAGGTTGATGTACTTGTGAATTTCGTTTTACCTGTTATAAAACTTTCAAACTTCATTCCTGCTTTTAAACCTATCAACATCTTCGACCGCACGCTTTTCATGCCTTCTCTTTTTCCTTCTGAGAAGTCAGTGTTCCTCTCGCCTCTTCTGCTCATAGAGCTCACGAGCAGCTCACGTCTTTTTATGCAGTGCCGCTTTGCGTGCTATCACGTCAAAGGCGGATTCTCTGATTGCATTTTGGCAATTTTGCCACTGGTTTTCGATACATTGTGTTGGCGGCACAGAACTACGAGGGATGTTACTTTTAACTCGGTCGGAAAAGGATTTGGCGATCTCTGGCGATTATAGCCGTTCGACGTTGTACATTCGCAGCATCTCCCTGTTTTGCCTTGGGTCTAGAAACCCGAAGTGCTACCTTGGCTACAATGAGGTAGTGGTTCGAGTCTAGCTAGCCCCTCGGAAAGTTCGGACATCCATGATGTTGGAAGCGTGTCTGGCGTCGATCGCAATATGGTAAATCTGGTTGACGGTAGATTGATTTGGAGAACTGCAAGTTCTTTTGTGGATGTTGAGATGTGGAAAACGCGTACTGGCTACCATGACGCTTCGCCTCCCAGTAACATCTGGAAGCCTGAATCCGTTGTCGGAAGTGCTGTCGTTCAGGCTGTTTTTTCCGATTATTCCACTAAAAATTTCTTCACTTCATAGCTTGGCATTAAAATCGCTCAGGACAATTTTAATATCGTATCGACACTGCTCATATGTTTTGTCTAAGAGCTCGAAGAATATATCTTTGGTGTTGTCTTCCTTCTCTTCTTCTGTGGGGGCGTGCGTAATGTTGGCGAATTTAGCCTTGATGCAGACAAGAGTTCTTTTATCGCCAAAAGTTTCGCCTGGAACAAACTACAATGGGTGGACGGAAACGTGAGACCTAAGTTCAGTCGTTTAGACTTCACACCTCCACCAACTCTTTCATTTTTGATCCATTTGTGTTGTTCTAGGATTACTATAGAAATTTGGAAATTTCCGTTGATTTGCAGTTGGGGGATGGTTAAGCATGTGTGCTCTGGAATTGTTGTTAACCCACTGCGATGAAGCTTTCAGACGAATAGCATTTAGGTTGGCGCGGTTTATAGCCTTTTGTAAAGCAATACACAATACTGCCACACCGTACATCAAAATCGGTCTGATTAGCTATTCGTGATTCGGTATCCCCATTTATTGTCAATAGCTTTTTTTGGAAGAAAGGAGAACTACGGTAGGTTTTTTTTAACTCTGTCTTGTACATTACGTCTCTAATTTAGTAATTTAGCCTCGTCAAAGAACTTTAATTGGATACTTCAATGTAAGGACGGTAAACTAAAGTGGGTAACTTTTATTTCTCTCCATGCCGAAAAAATATGGAAAAAAATAAATAATATAAATAAATAAAGACAGTTGTTAAAAACTGCTCCAAGGAATTGTACAAGTATGCCTGAGGCTTTTTGTAGTTCGGGGGTTTTATAATATATGGCTCTACAGATTTAAATGGTTTGAAACCTTTTGTATATGTTATATTGGAACTTGAACGAATTTTATTGTTGAAAGTTGCGGTTAGAGAACTATCAGGAAAATGAGTCCCCAATAGTAAGTTCAGCGAATCTTCACTTGTCAATTGCCCAAGAGCCACCAGCTTTTTCAGACAGTTTGGCATCGCTTAAGGCCTCGAAAGTTTCTTCTATCGAGCCACAGGAGGAAGAAAGATCGCTTAGATTTTCTAAGTGTTTTCTTATAACTTCTTAGGGATTCTCCATAAGAAGTCTTGTGGCTTTTGTTCGATTAAAGAGTTTTCTATATTCTCTTCTGAAAGAGTCTAGATCTTTGACCCACCATTGTGGTTTTGTTTTTAATTATATAGGTAGAAGTAGACACTCAACACTAACTCAACGCCAATAAAAGAGACGCTATATGGTCGGAATGATAGTTTTCGAAAACTAAAATAAATACATAAATTAATTTCGGACTGTGAATAACTCTTTATTCGAGAAATATACGAGTATTAGCATTGAAATAAATAAAACCTGTTGTTAAAAAAGATATAAATAAATAAATTAAATTGACCATCTTACCAACATGAGTCAAGCAAATCATTGAAAAATGTGATGGATTTGATAACTTTATGAAAACCATGTTTTCCTTTCTAAAAATGTCTGTGAGTAAAATTGTTCGCGGTCTTCTTGCAAACATATTTGAATCATCGCATCGGTCGTTCTATATGTCGGTTTGGGCGGCTTCTATAGAGCATATTCAAAACCCCACCACATTATATTCTACTTTCATACAATTGTGGGCACAAAAACAGCATAGAATCCAACAAAACCTGAAAACCAAAGAGGCTTTCTACAAGGATTTTTCTTTGAACGTCGTCTCGTTGGTATGTACATATGAAAAGCAGACATATCATTTCAAACTACTTGGCAAGGATTTCAATTTTGCAGTACAAAACATCCATGATGATTAAAGGACTGCTTTATCTTTTATTTTTTCCTCATTTTTGTTATAAAAGTTAATGTCACTGCAACATCTGAAGTGGTGAAAGAAAAGGGTTATGGTATGGTATTTATGTAGAATAAATCAAACCGAGACTTGAAGTTATGTGTATCTCCATTCACCAAGATACTTAGGTAGGTACCTATACCTATACCTAGATCCTACCTGTCATCTTTATCTATGATGAATTCATGGCAAGAACTCAGAAAGCTATCACGTGTTTTAAAAAGCATTTTTTAAAGTATCTTATATGAGTTTTTAAATTGTTTCGTCTTTGTGTGGTGGTCTTATATTTATTTTTCGTTTTTTTGTAAATTTATGAGGCACTTATGCTTACGCATTTGAAAATATATATTTGAATTTTGTTTTTGTTTAGCATTTTTGAAGCCACGAGTGTATCAGAATTTGTATATGAAAGTATTTTTAAAATTTTTTATGAAATAAAACGGAAAATTAGTTTTGAGTTTATTTTTAAAGAACAGGAAACACTTAGCAATCTAATGTATAATGTCTTTTGATTGCTATATCTTTCTTAAAGAAACATCTTATGTAGAAAAAGTATGTCAAGGACAAGATGACCGAATTAGAGACAACGGTAGGTTCCTTATATCTAAAAAAAAACTAAATCTGAAGTTAAAGTTTCTTTCTCTAAGAAAGAAAAACAATAAGAATCTACTTGGGGTTAAAGAGAAATAAATAATTAAAAAAATTTAAACAGTTATTAAATTAAAAGTGTGCTTGTTATGCGCCCACTACCTTAGTATTGCCTTTCTTCAGTGAGGCAGGTTAATGGTAATGCCTCGTTTTTTGAAAGTTCAATTTATATAAAAACAAAATAAATCCTCGGATACCGACGAATTTACTGTTGACAGCTCAGGCAAACGATTTAAGCACAACGTACTTTGGATATGCACGTGGAATTTTAGGTCCCTTAATACACCACGTGCAGCTGAAAAATAAGGGGAGGCCTTATACTACTATAAAGGAGTTATAAACGCAATCCAGGAAATGCGATGGGATGGACGGGGCAGTAAGAAGATGCAGAACTGCAATATTTACCATGGTGACTGCTTCCAAGAAAACTAATAACGCTTATTTGGATACAGCTTTGTCATAAGAGTCAGACTTAGGAATCACGTCTTGAGATAAGGGAGGCCTTATACTACTATAAAGGAGTTATAAACGCAATCCAGGAAATGCGATGGGATGGACGGGGCAGTAAGAAGATGCAGAACTGCGATATTTACCATGGTGACTGCTTCAAAGAAAACTAACAACGCTTATTTGGATACAGCTTTGTCATAAGAGTCAGACTTAGGAATCACGTCTTGAGATAAGGGAGGCCTTATACTACTATAAAGGAGTTATAAACGCAATCCAGGAAATGCGATGGGATGGACGGGGCAGTAAGAAGATGCAGAACTGCGATATTTACCATGGTGACTGCTTCCAAGAAAACTAACAACGCTTATTTGGATACAGCTTTGTCATAAGAGTCAGACTTAGGAATTACGTCTTGAGATATTGGTGCATAAACGAGCTTCTCATGACCATCCGCATCAATTCTAAATTCGGCAACATTAGCTTGATATGCGCGCGCCCCCCGACAGAAGAGAAGGATGGCAACTCCAAGGATAGGTTCGAGCTCTTGCACAAAGCATTTGAGCAGTGTTCTAGTTACGATATTAAAATTGTCCGGGGCGGTTCAATTGCCAAACTAGGAAGAGAAGACAACTTGCACGACAATACTCCCGACAACGGATTCAGGCTCATCGATTTTGCTGCGGGGCGAAACGTCATGGTAGTACTCGTTTTCCACACATCAAAATCCACAAACGAACTTGGAATTCTTCAGATCAATCTACCGTCAAGCAGATTGACCATATGCGATTGACGCTAGACACGCTTCCAGCATCTCTGGTTTGATTAGGAAAGTCTGCAGGCAAATGCAGCCAAACAACAGGCACGCAAAGCGGCGCTGCATAGAAAAACGAAAGCTCTATGAGCAGAAAAGGCGAGAGGTATACCAAATTCTCAGAAGGAAAAAAGAGAGAGCATGAGGAGCGTTCTTCGAAGATGTTGAGAGATTCGAAACGAAATTCACAAGCCCATAAACCTAGAACCAAAGGCTGAAAAGACGAAAGTGGCTGGAAAGATCATAGTGGAATCACAGTGAATGCTGATTATATGGAAGGACCACTTCTGCAGACTTAATAACTGCGATGACGAACCGAATTCCTGTCAGGCAGGCATTTCAACATAGTCAACGAATGCCAACAATCCGTTCTTCTCGACTTAGAAGAAGTAAAGATTGCCATATCTAAGCTGAAGTCTAACAAATCCGATAGAGCAGATGGCTTGAATGTCGAGCTCTTCAAAAATGTGGTTAGTAGCCAAGTATAGTTTTGGCATTCCTGCCAAACTCGTCCATTTGTGTGCAGGATGACCCATGTAGAATGTCCACTGTTCCATAAAGGTTTTAAATAACAAAATATTTCAATGTCAAAAAGGCTTCAAACGAAATTGGATTTAACGGTTAAAGAGAGGGCAAAACAAAAGTACATGCTGTCATCAAGAAAGGACCTACAACACCTACCTCTTGATCAAAACGTCACAATCGGCAGACTAACCGATAAACTTTTTTAACAAAAGCTGAGCAGTCCAAGAGCAAAAAGCTCAATCATAACCTTTTAAACAATAATTATTTTTAAGACACACACAACTATAAAGAAATATCACTTATATTCCAATCCAGATGTGAATTCCTGGGCTTAAACGGAAGTCCATACAAATGAAATTTCCAGCGACTCTGTACTCTCTGCAACATTCGAGCAAAAGAAGATTGCTTTCATTTTTTTAGTATTTTTTGGCAAACTTTCTCAGATTCTGCCTTTTTGCATCTTAATTTTAGTGGCGTTCTTCGCATTTATAGAAAGAATCGCAACAAAACAGACTATAACAGAAAACTTGTTGGAATCTTGGATTTTAAAGTAAATAGTTAGTACCCGTGGCATGATGGTTTGTGCGTTAGACTGTCATGCGAGAGGTCTAGTATTCGATCTCTCCAAGAGTAATTCTTGTCATGAAAAGTGCTTTCTTAAATTTGCCGTTCTGATTCGGCTTAAAACGGTAGGTCCCTTTCATCGCTGACAACAGTACTCGCACACAGGAATGGTTGAGAGTTGTCAGTCACTAGGCCCTAGTTCTCAAACGGACTGTTGCGCCACCCAATTTATTTATTTTAGTTAGACCTTTCTGGACCTTTAGTCCTTGAAATATGTAAATGTCAAGATACACATTACGTTATTTTAATTTTGTCGGCCTTCTTTACATGACATTTTTAAGCGGTACCCAAGACCTCGTCTTTAAATAAAGTGTGATCCGACCTTGAGTTTTACCTTCTCCAATGAACCATCATGACTGATATCATTGAAAACAAAAAGACCTAACGAAACAAATATGAATTGCCTTTTGACCGTAAAGGATATCTCATTAAAAATGCCTCGTCCTCTGAGTTATAAGGTATCGTATACCTATCTACAAATGTATTCCCTAGAAGGATGGCAATGACTTCATTATTTTTTACCAACGTTATCCTCTCACATAAAACATGAATAAGTTTAAAATTTTAAATAACTTCCGACATCGATTCAATCACTTGTTCGAATTCATGAGTCATTGGCCCTATCATTGGGGTGGAATATTGTAAATAGGCGTACCTTACCTACTTAATCAATATTACTACTTTTGATATTCTTAAAAAAAAAAGTTGTTGTTTGTTGTTGTTAAAGTAAATAATAATTATCTTCCCCATTTTCATTCATTATTTATAGACTTAAAGTTTCTTTTCTATTTTTACTTATATGTTTGTATTTTAATTTAAAATATTTTAGTCAATTGTTCACTTAAAAATTTTTCAGAAAAAACAAACGTCATTAGGCCACTGAACTTCCAGTGAAAAAATAAATAGGTACTTACAATGACTAAACTTTTTATATTTTCAGGGAAAATATATTAACTTGTGATGCATTCATTGACAACCACGCACTAATGTGTGATGTGGAAGTGCCATCGGCTGCGGTGGCGACTACCGGCGCCGCCCTGACGACAGCATTAATCACACAACCTATTTAAAAAGGAAAATATTAAGAAACAGACAATAATTTCTTTCATGAACAACAATATTATATTGCTATTATTTTATATTGACAACTTACAGAATTTGATATAAGTTTAAGATTTCGTAAGTATAGGCATAAACATAGCTGGAATTCTAAAATGCTATTCTTTTTTACCTTATTTACTAGAATGTCTACTGAATTGGCTAAGAGTACCATTTTGTATGAAATTTTTTGATACACATACATACATACATATATTTGCATAACGATATTTTTATATTCTTCAAACATTCTTGAGCAATATTTTTGTCTATTGAGTGAAGCTCAAGCTGTTCCAATTGTTATGATTGAGCAGCTATCAAAGTTATTAATTTCATGGAGTTGTCAAAACAAACATTACGATTTTCGAACGTAAGAAAATTATTGAGAGATACATACTGATGAAAAAAAATGATGGAAACAATCTTAACTTGCATATTCTATTGCAATAAACGAGAACCTATTGGAAATACTATAAGCAAATTTTGAAAAGAGATTGGGATGCGACCCACACTGAAGACTTCCCATCCCGTCTGTCGATTTGTTTTGCTTAAAAGTTTGTAGATTTTCGTGTTGGGTTAAGAAAGTTGTCAGTTGAATCCTCCTTAAAAATTTTTAAATTACCAACAACATTTTTCATATAAGGAAATAGTTTAGTTTGAAAATCTAGTTTTGTTAAATAGATTTTTAATCGAAAACAAATTTTTACCAATTTTAGTAGCATTTCTTAAATTTTTACAAATTGGATATATGAAATTAATTTAAAAGATATCAAGAACCGAATATAAATTTTTACCATTTGGGTACTATTTTTTGTAGATTTTATTTTTTTATGAAAAAACGGACTGTTGGATTTTTATTATAAAAACTACTGAATATCGAAAACAATATTTTCTGTGAAATAAAAAAAGTTTGAAGACAATATTTTTAATTTTTGAAAACATATTTGAGTCGTAAGTAAATTTCATTGAGTTTTAGTATTGTTTTTTTTTTAGGTTTTTAGTTTTTGTAAAAAACTGTCAATTCCATATTTCTCAAAATTGTATTGAATGTAGACAACAATATTTTTTAAAATATAAAAGTAGTCCATTTAATTTTTCTCAAATTTTATACCAAATGTTGAAAACAATATTTTTTTTATAAGATAAAACAAGTTCGAAGTCATAATCTCAGGTTTTTAAAAATTCAAGTTTCAATTTTTACCAACTTTGAGTAATATTTTTGTTTGGTTTGTATTTTTTTTTATAAAAAAAAAACGGTCCATTTGATTTTTCTCAAATTTTACCAGATGTTAAAAAATTTCAAGGTGGCACATTTTTTTGATTTATAAAAAAAACCGTTAATTGCATTTTTTCCAAAAATATATTTGTTTGGTATCACGTTACAATACATTATATACAATTTAATTCAAGTATCTAGCATCTTTGGTTAGATACTTCGGGTTAACCAAATGTTCACCTTTTCTTTAAATCGCTATGGTTAAAAAAAACTACCCACACAATTTTCTTGACTGCCCTTTCTTCTTCATTTTTCTGCATTATTATCTGTACAACAAAATTTATTTAAAGTCGATTTCTTTTCTGATTCTTGAGCTATGGACGACGAAAAAAACGTCGGGAACGTTCGAACGTACGTACACACGCACGGATATACACCTTTCTAAAAATATTTTATTTCGACTCTAGGGTACTTGAAACGTCAAGAAATGTCAAAATTTTGGATTCGACAAATAGGACCGATTACAATAACTTCCTATGGGAAGTTAAAAATTACGGTTTGGTGTGGTTTATGGGCCGGCGGCCCTACTTCTTCCATCTGAACTTCTGCTAGCGTGCCCGAGTTTCATACATAATGGCATTGAACGAACTTTCACAGGAATAAAGAATTTCATTGATATCCAAAACCGTTGTTGTTTTATTTAACAAAAAAAAAAAACACTTTTAACTTTATTTAACCTTTGATTCTGCCCATCAGATGCCTTAAGTTTTATTCTGCACCTCCAACCAGGAGACCTACACATTCAATATATATTATCGTGCACCACGATAGGGCTTAGAGAATCAAACTGTAAAGTTTTTTAAAGTAATCTTTTCTGTCGGAAAGGATTGAGAGGATAGCAAGGTTACGAAAGACTTCGATGCCACTATCTTTACTGACAGATCAAAGATGGAGTGTGAAGTTTAGTCGGGAATCTTCTCTGAGTTATTAAATGTCTTTAAGTCGTTTCGGCTACTTGACTGTGCCAGTGTATGTATTTAAAGCGGATTTACTAACAATCAGAGAAGCATGCAAAATATTTAAATCAAACTCAAACCAAAAAAGAAACACGGCTATCTGTACTGACAGCCAGGTGCCTGGTATGACTATTAATTCGGTCACAACATTCTCTATATCGGTCCATCAATGTCGGAATCAACTATCTAGCCTCAAAACCCTTTGCGTTACTCTTATTTGGGTTCGAGGTCATAGTGAAGTTTTGGAGCAAAATCTTCAACATTTTACTTATTTTAGAAGGTTGGGAATAAGACCCAACGGCAAGAAAGCCAGAATATGCCGCCAATGTTTATTTTCCCTCGAAAAAAGAATCAATGCCAAGCTGATGGATGGAACACCACCTAATTCATGGGGAGAGTACAACAAAAATGGGTTAATAACTACTGATCTGTTTTTAAAGTGGATCAAAATATTTATTGAATGGTCAAGCGCAACCAAAGAAAAACCAATTTTGTTACTTTTTAGATGTTGCAAGAGTAAGTGGTGTTGTCATGCTCTGCTTTCCAGCACACTGCACACATCAAATGCAACCCTTAGATGTGACGTTTATAAAGCCTCTGAGCTCATGTAATGGAGATGAAGTAAAGAAATGGCTCAGAAAAAAACCCTGGAAGAACTCTTACACATTACTAAGTAGGACATTTGTTCGGAAAAGCCTATTTAAGAGCTGCTACATAATGACAGTTGCGATAAACGGCTTTCGGAAGACCGGCACATGGCCGGAAAACTCAAATATATTCGAAGACCATAACTTCTTGCCTCGCAAAACCACGGTTATGTTACATGAAGAATTGAAGAGCAACCTACTTTTGACCTTAATTTGCAAGCTTCTCAAGTGCAACAAACAGGCTCATCAACCACTATTCTACTTAGGTTAACAGAAGCTTCATTTACAAGACCGATAGACCCATCAGCGCTTACCCATCCACTTACGTTATTATTGTTTAATGTTTCGACAATCAATGATCAATCCACGAAATCAATTTCTTACCAGAAATCCGTAATACCACCGCCAATAAATGCATTGATACAATCTACAAAATCTGTTTTAGCAATTGACGATTATTAACATTTCTCAGATTGTAGCAGTTCAAAAAGCACCACACAAAAAGAGAGATTCTAAGCGTCTAATTTAAACTTATTCCTTAATAAATCTTCTTTTATATAAAAACTGTTCAGATATTCTTAACACATTTTTGAAATTTTATTAACAATAATCCTTCAAGGGCCCATTATGCCCCGGCTTCCCCTACCTCACCTTACTACCTTAGGTTGTTTAATAAACTTTACAAATGTTAGCCGAAGAACTGGATTCTTACAAAGAACAATCTTCTTTACTTACATACAAGGAATAATTTACAAATTGATTCCAAATCTTGACCAAAAATCAAAATCAAAAATCTAAATGATTTACTACTCTATATATAAAGTTAAAACATAATTAATTAAATCATGATTATTAATTTGAACTTCAACGCACTATTAAACAGAAAAATAAAAAAAGAAATTGAAATTGAAAGCACTAAAGGCCTCTCAAGTCACCATTTAACGAACAATAAACAAAACAAAAAAAAAAACAAAAATTGACAAGAGTTCGAAAATCCGATGAATATTGAGCATATTATTATAAATTAAAGGTCAAAAGATTTGACTCAAAGTAAATTTATTGTATGAGCGTACGCATAAACGAATCTAAAGTTTTCATAAACATTTTAAACTTGCGTTATTGTACGTATTCAAAATGTACCTATACTTTGACTATGTCAGTATCAAACAAAAGTTCTATATCGCACTCGTTTATATGTAGGTATGTAATATGTACATATATAAGCTGTCTTCACCAAATAAATTTTGTAAATTGTATGAGCACTAAGAGTAAATTGGTACAAGGTTACCAGACAGTCGAATTAATTAAATTCACACCTTTTCGGAGCTACTAGTAAATGCCTACACGAACAAAATGAAATATTTAAAGTATTCTAAAATGATTATTTAACGTAAAGTTAGAAATGTGTCTGTCCAATGTCCATGCTGGTGGTACAATGCAAATGCATACAATTGCTGGTCTGTATTTGAGCTTTTAATACGTAGAACTGCAACAAGCCTGTCATGTTATGCACGCGAATTGAATTGACCTGGATTATAATTTGATAATTAAATCAAACAGCATAAGGACTATACGTAGTCGTGACATAAGTTCTGTTACAAAACTTCAAGACCTTGTTGCTCAAAACATGCTTATTTTTTAAAATATTTACATTAGTAAGCGAAGAATACCAAACTGATACGATTTATAATGATTTATCAGGATGACGGTGGAAAAAAAGCTCGTTATAAATAAATTAGGTGGCGCAACAGTCGTGGAGAACCAGGGCCTAGTGTGTTATAACTCTCAATAATTCCTGTGTGCAAGTAATTGCAGGGATGGAGGGGACCTACAGTTTATATGCCGAATCCTGACGGCTAATTTGAGAAAGCACTTTTTCAAAACAAGAGTTACTCTTGGAGAATTTGTCAATTCCTTGCAAGAGGCAGTACCCGTGAATAAAACTTTGGGTGGCACATTCAGGGATCGAACCCAAGACCTCTCGCATGAAAGTCCAACGCACTAACCATCATGCCACGGAAAATGCTCGTTGCTGCGTCAAAATTGGAAGTGACTCAACCGAAACCTTCGAAACCACCAGAGGACTTCGACAAGACGATGCGCTGTCATATAGCTGCTTCAATATTGTTCTTGAAAGAGTAGTGCGTAACACCAACGCCAATACAAGTGGCACCATCTTTCAAAAATCCACACAATATCTTGGATATGCTGTTGACATCGACATTATGGGAAGAACCAAACGTCAAATAGAGTCGATTCACACCGTAGACTTGGTCAAAAAGTGACAATTGACAGGTATAACTTCGAGGTGGTGAACGAATTTGTTTATCTGGGCAATGCTGTTAATTCTGCAAATGACATCAGCGCGGAGATCAAATGTAGAATTACCCTTGCTAATCGCTGTTTCTTTGGTTTAAGCAAGCAGTTGACAAATAAGGCCCTATCGCGAAGCACCAAAGAGACACTGTACAAAACCTTACTCATCCTAGTCTTGCTGTATGGTGCAGAAGCATGGATCCTGTTACAGGCGGATGAAATACCTCTTGGTATCTTCGAGAGGTTCTTCAAGGTTCTGCGTGCGATCTATGGTCCGGTTTGTGTCGACAGTAAAATCTGGCAGAGAAGATTTAATCAGGAGTTATACTTATAAGAACTATACAGCGACTTGCCACCGGTCAAAAAACTGCGTGTACAACGCTAAAAATGGCTAGGGCATGGTCGAAGCTCCAGCCCGTAGGGTATTTACCGCCAAGCCTGAGGGAACAAGAACACTCCGGTGGAGTGATCAAGTTGAGGCCAACGCACTTGGTATTCGAAACTGGAGGCAACAAGCTATAGATCGAGGAAGCTGGCCAAAGTTATTACTTGAGGCCCAGGAGCACAATGACTGTAGCGCCAACTTAAGTAAAGTAAATAAGCGAAGAATAAAAGTAAATTTGGTTTCAGTTTCGCTTATGCTACCGGAGTGAGGCGCTAAAGAATATATAATAGCAATGACTGCCTAAAATAAGTAAAGAATGAGCTAGGTTAGGTTAGGTTAAAGTGGCTGTCCATGATGGAGAATGAGTACTGACGAAATTCTGTTGTTTTAAATACACAATATTGTTCGGGAATCGTGTTTTCCTCCAGTTTCCTACATCTTTAAGAGAAAATGACCAAAAAATAGTTGTCTGGATAAATTCACTAGATCCATTTCAATACTGATTACACCTTGACTCCTTGAAAGTCTCACTCCAAGGTGTCACCTAACGCAAGTTTTGGGAACAGTTGTGAAAACTGTTGACAAGTTGTACTGTAAAAAAATGGTAAAGGGGTTGGTAAATTATTTAACAAATACCCTTTTCAATGGACTTAGATGAATTCTTCTACAAGATTCTGGTGAGACAAGCAAAGACAAGTCAACACAATTCTAATTCTTAACCAAACATTTTAAAGATGAAAACAGTATTGACAGATAAGTTTTGAGAAGTCCTTTAGAGCACACTTGACACGCATAATATGAAGGTTATGTTGTGGTAGAATGGGTTGTACCGTAGCATTTCTGGTGGGGGTCAAATTGACTTCCATGTGAAGGAAGAAGCGCTTACTCGCACCTCCACGTGGTGGCCCCCTGGCACAAGTTAGAGCAATCACTGCAGTTCGATTATGAATGATACTGATCAATTCATAGTTATTGAAAAAGGCACTATAATTAGAATTGCTCTGAGTAAATTCTCAACTTGTGAGCGAACGCAGAAGCTTCCTTCCTAAGATTAAATCTTGCGAAAGATGCTTAACACAGAAGCCGGGTGACCACTTCTAGGGTTATCTTCGCTATATGTCACTTCATCAAAGACTAAGTTATCATACCACTGAAGATGTGTATGCCCCCTGGTTAATTCCAGGAACATATGTTGGATGTTCTCCTTGTGAGAATATCGTGGCGGCTATGGTTTATCCTATATGCATAGGGTATTGTTTTTTATTTCTTAAAAAATCAATATATAGATGGACTAAGCCAATACCACAGGTTACAAAGAGGTGAATTTGTTATGTCTTGGTAGCTTAGAAAGAGGAACTCAATCAAAGCATTTCACCAAATAAGAGAGAGTAATCTTTGCGTAAATTCTTTTGGTTCTTTTCAAAAACTAAGCAATAAAACAATGAATAGGGCAGCAAGTGTAAGAACTTGCCATCAAATTAAGGCTCATTGCCAGGTGCTGGTGTTGTAAGCAATTATTCTCTCTGTAGCATTTCTGGCGCGTTCATTAGCCTTACAATTTTCTCGATGAGAAATGAACGACAGTTATGGACTGTAATAGAATTCGTGGAGACATAGTCCATAGATTTGATAGCGGCCCGACTATACGAGAAAATACGGATATCAGATGTTGATAAAAGGTTTTCTTTAAGCCAGGAAAAGAATTCTTCTATCGCCAAAATTTCCACGTGGAACACGTTACAATAATTGGGAAGGTGGAATGAGAGACTTAATTTCAGTCGTTCATCTGTTTAAAAGTGGATGGTTTTTTCAGGAATAACCTATCTTCGCAGAAAGATATGGAAGGTATATAAATTTGGAAGTTTTTGGCGAATTGCAGATGGTGTACAATTACAATGTTGTTGCGACTGCGATGGATCTTTGAGTCGAATTGAAGAGCTTGCAGCTATTTGTTTGCTAAGTATATCAAGACGTGTTAGGTAGAGTAAGTTGTCCAGTGCCGCAGATGGGGTTGTGAAAAGCGATCCGCTTAGGGGCATAGGCAAGATAAACGTTGGACTTTATTAAGTTTGTAGCGGTTTATAGCTTTTTCTTAAGCAAACCACCATATTGCTACACTGACCAATAAAATTGGTATGATTACATAAGTGTATAAAGCGTAATTCGGGATTGTAAGCTACATAAGCAGCTTTGTTGACTATTTCTTGTATCTTACGTCTCCAATTTGGTTCTTTGTCCAAAATAAGGCCCAGATACTAAACCTCTTCTGAGAACTTTGATTCGATTCCATTAATATATAGGTAGGGTTAACACATGGAATTTGTATTTCCTTGAAAATAGGACTAATTCGGTTTTATGTGTGTTAACACCAAGTCCACGCCCATCAAACCGAAATATTAGGTTATCTAAGGCATTCTGTAAGTTTTCTTTTCGGGTGTTAAGATGTTTTTCTAAAACCGCTACAGCAACATCATCCGCATAAAGCAACTAATAAAGGTTCCAGAGGAGAGGGGATAGAATACCGCCTTGTGGTGTCTATTACTAACGAATTCTTAAGCAGAAGAGTTTCCCAGTTTTAAGTTAATTATTCTGCTAGTCAGCATTAAATGCTTTAACTCACCAAGCAAACCCTTTACGTTCAGAGATTTAAAATGCAGATATGTCCACGTTGTTAAAAGCGCCTTCAATGTCAGAAAAGCAACCATAATGAACTATCTTCGATGGTGAGAGTATTCGATGCATACTAAGGTGTCCGTTTTCACCGAGTAGGCCTTTAAAGTAGGCATTTTGAGGTATATTGTCAGAAGTCCTGTATCAAAACTTGCTCTTAAAAGGATATCAATTAATCTTTTTAAAATCTTAAGAAGGAACGATAATTGACTTCTAGTTCGTAGATCTTTAAAGCTTAAGTTTGTCTTCTTTGCTTTTTTAATATTGATAGCAAAATATATGAAATTTAATAAGAATAAACCAAGTTTCCAAATCACTGTCATACAAAAATGGTATGAACACAAAATTAAATCACTTCTACTAAATAATTTGAAATTTAATTTTTGAAGTTCGAAGTTCTTTAGGTGACAATTTTCCTCATTACAAAAACAAATAACAAAATTAGATGGCGCAACAGTCCGTAGATAACCAGGGACTAGCGACTTACAACTCTCAACCATTCCTGTGTGCGAATGTAATTGCAGGGATGCAGGAATAGTTAAGCTGTGTAATATGACTTTTATGCCAGAGGTCTTGGGTACAGGCAGGGTGTGATCTAAAGTTTTTTTTCGCGGGTATTGCCTCTTGCAAGGCATTGACAAATCTTGAAAGAATAATTCGTATCATGAAAAATTCATTATCAAATAAGCCGTTCGGATTCTTCATAAAAACTTTAGAGCTCATTACATGGCATGACACGCACACAGTTATGATTGAGAGTTCTGAGTCTCTAGACATAAGTTCTCTACGGACTGCCGCGCCACCTAATTTAAATAGGGAGCTATTAGAAAAAATCAAATCTCAAACAAATTGAAAATCTATTAATTTTTAAATAGCTAGTTTTGCTGAAGCCTCGATGTCTTTTAATGTAAATTTGGAACACTCAACTTGTACTTATGTAGATCATCTTAACCAATATTCATCTTATTTCAACAACAGTGTAATTCTAGGTCATCATCAATTGCACTTATTCGGTACATTAAAAAAAAGTAGATCATCTGTTATTTAAATTAACGCACATTTAAGTGTAATACGCTTTTAGGGTAAGATCACATTTTATTTTTTTAAAAGCGTTTTTTAAAATTATTATAAATTAAGCTTGCTTATTTAAATAAAATGCTCTAATAAAAGATTTCATGAAAATTAGCACAGCCCTCAAAACGCACACAATATCTTTGTATACATTACATTAAATACTATAAAATTGTATAGCAGGTATTTAGCATTTAAAACTAAAACTAAAGAAAATCTCTCATCTAAATCAACCATGAAAACTTCACATTTTTTAAATAGAAAACGAAAAATATATTTCACTTACATTTTTATGAATGGACAGAAAAATTGAGGTATGGTTTCTCAAATTACTTGCCTTTTCATTGCAAATTCTATGACAATTTTTATAACTTTTAGTTCATAGAGTACTCAGTATCTATCAGTACATAAATATACCATATAGAAGATACTCTATAGAATGATTCATCGTCGGTATGACGCCATGGCTTGAAGTTTTCACTTTTTGTTTTTATTTTTGATAATACCACATGGAATAATTATTACATATATAGGATATAAATTATATATATATAAATGTTTACGTATAGAGTACACGTATATTAACCTAAAGCAGGTGTGCACTGAAAATGCAAAAAGCAATTTGCTGGGTGTGAAAGCGTCGCACGTGTGAATAGAATTTGTAATTATGCTTTCAAAAAGTGTTCATATATAGATCTTAAAGGAATTATTATGCTTAGCAAGTCTAGTCGAGCCGAGTTGCAGTTGAGTCAAGTCAAGTCGAGTCGGTGCGGTTAAGTCTTTTCCGCCGGCAGGGATCATTAAGTGAAACGTAGAGTCGCAAAATTTTTATATTTTTTTTAAGACTCGTGTTTGCCATATATATACTTATAATGGTCTAGGTCTATCTGGTATTTGAATAGGTTTCATAACTTAGAGAAATTATTTAGATTTTTAATAATGATATCAAATTAAAAACCCACTTAGAGCAAATTGCACACTTAAATTTCTTTCTAAATAAAAATATTAGTTTACACTTTAATTTAATGTTTATAATTGAAAAGGTTAAAAACTTAGTTCTGCCATTGAAAGTAGTTTTTATGCAGTTGCGTTACATTGCCAAAGTTTGTTCTTTTCTAACAATGAAACAATTTTCAAGTCAGGGTTTAGGTAGGATAAAGGCTGTTCCACACAAATGTCAAGGTTTTTGAATAATGTTCGTTTTAAATTAATTTTTAATGAGCGATGAGTCATAAAATCACTACTGAAGATTATGACACTTTTATTTTTCGATACTTTAGTAAAAAGTAAGGCATGAACGCTCATTGAAACTGTTAAAATTTTGCTACCACAATGCAGCAATACTAGTTTAGCAAGAACAATTTCCTGACCGTGTAGTTTGTCGAAAATTAAAATTTTCTTCCGAGATTTTGTTATTTAACAACTTAAGACTTTTTCTGTCGAGCCAAATTAAAGATAAGGTTTATTTCAAAGGTTTTTTTTTAGACGTGTGGTTGTCAATCTGTCAAAATTTAATTCTCCAATCCAAAGGTATCCAAGAATTTCTGGGGTATTTATATATCTGAAAGAGCAGCTGATTCAACACATGGTTGAATTTCAGGAAACTTGAAAATTGAATTCAGCTTTTTGTATTGTTGGTAAACAAAAAGATACAAAATGTTTGTTGAAGTTGTATTTGAGGATGTTCTGTACATAATTCTTTCAAGCTATATCTAGGTATTGCCACTTCATAATAGTTCTCGTTTCTGTTAGGTTAGTTTTCTGTTAAACGTTAATCGTTTAAAACAAGAGATTTCGCAAGTAAATTATTATCAATCGTATAGAATTCCAATTGAGCTAAGAGGAAATTTAACATAGATTACAGATTAAGGTTGTCTCTTAGTTATTAAATTGTTAAGCAATTAATTAATTAAATATCAACTCATCATCGTCCGACGAATCAGTTGAATTATTCATTATATGTTTTATCTTACAACAATTTTGAATGTTTCTCTGCTTTTTGTAAACAGCTGATAGTTGTTTTTACTTTTTGACAGCTATCTCAATACAGCTATCCAACTCGTTTAACAAGGTATCTAAAAATCCACCTATCAAAGATACCTTATCCAACACGAGATTGAACGCAGCCAATGAATACAATTGGCAGGTTTCTAGTATCTGATTGGCCAGCTGCTAAAACATTGCCTTCCAATTAACTGAGTTAAGTCTTCTTATGTCAAATTGACATAATTTCAGTAAAATGTTTCTCTTCTTCCAATTAAGGCAACTTCATTGGAAACTTGACTGGAAAGTTAGTTAAGAAAAATCTCCTTTAGTATCAAGTGAACACTTTTTATGTCAAAATAACATTGGATCTTTTTTTTTTTCATTTAACTAAAAGCTGAACTTTATTACTCTATGATTTATTTATTTTCCGCACAAATAAATATTTTGTGTAATTGAGAATAAGCAAAATTTCTCTACAATACAAATGGTGATGGACTTGTAGCTTGCCTGAGGAGTTAAAAATATCGTTTTTGGTAGTTTTTGCACGATCAACTTAAAGTAGAGATTAGTAAACTAAAGTACCTACTTGGGCAACTAACTAATTAAATTTCCCAAAATTTACGGTCAAGAAATGCACAATGCAAATGAAGTCTCTTATGTTGTCTGAAACTGCCCAATTATTACTAAACAACGTTTGTGGAATGCACTTGTTTTCCTCTTAAATTTTGTTCAGTGGTAAAGATCATTTTTGGTTGAATGGGTATGTTAATAAGCAACATTGTCATACTTAGAGGGTCACTATTTGGTGTACTCTATGGGCAGAGAGAATTTCTTCATAAGTTAAGCCGGCTATAATGAGCCATGATTGATGGCTTTTTCGTTTCTGAATTGGCAGTTTTCAGGTTAGTTCAAATTCAACCATATGATTTAGAAGTCAAAATTCGACGCACTACTGATCAAATAAAAGCAATTGTGTCAGGAAAAAGGGTGTTCTTTTCTTCATTTGCAAGCAAATGCATTCTTTGAACTGAAATGTTGACCAAGGCAACAAGTTAGTTACTACCTTTAGTTGATCGTGCCAAAAACCATTGTTGTCTACAAAACACTTCTTAGGCAAGTACAAGTCCGTCCGAACTTTTATTTTGTATTGTAAAGAAATTATCCTTGTCAACTTGACAAAGAACCCTTAAACACAAAATATTGAATACAATTGTTCAAAGAATAAATAAATTAAAAGAGTTATAAAGTTCTGCTTTTAGTTCAATGAAAATAAAACATAAGAGCTGTCATCTAAAGTTTTTTTCACGAGCACTGCCTCTTGCGAAAAATTGACAAATCCACAAACAAATGCGTAAGCTTTACTATTTGTCCTATTCTACAGGTCTCTTGCGAGTGGATGGGAAACAACATTTGTCAATTTTGCCCTTAAAAAGGCGAATGCGCATTACCATGTCCTTGATAAGGCTCATTGATTATTAGCTCAAGAAATATCTTGAAGAACGAAAGCTTCTTAATGACCGGCAGTATGGCTTTCATAGCAATAGGTCCACCAGTGATTTGCTCCTAATTGCACCTAATTGTACCCTTGGCATGTTAGACTGTCATGCCAGAGGTCTTGGGTTCGATCCCTGCCTATGCCATCTAAAGTATTTTCACTGGTATTGCCTCTTGCGAGGAATTGACAAATTCTCCAAGAGGAAATCTTGTCATGTAAAAGTGTTTTCTCAAATTAGTTCGGATTCGGCAAATAAACTGTAGGTCCCCTCCATTCCTGACAACATTACTCGCACACAGGAATGGTTGAGAGTTGTAAGTCGCTAGGCCCTAGTTCTCAACGGAATTTTATTTAAAAGGCATTTGATAGAATTTGGTCAAGCTATCTTATCCAAAATGCTTGCATTTGGTATCAATGAATCTCTTTTACCTTGGGTAAGAAATTACCGTTCAATTCAAGTAGTTTTTTTTATAAATGAACTTTTGTCTGAAATTTATAACCCACTTAATTATTTCGCTGATCACAGTACCCTCAGTTTTTCATATTCGTCCTTTTTTTCGGATGTGAATTAACAACGGCAGTATGTGATAAGCTCATTAAATTCTGATCTTATCACTCCCCCAATGCCCTATCATTGGGTGGTACTTGCATCGAGGAGATTGAACAACTTTCAGTTCTTAGTAGTACATAACAGACTATCATTTGATCACATATTTGACATCAGCAAAAATGCTGCTATGTTTTTAGGTTTTCTCCGACGATTCAAGAACTTACTTACTTAGGTCCTCAGACCTGTTAAGTCCGTTGGGAACGCCTTTAGGGGCATACGGCCTCTAATAAGCCTGCGCGCCATCGTGTACGGTTTCCGGAGATGTGTTTTAGCTCCCTCCAACTCTTGCCAAATGACGCTGATTCCGCCTCGGCTGTCCTGCACCATGTGCTTCTCGGTCGTCCAGCTCTTCTTCCTTCTTGTGTGAGCGTATTCCAATGCATTGCTTGTCCTGCAATGCAGTTGTTACCTTTTCGAAGCGTATTTTTAATCCATTGCCACTTACGCCTTCGTATTATAGAGTCAAGCAAATATCGTCCTGGTAATCCAAGTGCTTAAAATAGGATGTCAAAGTTCATTGGATCCCTCCACTAACTGACAAAGCTGCGCCTAGTACATCGCTTATCACCAACAAAAACAATATCGGGGACAGAATACAGCCCTGTCTGACTCCACTATGGATTTCAAAATCATCTGACAACCATCCATCTGACTACCATCGTGCAGAACGTGGCACTTGGATCCATCATATTTTGCTTTAATAATAGTAATTAGTTTTTCTGGGATGCTTCCCTCCATAAAGCTTACCAGATATACTTCCTGTTAACGCTACCAAAGGCATTCTCGAAGTCGATGAACATCAGGTGTAGTGGTGATCGAAATTCAACGCACTGTTTAATAATGACCCACAGGGTGTTGATATGATCAATACAGGAAAATCCAGCACTAAATCCTGCTTGTTTGGCATCGAGTGTGGCCTCAAGGTCTTCTCTGATGCCATTATGACTTTTGCTATTGTTTTGGCTACGATGCAAGAAAATCGAGAAAAATTGATATAATTGGTCTAGAGCCTCACTAACGTACTTCAGTCTTTTGGATAGAATTGAAAATATAGCTCTTTAAAATGATAGGAGATCGTTCTGTTACCGTTCTTAATCGATTTTTTCACCATCAACAATGCTCTAGTGAAATATCCAGTTGTATTACCTTCCTTAAATAATTCAACTGTAATACCCGTACTTCTAGGATTGCTCATCACTTTACCTTTAAACCCAATTTCCGACGTACTATTAAGTACAGGAATCCTTTCTTTAGCCGCACTACACGAATGTGGAATGCTTTATGAGGCTCAATATTTCATAATCACTACAGTGTGCAGACTAATGTACATCGGCATATAATTTCTAATTATGTCCTCCCTTTAATCATTATAAGGGTATTCATAACCCCTCTAGTGCGCGCTTAATATAAACAAACAAAATTAAAATCTGTCAGTTCAGCTAATAGAAAAAAAACTCACCCGTCTTCGTTGCGCTTTAAATTCTTATAATCAAACATTCATTAAACAAAATATTCAATAACAAGGTAGTTCTTAATCCACAACTAATCCAACTTTCTGCTCATTAATAACAAATAAAATATAACATTTGTCAACAAAGTGAAGAATATATTTCTCCATCGTGAATCATTCATAAACTTCTTCGAATCTTGTTATTTTATCGCTGCCTCTTATTGAAACCAATTAGTCATTCGAATTCGTAGACCAAAGCATCAGATGAATCATTTAACAATATCAAAAGAAAAACATGAATAATGCAAAAGCTTTTGAATATTGTCGTTTATATAAAAACATAAATCTTCAAGTTCAATATACCAACTACAAATATTGTTTTGGTTCTTTCATTCATAAATTTATTGATTCGATTAGTTAAGACTTCAAAACATCATCAAAAAAGATACAATTCTATTCAAGATTATCTTTTATCTTGCTTTTTGATCAAATTAAAATCAAACTCAAAGATAAATCAGCTCAGCTCAATCCAGCACAGCATACATCAGTGAAGACCCCCTCAAGTATGTATGTATCTCTCTGGGTTCTATGCTGTCAGATTCAAGTAAAAATCAGCATGTCCTTTGTGTGCCAGTCCAGACAATAGAAAACTGATGTTCCAAAAAGGACAAAGAATTCAGATTTCACGTCTAATTAAAATATCCTTATAGTGCCAGGCTGCAGTTGACATGTTTTAATTGTTAAATTGTTCTAAAGAAACATGTTTCTTTTCTTCTCCAGTGTTTTATTATTTTTGCAATCCATTATGACAACCCTTATAGTGTAATTATAAAGAAGTCATTGTTGTTGTTGGTATACCATATTTAAAAAAAGAAAACTAACAAACTATAAATGATTATGCAACAAGCTTAGCAACGACGACATCAACAACGACGACAATGACAAAAAGGACTAAAAAGTCAGATGGCCATTTTATCGAATCTATTTTGCATGTCGTTATCAGATTCTTTTTTTTTAACAAGACGAAAAAAACTAAGTGCTAATGAGACACTTGAAGCTTCTTCTTCTTGATTATTATGTGTGTAGGTACTCATAAATCTTTAGAAAAATAAAAATTCTGTATGCGGTAAATCGGTCAGGGTCTGGTGATGGCAGAGGTAGGTTAGGTTGGCATCATGCATCATGCATGAAATCCAAGTTAGGGTAGATAGATGGATGGAAGCTTTGACCGAAAGCGAAAATTTTAAAAAAGGACGACGCACGAAGACAGTGTTGATGATGGTCGTTATGAGGCTATGATGAAACATCCTAAAAGTGAATTAAATATAAGGTCAAGGATTAAAATTGTTATGAATTTATGTTTATTTAACGGTTTTTTATCATTTTCATTTTAAAAATGATTTCTATACACACAATACAATAATATTGTGATAATAAATAAGTTATAAGGAAAAGTCATTGTGATGCTTTTCATCATAGTTTCTGGGAAATGGAGAAACTAACTAAGACGAAAGACTATGACGGAAGCACACACACAATCTTTTTTTTGTGAATAAAATTAATCCAAATCCTATTCTGTGTTTCGTTTGAGAAAATTCTTTAAGAACATTTTTCTGACTGCTTACGTAAGAAGGCGCTACAGTCCTGTGCGAACTAAGGCTTCATCAAACAAACTTCTGGACATGTATCCTTCTGTCGAATTTTCCGTCGCTCTACAGCCCGTAGAAATAGTCGTTCCATCTTCTCCTCCACTCACCTTCCATGCAATAGGGGGCGGGGCGTACAAAGAAATTTGTTTTTGTCATAGTCGCCTTGTTCGTTCGAGAGAGGGTCTTAGCCTCAAGAAATAGCAGTTAGCAAGAGTAATTCTTCGTTTGATCTTAGCGCTGGTATTGTTTTCTATGTTCATAGCGGAGCCTAGGCTGACAAGGACGTTTTACTTGATGGCAGCATGTACTTTCTTTTGCCCTTACTAACCGCTAAACCAATTTTAGCCGCTTCTGCCTCAACACTCACAAATGACATTACGCTAGGTTTTTCCGATTTATTCTATGTCATTTGCATATGCTAGTAATTTGACAGACTTTTGAAAGATAGTGCCTCCAGTGTTGACGTGGGAGCTCTGTTAAAGAAATCGCATGATAGCGCATCACCTTATCTAAAGTCTTATTATTTCCAACCTTTGTGGAGTAGCGCGAATTCTCCATGGTCATTCTGCACAAACGGACGAGTTTGGTAGGGATGCCAAAACTGGACATGACTCTATACAGCTCGCCACTGTCATATGCAGCCTTGAAATCGATGAAGAGATAGTGCGGGTGTCGATTTTATGTTCTTGGTTTTTTTTTCGAGGATCTGCCGTAATGTGAATAATTGATCGACTTTCGACTTTTTACAAATCCATTCATAAAAATAATGTGTATTTTTTTAAAAGATTCAATTTGAATATGGATTTTAGGTAAGCAATATTCCCAAAAAATATAAACACTGTAAACGATGTAAAAAAAAAAGCGAAAAGTTTCTAAGTTCAAATCACTAGCGCTAAACAAGTTGAATACTGTATATTATTAGAAATAATGTTCCATAGTAGCTTTAACCATAACCAACAAACTTTTTCTTTAACCAAATGTGGTTCAAATTCTCTGTATTTAAGCACATACAAGTCCGAATCTATTTTAAAAATAGTTTGCATACAGTTGTGTTCAAAAAAAAATAGGAGTGACTGTACTTTTTAGATTAAATCGTGACTCAAAAGTTGTATAGTTTTTTTTAAATTAATTTTTTCTTTTGTACAAAATAGGAAATCCAGACCTTTATTAATTATGCTTAGAGACTACTTTGTTTAAAACAAATAACGTAGTAAAAACATGAATATTATCAAAATAAACAAAAACAGATTGTTCAAATTAATATGAGTGCACAACATAAAGTACGCTCAGCTGGAATTTTGTTCCATGTTTCCTTGACTGCGTCCAACAACTTTTCGAAGTTAAGGGTCTTCGTCGAGAAACACCCTTTTTCACATCTGACCATTCATTTTTTTATGGGATTGAGATCAGGCGCCTGAGCTAGCCAGTCCATGACCTCAACTCCATTGACCCGAAACCATTTCTTGGGGACTTGCTGGTGTGTTTGGGTCGTTGTCTTCTTGAAATACCCATTTAACTGGCAACTCGCATGAAGGAGCATCACACTGGACATTATATTCACATAAACGCGCTGGTACATCGTGCCAATAATTTGATGTATGGGGCCAACACCAGCATATGAGAAACTGCCCCATGCCATCACTTAAGCACCTTCATGCTTTACCATTTTAATAGTGTACCGGTGCTTAAACTCGGAAATTTCTGGACGTTGGACGCAGGCTTATTTAACGACTTCTTGCCAATTTCAAACGAGCGGCTAAATGTTTTTTTGAATCGGAAAGATTGTGTTCCAACAATCCCCTTCTTATTGTTACGCTACTTACTGCCAGTCCTAGATCTTCCTTTCGGTTAAAGCGAACAATACGACAATCGTTTTTTTTTATGATTTCCCGTTTTTCGTCGGTGCAGTGCTTTCCTCGGCCCACTTAATAACCAAACTGGTTTAGATATTCCATATTCCAACTATTTAATGTTCCTAATTTAATTTAGATACCTACTGTTTATTTGCTTTAAGTTTTTTTTGTCTTTTAACGTACAATATAACTCAAAAACCTATTATTTTGAATAGCCTGATTGAGAGTAAAGATCATTTGATCTCTGGTTATAAATGCAAAAGGTTATGAATTGCAAACCAGTTCATTGTTTTATCAGTTGTAATGTCCCGTTAAACTTAGCGGTAGAGAAATGGGCTGATTACCAGTATACACATGATATAAAAAACACTTGAGCAAATTTTGTAAAAGCACTCCTATTATTTTGAACACAACTGTATATTCCCTAAGATTGTTGTTATGGACGAATTCAATGTTCACAATTCGTCTTGGCACCTGAAAGAATTTTTTCTAAGATTGTTGTTGGAGAACAAAAAAAAAGATATTGAACAACCGTATTGGGAGGACCAAATTTGTGTAAGACCAACCATCGATGCAAGAAATACTGCAAAGCCTCAAAGGCAGAAAGAATTGTTGGTCTTTTGTAAAAAAAAAAACGTTCGTTGTAAGTGGGACTTGCTTGTAACGCACTTTGCTGCGAGTCCAGCATCAATGCAAATTGTCACAACTCCCCGTTACACGTTAATGAATTTTTGCGATCAAATCCTTATATACATCGGCTAATCCAGATGGTATCCTGCGTAAACTTTTTCGTCTATCCTATTCTTCTTGGCTCGTTCCGAATAGATGGGGATAAGAATTTAAAAAAAAAAACGAACCCTTTTTTATTTTATATTATCGTCAGATTGCTATAACTTCTACTAATATGAACCGTTATAAATTAAAAAAAAAAGATAACATGAAAGATGGGCTCTGAATAACGTCAATCTTAGCTGATGAAATAACTGGAAAAGGGCTTCATTTGGTCACAGGAACATAAAGAACATTATTAAAATAGTGTTCTGTAATGTTTGGCACTCAGACAGACTATTTAAAGCCGTACATAGATTTTAACCCAGTAGCACAAACAAAAACAAAAAAAAAGGACTGGATAGAAAACAGGGTCATATAAATAAAGGATGTTTCTATCTTTCCAAAACGGGGGTAGGGTCTGGCATCTTTTCATATAATCCTCCCCTAGAAATATCAATATAGCTTCCAAATTGCTGCAGTGTCGCTAAGGATCTTTCTTCAAACTATTTGGAAGACAAATGCATAGACATAGCCAAGCAGCAATCAAGACCATATCTGTTAATGTCACAAAGTCATGACTGGTATAGGAAAACACGCCGCCGCCGTAGGGAACTTCTTTTACGTGACATTGACAGTAAGCCATATAGATAGATAGATGGATAGATAAATTCTTTTTTTTTCTTATTAAAGTTTAACAATAATTCTTACCAAGCAATATAGTATCAAGGATATAAAGACCAATAGGGCAGGTAAATAAATAAATCCACCAAAGTTTAATTAAAATCGAAAACAGCAGCTGGGCAGCTCTTGAAAATTAAAGAGTTTCTAGAAATCTATGGCCAAAGATTTCTAAAAGTAAAACAAAATTCATTATGCAATTAGGTAGGCCTTCGCTGTCCGGGTCACAACTCATCTGGCACCGGGTAACAACTCATAGAATGGGTACCGGCTCATCTGACTTATGTTAAAGATTTGAGGACATTCACTTTGTATGCGAATGCCCAAGCATCCTTTCGTTGCGTCGCGTAAATTGAACCATTATTATGGTAATAAGCACGATTTAAAAATATTGTTCAGAAGTAGGTTAGGTAGGTATATAATAATGCATCCTTAAGGTCCGAGAAATTGGATCACTTTGGATTCATTGTGCTCCCTAGGAAAGGCGGAAGGATTGGGTAATGTGCGGGTGGCTCCCTCAAACATTTTTATTTCTGGGAAAAATTTAAGAATGTCTCTAGGACTAGATCGAATTTTCTGTCTGTGTACATTCACACTCTCTTTAACAGGCCACCTGTTTTTAAACTGAGTGAAACCTAAGTAGGTGAGGATTCCGATTCTACGGAATTTTATATTCATGGGTATAGCTTTGTGCCGTATATATTAGGATTGATGTTGCCTATCAACTTTTATTAAAACACGGTCACTGTACTAACTCCTTCTTTAATTTCATGTCGTTAAAACTTTCCGTGAATAAGCACATCATTCACTATTGTTTTCTCTTGACTTGTTTCTTACCCTGGTAAGTACACTATTAGTATTCTATCTTCTTTAGGCATATCTGACCATTGTGTCATATCAGCAAATTTTTCTTGTAAAAACTCTCCAGTTAAAGAAAGAGCTCCTAAGAGAACCGTTTGGCAATACGAGAAAGTCAACTAGGACGGTCTCAATAATTACTTTACTGGTGGCCCCACGGCTACGTTTTGTCTCATTTTTATAAATGATCTCCTGTCTGCTACTTTTAATATAATTCATTGTTTCGCTGACAATAGCACACTTAGCTTTTCATATTCGTTTCCAGACTCACAACCCTCCTCTTCGGATGTAAAACTGCAACGGCACAATATATTAAGCTCATTAAATTCCTACCTACACAGCATTATACAATGGGGAATGAAAAACCGTGTGGAATTTAATGCTTCGAAAACCCAATTCTGTCTTGTATCGTTAAAGCGAGATAAACTCTCTTTACCACTATCTGTGAGTAGCAATGGCACCAACGAAACGAAAAATCTCGACATCCTCGAAATGTGCATCAGCAACCACCTTTTGTGGAGCGATCACACACGATGTCGCGAAAAATTCCCCAAGATGCTAGATTTTCTAGGCCGATGCAAGAAGTTTGTATCCCCATCTGATCTGGTAGCTATCTACAAAACTTATATACATACGTCCAAAGCTTGAGTGCTGGTGCTCCTGCAACTTACTTAAGCCTCTTGGATAGTATTGAAGAGCATTTAAATTGATAGATGATAATATCATCATAGGTTCATTTACTTCGCTTGAACATGGTCGTAAGGTGACTTGTCTAATCCTTTTTCACCGTTATTTTAACGGTTTATGCTCTAGTAAAATAAACCCTCTATCCTTTTCTAGTGCTCACACCTTTACTGCATAATAAGGGTAGTAATATCCTCTTGAGTGTGTGCTTATTATAAAAAAACAACATATTCAAGGGTCGGCCACCATATCAAACATACCTATGTTATCTTTGGCCATACAATCATTGTATGCATCCACAGAATGGTTTTGGGGCTTGGGCCCCATCTTTCGTTTTTTCACAAGTGAGTCTATTTATATTGAAACAGCAAATCAAGTGACAGCTCTCAAAAAGACCAACTCTGAAAAAAAGTATAGCTAGATTGAAAACCACACCTCTAATACAAAAAAAAATCCTTAGATAAGAACTAGCACTCAAAACCTAGTGACACAAATGTTGTTTCCAAAAAAAACGTGATTTTATGAAAACAACCTTTTTCATTTGACTCGTTGTTAAAAACAAATCACGTAGTTTTAACCTTGAATACCTATAATTTTAACTTATTATTAGCAATATTATTATTTTGCCGTTGATTAGCATTTGTTTCAATCACTAATAATAACCATACTAGAAGAAAATTACTTAATAACAACAATCAATATGATTTTTAAGATAATTTAAACATACTGACAGTCAAAGACACAATTCAAAAAAGTGTTTGGCCTTTATTAATTCATATACAGACCGCTACGGTACGTCTCAAAGTATAACTTCTCAATTCTCATCTCTAAAAAGAAAAGGAAACAATTAAAAACTAAACATTTAATTAATACATAACAAATCTACGTTCCTATGTTATGTACCAATTTGATTAAAAATGGGTTTTTGTCTAGCTATTTATTTGTTTTTCTAGTCACCCACCGGTATTTTTATCAACTACTGCACCTTTTTCCAATCGGTGCGGTGACGGCGGCGTGGCGGTGTTAAAAAACATTAAATTAATGTTTTATCTTTGAAACAAATAATAATTTATAAAAATACAACAACACTCATCAAATAAAACAAATTCCAAAGAAAATACTCGATTGGAAGTGGAGCTTGTACATGATTTAAAAAGCTATTATTGAATTGTACCTATATTGTTGATTAGATAAACCAACAACAATGTTATTCACATCTTTCTCTAGATAGACTCACTGAGGCCCACACTCATGATTCAACTGGGACTGGGGTGGGGGTTTTGTTTAGGTTTTCATTGCTTCTTACGCTTACGGTTATCTTAACACCTACGCTCATGTTGCATCTGCTTGATTTTTTTCAATTTTTGTTTAAGGCAATAGCTACTTCCACTTCTCCCACCAATTCACACACCTCGTTTCATTTTTATCGTTTGTACATTTTGTTCAAAGGGGTGACTCAGAGAAAAGGAATGAAACAAGAAGAAAAAATGTTTAAAATTCACTTAAACCGCAAGTTGAATAATATCAGCTGATACAACACTAAAATAAATTTTAAATTTTACATGACGACATAAGTTAGATTTACTTAATTGCATCAGGACTTCAAGTTGTGTTCCTATATATATACGAGCATATAAAATAAAACCAAAAATGCAACACAGAACACACCGAGAGAGATTGGTTTCGATTTAAAAAAAATAAAACTTTTTGTTCGCTGGAAACGAAAACCTGACCATGATTTCTTGGAATCTTGAATTTTGACGATTGAAATGATCGCCACAAGCCAAAACAATAATTCAGTCAGCGCCAGTGATTGCTGCTGAATAAAATAAATATGTAGGTAGAAGTAGAAGTAGAAGGTGTACCTACAGAGGAACAAAAACATACATACAACTCAAGGTATATGAGTGAATGTGAGGAAACGCAGCAGCCAGAGGGTATACAGCCAGAGTTATACCACCAGCAGCGTGGGTGGTTATATTTAGCCCACGATAGTTTTCATTTGAAATATCATTCATTCTTCTTTCTATAACCCACAGTCGTAGACACATTTTGAAAAGAGAGAGATTACAGTCTGGCACAAGAAACAACGGATTTTGAAACATTTTACTTTACCCTTTATTTCAACTTGTTTAAGTTTTAAAAAAACTTTTCCTATTCTTGTCATAACCTTGAAAAATAAAATCTTTTAACCTTCCGAAGGCAAGGCTTTTTGCCTTATTGAATTACATCTGCTGTTGTTCATCATCCCATCACCTTTTATAAAAAAAAAACAATAATGAAACTGAAAATCAATTATTATAATTTATTAAAGATCGAGTATTTACATTAAAAGAAACTGAGAAAAGTATCCTTTTGAGGTTTTATAAAAAAGTAGTGGAGTGATGGGTAACCCCACTTGGCATCGGAAGGTTAAGATTTCAGTTAAAATAAAGATTCTATAATAATTAAATATTATATAGTCTACATCTTGTATCCAACAAGGCAATCAACTTACTTGAATTGAAGTTTTAGTCCTCCTAACTTAAAATGTTTTATGTGAAGAGGACGAATTTTATAAACACACAAAAAATAAAACTGTTGAAACTTCTGTCATCGTTATTTCAATAAATATGAGTTTTAAAAACCTCGTTTTGACTTTTATTCCAACTTTAACTATTTATCAAAACTTCAACAACAAGATACTGTTTAGATAGTAACTCTTATGACATCGAATCTAGAATTAAACTGAATCTAGTTTCAACAAAATACGTAACGGCTCGCGTACACTTAAACAGAATTATCGCCCGATATCCGCTTGGAACAATTTGGACGACCATCTCGGACGTTCGACTGCATACACTACTTCCGACCGCGGACGATATCGGTTTGGAGTCTGAGTTTGTGAAGCTTGGATGTAAAGATACAAATTTTTTAAATGGAAGATCTCAAAGAAATGTATATTTTTGAAATTCATATACATACCTTCATTTAATGCGTCAAGACGTCGTCGTCGTCGCTGTGTATGGTTTCATGAAATATTTATAAGAAAACAACTGAAGATTTGCATTACAACCCATCAAATGTTTCAATCTAAAGGTATTCTTGATCGACGTTACAATTGTTTCTTTTCATAAGCCTTCCAAATCTTTGAGAAGTATAACGCTGATTTTAGTTATATGCACCGATTTTTCATAGAGTTTTGGTAGAGTTGTTGTGACATGGGTATCTCAGGTCGCGATTCTATTGAGGTTCCCAGCTGCGATAACGGTGGGGAAGTATGCTGTGGTACCTCTGGTTGAGGTTCTTAAATACCTGAAGCCAGTTGCGGTTCCGTATCATCTTTTTGGCTGGGACTCCTTATTTCATTAGTTTTGATAAATATAAAAGTGAGTTATATTAAGCCCAACTAGACTTCCTGTTTTTGTCCAGTCAGTTCCATCACTGAAGAAACTTTGACAAAGCTGTTTAGCAAGGGTATGAATTTTGGAAGAATTGACTCGATAACTGACGAAAAATCCAAACATGTTTGGGTTATGTCGGTTGATCGGTTATTATCGGGCGTTTTAGGACGATGCGGCTTTTAGTGGTGTACGCGCTCTCTTTAATTTTTATATGTTTGGTTCGATTGGCCGAGTTCGGCCGACAACGTCCGAGCAAAATTCGGCTGATAACGGATTAGGTGTACCCGAGCCATAAGAAAAAACCGGTTCAGTAAACAATCAGCCAACAGCCGTACGTTTAAGGAACGCGAGACAGTCTATTTCTTGCCGTGTACAAGAACTTGGCCTTTAGCAGACTTTAACTTGTTGAATTTTGCGTCGAGACTTAGGACTACACCCGTACAAGATCCAACTGACCCAAGAGCTCAAAGCTCACAACCATAGACAACGCCGTTTGTTCGGTCACTGGGCCTTAAATCGTTTTGAAGCGGACCCTAATTTTATCAGTGACGTTTCGCATTTTTGGATGAATGGCTATGTTAACAAGCAAAATTGCAGTATTTGGGACGACACCAAAACACGCGAGGTTCACCAGGAGATAATGTATCCTCAAAAAGTTAACGCTTTGTGTGGATTTTGGGTGGCTTAGTTGTTCCGTATTTTTTTTTGAAAACGACATTAGTGATGCGATCGCTGACAACAGCGAGCGCTACATAACGATTCGGGCAGACGGCAATGCCACACCCATAACTATTTATTTATTAAATTTTTAATTGTAAATTTTGTAAACTTTAGTATTGAAGAATAAAAATCTAAATCTAAAAAATCTAATCATAACGATCGCGATGATAACGATGTACCACACGCCCTTATTGAAAAATCCTATATAACGGAAAAAAGAAATTTTTTTAATGGTTTGGACTTCTTGAGGATATGGAAGGACCACTTCTACAAACAGCATAACGGCGACGAAGTAACAAATTAAGCTGTCAAGCAGGATGATGCATTCAATATAGACGACGAAAGCCAACAATCCCGGCTTTCCAATTTAGACGATGTAAAAATTGTTATATCTAAGCTAATGCCGAACAAAGCCACTGAAGCATATGGCTTGAATACCGAGCTCTTCAAAGCAGCTGGAGATAATTTGGAGCATGTTATAAAGAGCTATGTGTAGTTTCCGCATTTCTGCCAAAATCGTCCGTTTGTGCAGGATGACCATAAAGAATTCGAGCTGGTCCATAAAGGTTGGAAACAACTTGACACAACCTTTCGGTGTAAAAAAAAATGATGCGCTTTCATGTGATTTCTCTAACATACTTGAAAGAATAGTGAAGAGCTCCCGTGTCAAAACTAAAGGCACTATCTTTCAAAAGTCTCTCCAATTACTGGCGTATGCTGATAACACTGACATAATGGGAAGATCTCAGTTTGATGTCAACATGGTTTTGTGAGTAATGAGCCGAAGTACACGCTATCATCTAGAAAGGACTTACAAAACCAACACCTCGGTGAAAACGTCACCATCAACAGATTTAACTTTGAGGGGAATAAAGACTTTGTCTACCTAGGCTCCGCTAAGCACATAGAAAACAACACCAACTCTGAGATCAAACGAAGAATTACTCTTGCTCTCTCTCAAGCGACCAAACTGTCGATATATAATACCCTCATTATCCCCGTCCTGCTAAACGTTGCAGATGCATGGACTATAACTAAAGTGGATGAAAGCCCCTTGGGTCGTTTTGAGAGAAATGTTTTTTGCGAGATCTAGCCAGAAGAATAAAAGTCCAACGACTGAGATGACAAAGTAAGTCTCTTAAATTGTATACATGACTCTACCCTAGATGCTGCAGGTATGTACATACAAAAGACGGCAATGAAAAGTCTTATACAAACTGTACCAGTTTTATTTAAATTAAGAGAAGCCCGAATGTATTTAAATAAAGACTTTCAAATCTGAAGTTCGACTCTTTAAAATAATATTAAGAATCCAACCACGAAAAAATTTCCTAGTGGACAAAGCGCGCTCTAGGAGAATAAAGAAGCAAGGTACAAACACAAAATAAAATCTTGAAAGCGCCAAAATATAACTCCATCGAAAGCAATCGTATCTGTTTCATCATTCCCGATGGCTAACTTGTGTAAAAAGGATTCTTCGATTATATGTTGGCACAGAAAATCCTTCAGACAACCTCAAAGAACTTGTCATATTTATTATGAAAGTCTACGCTGACATAAAAACAAAGCCATCATGTAAAAATGTTCCGTTTCACATTTTCAATATGCTAAAAAGATCATTAACTTGCGGGATGACCTTAAGAACATCCTTATAAGAACTATAAAAAAAAATTCATTCTTTGTTGCTTGCTATGACCAATCACACATAAGAGAGCTAGCTCTCCGAACATTAATAAAGGCAAGACTACTTAGAAACGGCAAGGAAGTTCGTGAGTTTCAACTTCCTAAGCTACAAATAGATACATCTAATTACTACGAATTAATAGACTGGTCGAAGGAAAAAGTAACCGAACCACCAATGACAATGAAATACAGCGATACAGAAATAGCGAATGTGATTTCTTCAAAGGACAATTTAATGTTTTTGCAGAACTTGCCTTGTCACACTCAAGCAGTAGAAAATTGCGTTTTTAGCAAACAAATAGCCTGCAAGCTCTGCTATTCGCCTCAAAACTTCGTCGCAGTGGACTAACAACATTGGCTACTCCGTAATTCTTAGGTAATTAGAATCAATTCCAAAGTACCACAGACTACACCATCTCCAATTCGACAAAAATGTCGAGATTTCTATACCTCCCAGATCCTTCTGGGAGGAAAGGACATTCCTGGAAGATGGTTCAATCCATTTTTATACAGATGGTTCAAAAACAAAAGAAGGAGTTGGTGGAGGTGTGTACTGTGAACGACTCTCTTTCCGCCTTCCCAATCATTGTAACGTGTTCCAGGCGGAACTTTTGGCAATAAGGGAAGTCTTTTCCTGGCTCAAAGAAAACGTGATATCAACATCTGATATCCGTATTTTCTCTGATATCCAGGCCGCTATCAAATCTCTGGACTCTGTCTGTACAAACTCTATAACAGGAGATGGCACAACAGTTTAATATTCACCTTTAATGGGTGCCGGGCTATAGAGACATTCCAGGTAACTGTGAGGCAGATGAACTCGCCAGGAACGGTACAGTACAGCCCATCCTACCACGTTTGGCACATGCTGGCATACCAATCGCTACTAGTAAACTACTGCTAATGCAAGACTCTGTGAGGAGGGCAGGCACCAGGTGGAACAACATCATTACGTGTCAAGTCCCAAAAAATATCTGGCCAACAATGGATTTAAAACGTTCAAGGTGCTTGCTCTCTCTAAGTAGATCGCATATAAGCTCGATAATAGGTGTCATAACCGGACACTGTCTAATAGGAAAGCACGCCACGAGACTAGGCGTATTCTCAAATGACTTTTGCAGAAGCTGTATGGACGAGGATGAGGAAGAAACATGCACATGCCCAAGTCTGGATCGAAAACGCAAGATTTACCTAGGAGAATTCTTCATTAACGATCTAAATCATATCAGTATAATCAACCTCTCACGTTTCGTAAGGGACTCAAACTGGTTCCATTGAGCTTAGGAGGAAGCCTCAAGATTCATGTGGTCTCACAATGGGCCATTAAACTGGCCTAAGTGTGTCCGTTTCCATCTTGGACAGCCACTATAACCTAACCTAACCTGACCTAACCTGAATTAATAATGCAGTTGACTGCAAACGAAGTCCTTAATGTTGTCTAATCCTTTTTTTTCAATTAGCGGCCACTCAAGGGGTTATTAACAACCCTAATATGTTTAAGTTTTAAACACAGTGCGAGCTTTAGGAAAATAGGAAAGGATTAAAGAGAAGATACCGATGCACATTGGTCTTAAGGTTTTGAATATCATAATGATAAAGACAAACTAAGTAAGGTAAAGCATTCCACATTCTCGATGTGTGGTTAAAAAAGGAATCTCTATACTTGATAGTACGTCTGAAATTGAGCTCAATGTTAAACTAATGTGCATTCCTAAAAGTACGAGTATTCCCTTCCCAACGAAGGGAATGAAACATTCCGCCGGTGTTCTAGTGACGTAGTTGTTTCGGTTATAGTTCTATCGCCTATCATTTTCAAAGCCCTTTTTTGGATCCTGTACAAAATACTTAAACTTGTTTTAGGTTTACCTGCTCATGAACGGAAGTATGCGAACTTATAATAATCAACTCTCGAGTTCAGATTTAGAATAGTGAAGAAAAACAACTTGTGTCTCAACAGTCAAGTTTGTGTCAACTCTAGAGTTAACCAACTTACTGGTAAGTTAAAAATACATTAATAAAAAATCTAAAAGAAATCGTAATTAATAAACTAAATCAATTAAAGAAAGTTTCCCAAAATTTGTACCTAAATGTTTGAATTTTTTTACACCAGGCTGTAAATGCGAGTGTTTAATAGTTTTTCTCATTTTTTGTTTTCTTTAATTTTATTTTATTTTGATGGCAAATGGTTGTTGTATTTTATATGATGAATATACCTATACCCCCATTTGTGTGTACCACTCCCTCTTGCAACCATAAACATTTTATTCGATTTTGTTTGGTTGGTTCGATTCGATTTCGGTGTCGGTTCCTTTGGGTTTTTCAATTTTCAATTTTGCTTTTTTCAGATAACCCACACTTTTCTGTTTTTCTTTTTTTTAGTTCAGAGAGGGAAGACTTCGACGACGACGACAACGACGAAAACAACGTGAGATAAGAGGATGGTGGTGGTGAAGGTGATGATGTCTGGTGTGTGATGATTATATAATGAATAGTTTTTCTTGTATGAACTACTCTATTCAAAATCATGCTACTACCTACACTCCTACACCTACTGCCTGCCTGCCACTGCTACTGCTACTGCTACTGCAATGCAATTCATATTCAACCCTCCTCCAAATTCACTTACCTTTTAGTTAGGAGCAATCAAGGTTTTTTGTGTACTATGGATGAAGAAGTGAAGAAAAAAAGAATTAGTCCAACTCAGAAAACCAAGTTTTTCCTCCTTCAGCTTCGGTTTTGTTGTTGCTGTTGTTGGTGGTATTGCCTGAGAGCTATATTATATTCCTTCTCGTCCCAGTTGTTTTTGTTGTTGCTGCAAGTTTTATATCTTTTGATTTTTCTTCTTAATTGTTTGTCGTTGTCGTGGATTGAGTTTTTTTTTTCGAACAAAACGGCAAACGGCGAGCCCGAGCACACCAACCAAATCCAGCAATAAACGAAAAAAAAAAGAATTAAGCAAAGAAGAGATCCGCACCCAGTTTTACTTATTTTTACAACTTCTTAACTTTTGTTCGAATATTTCGAGCACACACGCAACGAAAATTAACAATTTTCCTAATAAATTATCAATGAAAAGCGAAATTAAGTGAACTGTACTTTATTGTTAACAAAAATATAGAAAAGCACCGGGAGACACTTTATAGTTTAGACTTTAAAAAGATCGATTCCTTGGAACTTGAACGACGTACAGCACCGCTCCAACCCGACCCGATCCGACCCGACAGACGACGAAGACGACGACCGCGATTTCTTTTCTTTCTTTAATTTTGTTAAAGATATATTCTTGATTTGGGCTTAGGTGGTGGGGGTGGTTGTGGTGAAGTAACTCTGGGCGGTGGAGTAGGAGCACGACGACAACGACGATGAGGTTACAAGGAAGTTGGTAGATAAAAGCTAACAAACAAAACAACACCGAGCACTACAAAGAACACTGTTAGCTTAGAGCATCAGTAAGTAGTTAAGGTACCACAGTCGATTTGTATTTTAAGTGATAAAATGCAATAACAAATTATACAGATGCTAATAAGAATGAAGCTCCCTCCTTCCGCTACCAATCGTAAGAAACCAAATCAAATCACTAATCAGATAAAATAGAAATATAGAACTCCTTTGGCAAAACAAATAAAAATCAATTTGTTGTTTTTGTTTCTTCTTTTCTTGCACTTTTCTTGAAATTCACTTTTTATGCATTTTACTTTATTTGATTTATTCTCTGGGGAAAAACTTTAATTTTGTTTCATTTGTCACGTAATAGATAAAAATTGTGATAAATTTTCCAAGGAGTTTTCTTTTCTGTATTCTTGTTATTTCTTTTTTTTATTTTGTGCACTGTTCGCGATGCACCGCAGAGAGAAAACACACCTTAGCACTTCGCCATCTTTCTGATTTCTGACAGTTCGATTTCAAGTTTGGAATTTTTCTATCAAATGTTGAGTTGGTGGTAGAGTTTTCTTTGTCTGGCATGTGGGGTTGGTGGGAGTGAGTGAAGGAGAAGTATATAGAAGATTGGTATTTGCGAATATGTCTAATTGGGAGTTGCCAGGGCAAAGTAAATTGTTTTCTTATAAGAAAGTACTTTTTATGGTAACATAGCACTTTTGTAGTTTTTGTTAAATAGGAGGTTTAGAAGGGGATTATGTTTTGTTTTGTGTGAAATCAGTGATGCTAGAATGTGACTCACGCTGTAAAATTCAAACTGGTGCCCTTTAAAATATTAATATTGTCAAAATAATTAAAATGGTCATTTATGGAACTTCGAAATGTGTGCAATCAATAATTTTTCAACGTTTGACAAAAAGGTCTTATGACAGAAGCCGGTCACACAGACTCAATGAACTTAAAAAGTTAGTATGAAAACAAATATAAATTCGCCTGTCTTCTTGCTAAAAAACTAAATTAAAAAGAGGCTGGGATGCGACCCACACTGATAACTTCCCATCCTGTCTGTCGATTTGTCATGCTTAAAAGTCTGTAGGTTTTCATGTTGGGTTAAAAAAGTTGTTAGTTGAATTATTCTAACACACATTTCAAAATTAATTAATTAATTATCAACAAGATTTTTCATATTAAAAAATAGTTTAGTTTAAAAATCTAGTTTCTTTAAATAGAAACAAGAAATTTACCAACTTTGGTAACATTTCTTAAATCTTTACAAGTTGGATGAATGAAATTAATTTGAAAGATGTCGAGAACCGAACATCAATTTTTACCAAATTTGCGCACTTTTTTTGTAGATTTTATTTTTTTTATGAAAAAACGGACTGTTGGATTTTTATAAAAAAAAAACATTCAATATCGAAAAAAATATTTTCCGTGAAATAAAATGAGTTTGAAGACAATATTTTTAATTTTTGAAAAGCTATTTGCGCCCAAAGGACATTTTTACCAAGTTTTAGTATTGTTTTTTTGTTGGGTTTCTATTTTTTGTAAGAAAAATGTCAATTAGGTTTTTCTCATAATTTTACTGAATCTAGACAATAATATTTTTTAAAAGATAAAAGTATTTTGAAACTAATATCTGAAAGTTTTGAAAAGATATTTGAGTCAAAATCAAATTTTTACCAACTTTGAGTAATGTTTTTTTAGTTTTTATTTTTTGTAAAAAAACTGTCAATTCGATTTTCTTAAAATGTGACCAGATGTTAAAAACGTTGTTTGTACAAAATTGTTTTGGAAATGAAATCATATTTTAGTCGTAAAATTTTCGAGTGACAAATTTTTTTTTCAGTTTATTTGATTTATAAAAAAAAACAATTTGTTGGATTTCTTAAGTCTCTAGTGTTTTTGGTTCGTATGATATTTAGGGTTAACCAAAATTTTCACATTTTTTTCAAACTGCTATAGTAAAAACCACCCAATTTTCTTGAGAGCCCTTTCTGCATCTTTCTGCCTTATTATCTGTATAACACCTTATGAGTTACGCGATGAAAAACCCTGTTAGCTGATATTATCAGATCAGTTGAAGAGTTCTTCAACATTTTTTATGATTTTGGTTAGTGAATTTGAAGTTTAATACAAAAAAGCAAAGTATTGAAGCTTGCGAAGTCACTTCTCAAAGGTTTGAGATCTCTAATTCCACTCTTTTAAACCTGAAGGAAGTCTAAAACTTTAGTTGTTCTTAAAATTTTCGAATCAAAAACAATGTTAACAAGTTTTTAGTAGTTTTTAGGTTTTTTTTTTCAAACCGTCGATTCGGTTGTTCGAACACCACATGTAAGAAACGCTACTTTTCGTTGCATGTAATTATTCTGGAGATGATATAATTTTAATTTTCATAAGATTTTCGAGTTCATTTTTTTTTTTAAGTTCTTAATTTTACATATAAAAATACTCTCTTGTGATTTGTTTTGAGTTTCTACCAACTTGGTATAACGTCCCAATATTCTAATTTATATAAAATCTAATTGAAGTCGATAGTTTCGTTGGTTCCTGAGATTGGGCATGTTTAGACGACATTAGGGACTTCAAGGTTAGGCAAGTTTCTAGAATCTGATTGGCCAGCTGCCAAAAAATTCCTTTCCAATTGAGATAGTTTTATTGGAAAGTAGACTGGAAAGTTAGCCAAGAAAAATCTCCCTAACTATCAAGTCAATTTCACTTATGACAATATGACGGCTAATCATGATTGTTGAATTAACTAAAAGCTGAACTTTATAAATTACTTTGTGATTTATTTATTTTGTATACAATTCAATTTTATTATTCATGTAAAAGAGTTCCTTGTTAAATTGCTAAGGAAATTAAGTACGTAACATTTATTTAAAATACAAAATAAAAGTCGAGATGAACTTGCAGTCTCTTAGGAGACTAAGAAGTTTTTTGTACAACATTTTTGCATGATCAACTGAAAGTAGAGGTTGGTGAGCTAAAGTTCCGAATCGGAAGTTTAAGACACTTTAACAACTATCTAGTTGTTTTGGTCAAAATTGACGTTCAAAGAAGGCAGTTGACTTCAAATGAAGTCCCTTATGTTGTCTAAACCTGACCATTTTGTTTGATTCTATAATCTGTGAAATAAAATTTGTTTGAAATTTGCTAATTCTTAAGATGCGTCGAACTATATTTAAGAACGTATGGGCACACAGAAGACTCTTCAAATAATGGACCTTGAAATGTAAAAAAAAAATAATTTGACAAATCAAGCATTGAATCCTTTTTAGAATTAAAAGAAAATAACAAATACATTTTTAAATTTAATTGATGGTGTGTGATGGACTATCATGTCCGAGGTCTTGGGTTCGATCCTTCATCCCTGACAACATTACTGGCATACAGGAGTTGTAAGTCACTAGGCCCTAGTTCTCAACGCCTTTTTTAAGCTTGGCTAAACATCGACGCCTGAAATTTGGAATGTTATTAACGGAAGCCGAATTCTTTGTGTTGACATAGATTTCAAGACACTATCTCTGCATATTAATTGATAACATACAAATTTGCATTCGCGACTTAAGTGGCTATAGTGAGCAGTTGGCTGAATTTAAACGTCTGTCAATTACAATTTATAATTTAAAAGTGAAACTCTTTTTAAATTACGTATATTTTCATTTCAAGAAATTATCAGAAGTGGTTTTTCTTAAAATTCTATTGCTAAAAATTAACTCCCAAAAAATCGCGCTCCCCACCTATTTAGTTGCTTGCAAACTTATTTTTTGTAAGCATAATTATACTCTGGTATCGCTTTCGATTGCGATTTATTTAGTTGAACTACGTCTGTTATCCAAAGGAAAAACAATAATGGGGCCACCTCAACGTTTGTCATGCACATATTCAAACTCAGGACAACGTTTGCCGTGAAAATGCGGGAACGAAGACTTCTGTCATTTACATTTTGGCAATCAGGGTGTCGAGGGCTTCTGCATAAGACCAATTTCAAGTGGTTTCCTAAAATTCGAAAAACGCCAAAAAAAAAAACGGATTTTCGGTGACCTCTGCAGGACAAAAATTTGGCCACCTACACGTTCGTCGAAACCATATTTGAGATCAGCGAGTCGTGCATACATAGGTGTCAAGATGCAATGTATTTGAAGTGGGTTCCCCCCACTTCCCACAGGAAGTTATGTAATCGGTCCGATTGGTCAAATTTAAAACTTTTATATTTCTCGACGGTTTAAGGTCCCTAGAATGTAAATAAAACATTTTTAGAGAGATGTCTGTGCGTGCGTGTATAGGTACGTTTGGCAAGATTTTTTAAGTCATAAATATCTCAATAACCTGAGGTATCGACTTCAAATAAATTTTGTTAAACGATGATAATACTTAAAGGAAAATTAAGTGGGGAAGCTTTTTTTACCGTAGCATTTAAAAAGAAAAACCAACGGAAAATAAATGATTCCATCTTCCAAAAACTGTAATGTAACGAAGGATGAAGTTTTTGACATCTGGTAAAATTTTGAAATTAATGTTAGTCGCATACCAGCCAATTGGTCTGAATTTGCGACTTCGCATTTAGACGACCAATTTTGTATACAAATCTTCCTGCTTATGACGCACTACCTAGTCTTTCGTTTAAACATTTCTTCCGTTGCAACTCATCTTCTTTTCACTGGTCTTCTTCAAAAAATATGAAGCCAGGTAGTCGTTATTGCTTGATTTATTAGAGCCCGTTCACACGATCCCCAATCGGCGATTTTGCCGTATCGTCGATTTTACCGTATAAGCCAGTGTCAATATAATTTAAATGAGTAAATTCAGACGATACGGCATTTAACTGTATACGGTAAAATCACCGATTAGGTCGATTTTGTCATTCGGTTTTGTCTCGTTTTCGGTCGTAAGGTAAAAAAACAGATTCGGCTCATCGAGGCAACGTATTTATAGACAGTGCGTTCAGACGATTCGATATTTTGACCGACACTGCTTCATTTTTCGTCTGGGCTACTGTCGAATAATTTATTGCTAGTAAAGAGTCGTAGTGGGTCGTCGGTGTAGGGTTGAGTATGGTGTACGGTAAAATTACCGTACCGTCTGAACACTCCAAGCGAAAGACACCAATCGATAAAATGTTCGATACGGTGAAAACATCGAATCGTGTGAACGGGCTCTTAGTGTTTCACTTTTTTAACTTCCCATAGGAAGTTATTGTAATGAGTCCGATTTGTCAAATTGAAAATTTTGACATTTCTCGACGTTTCAAGGTCCCTAGAGTCGAAATAAAAGATTTTTAGAAAGATGTCTGTGCGTGCGTGTGTACGTACGTTCGTACGTCCGTACGTTCGCGACGTTTTTTTCGTCGTCCATAGCTCAAGAACCAGAAGAGATTTCGATTTCAAATAAATTTTGTTATACAGATAATAAGGCAGAAAGATGCAGAAAGGGCTCTCAAGAAAAATGCGTGGGTGGTTTTTTTGGTTAACCCTAAATATCTTAAGAACCAAAAGCGCTAGAGACTTGAATTAAATTTTATACAATATATTGTAATGTGATGTCAAAGAATTATATTTTTTGAAAAAAATCCATTAAACGGTTTTTTTATAAATCAAAAAAACTGAAAAAAAAAATTTGTCACCTCCAAAATTTTAAGACTAAAATATGATTTCATCTCCAAAACAATTTTGTGCAACGAAGAATAAAGTTTTTGACATCTGATATTTTAAGAAAAATCGAATTGACAGTTTTTTTTTCATAACAAATAAAAATCTAAAAAAAACATTACTCAAACTTGGTAAAAATTAAATATCGATTCAAATATCTATATTTATTTATATATTTTATCTTTCAAAAAATATTGTTGTCAAGATTCAGTAAAATTTTGAAAAAAATCGAATTGACAGTTTTTTTACAAAAAATTAAAAACCGAACAAAATTAACAAAAGTTGGTAACAAATGATTTTCGCCTCAAATATCTTTTCAAAAATTTGAGATAATAGCTTCTAACTAATTTTTACTTATAAAAAATATTTTTTTCAACATTAGGACAAAGTTTGAGAAAAATCGAATTAACAATTTCTTACAAAAAATAAGAACCTAAAAAAATGTATAAAAGTTGGTAAAAATTGATTTTCGACTCAAATATCTTTTCAAAAACTTGAAATATTGGCTTCAAACTTATTTTATCTTATAAGAAATATTGTTTTCAACATTCGATAAAATTTTGAAAAAAATCGAATTGACAGTTTTTTTACAAAAAATAAAACTCTAAAAAAAACAATGCTAAAACTTGGTAAAAATTTTATTTCGACTAAAATAGCTTTTTAAAAATTAAAAATATTGGCTTCTAAATTATTTTATTTCACAGAAAACATTGTTTTTGATATTCAGTAATTTTTATATAAAAATCCAACAGTCCGTTTTTTCATAAAAAATTAAATCTACAAAAAATAGTACGCAAATTTGGTAAAAATTGATACGAGTACATATAGACAAACTTTTAAGCAAGAAAAATCGACAGACGGGATTGGAAGTTATCAGTGTGGGTCGCATCCCAGTTTTTTTTTTATATTTTATATACTGCACTTCTATTTAAGGTTTGTTTGTATGCGAACTGTTATTTGATTGAAATTCTGCATTTATTAAGAAAATTGTTCACTTGTTAAGTTTGAAACTAGTTACCAATATGTTTTTTTTAAATGATACGAAAGAACGTACATTTACACGCACAAACAGACATCTTTCTAAGAACCTTAAATTTAGATTCTAGTTACCTTGAAGTGTTGAGAAATGTCAACATTTTCAACTTGAAAAATCGGACCGATTACAGTAACATAAAATGTTGGGAGTTTCCGAGTTGGTAGTTTGTTTGGGCTTCAAATTCGAGTTTTATCAACAATCTAGTTTAACTTTCTCTAATATAGTGACCACTTTTTCAATGTCAATAACGCTTTATATCGTTCGGGTTTTTGACTGATATCTTACCAACTTTATGATCTTTTACGATATCATGTGTCATAAAGCTTGGCTCAAGAATTTGCAAAACATAAGTTTACTTACACTTTTTTAATTTGAACATTTTTGCTATACACAGATTCTGAAATAAATGAAACAGCATTAAATTGACAATACAGTTGTCAACTGTCCAAGCTTGAGGTAACATTTCAGATTGCCTCATAAGACTTCCACGTTTCTATTCAATCAAGTCAAAGTCGGCACGAACGCATGATATAAATAATATCTACTTGAAAACCAAAATAATGCCTGAAAATGCATTTTAGCTTCAAACTAAGGATCTTTTTCTAAGTACTTATTTTACTGCTGTCAGTTTTGTTAGACTTCGTTCATTTCCGAATAAAATCATTGATTTCTTCTATTTGTCTTATCAACTTGAAGTAGTTCACTTTATTCATTATTGCCCCGTTCAATTCAAAAGAATATTGAAACCAAATCAGCAGCTGTGAAGATAAGAAGATCATTTGCTTTCCTTATCATCATCATTTCCAAGCATGAATGTTCGTTAAACCTGGACATGCGAATTCAGTCAATCGCTTATATCGAACGAGTATTGGTCACAAAGTCGGGATTAAATTTTAATTTGTATTCCTTTGAGCTCAAGTTATTTAAGTGTTAAAATGAATCGTTTAATTTTTAAATCATCCTCGACTAAATTGCTCTCCTACAAGAAACTCAGTGAAAATTATTTTAAAAATAAATTCCAATATTTTGCTAGCTCTGCAAACGATGTTTTGTATCCTAAGAACTCAGACTTTCCAAGTCGTCATATAGGTCCCCGTAAAACGGATGTTGTTGCCATGCTTGATACCTTAGGTTATAAGGTAAATACTGAAGTCCCATACAAACTAATTGGAAGTTTAATTTAATTAAATTTATTTTTAACTTTTTAGTCACTCAATGAACTCACAGAAAAAGCAGTTCCAAAGAGCATTCAACTTAACAGGGATTTAAATCTCGACAAACCGTTAAGTATGTAATATATTTTTTAAAATTTATAAAACAATTGCAAATAAATAGTTAAATTGATGTTCTCTGATGCTGTGGATGTGTTATCAAGAAGGTCAAGGCATTGTGAATTATTGTTATTGATAAGAAAAATTGTCTACGTAGACCCCCATAGGAGCTTAGGAAAATATTTACAATTAAAAGATAACGATATTAGCATAGAAATTAAATGCTCTGACGTAACATGTGTACCGATTTTGTAGCAAATGATGTTTTTGTTTTCCATTAATGATTGGATGCCAAAATATTTCGGTTTTTGAAATAATCGTTTCTGTTAATTTTCCATGTTGCGTGTGATTGTTTTTGAAAGATAAACGTTACATTAGTCTAGTTGTTAATAAAAAAATTGGTCTTTCTTAATAAAGCAATAGTCTATAGTAGGTTTTTGTTGTCAGAAATTGGATCCACAAATTTCGATTCACTTTCTGAAGAAGTTTCTGTTCTTTGGTGTATTGTTTAAAGAACAATCAACGTAAAAGTTTGTGGACTTCTTAAGACAAAAAGCAATGAATTTAAAAAAAGTAAAATTATAAAAGAGAAAAAATAATAGTTAGCAATACAGAAATACAAAACCATTTGAGATTCTCAGATGTTTTTGAAAATTAACATTTTCAATTGATATTTTCGTCAGTTTACATTTATAAAATCTAAGAGATTTAAATTGTTTGGGCTGATCGGCATGTTTTTTAAACAAAACCGAATAAATCCTATTTTCGCGGAAATACAAAATTAAATTTGTTAACCCTCCCTATATTAAAGAATATAATTAAAGTTCTCAGACGAGACTAAGTACCTGAACCTTATTTTAGACAAAAAACTAAATTGAAAACGCAATGTACAAGAAAGAGGCAACAAATTTACTGTAGCCCTCTTTTCTTGCAAAGAAGGTATTGGTAATAATTGGGGCCTACAACCACGAATTACGCATCGGTTATACAGATCAAAAATCCCAGTATCTGTTTTAATTTTTGATACGCTTAGCAAACAAATAGCTGCAAGCTCTGCTATTCGGTTAACACCATCACCTAATCAAGGAAACTTTCAGATTTCTATACCTTTCAGATCTCTCTAGGGGAAAAGGGCATTCCTGGAAGACGAGCCAGTTCACTTTTATACAAATGGATTGGTGGGATTGGTGGAGGTGGTGCCTCTGAATGAATGAAATTAAGTCTCTCATTCTGACTTAACAATCATTCTAGCGTGTTCCAGGCGGAACTTTGGGGATAAAAAAAGACTTGTCCTTTTAATAAAACGTGATATCAACTTCTGATATCCGTACTTTCTTAGATAGACAGGCCGCTATTAAATCTCTGGACATTGTCTCTACAAACTCTATAACAGTCCATTACCGTTTATCATATCTCATTTTATAACCGGACACAGTTTACATTCTCAAATGACTTTTGCAGAAGCTTTATAGATGAGGAAGAACATTAAACAGTTCTTCACCTCCTCTGTACCTAGTAGAATTTTTCTATAACTATTTGAATGATCTCAATCATATTACCATAATCAGACCATAACGTTTCAAGACGGACTCAAACTGGTTTTAATGAGCTTAAAAGACAGCCTCAAAATTCTCACAATGAACATAAGTGTGTCCTCCTCCATTACGTAAATCTACTTTAACCTAACCTAAGTATTCTTAGAAATTTTCAAGAATTGTCTAAAGCACTAAAAGAGGCTAAGAATAGTGATTTGGCGCATTTTTTACACTGATCGACAAAATGATGTTTTTTATGTTGCTTTTTTAAAGGATTAAGATTTCCTTAATTCGAATCTCATCAACATCAGGTTTTTTTTAAATATGGCCTAAGTTAAAACTCTATTAACAATGAATTTGAAATTGTATGATCTTTTTGAAAAGTACAAAACTTTCACTTTAAGATATAATTTAAAGCATTTTATAATCTTAAACTTTGTTTCTGGAAATTGTCATTTAAGTTATCAGTCTTTATTTAAGTCTATAAAAAGTTTTGAGAAAAACTTAAATTTGATACTTTAAAAATTTTGGAAAAATTTGTAGGTCTAATTTCAAATCCAAACTCAAATGTTAACTATTTTACCCTTTTCAACATTATTTCAAAAACCTGATATAATAGAATTGAATAGACAACATGCTCGTTACAAAAACCAAATTTACTTTTAAACTGTTTTGCTTTTTTTCTGTTGAATACGATTTTAGTAAAAATGATTTAACGATTCTTTTAGATTTTTTTTAGACACGTGAAATCTAACACCTTTTCAAGTGAATTATTTTATGAAATATTATAAGTCTTTTAACTATGTAAATATTGAAGAAAATTATTGGAAAAACATCACGGATTTAATTGAAAAAATGCTACATCATAATCTTAAAATATCCTCAAAAAGCCTTACAAAAGTGTTTTTTTTCGAATTTAAAAAAGTAATACCTCAGTAATACCGTGATAAATTAATTTTGAAGTTGTATTTAAATTAGGGCTGCCAAAATCTATTGAAAATGTGCAATTTTAATGCTAGTAAGAAAACTTTGTCGATCTGTGAAGCTATAGTGACTACGTAGTCAAAATTCAACTAGCTTTGTGAATGTCATATTAATGACAAACGCAGAAAATAAGAAATATTTGTGTTTTGAGAACTTTAAATAAATTTTTTTGTTTTTAAATAAAAACGTAATCATAAGCTTTTGCTCTGTCAATTCGTTTGAGAAAATTCTCAGAAATCTACGAAAGTATTTGAAAAATCAAACATTTTTGAATTCTTGTAACTGACTCAATATATTAAAAGAAGTGCGCTTCTAAATAATTTGTTTTTCCAACAATAATAAAAAATACAATTATCACGTTGCAACAACATCTTGTATTCAATATTGGATCTAAGTTACTCTAATGACTTTGATCTGGGATTTTATAAGGTTTAGAATTCGCAAACTCACCATCATCCAGTGTGCTACATCTCCGACGAATGATGCAGCAGAAGAAAACAAAAGCTCATTCTACGGTCAACTGAACTCGGTCTACAGCAGAGTTCCAAAGGGTGACATAACTATCATCATGGGGGACCTCAATGCTAAAGTTGGCTAGGATAACTCAGGGGTTGACACGGCATAGGTCAACGAAGTGACAATGGTCGACTTTTGTAATGCCCGTCAGCTGGTGGTAGGTTGAACCCTTTTCCCACATATGACCTGCCACAAAGTTACCTGGGTTTCCCCTGATGGTGGAACAGAAAACCAAATCGACTATTTTATAATACAGCAACGATGGAGGAAATCACGCGATCATCATCTGCTATATTAGCTACAATTTGACTGCCAACAGCTGCTATCCGAAGAAGTACAGATACGGCAACCAGAAAATTTAATACAATCACTTTAAGTGACCCAAATGATTTTGCAAACACTCTTAACTACAAGGCGTCAAATGCGAGGTTAAACGCAAATGTTCCCGTTGAGACGTTATGGGGCACGGTAAAGAGAATTTTTATTGAAGTTAGATCTGAAACGGTACCGAGGCAATCTAGAGATAAGTATTTGTGGATATCTCAAGACACCTCGTGATAAAGCTGTACAAAATCACTAAGGATCTTGTAGGCCAACAAAATATTGTCAACCATCCTGTTCGTGAGTGAGCGGTAGTCTTTTAGTATCAATCTAAGATCAATTCCGGAGATGAAAGCAGCACTTCTGTACATTGCTGAACAATGATCAGAATACAATTGCAAACGCTAATGCAAATAATCAACTGCCGGACATACGTAGATCTATCAGAAGTATTAATATTGGTCCCCTGACATGCACGGAAATAAGAAATGCGATACATACTATCAAAAGCCTTTTGAACATCCAAAAGGACAAGACCAGTAGACTTTTTCACAGTAAGCTTTTCGTTAATATATCGTTACATATTCTAAGCATTTGATGGATGGTACTATGAACTTGACATTCGAGATCTCAAGAAAGTCAACTAGTTTTATTTTAATAAATTGTTCATATATTTTGCTAACATTTGGTTCGAGAATATTTTAACTTTAAGCAAGCATTAACAATTAAGCAATATAACAACTGAAAGTTACTCCAATGACTGGAAGTTCTTTAAAATGCGAGTTTTTGAGAGTGTCTATTGCTACTCTAATTTTGAATTATTCCCAAGATATCTTTATTTGAAACGTAACCGTTTGTTGACAAGGGCTCATCGATAATAATGATAGACTCATTTACTATGTGTTTTCTAAGCTGATGTCTTTAATCAACTGATTATTGGAATTTTGTTCGAATGAGTTTGTACAAACTTCTGCCATTTCAGAATCATTAAATTTGTTTTTATTTTTTAGTACCTTTGCTTTTTTCCAAAACGTTTTGGAAGTAGGCGTTTTCGGCCTTATAGATAAACTCAACATACAGTAACATTATAAATGGTAGACCTCTTTTCTGGCCCATGCAATTGATCAAAGCAATAACATCCTAATTTTCCTTAGTTGAAACTAACGTGATGTCAGTTCTGATTAATAAAAATACAGCATAATGACAGCACCAACATACAAAGAAAAAAACACCAACTATTCCAACTATTGCCAATAAATGTTAAATTTTGTTGTTCAGTTCTTGAAGTTTTTAATAGTTACTATTAATAAATTAAAAGTACTGAACATGCAAAGTTAATAGTTTGTTTAAAAACAATAGGCAGGTTGAGACGACATAAGGGCCTTCATTTGCAGCGAACTGCGTTCTTTAAAAGTAAACTTTAACCAATGCAACAAAACAAATTATTGTTTACCAAACGCTCCATATGAAAGCCGCAAGTCCATCACGGCTGCTATTTTGTATTGTATAGACAAATTATTCATTCCTTTATAAATTTGACAAGGAACTCTTTTACAAAAAATATTAAACGGAATTGTACAGAAAAATAAAAAAAGTTCAGCTTCAAACCAAACACAAATAAATGATCAACTGTCATTTTAACAAACGTAGACTTGTCTTGATAGTTTGTAAGTTTGGCCGACATGAGATAATTGAAAGTTAGTTGTATCTGATTGGCCAATTCACAAAAATTGCTTTCCAATTAAGAAAACATCAACAACAAGTTTGACTGGAAAGCTGGTCAAGAAAAATCTATCTAACTTATTCTACTTATGTCAAAATGACAGTTAATCATTTGACTGGAAAGCTGGTCAAGAAAAATCTCCCTAACTTATTCTACTTATGTCAAAATGACAGTCAATCATAATTTTTAATTCAACTAAAAGCTGTACTTTATAACTCTGTGATTTATTTATTTGCTGCACAATTCTATTTGATGATTTATGTAAAAGGGTTCCTTGTCAAATTGGAAAAGGAGTAAGTAACATTTCCTTACAATGCAAGTCGAGATGGAATTGTAGCTTTCCTAAAGACTGTTTTGTTGACAATTATGGTTTTGGTAGTTTTTGCACGGTCAACTGAAGGTAGATGTCAGTGAAGTGAAGTTCCGAGTTAGAAGTTTATGACACTTCAAAATCTAACTAATTACGTTGACAGTTGACTTCAAATGAAGTCCCTTGAGTTGTCGACTAACTTTCCTGTCAACTTTCCAATAAAGTTGCCTTCATTAGAAGTAACTTATTTAATACGTGGCGAATCAGATTCTTAGATTTTTCCTTACTTATGTCGTCTGATATCCATTTTTTTAGATAGTCATGTCGCTATTAAATCTCTGGAATCTGTCTCGACAAACTCTATTACAGTCAATATTTCTGTTAGAGATGGCACATGCAAGACGCTATAAAGAAGGCAAACGTTAGGTGGAATTACTACACACTAGATCTTAAGCGTTCTAGGTGCTTGCAGATCGCATATATGCTCGCTAATCGGTGTCATAACCCGGAAAGATTGCCAAGTGTCCAGGCGTATTTTCAAATGACTTTTGCGGAAGCTGCATGATCAAGGAAGAGCGAGCAACAGTTCTTTAACTCCTCTGTACATGCCCTGCTCTAGCTCAAAAACGCAAGAATTAACTAGGAGAATTCTTCTATAACGATCTTACCGATAGCAGTCATATTAACATAATCAGCCTTTCAAGTTTTGTAAGAGACTCAAATTTGTTTCATAAGAAGAGATAAGAAGAAAGCCTCAAAATTCATGTAGTATTACAATGGCCTACTCTACTCCATCACGAAAAGCCACTTTAGCTTAACCTTACCTTGTCATCTAAACCTGAACCATTTTCCTTTGGCCTATTTTAACTTCAAAAATTCTTATATCTAACATGTTACTTTTAACTTTTCAGGTGAACATGAACTAATTGAAAGAATCCGATCGATTGCCAATAAAAATGAAATTTGGAGATCTTACATCGGGATGGGTTATCACAATTGCTATGTTCCGCACACAATCCAACGGAATATATTCGAAAACCCAGGATGGTAAGGCATTAATGTTTTCCGATTATGTATAGAATTATTGATTTATTTTCTAAGGACAACTCAATACACGCCCTACCAACCTGAAATTGCCCAAGGACGTCTTGAATCTCTGCTAAATTATCAGACGCTGGTCTCAGAAATGACTGGACTTGATGTTGCAAATGCTTCACTTCTCGATGAAGGAACTGCAGCAGCTGAAGCCATGTGTTTATGTGCCAGACACAATAAACGAAACAAGCTTTATATCTCGAACAAAGTCCATCCGCAAACTATATCTGTAGTCCAAACTCGTGCTTCGGCTTTGGATCTCGAAATTGAAGTAGGACCAATTCAGAATGCTGATCTGAAGAGTCGTGAGTTTGCGGGAATTCTTCTGCAATATCCCGATACTTATGGTGACGTTAACGACTTTGAAAGTATCTCAGAACTTGCTCGAAAAAATGGAGTGAGTACATTTAAAAAAATAGTCACTTTAAAAAAGAAGCTTTAACTTAAATTGTATATATTTCAGACTTTAACAGTAGTGGCAACAGACCTTTTGGCATTGACTCTTCTCAGACCACCAGCTGAATTTGGAGCTGATATAGCTATTGGTACGTCACAACGATTGGGCGTCCCACTGGGTTATGGAGGTCCGCATGCAGGATTCTTTGCATGCAAACAAAGCTTGGTGCGACTCATGCCTGGCCGCATGATTGGTGTCACAAGGGATGCAGATGGTAACGATGCCTACAGATTGGCCCTCCAAACTCGTGAACAACACATCAGACGTGACAAGGCTACCAGTAATATCTGCACTGCTCAAGCCTTGTTGGCAAATATGTCTGCAATGTTCGCTGTTTATCATGGCCCACAGGGTCTTAAGGAAATAGCTAAGCGAATCCATCATTCAGCGCTTACTCTTTATGCGGGCCTAATAAGTGCTGGACACAAAGTCAGTAATGAGCGTTTCTTTGACACCCTACATATCATCCCATCTCAAGCGATGACAGTGGAAGAAATCCGTAAACGAGCCGAGGAGAAAAGAATAAACTTCAGATATTTCCCCGATGGCTCAGTGAGTGTAGCCCTTGATGAGACGGTCTCCCCCAATGACATATCCGATCTCTTGTCGATTTTTGGATGTAAGTCTATTGAGGAAGTTCTCAACGAATCAGACATTGCAAAGAACTCAATTGAGAATACAAAATTCCTGAGAACTTCAGCCTATTTGACACATCCCATCTTTAGCACTCATCACAGTGAATCGAGAATGGTGCGCTACATGAAGAAGTTAGAGAACAAGGATATCTCTTTGGTCCATTCTATGATACCTCTGGGATCGTGTACAATGAAGCTCAATTCTACCACCGAAATGATGCCATGCTCGTTTCACCACTTTACCGACATCCATCCATTTGCACCGGTCGAGCAGGCTCAGGGCTATCATCAGATGTTCAACGAGCTGGAAAAGGATCTCTGTGAGATCACAGGATATGACAAAATTTCATTCCAGCCCAATAGTGGAGCGCAGGGAGAATACGCTGGTCTGCGAGCAATTCGATCTTATCATGAGCATCGCAATGAGAGTCATCGGAATATTTGCTTGATCCCAATCAGTGCACACGGGACCAACCCTGCTTCCGCACAAATGGCTGGCATGAAGGTGGAACCAATTCGTCTGAAGCCTGACGGAAGTATAGACATGGCTCATTTGAAGGACAAAGTTTCCGAGCACGAAAGGGATCTTTCCTGTCTGATGATTACTTACCCGTCCACGATGGGTGTGTTCGAGGAGACTGTGGCTGACATTTGCGATATGATCCACGAGCACGGTGGTCAGGTGTACCTCGATGGAGCCAATATGAATGCCCAAGTGGGTTTGTGTCGTCCTGGTGACTACGGAAGCGACGTATCCCATTTGAATTTGCATAAAACATTCTGCATTCCTCACGGTGGAGGTGGACCGGGAATGGGACCGATTGGAGTGAAATCTCACCTGGCTCCCTATCTGCCTGGTCATCCAGTTATAAGCCCTCTAGAGTGTGAAGCCAATAGCTTCGGTGTTGTGAGTGCTGCACCATTTGGTAGCTCAGCGATTCTCCCCATATCGTGGTCATACATCAAACTTATGGGAAGTAAAGGTCTTAAGAGAGCGACACAAGTTGCAATCCTCAATGCCAACTACATGTCCAAGCGTCTCGAAGGGGAATACAAGACTTTGTTCAAAGACCCCAAAAATGGCTTAGTGGCACATGAATTCATTTTGGACGTGAGAGATTTAAAGAAATCGGCAAATATAGAAGCCGTTGATATTGCCAAGCGCTTAATGGATTACGGATTTCATGCTCCGACAATGTCATGGCCCGTTGGGGGAACTCTGATGATTGAACCAACCGAGTCAGAAGATAAACAGGAATTGGATAGGTTTTGTGAAGCAATGCTCTCGATTCGTAGTGAAATCAGAGAAATCGAAGAAGGTCGAATGGATAAGAGTGTGAATCCTTTGAAAATGGCGCCCCACACTCAGTCACAAGTTGTTTCGGATAGTTGGAATAGGCCGTACAGTAGGGAATTGGCAGCTTTTCCAGCGGTATGTATTTTTTGTTGATTTCTTGTACTAAAGATTTCTTTGATTTTTGGTCACGTCAGATCATTGACAGCTTCTTAAGCCAAAACTCACAGAAAATCAGAGAAACCGAGGATAAAGGAACAAACCTAGTAAAAGCTTTAAATGTCAAAAAATAATGTTTATTTTCTTTTATTTGACAGCCCTTCGTAAAATCTGAATCAAAAATGTGGCCAACAGTTGGACGAATTGATGATGCTTACGGTGATAAGCATTTGGTGTGTACGTGTCCTCCAATTCTTCCGGAATTTTAATTCAAAAAGTGTTTGTTTTTCGTTAAAATTTAAGTCCTAGATGTATGAGTCAGTCTTTTTTGTATTATGTAAGCCTAAATATGTTTAAATAAATTCGTTTAATAGAACATAAGTTTAAAAAATTTAAATTTTCTTGAAAAATTTATAATTTTATATAAATTTCGGCATTATAGGAAATTCGAGAAATGCAGAAGTCAAGATTATAGTTATGGCTAATGTATTCATTTATACTTCATTATGTTTGTGTGTATGTTGGAAATTGTGACATTATCACATTTCCTATAATTTTGTTTTGGGATTTTGTTGGACCACATCTATAAATAGGAATGAGTTTCATAGCCTCAGGCCTATCATTATCATTTTTAAAATAATTTAAACACATTTCAAACAAAATACAAATTTAATTTGAGGGAAAACATATTCTGAACAACTGTCAACAAGTTATAGCAGTTTATAGGAAGTAAAACGAGTTGGACTCCAAAATAATGCCATTTGACACCTCTGGACATTTTGTTGTGGGGCTACGCAAAAGACCGTGTTGATGCAGATAAACCCTTTACCTTTGTCTTCAGCATTTAAAAAACAACATTTGTCAAGTTATGGCTGAGAAAACGCTTGATATGTGTCAAAAAGTGGTCGACATTATTTTTTTATTTAAAAGTCTGGATTATACCATCATTCAAATACCAGCTTCGGCTCACCGTAAGAAGCACGGATCCAAGTGGTCCAATTTTCAATGACTCTTCCGCATAGATCCAGCTGAATTTGAGCGATGGCATGTGGTAAACTCACCTTTAAGGTATTGGTGGTTTATTTCCAAAGATCTGCGTCTTCAAGAAATCTTTCGCTTGTTAACACAGCCATACATAAACAAATGCGAATCGTCACTAAAGTTGATTTTTCAGCAAAAATCGAGCTTCTCTTCCAAACGATTCGAAGCCCAGTCAGCTAAAAAAACGGCGTGGAGTTGTCTATGGTCATAAGCTTTGAGCTCCTAGGTCAGTTGGATCTTTTACGGGTGTAGTCCCAAGTCGCGACGCAAAATTTACCAAGTTAAAGTCAACAAAAGTCTAAGTTCTTGGAATAGACTATCTCGGGTTCTGCTGTACACTTTCACAGACCGCAGCGATGTTCTCGGCAACTCCTGTGCTCCTTGAACGTACGAAAGTTGGATGATTGTTTACTGAAAAAGTCGCCTCAGATTTGGACACCAAACGTTGAAGAGTCGACTGTGAAGCGCCACCACTAACTTACTTCCTTAAGGTGGCGCTAGAGTCCGGGGCGGCCCTGGGCCTCAACCAACATGCGTCTCCAGCCAGCTCGGTCCCTAGCTAGCTGTCTCCAGTTTCGCACGCCAAGTTGGTTGAGGTCCTCTCCCACCTGGGCGTGCCACCTGAGTCACGGTCTTTCTCTACTGCGCCGTCCCTCAAGATGGGATTCGAAGACCTTCCGGGCTGGAGCGTTGATGTCAATCCGCTCTACATGACCTAGCCATCTAAGTCTTTGGACTTTAATTCTGCTAACTAGGTCAGTGTCGCTGTAAAGCCCGTACAGTTCGTCGTTATATCTTCTCCTCCATTCTCCATCTATGCGTACGGGACCAAAAATCACAAGAAGAATTTGATTCCATCTCGAAGCATCCTTAGACGCTCTCATCTTTCTTTGACAGGGTCCAGGCCTCAGCGCCATAAATGAGAACCGGTATGATGAGTGTCTTATAGATGGTGATTTTACATGCTCGAGAGAGGATTTTACTTCTCAATTGCCTTCTAAGTCCAAAGAAGCAGTGATTTGCAAGAGTTATTCTTCGTTTGATTTCAGCGCTGGTGTCGTTGTCTGCATTAATAGCGGTGCCTAGGTAGACAAAGTCCTTAACTACCTCAAAGTTATAGCTGTCCATGGTGAAGTTTTGTCCAAGACATCGTCGTTCAGTGTTCTTTTTTGATGACAGCATATACTTGGTCTTGCCCTCATTGACCACTAAACCCATCTTCTTCGCTTCCGTCGCAATGCTCAAAAACGCTCCACTGACATCACGCTTTATCCGAGTAATTGGATGGACCATTGGAAGATTGTGCCTCTAGTGTTGACGGTTGAGTTTTGCACAATTCTCTCCAGAACGATGTTGAAGAAGTCGCATGACAGTGCATCGCCTTGTCTAAAACCTTTTTTGACATCAAATGCAATGGTAAGATCTTTTCCGACCTTGATAGAGCAGCGTGCATTCTCCATCGTCATTCTGCACAAACGGATAAGTTTGACAGGGATGCCAAAACTAGACATTGCTCGGTAGAGCTCTTCCCTATAGATGCTGTCATACGCGGCTTTAAAATCGATAAAGAGATGGTGGGTATCGATTTGTAGCTCATGAGTTTTTTCCAAGATCTGCCGTAGAATGAATATTTGGTCGATAGTGGACTTTCCTGGTCTGAAGCCACACTGATAAGGACCAATCAGGTTGTTGACGAATGGCTTCAGACGTTCACATAATACGGCAGAGAGGATCTTATACGCAATGTTAAGGAGACTGATGCCTCTGTAGTTGGAGCAGTTTAGAGGGTCTTCTTTCTAATGTATCGGGCACACTATGCTGAGATTCCACTCATCGGGCATGCATTCTTACGACCATATTTTGCAGATGAGTTGGTGCATGCTCCGCACCAGTTTGCGCGGTCCATCCCATCGCACTTCTTGGATGGCGGTAATATCTGCCTTGCAGCAGTTTAGGGCTTCCGCTAATTGTTCGGCTGCACGTGGTGCAACATTCCACGTACATATCCGAAGTTCGTTGTCCTTATTTCGTTTGTGTGGGTTGTCAACAGTAAATCCGTCCGTATCCGAGGCTTGTTGGTGCTTCGCAACTAAAGGTATTTTTTTGCTTGCCTAGGATGTCACCCCGACGGCACAACCCCCAACCTGGAGGGCCAGATCCTTAGTATAACTCCAAGGAAGGGGAGCCGGATAAACCGCTCCTTACAGGCCTGGGCTTCGAATATGTCGAAGAAGCCCAACCTTACTGGAACTGTAGGCACCACCGTTGATTCCATCTCGAGAATTCGTTCGCTGCTGCCTGGATAAGGAGAGGTGCCTTAGTGGAAACCCCTCTCCCCCTCTCTCGTTTGCTGCCCCAACAACTATCCACTGGGGTTGGAACCTAATCTCCAGTTGAGGTACTAGGCACCCGATGTTCACCGCGGGGAGGTGAAAGTAGGAGTTGATAGACAGAGGTGGGTTTTGAGAAAAACCTGTTAACGCTTGTGTTTTTTTTGACAGGAGGAAATCTTCAAAAGACACTTGGCAGTATTCGACACCAAGTAGTGTGGGACTCTTAACCACTAAAACCACATCTTCTTCAGGACCAATCTTGAAGTATCGACTACAGATTTTTCTTTCTTAACTTTGTACAATCACTTTGGGGAAGTTTAAACTTTTAATACTTTCCCATGTTTTTTAGACCATAAGCTCATGAGGCTTGGTTCTTCTTAATCTCCGAACAAGGTTTCTTATATTCAAGACGGACTCCATTTCAGAATTAGTATGACTTTGCAGTCTCTGGTTGTGCGATGAAGCGTATTTTTTAACAACTTCTGTAACCGTTTCTATTTGTAAGTCACGATGTAGATTGGTAATTCTTATGTACGAAGGTGCATTAACTATTCCACGAAGGACTTTGTTTTGGAATTTTTGGATGATTTCGGTATTTGTTTTCTTTGTACAGCCCCATAATTGGATTCCATAGGTCCAAACAGGCTTTAGTACTTGATTATACAGCAACCAGTACATTTTTCTATATTTCACGTTTAGTTCTTCTCTTTTATTTTTGATGTGCTCTCTCCACTTAAGCTTTGCATCCAAAGTCATTCCAAGGTATTTGGCCGTATTGGCGTTAGGAATAGCTTGATTATTAATGAATAATGGAATATTGTTTATCTTTATATTTATTAAGTTTATATGTAAAGATTTTGTTTCATTGAGTTTGATACGCCATTTTTCGGTCCAAGCTCTCACTGTGTCGACGGCATTTTGTAGTTTTACTGCTGCCTTAGAGACACATTTGCCGGGTACCAAAATTGCGGTATCATCTGCAAAAGTAGCCATTATAGTGTGATTACCAACTGGAATATCCTTTATGTATAGTAAATACAGGGTAGGACCTAGGACACTTCCTTATAGTACACCGGCTTCTATTTTCTTCAATTCCGAGTATTCTTGATCGTACCTTACTCTAAACAATCGGTTTGAGATGTACGATTTTAATATTTCAAAGTACTGCCTGGGAAGATCCCTTAGAAGTTTGTATTCAAGTCCCTCATGCCAAACCTTGTCAAAAGCTTGAGCAACACCTAAGAAAATAGGTAAACATACTTGTTTTCCCTCTAATGCTTTTTTATATTACATCCGATATTCTATGAACTTGGTCTATCGTGGAATGTTTATTTCTAAAGCCAAACTGATGGTTTGGGATTAATCTTCTTTCTTCCATGGTTTTGCTAAGTCTCTTCAGAAGCAGTTTTTCAATAACTTTTGCGATAATTGGTATAAGCGATATTGGATTTGGTATGACAATTACTTCAGCAATTTTCCAATGGTGCGGGACATACCGGTGCCTAAGGCATTTTTTATATATTGGAGTTTTATGATGGCTTTCAATGGCATTTCGTTCATAATCTGAGCAGTAATTAGATCGTAACCTGGTGATTTTTTATTTGATAGTTGATGTAAACACATACTTTTTATGTCTTTAAGTCTTACAATTGGTATTTCACTTTCACCTATCTTATCAAAAAACTGTAAGCTATTTTCGGCCGCGTTTGACGTGTATGGCTTCAAAACATTCGCAAGATGTTCAGCTTTTTCTTTCGGCTCAACGATCCATTTCCCATCTTGGGATTTCAAGGGCGAGTTTTTTAACTGCGGTTTTTCAGGCGCTTGGCTGCTTTCCATAGCGAAAAATCGGTTCAAGCATCTGTCGTTAAATTCCCTAGGAATTTACTGAGTGAATCTTTTTTGAATTTTAAAATTTGTATTTAAAGATGGTTGCTTATACGGTAAAAGGTTGTTTAATCATCTGGAAATCTAGTATTTCGTCATTTTCTAAGCAACTGAATGATAAACAAAAGTTTTTACAGATGTCACCAAAACAAAATGTCCGCCATGGGTGCCAAAATCTGTCCGCGCCATTTTAAAAACGATGTATAATAATGTAGTACCCGTAGCATGATGGTTAGTGCGTTGGACTGTCATGCAAGGGGTCTGGGGTTCAATCTCTGCCTGTGCCACCTTAATTTAAAAAAAATAATTTTCGCGGGTACTGCCTCTTGCGAGGAATTGACAAATCCTTCAAGAGTAATTCTTGTCATGAAAAAGTGCTTGCTCAAACTAGCCGTTCGGATTCTACCTTAAAATTGTAGGTCCCTTCCATTCCTGACAACAGTACTCGCACACAGGAATGGTTGAGAGTTGTAAGTCACTAGGCCCTAGTTCACAACGGAATGTTGCGCTACCCCATTTGATTTGTATAATAATTAAGAAATATCATACAAAATATTGTATATGTGTTTTATTTACGTTTATTTTTGTGGAACATATTCGGATCACTATAATCTTGAGTTAATTATTTTGCGAATTTGCCATAATGTAGGCAATAAATATCTTCTGTATTTTGGTCTTTTCTCTCCATCTCTCAAACATCCCTTTCATTTTGTTCGACAAACTAAATGCAGATACATGTAAACCAACGATTATTCTTCAATTCTGAAAAATATAACATATATAAAAGTACACTACTTTTCCGACAGCTCTGAGTGGCTATTGTGGTTCTTACTTACAACTAATTGTGCTAATCCGTAAGAGAACCAATCATTTTGGCTCGAATTGACAACCGCTTTATTTATGAAATGTCACTTTCCGCAAAACGAAAACAAAAGTGTGCTCACTCGGTTGCTGTTTCAGTTTATTTCACATGTGCGCAACATTTTTCTAGAAACAATTCAATTTGTTTGATCGATACGTAAAAACCCCATAAAATTACAACTGCTATTTTATTGTCCGAAGGAAAATGAAAATCGAAGAAGTAAAAAGCACTGTCCGAACCCAGCGAATTGCCGCCCACAGCCATGTAAAAGGTCTGGGACTCGATGAAAGTGGCGCTCCAATTGCCATTGCCGCCGGCTTGGTTGGCCAAAAAAATGCTAGAGAGGTAAATATCAACTTTGGCCTTGTCGGTTAGAAAGAGTGTTGGATTATTTCAAATTTTAGGCAGCTGGAATCGTGGTGGATTTGATAAAATCAAAGAAAATGGCAGGACGAGCCCTTCTACTCGCCGGCCCACCTGGAACCGGCAAAACAGCAATTGCCCTCGCCATTGCACAGGAACTGGGAAATAAAGTCCCATTCTGTCCAATGGTTGGCTCTGAGGTGTTCAGCAGTGAAATTAAAAAGACCGAAGTTCTCATGGAGAACTTCCGCAGGTCGATTGGTTTGAGGATCCGTGAGACAAAGGAAGTCTACGAGGGCGAAGTCATCGAGTTAACACCGGTGGAAACAGAAAACCCCATGGGAGGCTATGGTAAGACGATCAGCAATGTGGTGATTGGCCTAAAGACTGCAAAGGGAACAAAACAACTGAAACTCGATCCGAGTATCTTCGAGTCGCTTCAGAAGGAGAAAGTCGAGGTCGGCGATGTCATCTACATCGAGGCCAATAGTGGAGCTGTTAAGCGACAAGGTCGTAGTGACAGCTTTGCCACCGAATTCGATCTGGAAACCGAGGAGTATGTCCCGCTGCCAAAGGGAGAAGTCCATAAGAAGAAGGAAGTTATTCAGGACGTGACGTTGCACGATTTGGATGTAGCAAATGCCCGACCCCAGGGCGGACAGGATGTCCTCTCAATGATGGGACAGCTTATGAAGCCAAAGAAGACTGAAATTACTGGTAAGTACAAATTCCCACTCCTAACTTATTTAACTTTGAGACATGACTTTCTGCAGATAAACTGAGAATGGAAATCAACAAAGTTGTCAACAAATACATCGACCAGGGAATAGCTGAGCTGGTACCCGGCGTACTCTTCATCGATGAAATCCACATGTTGGACTTGGAGACTTTCACCTATTTGCACAAGTCTCTGGAGTCGCCCATAGCACCAATTGTCATATTCGCCACCAATCGCGGTCGCTGTGTCATAAGGTAGGTCTCCAACATAATTATTTCTCGCCTACATCGACTAATCTCTTTTTCACAGAGGAACCACAGACATTTCATCACCTCACGGCATTCCATTGGATCTGATCGATCGCCTTCTCATCATTCGCACTCTCCCATACACCACATCCGAGATGGAACAAATCATTAAGCTCCGTGCCCAAACCGAAGGATTGCAACTGGAAGACAACGCATTCGCTCAGCTCAGTGAAATTGGTAGTGCCTCAACTCTGAGATATGCCGTCCAGTTGCTTACTCCAGCTCATCAAATGAGCAAAGTTAATGGGCGATCGATAATCTCTAAGGATGACATCAATGATGTCCACTCGTTGTTCCTCGATGCTAAACGCTCTTCGAAGCATTTGTCCGAGAAGAACAACAAGTTTATGATGTAATTTGTATTTTTATTTTGTTGCTGCAGATTATTCCATAATTTTTATATTTAATTTGATTTCATTTCTGATTAATCCATTAAACTATTTTTCTGTTTCAAAAATAATTGTTTTTCTTTTTGTTGGTAGTCATAAAAGTTTAGTTTAGGAAATGTCTCTATACACTGGTGGTCATTTAATTAGAAACAAAAATTCTAAACGCACTTTTTAAAATATAATATATCTTGTAAGCATCAGTGCGCTTAGCTTTAACCGTTAGTCTATGACAGCTGACATGTATGTTCCAAATATAAGCTTAATTGAACGCGAACAGTTTGTAAAATACCGTTGTTTTAGAAATGTTTTGTTTAGTCGACATTTTTGCTGGATACAAAACTGGAAACGACAACTGAATGGTGTAGGCCAGAACTCTGGAAGCTCATAGTGCAGTGCTATGAAATCGAAAACGAGTCAAAAGATTCCATAGCTAAATGATAGTATTTGGTGCAATTGAAGTCTAAAGACTAGCAGCTTTGAAACCCCAAAAAGAAAACCAAAAACTCGAAAATCAACCCCAGAAGAACCCCTTTTTTGACTTCATCAAAGATAAAAGAGGTTGTTTCAACCCAATTGGGTCAAAAGTTCTCAACTGGAACCATAAGGCGTCAATTTTAGAACGTTTTACGTTTGCTTAGATTCACGCAAATAAAACCGTGGAATCCTGGAAAAACATACCTTAGAGTGATGAATTAAAATTTAATTTATTCGAGTCAGATGGTTAAGTTTAAGGTAGACGTCCTAAGAAAAAAATGGACCCTAAGAGCCCGCGCAGACTGCAGACTTTTTATCGGCCGATAGTTTGGTCGTCTTGTTAATCAGTATGGAGAGGAATGCATATGCGCACAGCGATTCAGTATCGGCCGATAAAAAAGTTTAATAGGCTACCCAATTACATTCAAACTAATCTGTCGCCGATAGTTCAGATCGCTCTGTGATTTGGCATCGTGTGCTTGTGTTTTGAATATGGCGTCGCCCAAATCACAATTCCGTCGAAAACTTGATTGAAGAAGTCGAGAAAAGACCTGCGCTTTATAAAAAAGGTTTAAGTACTCCGACGCGAATGTGAAAAAAAAACTGTGGGAGAAAGTTTGCGAAGCAGTTGTTCTTGATTGGAATCGGCTTAGCACCGAGGAAAAAACAAACAAAGGTAGGAACGTAAAAATAAAAATATTAGAGTATTTATGTGAATTTGTATTTATTTATTTATTTATCTATTTACAATTATTACACTTTGTTATATTGACACGGAATCGTTTCCGGGAGAAATAAAGTATGACGACATGTACTGTCGCACGTTATTCATATTATTTCTTCCTCGGTTGGCTTCATTTATAGTTAAGTTTGTCATGGGACAATTGTAGAGAGTTTCTGTGAAATGTATTCCATCTTTGATTCTTACATAATTATGCAGGACACAGCAAGCTTTTATTATTTTGACACAAAAATTGATATTGACATCCATTGGTCGGTGGAATATACGCCATTTGTTAGCAAGGACTCCAAAAGTACACTCATCCATTCGTCGAGCTCTTGCATGTCTATAGTTGAAAATTCGTTTGGTGTAGTTTAAATTTCTTTTTGCATAAGGACGTAGTATATGATTGCCCAGTCCAAATGCTTCATCCCCTTCGACAGATAATGGAATAACATCTCCGACATTATCATTAGGCAAATGCCTTCCGGAGGGAATATTTATTCGGTTTTGGGACAGCCGTTTACCCATTTCTGATGATTTAAATATTTCCGAATCACTAGCTGTTCCATAAAAAATAACGTCTATATAAACAAATTAATAATCTGCGTCTGTCCAAGCCATTAACACGCACGAAAAAAACTTTTTATAGTTAAAATATGATGAACCGGAATGTTCTGGCTGTATCATCCGTATATGTTTGCCATCAATTGCTCCAATGATGTTTGGAAAGTTTGTGCGACTATAGAATTCGTCTGCGATTTTAATCCAGTCGCCTTCTTCTTTGGTTGACATATACAATGGTTGAAGTATATTCCATATTTGCTCACATGTAGTTTTAGTAATATCTCGTATTGTAGAAGCTCCCATCACATAATCAAAAGATAATGTATTGAAACTAGCTCCTGTAGCCAGATATCTGTAAAAACATTAAAATTTCAATATTTTTCAGGTCGTGCTGTGCAAAAAAAATGGGCTAGTTTAAGGACTTGCTTTCGTCGCGAATTAAACGCTCAAAAGAACACTAAGTCGGGGCAAGCTGCGAATAAAAGGCGTAAATATGTCTACTTTGAACAGTTATTATTTTTACTTCCATGCATGGAAAACCGACTTACTGAAGGTAACCTGGAAGAGTACAATTCTCTATCAAATGATGAGGATGATGATCAAGCTGGTTCATCCACTCCCACCCCTATTCGTCAGCGGAAAAAGGGACCTAATGTACCGAAGCATTAAATGAGCCTAATACTGATGAAGATGTGAATTTTGCTTTGTCACTGGTCCCTTCACTCCAAAATTTAACCGCAGAAGAAAAACTTGATGCTAAAATAAGTATTCTTAACGTTTTTAAACAGATAAGATTAGCTAGGTATGTTCAGTGTACATCTAAGCCAACATGGACGTACAATAGAGCACCAGCAACCCTCGTACTCTTTTTCGCAACCGACAACCATTCAAGGCATTTCATCACCTGGCAACTCCAACGATACAGCCCAGTCTTATTCAAATTTTTCAGATGAATCGCAAATATATGACTTGTAATTTGTAAATAACTTGATTTCTCAAAACGCCGAATTTTGTAATATTTTAATTCTAATAAAAATAGTTGAAATATAGTTGTGGTTTATCTTACCTTATCGTAACGCTCAATCTCTCCTCCACAGGTATAGAAAGTCTTAAATTTGTATCCTCCTTCGCTATTGCTGGTCCAATTAACTTGACAAGTTCATTGAAGCTGGTAATGCTCATTCGATAATAGGCGAAAAATTTTGTCGGGTAATCAAGTAAGTAAGTAAGTTAGTGTAAAATTTTCCACTAACTAATCTATCACTGAGAATGGGATGCACCCAATACTCTCAGAATCTCTTCTTGATTTTCCTCCTCCGGAGTAGGATGAGAGCAATAATTTTTATTGTGCGACCGCTTCAAAAGTCAGTAACAAACTAGTTCGAAAATAGTCGGCCGACTGTTGGATAGTCTGCGCCCTGCTCACCAACCAAACTGTTTAGTTGGCTCGGTGTGCGCACTTTCAGCCCAACCCGACTAAATTATCGGCCGACAAAAAGTCTGCAGTTTGCGGGGCTCTAAATCTACGTTGAAAATCGTTAAGCATAGAGTTGAAAACAAAATATCAAGCATTAATAGTCGACCAACATGTTTATAAAGGCATGTTGGAAAATCTCATGGAGCCGTTTTTATTTGCACACATGCCAATTAGTTATGTTTTTCAGCACGATAACGATCTAAAGCGATGTGATGTAGCACAAATTGTTAAGCAGTGGTTTTAAGATACAAAAACAATTTTTTTAGAATAACCCGCCCAAGGTCCGAAGAAGGATTTATGTTAAGAAACTCCACGATATACGACATTTTTGTGCTAAGAAGCAACGCTGGAAAATTTCTATAAAATGTTTGCTTTTCTGTTGATTTCAAGGCAGCTGTTGGTGCGGTGGAGAAACAGGTATTTTACATTCAAACTGTTTGGTTTGGGATTTTCAAAAGGTTTGTTTGCTTTGAACTAAGGGATTTTCCAAAAGCTTTTGTGGTCAAGCTCATATGTATCTATATGATAATAGGCATACATGAAAATTATTGAAGAGAGAAATTTAAATTCTTCAAATAGGGTAACTAATACTTCATGATCTTCAGCATGCCTTTTATAAGTTTTTTCCAAGGCTTTTTCACAGGTACAACGTCGAATGGCTACGATCGCAAGATATCGCCAAATCGTTTTTTACCCGAGTTACAAGTTACCTCTCTCGAAGTTCTCTACCCCCAACACAATGTATCGAAAACCAGTGGCAACGTTGTCCAGATGCAATCAGAGAAGCCACATCTTATCTGCTGGGTTTCAAACAGCCACCAACAAGGAACCCCTGGTTTGATGAGGAATGTTGGCAGTCAAATGCAGCCAAACAACAGGCACTCAAAGCGGCGCTGCATAAAAGGACGAGAGCTGCTCATGAGCTCTATGAGCAGAAGATGCGAGAACCGAAAAGGCTGCAAAGGCGAAAGTGGAAACATCATAGTGGAACCGCAGTCAATGCTGAGGATATAGAAGGACCACTTCTGCAGACTGTATAACGTGGACGACGACGAAAGCCAACGATCCCGTTCTCCCGACTTAGACGAAGTAAAGTTTGCAATATCTAAGCTGAAGTCTAATAAAGCCGCTGGAGCGGAATACTTGAATGCCGATCTCTTTAAAGCAGCTGGAGATAAGTTGGTTAGGAGCATGCACCAACTTATCTGTAAGATATGGTCGGAAGAAAGCATACCCGATGAATGAAACCTCAGTATAGTTTGCCCAATCCTTAAAAAAGAAGACCCTCTAAACTGCACCAACTATAGAAGAATCAGTCTACTTAACATCACCTTTAAAATCTTATATGCCTAATATGTGAACGTCTAAAGCCCATCGTCGACAACCTGATAGGTCCTTATCAGTGTGGTTTTAGACCAAGAAAGTCCACAGTCGATCAAATATTCACATTACGGCAGATCCTGGAAAAAAACCCAAGAACACCAAATCGACATCCATCGTCTTTTCATCGATTTCAAGGCCTTTTATGACAGCATCTACAGGGACGATCTGTATAGAACCATTTCTAGTTTTGGCATCCCTAAAAAATTCGTCGGTTTGTGCAGGATGACCATGGCGAATAAACGTTGGAAACAACTTAACATAACCTTTCGATGTCAAAAAAGGTTTTAGACAAGGTGATGCGCTGTCATGCGATTTTTTAAACATCGTACTTGAAAGAATAGTGCATCGAAGGGGAGTGGAAGAGAAGATGGACCGACGAGCTGTACGGGCTGTACAGCGACTTAGACTTAGCCAAAAGGGTAAAAGTCCAAGGACTAAGATGGCTGGGTCACGTACAGCGCATGGAAACCAATGCTCCGTTCCGGAAAGTCTTCAAATCTATACCCACAGGACAGCGCAGTAGGGGAAGACCCCGGAGCAGGTGGCGCGCACAAGTGGAAAGTAACCTCACTCAACTTGGAGCGCGAAACTGGAGACATCTAGCTAGAAACCGAGCTAGATGGAGAAGTTTGTTGTAGCGCCACGTCAAATAAGTAAGTAAAAGACAAAAATATAATACCTTATAACTTGTCTCAAAAAATATATGATTTTTCCTAGTAAAAAGCTTTGTGGGCGAAAGAAAAACGAGTGATTGATTTTTGATAAGTCTTTTCACACTATTTTCTTAACATCTTAAGGGAGTAGTTAGCACAAAGAGATGGGACAATGGCCATCAATATTTGGAAAAAATTTAAAAACTATTTTCAAAAATTTTAATTAACTCTATATCTGACCTTGAATGGTAGTTTTTTTTTTTATTTAATCATTACCTTTTAGCGCTGATTGCGAATCCAAACTGCGATTTTAGCTTTAAGTTCTGTATGGGGGATCCAGGGCGGAGTGATCGTAGGGATCATGACTCCCGCTAGGAGAATATTTTTTTTTTAAATGGGTAGGAATGCCCTTCAATTCAAATCTAGTTGTATTGTTTTAATGGATATAACACCCTTATATTTTAAATTATTTATTTATTATATAAAAATAAGATATGTACTTTAAAGTTTAAACTGAGGACTTAACAGTGTTCAAAAAAAATCTTGTAACTAAAATGTTCACTCCAGCCATTAATGTTTGTAAATGTAAGATTAACATACTCATTACCCTTCCTTACATAATACTAAACAACATTTTTAAGTGGTACCTTAATTAAGCTGGTAACTTTGGCTTCCACTTTTACTTGGAAAAATCCCATATCTTAAGTATGGAGATATTTATGATAAAAAGAACTCGAGATATACCAACATCCCGCGATCCAAAGGTGTTGACCTGATCGACAGCAAAATAGGTATCTACAAAACACAACTGAGAAGCAAACGATGGCAGATAGATGTGAATGTTTTATCATTACTTGGTCCTTACGATGGCTTACTCATGACTGCTCTAGAAAAGGGTGAGAAAATAAAATAAAAATAAATAAAAAAACTGAGTGGCGCAACAGTCCGTTGAGAACTAAGGCCTAGTGACTTACAACTCTCAACCAATCCTGTGTGCGGGTACTGTTTTCAGGAATCGGATGAAGGGAACCTACAGTTTTAAGCCGAATCCGAACGGCTAATTTAAGAAAGCACATTTCATGACAAGAATTACTCTTAGGTCGTACCCGTAAAAAAAACTTAAGATGGCATATGCAAGGATCAAACCTAAGACCTCTGGCATGACAGTCTAAAGCACTAACCATCTCTGCTCACAAGGTAAAGTCGACTTAAGCCAAAAATGATTTTTTTTAACATTTAAATAAAATGAAAAATTATCTACATTTCTGTGTCTTCAGATTGTTTCTATTCCATATCTAGAAGTCACTTTCAGGATTGTAAAAACGGCTTAATTCCAGCATATTTAAAAATTTGTTTTTGGTAAAGCGTCTTAAGTACATATTCTTTTTTCATCTTATTTTGTTTTGGCTTATGTGTAACTAAGCCGTTTTAAAAAAACTTAAAATTTCAGTTTTTTGATAAGGAAGACAATTTTAAGTACAATTAAGCCACTTTTCTAAAACAAAATCTTTTTTGAAGTTAAATGTTATGTATACTTAAGCCGGTTTTCCATTTTCAGTTTTTAATGTAAATGACATAATCCTTTTTTCCTAAATGAAATCTTTGATTTTGTTTGAACTATGAGAACATAAGCCACTTTTCCAAACGAAAATAAAAAAAAAAATAAAAAACTTTTTCGTTTGGAACAACGGTTTAACGGACGTAAGTCACTTTACCCGGAACATTTTTCAAATAAAAGCTGTTTTAAATTCAAATAAGCCATTTTACTCCGATCAAAGTATGCTGGATTTAAAAAGGGAATCTAAAAGGGGAAACTGATTTATGTACACATAAGCCATTCTAATTTGGGTTTTGAAAGCGTAAATACGGTCGTTTGATAAAAGTGAAATAAGTATATATATTATTAAATCGTTGTAAGGGTATTTAAGTGAAAGAATTTTCTATAATATATATGTAAGAGTCTGGAAAAGAAAACATTTTAAAGAAAAAAAAAGAAGCTTTAAACAAAAACAAAAAAAAACCTTCGCAATAATTGTGTTCTATTTATTATCATAAACAAAAAGTTTTTTAACATCAAAATGAATAGAGCAATGCAAATGATTCTTCTTGCACGTTTGAAAGGCGTTAAGAATAAGAATCCTGAACCTAAAGGTATGTTTGTTTTTCTCTGTCTTTGTCGTTTAAGTGTCATATAACTATATGTACATTATGTGATTGATCGTGTTTTATTTTTTAATTTTCATTTTATACAAAATACATATAAATAAACCACATACATTATATTAAGGGTATTCATGTTTAACACTAAGGCCCAGTTTTTCAGTAGTGAGTTAAGCCAGGATTAGTTAACTCAAGAAAAAGATTTGTCTATATTTACGTCAAGAAGCAGTTTTTAAGTGAAGGATGAATGCAAAAAGGCTTACAAAACAAGGAAGATAAAATATCAAAAGAATTGTGTGTGTTAATCCAGAATTCACTCACCAAATTTGGTGAGTTAACTCGAGTTTAACTCTAACCCTGCACTGAAAAACTGGCCCTAAGATAAGGATTTAGCTGCGGAAAATTATTAATAAAATGTCTTTGATAAACTTAACCAAACGTTGTGACTATTAAATTATACACCAACAATCGCTCCTTTTTTCGGAATAGTTATTAAATTTTTAAATCATAAAAACCAAGTTAAAGATATAATTGAATTAATTTAAGTATTTTGCTTACCTGCATCCTTGAACTAATTTTTATAAATGTTTGTATAAGCTTATACCTATTATATTTGACATTCAATGCACAGAGATTCAATTATTACACAGCATAAAAGTTTGCCGTTCATGCAAACTTTTATGTAAAGTAAATTTATAATTTTAACAATTTTTACAACTTGGATGAATTGAATACCCTTATTATTATTGGTATACCAGTATTAAATTCTTAAGAAAACAAAGATATTTTTCTTTAAATAATAATAAAAAGCAGATCATTCACGTTGGAAAGAAATATTATTTTCGATTTAAAGTTATATAAATGTAGTATCTTATGAGTTCGTTTTCCATAAAGATGAAATGGGTTTAATTCCAAGCTGCTCTGTGGAGAACCTAAGAACTTCAACTCGTCCTAGGGAGTTTGATGGTAAAATCTTATAGATATATTATCTAGGTGAATGAATCTAAGTCAACTTTCGCTTTATTTAATATAGAAACCGAGATATTTGTGCCAGTTGTGGCTAATGAAACAGCTACAACCAGTGTCAATGCCCTGACAGATACAATCATCACAGATTTGAAATCTACATTCGCCACGGATATGATGTCAGATGAATCAATTAACGAAGATGATGATGATAGCGTTAAAGATCCAGACTTTCTTTTGCCAGAAAAATCACCACAAAGTTTATTTTCGGGCTCAGACATTGATGATATGGCCACCCAATTAGAACAAAATTTAGGTTCAGAAGATCATATCCCAGGAAATAGTAATTTAAGCCCTGAGACTGTATCAACAAAAGAATCACGAAAGGGAAGACGTCAAAAACGAAATTTAGGTCAGAACTACTTAACTAGTACTGAAAAAACGTTCCTGCAAAAAGGATGAGACTGTTGACAGATTGCAAAAGAAAATGTATGCCTAAAATTTCACAATCAGAACAAAAAATGATTTTTAAACAATATTGGAGTCTGGGCAAATATGATCTTAAGTTGGCGTTTGTGTCTGGACTGATTTCAATCGGAGAAAAAAAAAACAATCCGTTCAAAGAAGAGCGGCAAACCTCGAAATCGTAAGTATACGTACTCATATTTCTTGAATCTGAAAGGCATCAAAACTCAAGTCTGTCAAAAATGCTTCAAAACCGTTTTGGATGAAACTTACCGCTTTTTGAAAACAGTTATTGCAAAAAAATCGAATCTCCAGGTACGGTGGTAATAAAGGACATGCAAGGAAAGGGAGAGCATACGAGAGCCATTATACTCGAAAACAGTCAAGTCAAAAGTATTTTGACACAAATCTCAATCTTTCAAAGCTGTACAATCTTTACACAGATATTACTGATAGCCCAGTTTCTTTAACAAAATATGCAGAGATTTTTAAGACTCTTAATATAAAATTCAACAAGCCAAAAGCAGATACCTGCACAAAATGTGACTTGTTGGCTATACAAAAGTCGTCAGTCACAGGAGGTATCCTAACATCGGTTGAACTGGAGCTAAAGCAACACCATGAAGACGCAGATTCTGCATATGAATCGAAAAAAAGTATATCGAGTCTGCAAAAAATCACCGAGGTAAGGAAGTTTTTACCTTCGATCTTCAGCAGTGCCTTCCCACTCCATTTTTACAATCTTCGGTAACTTTTTATAAACGTCAGTTAAATACATTTAATTTGACTGTACACGACTGCGTAAAAGGAACTCCCCACTGTTACATGTGTCATGAAGCTGTTGCCAATAGAGGTAGCCATGAGATAGCTTCATGCTTATTTCAACATATAAATTCGCCCTCTGTCCTACCACCAGACACCGAGCATGTCACTTTTTACAGTGACAACTGTTTCGGGCAAAATAAAAATAAGATGGTTGCAATAATGATGTTGATGTGCGTTTGTAATGAAACCAACAATTTAAAGTATATTGATCACAAATTTTTGATTCCGGGTCACACACACATGGAATGTGACATAGACCACTCCATTATAGAAAGAAAGAAAAAAAGAACTAACTACAAAATTCACCACCCAAGAGATTGGTACCAGTTTGTACGGGGAGTCGGAACCAAAACAAAATTTGATGTAATTGAGATGTCTCGATCCAAATTTTACAACTTTGGGTCGATTGTTAAATATAAATGCTTTTTTTGCAAAGTTAATGACAATAACAACAAAATAGATTGGAGGAACATTAGGTGGCTTCGTTTCACATCAGATGCTCCATTCAACATTTGTTATAAGAATTCTCTAAGCGAGCAAGAACCATTTCAAATACTCAATATTAAAAACGAGGATGTAATGAACTAAGCACAGGCCCTCTTGAAATGATGTACGATGGACCAAACAAAATCAATGAAGCAAAAAAACAAGATCTTATGGAGCTGCTCCCTTTGATTGATGAGCAGTTTCATTACTTTTATAAGACTCTCTGCACTGAAGCAAAACCAGACTTTCATCCGGATCTTACAGAAGAAGTCGAAGATGGTACTTTTGACTAGGTGGTATTAAGCTATCTTCTTTTATTACAGTCTAATTTTTGTATTAACTTATTTCTATGTTTTGTTTTCCTATAATAACCTTTATTTCAATAAAACTTAACAAAAATTTTCTAAGAGCAAAAAGTCTTAAGTAAAAATGAAGTTAAATTTAAAAAAAGGAAAAAACGGCTTATGTATAAGTAAGCTCACACAAGAATTGAAACGAAATTCGGAAAACCGGCTTAAGTAACATAAGCCAATTTAATATACAAATTAGAAACAGGTAAAAGGGCTTAAGTGACAAATTTTGCTTATAAAAACTTTAATTAAACTTATTTTGTTAGTCCTTCAATGTAAAGAAAAAGAGACGAAAATTATAATGTTTGTGTCCAATTTTCATGTTTCTACTCAAAACGGTTCTCCTTATATATTTTTTTAAAAAAAGTAGGCATAATATATTTTTTTTAATTCTTTAGGTTAAAAACATCATTCCAAAATTAATTTATGTGTGTGTTTTTTTTTTTAATATTTTTACTTTTTAGAAAGATCTTAAAAACCATAAAACGGATATTTTTTTTTAAATTTATCTTATATAGTTGAACATTTTTCTTTATAGTTGATTTTTGATAATTTGTATTGTTTTCTTGGTTGATTTTTAATGTTTTTATATTTGTTTTATTTTAATTTTATGCAACGTTATTTCTTTATATTTGTTTTGATTTAGTTTTTTTTTAGATATATATGTAAGTTAAAGTATACAATAAAATATTATTGAAGGCATACTTTTCTGACGGATGGTGCAGGACCATGAAAATATTTGGCACGCGAACTTCGAATTATTTTTCTAACTTAGATCATTTATAAAAGAACATAGTGAACAAAGCAAATTGGCAGCAACGTTAATCGTTTCCTTTTGAATGCTCTTGCTGGATTTATGAATTCTTTCTAATATTTTGCTCCAAATTTCTGTTAAAATGAAGAACTCCAGTTTTGACATTTTCTTAAACTCCTTTAATCCTGCTTGCAAACCAGAATATTTCCCCGACATATTAAACCCATTATCATAGCTTTGTCCTCTACAATCCTTTATTGAAATATCATGATTTTTCAGAAATGTCAAGATTGTCTCAGCCAAATACTCAGTTTCATGCTCTTGAATAGGTATACATACATTTTAAGAACCTTTTGATGGGAACACAATTTTTAACATACCAAATTACAAAAGTCAACTGGTTGATGTGAGAAAGGTCAGGTGTACTGTAAACACTTAGGGACAAATATTTTGCCGATCTAATTTTACGTAAAATTTTCAGTAGGACTTGTTTTCCCATTATATCAATGAATTCGTTTCAAATGTTAGTGATAAATGGGAAGTGTATCACTTTCCTGAGTTCCCACATTTTTTTAAATGATCTGGGATGAATAAATCAAATTCACCTAAAAGTTCCAAGCGTACCAAATAATTTCCATTGTAAGGTGACCCAATGGTTTCGTTAGGAGAAATTCGAGGTACCTACATATTTTGTATTTTTTAACTTCCCATAGGAAGTTATTGTAATGGGTCCGATTTGTCAAATTGAAAATTTTGACATTTCTCGACGTTTCAAGGTCCCTAGAGTCGAAATAAAAGATTGTTAGAAAGATGTTTGTGCGTGCGTGTGTGCGTACGTTCGTACGTCCGTACGTCCGTACGTTCGCGACGTTTTTTTCGTCTTCCATAGCTCAAGAACCAGAAGAGATATCGATTTCAAATAAATTTTGTTATGCAGATAATAAGGCAGAAAGATGCAGAAAGGGCTCTCAAGAAAATTGCGTGGGTGTTTTTTTTACCATAGCAGTTTGAAAAAAAGGTGAAAATTTTGGTTAACCCTAAATAATAAATATCTTACGAACCAAAAACGCTAGAGACTTGAATTAAATTTTTTATAATATATTGTAACATGATACCAAACAGGTATATTTTTTGAAAAAAATCAATATAACGGTTTTTTTTTTAAATCAATAAAACTGAAAAAAAAAATTGTCACCTCCAAAATTTTACGACTGAAATATGATTTCATCTCTAAAACAATTTTGTGCAACGAAGAATAATGTTTTTGACATCTGATAAAATTTTGAGAAAAATCTAATTGACAGTTTTTTTTATAAAAAATAAAAATCTAAAAAAAAACATTACGCAAAGTTCGTAAAAATTGAATATCGATTCAAATATCTTTTCAAAAACTTGAAATTTAGACTTCAAGCTTATTTTATCTCATAAAAAATATTGTTTTCAACATTTTGAAAAATGTTGAGAAAAATCAAATTGACAGTTTTTTTTACAAAAAATAAAAACCTAAAAAAAAAATTATAAAAGTTGGTAAAAATTGATTTTCGACTCGAATATCTTTTTAACACTTTGAGATATTGGCTTTAATTTACTTTAATCTTTCAAAAAATCTTGTTGTCAACATTCAGTTAAAGTTTGAAAAAAATCGAATTGACAGTTTTTTTACAAAAAAATAAAAACCTAAAAAAAAAATTATAAAAGTTGGTAAAAATTGATTTTCGACTCGAATATCTTTTTAACACTTTGAGATATTGGCTTTAATTTATTTTAATCTTTCAAAAAATCTTGTTGTCAACATTCAGTTAAAGTTTGAAAAAAATCGAATTGACAGTTTTTTACAAAAAATAAAAACGTAAAAAATAATTTATAAAAGTTGGTAAAAATTGATTTTCGACTCAAATATCTTTTCAAAAATTTTAGATATTGGCTTCAAAGTAATTTTATCTTATAAGAAATATTGTTTTCAACATTTGGTAAAATTTTAAAAAAATCGAATTGACAGTTTTTTTTTTATATATAAATCTTACCGTTTTTTTTATAAAAAAATAAAATCTACAAAAAATAGTACCTACGCAAATTTGGTAACAATTGATACGAGTATATATATAGACAAACTTTTAAGCAAGACAAATCGACAGACGGGATGGGAAGTTATCAGTGTGGGTCGCATCCCAGCCTCTTTTTTCTTTTCCAAATTGACAAGAAACCTTTTTACACAAAACATTAAATAAAGCTGTGCAGAAAATTAATAAATCATAGCCCAACATAGTTCGGCTTTCAGTTGAAGGAAAAGACATAAACTGTCTTTTTGACAGAAGTAGACTTGACTTAATAGCAAGGTAGATTTTTCTTGGCTAACTTTCCAGTTAACTTTCCAATGAAGTTGCCTTAATTGGAATGCCAAGTTTTGGCAGCTGGCCAATCAGACAATCAGATACTAAAAACTTGCCTTATTTTCAAGTCCTTTATGTCGCCATTAAGAGAGAGCTAAAGAGCCAGATTTCGGAGCATCTTTAATTGTTATAGTAAAATTATCGCGCATGATTCCTCGACGCCAAAATTACAGAATCTACTTCAAAAACTACATCATTTCTTTGCATCTTTTGGAATATTTAACCAATATATGGTATTCATGCAAAGGAATAGAATTTTTGATTGCAAGTTGTCAAATGAAAAAGTGATAATGAAGAAAAACCGGAGATACTCAGAGGAGTACGTAGCTAACATCAACGACATCGATGTTTCAACGGTTGTAGGGACAGTAAGCGAGTAACATTGGCTTCCACTTTCACTGGGCAGAATCCCATATCTGAAGTACGGAAATATGTATGATAAATAGAACTCTAGATATTTATGTATCAATATCCCGCGATGCAATGTTTTTGGGGAGTATAACAAACATATTTGTGGTGTTGACCCTATCGACAGTATAATGGGTATTCATCAAGGTACGACTGGAATAAAAGAAGCTGTGTGTGAGGTATTAAAAAAAATATTTTTTTTATTTGAAAGGCGCATATATGCCATTAAGTATGGAATTTAATATCGTTCCAATGCCCGCCTCGGCTACTTACGCTAGTACGGATCCGAATGGTCCAATTTTCAATGACTCTTCTGCATAGATATAGCTGAATTTGAGCGATGGCCTGTGTTATGTTTTGAGAATCGGTCGATTGTAGTTTATTTGCATTGACCTGCGACTTTAAGAAACCCAACAGAAAAAAGTCTAGGTCCATATGGTTTCAAAAGTGTACGGAATAATTACTCCGCCGCCGGCCCAAATCCGTACGAAACGGTAACTTTTTGAGGATGCATTATCTCCTGGCGAACCTCGCGTGGATTGGTGTCGTCCCATATACGGCAATTTTGCTTGTTAACACAGCCATTCATCCAAAAATGCGCCTCGGCATTAAAGATGATTGTTCTGCCAAAATTAAGGTCCTCTTCCAAACGATTTGAAGTCCCGTCAGCGAAAAAACGGCCTTGTCTATGGTCATGAACTTTGAGCTCCTGGGCTAGTTGGATCTTATATTGGTGTAGGTCCAAGTCTCAACGCAAAATTCGCCAAATTGAAATCTGCGAAAGGCCGAGTTCTTGTGCACGGTGGAGAATAGACTGCCTCGGGTTCTGCTGTACACTTTCACGTGTTTCTTGAACGTACGGGTGTTGGCTGATTGTTTACTAAACGGATCATCTCAAATTTGGCCACCAAACGTTGAAGAACCATTTCGATAATAAGGTTTTATCATTTGAAAGTGCTGTTCAATAGTGTAACTCCCCATGATGATTTGACATAAACACTGAATAGTACACAATAGATTTGACAGATGCCACCAAAACAAAATGGCCACCAACCACGCCAATTGAAAAAATGGGCAGGTTCAGCCAACATAAGGGACTTCATTTGCAGTCAACTTAATTCTTTGAACGTAAATTTTGACCAAGGCAACTAGTTAGTTAATTATCAAGCGTCATGAATTTCAAATTCAAAACTTTTTTTTGCAAATCTCTACTTTAAGTTCATGGTACAAAAAGTACCAACAAAATTACTGTTTTCAAAACACTCATCAGGCAAGCTACAAGTTCACCATGATTTGTATTTTGTATTGTAAGGAAATACTAGTTATTTCTTTTTCAAATTGAACTTTACAGAAAGTTTTAAATAAAGTTGTGCAACAAATAAATAAATAATAGAGTAATAAAGTTCAGCTTTCAGTTGAATGAAAAAACATTATTAAATGTCATTTTGATAGAAGTAGACTTGACTTGATAGTTAGGGAAATAATTCTTACCTTACTTTCCAGTCAACTTTCCATTAAAGTTGCCCTAATTGGAAGGTCATTTTTTGGCAGCTGGCCAATCAGATACTAGAAACTTACCTAATTTTCAAGGCCCTTATGTCGTCTGAACCTGCACAATCCTTTATAAAATTCTTTCTAACAAGGCATTCTCAGATGTAGTTGGACAAAATTGTCAGGATATGTAATGTGCTGAAATAATTCCGAAAGTAAAAACACTCACACTTTTCTTTCATATTATTATAATTTGTGTTTTATCTTTGTTTGCATTAAACATATGAAATAAATCAAACTGTTTTAAAATTAAAAAACAAAATATTTAATAATCATCAGAAATTAAATTCCTGTAAATTCAACGACAAAACACATAACACAATTCGTTTCTGTTTTTCAAATTTAATTTTAACATATTATGCAACTAGTAATAAATATTTTTATATAACTATACCGAAGATTATTTTCATAACTAAATTGATTTATTTTTGTATTACTTAAAATATATAAATATTTTATTTATTTTCACTTCATTTGTAATAGTTTTTTTTGTTTATATATAATATATACTTTTTGTTTTTTTGTTATTATCAGTCATTAACATTATAAGTTTTAAAATAGTATTTTTGTTATAAACTTCTTTTTTTTTTCAATTGATATAATATTTATATTTTTATGTTATGAAGAACGCATTTAACTATAGAAGAAAGAATTCCGAAATTTAGTGAAAAAGGAAATCGAACAGAATACGAAATAACAACGATTATTTTATTTAATTACTAATTTTTGTTTAATTTTAGTGGTTTTCATTCAAAGTCATAGAAAAGGGATGATTGTTTAAAGAGTTTAGTTTTTTGTTTTTGTTTAAGATTTTATTTTTTAATAAATACCTGATGAAAATAGTTTTGCTGTTTCTCACTATTACTACCGTTATTTTCACCAATGAAAATAGTATCTATATTGCTTTTTGGTTTTTGTTTAATATTCCTGAAATTTTATTCTTCTACTTCAAAATATAGTTTTTTGTTTTTATTTTTCTGTTCGAATTTGATTCGAAAATTGTGTTTGAATTTTCATTTTCATTTTTTTAAGTTGGACAACCTACATGTACTCGTATTTATTATATTTTTTAAAATATATTGGAATAGATGTTTTAGAATTCTTTCAGCTTTTGGATGAGGCATCACTGCCATAGTCCTTGTAGAGACCCAAACTTATTCCGAGCTCTGGGGACTTTCGGATCTTGGTCGGAAGTGGATTGTACACCATGATGGATGGGACAACGTCTTTGTTGTTTTGTGTTGAGGACCTTAGCTGAAGAAGAATGTTATCACAGCTTCGAATGTGTAAATCTTTTTGTGCAACCTCAAGTGATGAGATAAAGCTGCGTCGGTATGCAGCGGCTGACACAGTTTGATTCGGGGAAGGGGATAGACCGTCCTTTCTTCTGGATGGTGAATTTTCGGCAGATTTTGAGCTTCGATCGTCTAAATCGGGGGAATTGAAATTAGAGATGTCCAAGTGGCTTTTGGTTATGGTCGGCGAGACGGGGGAATGTTTCTTGCTCCTCGGGAAGGTTCTCTCAATGTGTTTCTCTGTGAGGTAGCGATCGTAAAAAGTTGACGTTACGGTCGTGTGCCGAATTTCCAGTTTTGTTGGTATATAGACCACCGGAGTAATGGACCTGTCGTTTAGATCATATCCGGGAGCGTAGTAGGGAGATAGAGGTCTCTCTAGCTGCGTCTCGACTTGTTTGTCTTGATTAATTCTATCTACTTCACTATCTACTTTTGCAATGTTTTCTAAGCTACAACTAAATTCACTAGGTGCATCTACATTATTTGGCATCATGTCTCGTCTTACCCGGCTCTCATACTCCTCGCGGTCTTCGTCGCGTCTCCGGCGTGGTGAGGTTTCTTTCTTCAATTCTCTCAAAGCTACACGGTCTTGGGGAGGGTGTCTACTGCTACTCTCGAACTCGTCAACCTTTATCATTGGCCTCGATATTGGGGGAATTGGGGATGTTGAATTGCTATTGCTTGGACGTGCGATGAATAATGAATCTATGTATCGTTGACATTTATCCTTGCGCGAGGATTGATCTTCACACAAGGTGTCTATCGATTTGATTGTGCTCTTAATGGAAGCTAATCGATCGGTTATGCTATTATCTTCTGAACGAAATGTAATGGTCGAGCGAACTCGTGATTGTGATCTAATGCGACTGGGTGAAATGCTTTCGTCATTCCGAGGGAAGATGTTTCCCAGGGCCAACAGCGAATCGGTGAAGCCAGATCGGGAGTTCATTGACTCGCTCGAATTTCCATTTCCACCGGAATCTGCAAGAGTCTTTTTTAAAATTCGGTGTAATATCTTGGAGTTTTCTTCTATTATTTTGAGTACCCTGTCGGTGGTGACGATATTCGAATCGAATGGATCTCGATACTCGGGGCATGATGTTGGCCGAGATTCGGATTTAGTTTCAAATTCGTTACTAGCTGGATTTGAAACCGTTAGGGTTTCGTCGCTCTGAGATTCCAGTTTGTATAGATCTCTTCGTTTGTGATTGCCTGTAAGTTCTATAGAATCAGTTGTTTGTTCTAAATTTTCAACGTTTTTAAGTTCGGAGTCGTCACCTCGTTTAGTTTGTATTTGTAAGTCGTGGTAGCGTATCTCCAAGTCCTGTGTCGAGGGTACTTTTGAGTGCATTTGGTGTTCTCGTTCTATTTCTTCAGTTTTAGTACAGATTTGTTCTAAAACCTTATCTATCGATCTGCTCGACAGAGCTTTTGTTGTTGTTAGCTGTTGTTGCATTTCTTGCTGTACGGGTTTGCTGTATAGAGGAGATGTTTTGAAGTCGTTTTCGGGAGTGAATCTTTTCTGGAAGTCTTTTAATTTTGCTGATCTGTCGTTTAGGGATTTCTGTTGTTCTAAAGCCTCAAATCTACTCTCTAAATCTCTTGTTGAGGGGAATTTCGATTGAGTGTCTGTCTCCAGAGCGGGTATTGTCTTTGAATATGGACTTATTTTTGGTGTTCGATGTTCGAATGCTTCAAATCTTGTTTCCCAGTTTTGTGTTGACTTTTTTTCTTCCTTATCGGGAGCGATCTTTTTTTTGTTGCTGAGGGTTCTATTTTTTTGTTTTTCTAAAGCCTCGAATCTACTTTCTAGATCTTCGGTTGAAGGAAGCCACTTTGGTTCTGGTTCTGGTTCGAATAGACTTCTTTTTATGAAATTCAATTTTGTTTCTTGAGAAGCATCTCTGGGAAATACCAGTGCGCTTTTTTGACTATCATAAGAATTTTTTGTGCTGGGGTTGGTAGTGTTTTCCTTAGTACAAGCCTCACTGAACGCTTTGGGCTTATCTAGAGCTTCAAATCTGCATTCAAAGTCAAATTTTGGTGAAAACTTCTTCGGAGTGGTTTGAGCTAAATGAGTAGTGTCTGATGGTGCAGACATTTTGTTTTTGATTGAGTTTTCGGTTATTGCCAATCTATGCTCTAAAGCATCAAGCCTTAGAACTAGATCTTCAGTTGATGCAACTTTTTTATCATTCGCTTCTCGTCGTTTGAGCGTTTCCACTGAGTTTATTGAATCTGAACTTAAATAATTTCGGTTTTGTTCGGCAAGGAGATGCTCTTGAGTTTTAGTACTAAATCCTGTAAATGATTTTCTTTTTTCTAATGCTTCGAATCTTGCTTCCAGATCTCTGGCAGAAGGAACTTTTCGAAGAATTCGTTCTCGACCGAGTTCAGATTCTGTTGATTTTTGAATTAGTTCTTCGTCAGATGTTTCAATTTTTTCTGAAGACATTTTGTCTCTTAATTTAATATCACTTGTGTCAGCAAAGGTGACTTTGGGAATTTCTTTGGTTTTGAAACGATGTTCTTTATCGGAATTAGAATTGATTTTTTCCCTGGTTCCATTGGCTGAAGGTTTCGTTTGTTCCTGGGATTCGGTTTCATTTGAAATTTTTGTGTTTGTTTTTGAAGCTTGGCCAACTTTCTTGCTCTCTTCGAGGGCTTGGAATCTATTTTCAAGATCTTCAGTTGATGGAATTTCAGATTTTCTATTTGCATCTAACTCGTTGGAAGCCACTGAAAAGTCTTCCTTGATTTTCGATGGTGATAGTAAGTTTGTTGGAGACTTGAGGGATTTTTGAATTTCTAAGGCTTCGAATCGAGTTTCTAAATCTTCAGTTGATGGAATTCGTCTTCTAGTTGTTGATTGTTGATCTTCCTTAGGTTGCGAAAAGTTCTCATTGTTAGAGAAATCATCAGTTTCTCTAACTGAAGATGTGTCTTCATTTTTAGACAGAATAATTGCTGGAGTTGAAGAGCTTTGCTTCGAGGCGCTACTGTCTTCTTGTTGGTGTTTATTTTCATTTTTCGCTGGAAGGTGTATATTTTTTTCACTTAGTTTTCGCTCAAGCTCTGCAAATCTATGTTCCAAATCAGCAGTTGAGGGAACAACCTTTTCAGGTGATTCTTTAGAAATGGCTTCTGTTTCAAGTGAAGATCTCTTTGAAGTCGATGGTTCATTTTCAAGTTTACTTGGTTGGACATCGTCAAGAGTAAGAATTTGTTCCTTGATGGGTTCCTTTTCTTCGGTTTTTGGAGGACTTTTTGATTCCTTGGAATCCGATAAAACTCTATCACTAAATTGTTTTTCCAATGCTCGAAGCCTATTATCTATATCTTGTGAATATGAAGATTTACGTTTCTGTGATTCATCACCAGTTTTAGATTCAATCTGATCCTTAGAGCTTTCGATGTCATTTTTCTTAGTTTTGATTTCTGAAGTGTCCTCATCGGTAATTTTTAGGGCTTCACGTTCCAAAATGGCTTCAGCTTTGGATTGATTCATTTCATTAGAAGTCCCAGCATAATTCGGAAGATGCATGGACAAAGAAATATTAGATGTATTGGCTGATGCATGTAAGCCTTTGTATTTAGATTGTACGAGGCTAACAGTAACTTCATTGTTTCTGTCTTCACTTAATCTTTTGTTGCCTTCACTAAGTTCTAGATGATTTCCTGGGATAACTTTAGAATCTTCGATTTTTGAATCTTCAACAGAAGTTATACCGGTGTTAACACTTAGGGAGCGTTCACGATCGTAAAGTGAAGAGCTTTTAAGGGAAACGGAACTTTTAATTGAGACTGAAGATTTAACAGAAGATGCTGCGTTTCTTACAGAAACGGAAGTTGTTACAGCAATTAAATTCTGTGCAGAATGATGCTTCATATCAAATGTGCTTTGTAAAGCACAGGTTTCTTGATCAGCTGAGCTTTGAATTTCCGAAAGAAAACTTACATGATCTTTGGAGTGATCTTGTGTATATGAAAAAGAATATGTCGATAAAGGTTTGTCTAGAGCTGTGATCTTTGGTGAATCCCGTTCTCTGTCATCAAGTTTTTGAAGAACCGTAGTCTCAATTTTGTCGGAAGTAGTTGAAGACTTAACAATTGCCTTTTCTTCGCCTACTGATTCTATGTCAGTTGGAGTTTTCTCTTGATTGCTTGAAGTTTCGGTCTTCTCTAATTGGGTTTGTGCTGAATCATCTTTCGACTGCTGTGGATCATTTATACCTTCTGTCTCAGTTCCATATTCATTGTCTGGATGATGTTCATAGTAAAGAACACCATCATTTGAAAGACTTTTGGCAGTTGGAGATTGAAGCCCCTTTTTCACGTCTTTAGGAAGAAGTGACCGTTTACTATCGTCACTTAGATTTTTTACTACTGAATCGTCGAAAGAAGTGAGTTGAAATTCAGAAGGAATATCTCTCGCAGGTGTTGGGAGAGAGACTTTTTTCTTCTGCGATGTTACATGAATCTTATCGGCATCTTCTGTTTTTGAATGCTCATAAAGAAAGTCATTATTATGAGAAAGATCTTGAGTTCTAAGAGACGTTGTTTTATTTTTAGAAACTATTTCTCCGTTGTCCATGCTTTTTACATCAGTTAACTTAAGTTCCTCAGTTATTGATGTGTTCACATTTGTTAAGCTAGATATTTGTTCTTGCGAAGCTTCGTTTTTGTCCGTAGAATTAAAGCTTTCCTCTTGATTGCCTTCACCTTTAGTTTGTTGAGTAACTAACTCTGAACTTTTAGTTAGCAGCTCTTTATTAAGTACAGATTGAGCAAGGTCATCTTTTTCAGAAAAAGATTCTGCCCTTCCATCGGCAGCCCTTTCTTCCTTTGACAATTCTACTGTAGTTGATTGTTGAAGATTTTGCTGAACGTCAATCTCGTCTGAAAGAAGACCAGGATCAAATGAAGAAGAATAAAGCTTTTCACTGTGTTCGTCTAACTCAGACGGAGATTTTGAATCTTTAGAAACTTGAGGTTGCTTCAAATCATTAGACTGATAACGAATATCAGAAGAGCTCGAATCATCATTCAAGTGCTCTGGACTACATGTTGACATAGGAAGATCGGCTTTATTTTCCGTTGGAATCAAAGATTGATTTATTGTTTTTGTATTATCTTCCATAAATGTGTGATCCTGATTATCAGCAGATTGATGTTCTACTGAATAATTTTTGTTAGAAGAATTTTCTTCTTCATAAGAAGGAAAAGATTGTTTTCGTTTTTCTATGAGACCTTCTTTTTCAACTTGTTCTTCAAGTTCTATTTGCTTAGAATATGGATAAGAAACAGAGTTAAGACAATCAACTGGAAGATCACTTGCCTCTTGATCATTATATGAAGATCGTTTTATTGGATTAATATTTTCTTCAAGCTGTTCTGCTTCTTTGCTCCTAATAGTATTTTCTGGAGGCTCTTCTCCTTTTTTAAGTAAAGGTGAGTTACGATCTTTTAGTTCTTCGTCGACATTTTCGAAGGAATCCGTCTTTTTCTCGAAAGAATTCTGATCCTCATGTAGGGAAGCAGAAATTTGGTCAATAGTTGACGCCAAGTCTTCGGAAATAGGACGAGGCTTAGAAACGTCTATAACTTTTGGCTCATCTTCTGGTATCTCATTTATTTGTGTTACTTCTTCCGATTTAACATCATCATTTTTAATGGTTCCAAGTGGCAAAGCTTCAGCTTCATCATTTTTTATACTAGAAGATCTTTCCTTACACTCGACTTCTTCGATGGAATTCCTTGTACCATGTACACTTTCAGAAAGAGCTTCAGCTTTTGAAACCTCTTTATAATTGGGAGAATCTTTCTTAGTTATATCGATTTCTTCAATAGACTTCCTTGAAGAACTCAATTCTTCACCAGGTACCTCAATTTGATTGATTTCTTTTGAAAGTGGTTTATCTTCGTTGGCTTTATTGCTTAAACTTTCTTTTCTTCCACTAAAATTCATCTCAAGAGCTCTAAACCTTGTCTCAAGGTCCTCAGTTGATGGAATATTATTATTAGTTCCGGTTGATACTTCATCGCCATAAGACTTCTCTTCGTTGCTGTCAACTTCTTCAGAATGAGCATTCTCTGCAGGCTTCATATCTTCTCCTGGTTTGAACTCTATTTCCGCTAATTCTTCAGCAAGATTCTTTGGTGGAGTGCAGGTCAGAGGGCTATTCGAACTTCGACGGTTAGTTTCTGATATTTCTTCAGCTTGTGTATCTATTTTTGAGTAATCGTTTGCTTCGGAGTTTGAAACAGTCGAATCTGTAGTATCCGTTTTCAAGTTCAATGCGTATGGTTTTTTTAGCGGAATAAGTGTTGAAGGTTGGTACTTTAATGACTCTACATCGAATTCCATCTCCTTAAACATTCCCGATGAAATTTCCTGTTTAGCTTCAGCGATGAAAGAAAGCGAAGACTTATTGGAATATTCTTGAAGAACTTTCATTTTTCTGTCTCTTTCCTCTTCGGAAATTTGGTTCTCCATTGCATTGTCTATTTCGGGTTCCTCAATCTTCCGATCCTCCAAATCTTTTGAAGACTCAGGGGATGGTTCACAGCTCACATAAGCATTTCGTATGCTATCCTCCTCATTCAAAGAGTAGAGGAGATCTAATTTAGTTGGTCTCTCCACAATATTTACCCTCTCAAAGTACTCATTGGTTACACCTTCTTCATTGACATCAAACTTCTTCGATTCATCCATATTCACTACTAAACTAGCATAGTTAAAGGACGATATTGGAGTTCGTAGAGGGCTTATGTTTGAATTGTTTATGTAGGTTGTGATATCAGGCATCGGGGACAGCTGACTTGTGCTCGTAATCACATTCGATAAAGAAAGAAAATCTCCCTCAACGGAAGTCGCATCGATTGTTGTGTCCTCAAGTGAAACGCTGCTGGTTGCTGGTTCATTTATATCGGGCCAGCTGAAATCGTCCACAAAGCCGGCATAATCGAGTCGATTGGATTCTGTTTCGCTTTCTTCTTTGCCATATTCCAGAGGATCGACATCAGTCTTATTGGCATTCAAAACAGGTGATTCTATTGTCGTTAATTGAATAAACGGTATTTGGTTATCTACCGTCGGTTGGCCATCGTTGCTATTGAGGACATCTTCCAGGCTTTTCTGCTTTGAAACTTCTGAATGTTTTTTACTGGATTTTACTTTTCTCATCGGACTTCCCTCCAAGGAAGATAAATTATGGTCAGCTATTTCATCTTCATCACAAAGACTTGTGCTGGTGCTGGAATTGCCATCACTTTCTTCGCTGTACGATGAAGAATCACTTCGTTGACGTGATGCTTTGATGGTCGTTCTCCTTGATTTTGGCTCTGATGAACTACTTCTTGATGAGGGGGCACTTTCGATTAGTGGCGCCGGACGATCATCCATTCCCGACTGGGAATCCGGTTTTATATCTTTCCACTTGAGACTGCCTCTTCTTCGTTTCGTGAGATCAGTATCTCTCCAGTGAAGAGTTTCGCCACTAAGAAGCTTCTTGGTTTGTGCAAGTTTTGGTGGTTTGGATGTTGGAAGTGATGGCTTCCTTGCCGGTGGTATTGCTCCTTGAGGTGGTCCAAGGCGTCGGCCATTATTGGACACAATTGCATTGCGTCCCATCAGTAGTTGATTCATTTGAAGGGAAGATTGATTTTGATTTGAGCCTTGACGAGCCACAGCTGAAGTGAGAATAATGTGGGCTTGACGCTGTCGTTCACGCAAACGGTCATATTGTTTCTTCAATAATGAAATATCGAGTGCAATTCGATCTTTGCCTTCGATCTTAGAACCAAGCCCCGCGGAACCTCTTCTTAGTCGAAGACCCCAAGCTGTGGCAACGGCCAATTTTGAGTCCTCGTCAGAGTCACCATCTTCGTCTGAATAGTAAAGTCTAAATAAAAAAAAAAGTAAATTTTAGAAATATTCTTTGACCGCGACTATGGTTGACTTACTGTAGACCCTTTTTATCTCTAAAGGGTGTAATATTGTAAAGATGTTTGTCTCTAAGCTTCTGCAAGTCTGTTATGGGACCCAAGTCAACAACTTTCTCAATCAACCCATTCGAGTCGACTAGGTGTCCATTGAGAAGTTCACTCGAAAATGATCCCATCTGACAGTAAAAATCATCTGCAGTCCTTGCATTTAAAATTCGCCTTAAAAAATTCACCAAAACAAATCATTTTTTGGGATCAAAGAAAGACAAAAAAAATATCTATAACTTACTCTTCTAATAAACTCCATAAAACTAAAGCTGTTCGTAAAAGTACATCACTGCCTTCAATCAATACTAAATCCCATACTCTTAAGACACATGTCATTGGCAAACAGGTACAAAACATAGTCAAGAACCACTGCATTGTAAAGACATTTGTTAGCGGTGGCTCAAAGGCATTCTCAACAGGTCCTTGTAATTTTTGTAAATGTTTCGCTAATCTAGGAAGCTTACTAGTCATCAATTCCCGAAATACTGCCATATCAGCTTGAAGGCCACCCAATGATCCACTAAAATAACCACTTGGAAGAATTCCTTCAACAAGATAAATCATAACTTTTATCGATTCGATTTCTTCTTTATCCATAACTTGAAGGATAAGAGCTCCTAGCATATTGAAGCCCTGGGGAGAAATAAAGAGAAGTTTTTTTTTTATTTTTTAAACAAACTAATATATTTTTTGATGTTCTGAAAAATAGCTTGTTGACGCCACGAAAACGTGAACCTACAAAAGTAGGGACCTACTAACTCAACTAAGCAATAAATTGTTAGTGTTGTTATGATCTTCAATCAATTGTCGTTTCAAAATTGTACTTAACCAGGAATATTTTTGGAAATTATTTAGTAGACGGCGGGATTCGTGCAAAGGTGGTCGGACATGGATGCTCCTGAACAGGTAGGAATGGAGTGAGTTGTGTTGGTAAGTAGGGTTTTTGGTAAGTAAAGCATTGCTTGGGATGTTCTCAGCATTCAGGAATAGCAAGATTCCTTGGAAGCGTAAAGGACATTTTAAGCATGCTTAGGAGATGGGTCAAGTTAAGGACGCTTAAAATAATGTTTAAGCGCTTTAGAGTTCCGTGGGATGAAATGCTCTTTTTCGCTTCGATATCAATTAAAGCGTTTTGTGGCAATTGAATTTGGGGTTAAGTATACTTAAAATGGTGTCTTAGCGTTTGAGAACCTGCGGATATTAAATTTTCTTTTTGCTTGGTTATTATTGTAGTGAGGGTTCTAGATTTTGAGGTTAAAAACGGTTAAAATTTCGTTTAAGCTTTTAAGAACTTCAGAAATAGAGTGTTAAAATGTTCACTTTCAAAAAGTGAAAATTGATGTCTCTATAGATCTTCATTAAATGCTTCGGTAAATTCCATAATTTTTTCTTTCCTTTGAGATTTTTGTTCTTAGTTCAATAGCAAAACTATACACAGAAATTCTAAGGACCAAACAATTGGATAAAGTATATTATTTCATTTAAAATTAGTCAGTGCAATATTTTTATTTGAAACCAACATTTTTTCGTCCTTTAATGCATAATACAGGTTAATAACCAATAGTTAAGAAATTTTTCTAATTTCAAAATGGCATTCCTTTATTTTTGTCAATTGGTTGCGCGTTGTAGTAATTAAAATGTCAAATTTCAAAAGTGATGTTTTTTGTAAAAGTTGACTATAATTCGTCCTTTTTTCATGGTTCATTCTTTTTAGTTCTCAGTTCCATACACTTATCAACAATTAAACGTAATTCTATTTAAATATCAGTGAAAAACATTAAAAAAATAGTGAAAACAGTGACGTTTGTTTAAATTAGTGGTTTTCTACGTGAAGAATTGTGAAAAATGGAAGTCCATAAGGCCAACCACCAAATTAAGCTAAAAGCCAAAGAGTCACTGCCCCCAAACATTATAATCAAGGACATAATCACAATGGTCGAGCCCGCTTGTCGACCAATCCTTCCCTCAAAGGTAGCTCAAAAGATGAGAATTCATCGAGTCCGAGAAAGCTTGTTTAAAGAGCCCACTACGCTGGAGGCGATTTGCATTCCGGAGCACATTAAGTATACCGACGGTGAGCTCTTTGTGCTTTCCGAGGATTCATACCAGGGCGGCAAGAACATTTTTTTGGGCACAAGGCAAACCATCCAGCTTTTGTCGGACGTAAAATGCTGGCTGGTGGATGGTACATTTGCAGTGGTGCCATCAATAATGAGAAAATTGTTTTGCGTGAATGGCCATATTGATGGAATTGTGGCCCCCTTGTCTATTGCCTAATGAGCCGGAAGTCAAAGAAGGCGTATGAAGAGTCTTGGCTCCAACTCCTCAAAGGAGCCTGGGAATTTAATATCTCGCTTAATCCAGAAAGGATCATTTCGGACTTCGAAATGGCCATCATAAGATCCGCCCAAACGTTTTTACCAAACACCCAGGCCAGCGGGTGCCTATTACATTTCGGCCAAATAATTTGGTGGAATGTCCAAAATTTGGGCATTCAATTGAAATATGGGCAAAATGAAAATTTCGCCATGGAAATAAGGATGTTTAGCACTGGCTTTTGTGCCCCCAGGCGAAGTTCTGTTCTTCTTGAGGCAGCACCGGGACCTTGGAATTTGCCGAAATTAACAGTACTCGCACACAGGAATGGTTGCGAGTTGTAAGTCACTAGGCCCTGGACTGTTGCGCCACCCAATTTATTTTATTTTATTTTTAAGACGCTGGCAAAGTGGTTCAAAAGGAACTATTAAGTCACTAGGCCCTGGTTCACAACGGACTGTTGCGCCACCCAATTTATTTATTTTTTATATTTAAGACGCTAACAAAGTGGTTCAAAAGGACTATTTGGGGAGCTCTTCATCGAGACCACGATACAGGCCGGACTTTTGGACAACGGGTGCTGCTGCTAGTAAAATTAGTTTTCCTAGAACCCAAAAATAGTGTCAAGGCATAGCATAGACGGTTTAAGGTCGTAGTAAGCCAAAGACATGTAGGCCTCTACAAGCATTGTTGCAAAACTGTCAGTTGAGAAGCTGCAGAGGGTGTTGAGCAGGAGGATATCGGGCAACAAAGTCCAGTATTTAAGAAATGTTGCTCACAATCTTAATCTGGCATAGAAGGTAGCTCGCCTTTCAAATTAACGTGAACCAATCCGTCCTTTTAAGGACGACCAACTATTTATGAGGATATAAATCTGCTGCGAAATTGCCTGCATTAGTATTATTTTGTAATAAACTCTAATCTGAATGAACAAAATTTTGTTTGAAAACAGTACCTGTGGTTGGCCCGCTTCACGGGATCTCAGGATTTAAACTACACTTTTTGAGATTCACACCCGCTCATGCAACACCGTTGCTCCGCTTACGTATGTAAAGTCGCTAGGCAGGCGCCTATATCAACAATTTTTTTTTAATAAAAGCACCTGTGGGTGGCCCGTTTCGAGAGTTCTCCGGATTTAAACTCCACTTTTCGGGGTTGAAAGCCACTCACGCAACTCCGTTGTTCCGCTTAGGGTATGTAAAGTCGCCATGGCAGGCGCGTATGTCAACAACTTTTTTAAACAAAAGTAATTGACTGTAATCCTATGTGATGGACAGCCATGCATCCTTTGAAAAGAGTATAAAAGTATTTCGCATTATTTTAAGTTTTTCTTAGAACTCCGTGAGGTAAACACCTCACTCAGAGCGCACTATTTAAAGTGGTGACAGCGTTCGAAGTGCTTTTCGGCGTTTTGGTTGATTCGATATGTGAATCTTCCTTTACGCTTAAAAAGCATTTTAAGCGTGTTGCTGTTGAGTTCTCTGCCCATGAATAGGCGTTTTTAAGCGTTTTACAACGTTCATTATGGGAATGTTCTTAAGCGATTGAAAATTGAAGCTAGACATTTAATAGCTTAGAACGCTGTTAAAGCGTTTTAAAAATTCTTTTTAGAGCTACAAAAAGTATTTAAAAAGATAAAAGCAGTATTTCTAGCTTTTGGAGCGTTTTTTCCAAAAAAAATTGTTTTAGCTTGAATACGACTCTAAGCGTGCTTAAAATCAATTTTTTCCATAAAAATCACCTGAAGAAGGCTAACTTAGCCGGAATAAGTTTCAAAATCAAATTAACGATACAAATAGCCTAACAAAAAAGACTACTCCATCGAATTAAATTTTCAATGAAAATAATAAGCTAGTGGAAGGACAAATATTTTTTCATACAAAATGATTTCGTTACTCTGACCATTTTCTGTGCGTGTGTCACACAAAAAATATCAAATTTAATCGGCGGGATTTCGTTATGCGGGATTTTGTTTTGCAGGATTTCGTTACGATCCCTAAAGAATTCTATAGCAACAAATCCTTTGAAGTTTACAGAAGAAACGGAAATGGATGACCGCAATAAGTAGGTTTGACTTGTATCATCGACGCACGTGAGCTAGAAGTTGCTTACATTGTCCTTGCAATGTTTTTCTCTAAATGTTTAGTTTTGAGGAGTTTATGTGCTTTAAAGGGTGTCCCGAAATATTTAGAAGTCAAACATTTCTTCATACCTAATCATATCTGTAGAGTAAGTTCTACGAATTTTAGATCTCTGTTGAATGGAACTAAATATTAAAGAGTTTATTTTGCTGTTTTTGTAACACTCCGTAGCCAACTCTGGCATTACAAACAAAATTAAAAAGAGGCTGGAATGCAACACACACTGCAGTTAACTTTTTTTTGCTTCAAGGTGTTTTGTTGCCAAATTTGTCGCCGTTATCTCATCAGGATTATCAGAAATGTTTCACTTTTTCTCTTTCTCTAGTGCTACAAAAAGAGAAATACATCTGTAGATTGTTACGATGCGGTATGAAATTTAGGGGAAATAGTTATTTTCTTGCTCGGAATCATAGATATTGTGTCTGTATTGAAACTGTCTTTGAAGTAATTGATTTCGACTAGATCATACAGAAGATATCAATATGTCTCTCTAAAAGTAAGTTCCTTGCTTTGTTCACATAATAATTTCTAACCTTAGAATCCAGCCTAAAGAAGGTTGTTTAAAAATGATTTGCACTCTGCCAGGTAAGGTTGAAACGAAACACTTTTAAACTAACTTTATCCATTCTTCAAACCACGATTTTCTATATTTTACTATCGAGACTGTAATCCTTCTAACTATTTTTTCAGTTCGCCTAAACTTAAGTTTAACAATATAGTTAAAATTGAATTTAAGAGACTAAAGGTACAGTGGTAAAAGTTCAGTTTCAATAAGGAGCATGTAGTGTGGAGTTGTGTTTGGCAGTCGAAATTGGTGTTTAAGAAGTACTTCAAGGCAGTTTCAAATTGACGCAGCTCCAGGATTCTGCAACGTATAGCATTATTGCTTCGGAAATCTTTGTTTCTATTAACATTGTGCCAAACAGTCAAAATCGCATTCTTCGAAGCAGATAGTTTCTTTTAAGGGTGTCTTTCCATGTTAATGTTGCTCGTAATGGAGAAACTAAGTATTGGTATTCTTTTATTGTTTCAATGGTGTTCTCCCGAAAAACCAAATTTTTATTTGCAACAAGCGACCTGCTTCTTTTCGTAAAACCATTGCTTTTGATTTGTTAAAACTCACCGCAAGGTTCCATTTCAAACACTAATCTCGTAGCCATTTATAATGAGCTTATAATGGTCAGGTGATTCTGATTTTGCCACAGCTACATATCCTGCTTTAAGAGGAGATTATGGTCCAACTGCACAATTGAAATTGTAAGGGAATTAAGAGAGACTGGATTGGTTACAGATTGTGGCCGTGGGGCCTGTGCATCATCGTTTCTCTAGTACTACCGAAAATATCGCCGCTTTAAGTAAAAGTGTTTCCGAAGACCCGAATTTGTCGATTCTTCGTCGTTCTTGGGAATTAGGACTGTCTTACGGACATTGTGGCGTATTTTGCATTAGGATCTACACCTACATCCATACAAAGTCCAGCTCACACAACAACTGAAGCCAGCTGACCACTTACAACGTTTTAGATACGTCGAATGGGTGCTTGAAGAACAGGTGGTGGACGGAGATTTCTCCAACAAATTTTTTTGGATTGGACCTTACTTCTTCGAAAACGACGTTGGAACGACTGTCACAGTCAATTCGAAGCGTTATGATGGTCATATGATAACCGACTTTCTTATGCCTACTAATGAAGAATACGACTTGGAGAATATGTGGTTTTATCAAGACGGTTCCACATACCACACAACTCGAGCGAATATGGCTAAATTGCAAGAGGTATTTCCTGGCTTCGTAATTTCTCGCTGTGCCGATATTAACTTTGGACTCTTTTTGTAGGGCTACGCTAAAAAAAGCAGTGTTTATGCAGATAAACCTTTACCTTTTGAGCAGTTTAAAAACAACATTCGTCAATTTATGGCTACGGTACCGTCCAATATGTGTCAAATAGAGGTCGAAAATTACCTCAAAAGAATAGATGCTGTCAACTATTCGCTGTCAAAATACAAAAATGATCTCAATGTGTTGCGAACGTCGAAAACGTATCAATGGTAGTATCATTTTTTATCTTCGAAGAAATGAAGAAAAAATCAATTTATGAAGAGGAGCGTGGAAAGGTCGGCCCATAATATGGAATAGATTAAAGGTTTATAATACCCTATTAAAAAACCAGTGGTGTTTCAAACAATATCTCCCCAGTGAGGATGGCGTGCATTAAAGTCTCAACCGATAGTTAAAGCATCAAAAGCGCTTGCTAAAGAAATTAATCTCTAAAGATTTCTTTGTAGACTATGACTTCAGTTTCCAGATGAAAAGTAATAGTTGCATGTTGTGGATATATCGTTGTTGAATGGAACAGCTTGAAATGAAAAGTTCTGTCTTTGATGGACAGCGGTGCCTTTTCCTTAATAATTTCTTAAGATATTATAACCTTCAAATATGTCTCCTACACAGACTTATTTCTTGAGATTAAATTGTTTGATATTTTTGTCAAAACAGACTTTAGTTAAAAGATTATTAAATAGGTTTTTGGATTAATTGAGAGAGTTATTGGGATTTCATTTAAAATACTTCTTTATTTAACGTAGAAGTTTGCTTTTAGAATTTCTCGTTACATCAGCAAAAGAAATATTATTATTTCTGTTAATAAGCGCTACAAAATAAGCTTTTTGGGGGGATGAGGCCTGCGTTCTTTTACTGTATTTTAAATATGCCTGGCCACTCTGCTAGCTAGCTGCATAGCCTACTTCATTGTATTTAATGCATTTTGGAATTGGAAGCTCCTTATTTGCTTCTATTTTAGCTTTGCGCAATTCAATACAGGCTTCAAAGGTGTGATCCTAGTTTTAATATCCTAGAAGTTCTAACTCAACTTCGATGCATGGTAATGCAGGTCCTTAAAAATTTTTGACGAAATGAATTAGTACTCAACCAAGTTGTGTTTATTCAACAAACAATCTTTAAGAGCTTAAAATTTTGCTAAGAAATTTGCACTAAGAGTCGCAACATGAATACCCCTTTTCTGCTTAAAGATAAATACATATTTAAGGTTTGAATAATTTTTAACTCACTTGACAATAACCGACTTCTGGATTAAATCGAGCATACCCCAAGAGTATTCGTTTAAGTTTAGCTTGATTAATTGTACCAGTTGGCCCTGAACAAAGACTCGAACCCGTCCGATGGAGGTCCTTGAAAAATATATATTATTTATTTAAAGGTAATTGTTTCATTAAATTATATTCTAAAAATAAACAAACTGTTATTTATGTATGTACCTTAACTATTTGAATACCCAACTCCTCATCATCTTCTCGCCATTGTTCGCTAAAACATTTGACTTCTTCTTTTTCCCAGTCAACATTTTTTGATTTCAAATACTTGTCAGCCAGAGCAAGCCACAGCTGAAATGAATTAAAATCAAAATTGAATTACATTTTAATTTCCTCTCTGTCTGCCGGTTGAAGGATATGTATAGAATATCTATTTAAGAAGGAGTCTCCGTTTTGTATGCTTCACTACACACCTTCCGTCTAAACTCTGGTGGCATCCCTCCAGGCAAACGTGCAACCATTTTCATTGCATGCAACCATTGATTGAAATCTGATGAAGATTCTGTTTCATCGGCAGGAATTATTGAACGTCCCGCTGATGCTGATGCCGATGCTGAAGCTGAGGCTGAGGCTGTTGATGCTGTTGCATCCCCACGTCCTTTTTGTGTTGTGCTGCCAGGAGGTGAGGTGATACCAAAACGCATTTCCCGGCTCGATTCTCCTAAAAGGAAACAATAGAATTAAATTTTCTATCAAATTGGAAATGACATCTGCTTGATGTTAAGAAGAATTATAGGTTCAAGTCTATAAAGAAGGTATGTTTAGTTCATTCCTGGATGTTGAGAGAACTTGATGTGAAAGCGTTTGTGGAAGGTTTGCCATGCAAAGCAGGAAATTTCATTTTTATTTTATTGTTTAGACATTCAACTACAGATTTCTAAGATTTTGTGCAGCTTTATTTAAGAATTATTCACAAAATTGAAAGGAATATAAAGAGTTTTCTTTGTTAAACATGAGGATAATGAACCTGGAGTTTGAGCATCATTCCCAAGCAATGTTTTCAATATGGACATTTGAACAGCAACAAAATTTGAAGAACAAAGAATATATAGACCAAACTTTGAATTTTCGAATTCATTATTTTTGGAACAATGTCTAAAAATAAAATCACTGATCCTTCTCTCATTTTTAATGCAGGCTTCTTATTAATCCTTAACCCCGAAAGAACTTCATTCGAATACCTCTAAGTCTAACTTCTCTGAAACTCGAACTTTTTCGTCGTATTTTTGCATTCCCCTCAAGTTTCGTCGAAATTTTCTTTAAATTCTTGGCCCCTATTCAATCCGTCTTATTTTTAACAATTTAAAACTAACTTTCAGATAAATTATGACCAAAAGAAAATTGAATACATTGAATTGAGAAAAGAGTTGAAAAAAGAGAATTGCTGAAGATTTTAGCGTTGCCAAGAGTAGTTTTTCGTCGATATGGTCTAAAAGAGAAAAATTAAGAATTTAGGAAGATTGTGCAAATATTAGTTTGTGAGTATAAAAGTGTTGAAAAAACTGTTTTCAAATGATTCGAAAGTGTGCGTAGCAATAGTTTTTCTGTAAGCGGTCCAATGTTAAAACAGAAAGCGCTGGAATTTGCGGAAAGCTTCGTATTTCCTGATTTGAAGGCAAGTGATTGTTGGCAAACCAAATTTAAAACCAGTCATAGTTTCGTAAGCACATTTTTTTCTGGTGAAAATGTTGTCCGAGGATTTAAACTTGGTGACATTTTTAATGTCGATGGAACGGGATTTTATTATAAATGTTTGCTGACACGTACCTTGGCTTTTAAAGGGGAAATAGGGGTAAATGCTTTGTGTTGTTCAACATGACAGGCTCAGAAAAGCTTAAGCTTTTTTCATCGGGTGGAGAAAAAATCCTAGCTGTTTTAATAAAATACAATCTTTGCCAGTTGATTTGTAAAATTTGGATAATCAAAACAAGTTAAGGATAAATTAAAGTTTATAAAACTTAAGTAATAACCACACCCCGCCAAATGGCTTAACCCTAGAAAGATAACCATATTTCATTATTTCATAGACCGTAAGTGATACACATGATTTATAAAATTTAAAAGTTCATTATAAACGTCGTATTCTAACCAAGATCTTATGGCTGAATCACAAACACGCTTCAGCTTCGGCTTCATATGACGTTTACGAGTTCAGCCATAGATATTCAATGCATGCTATCACAATGGAGCTTCGAAATCACGTTTCTTTTGACAGTCGTAAGGAAAAGGACGTAATGTAACGTATTTATGGAGGGATGAAATAATAGAAATGTCATTCAAAGCAACCTCGAAGCAGGCCCACCGTAACGCAGACGAAGCCAAAGCTTTTGATTCAGCTTCATCTGAGTCCCGTCTATCAAAATGCGTAGTCAGATTGGGTGGATTTCACCTGTTAATGACGTTTATTGTTTCAATAGATTTTCTGATGAGTGGAAGATTGTATTCACGCCTAGCGGTCTGGCGATTGAAATGCCCATATTAACTGTCTGAAGAAAATGATTCCATATTTCTATGCTGCCGGACACTGCTTGTACGCCAAATCATGTCACCTGTATTTGCAGGTCATGATAAAACTGTCTTCTGTGTGGGGTGATAACCCCAGATGAATTTAAAAACTTTGTGCAAGAGCGTTACTTTACTATGAGAAGAACTGACCGATTTTGGCCAGGGGTGTGGTCGCACCAGACGATTGAACAAACAATGCGTGGAATAAAGAGTATTGGTGGCTTGACACGAGGGCGTGGAATTACTGATAGTGATTAGCAAATGGGTTCTAGGATTCACTGGCGTTTTTTTTTCTACTAGTAAGCAACATGAAGATTTTGGGGAGGAATGTAAAATTAGAGATAATACAGGCATTGCAAAGCTGACAAATTGGTTCCAAAGTCATCCATTTCTAATTACAAATGAAATCATGCCAATAGCGAGGTGCATCGTTGCAGATGATAAAGTAACTTGCTACAATGCTAATTCTCTAGGCATGCCGACAATGAGCCATATAGTGGGCCAACGAGTTTCAGCAGTAAGAAGGGACATACAAATTGAATACTACAGTTTTTTTGCGGACAATTACAGACACGAAAAAATGCATGCAATATTTTTTAGAAAATTTAATAAGTTTTCATTTCGTGTAAGAAAACACATGTTTTCCTTAAATGACTACAGAGTTATTTTTCATACTAAAACAAGTACAAATAAATTAATATTATATTTATTCAGGAAATTTAATAAGCTTTAATTTTGTAGAAGAGTATTTTTTGATACCACAAATAGGTTTTAAGATAAACCCGAAAAACCAAAAAAACCTATAATAATAATAATCTAAAGCATTAGTTGGTTTAGTTTTTTTTGACAGCAAACGACTTTTTTGGTTAATGTCGTTTATTTACTAAGAAATTTTTAACTATATAACTTAAGTGTATACGCTTTATGGCTCATATAAAACCTCCCTAGATCATAAATTGATCAAAAGTTAATGAGTTTGTGCTGCGTTATTGGAAAAGGTCTTATTTTTCGATTCATATTATGCTCTTGGTCCCTACGACCCAGATAGTATCCTCGCTATTATTCTGAAGAGGTGTTCTTCCACGCTAGCAAAACCACTGAGTAAGCTTTTCCATCTATCCTATTCTTATGGGCTCGTTCCTAGTACTTGGAAAACTGCATTTGTTGAGCCAATCCCAAAAAGGACGAATCTTCTTCTCTCACAAATTACCGACCGATACCACTAACGTCCCTTCTTTCTGAGGTCATAGAAAGGCGGATTAATTATCAGCTTAAGAAATATATTGAGGAACGGAAGCTTCCTAATGACCGGCAATACGGCTTTCGAAACAATAGGTCCACTGGTGATCTCATGGTTCATCTCATCGAACAGTGGAACAAATCTTTACATCGTTTTGGAGCAAGTAAAATTATTTGACTTAATATTTCAAGGGCATTTGATAAAGTCTGGCATCTTGCACTTTTATCAAGATGCATGCTTTCGGTATCGACGAATCTCTTCTTCGTTGGATTAGAAATTTGCTTTCGAACCGTTCAATACAAGTTGTTTTGGACGAATTCAAGTCTAAAACTCATAAAATAAATGCTGGCGTGCCTCAGGGGTCTGTTTTATCTCCGACCCTCTTTCTCATTTTTATAAATGATCTTCTGTCTGATACTTATAATCCAATAATTTGTTTCACTGACGATAACACTCTTAGGTTTTTCGTTTCCATACTCACAACCCTTGTCTTCGAGCGTGGAACTGCAACGGCAAAATATGATTAGCCAATTAAATTCCGACCTACACAGCATTGTAAAATGGGGAATACAAAATCGTGTGCTTCGAAAACACAATGCTGTCTTGTATCGTTAAAGCGAGATATACCCCCTTTGCCACTATCTATGAGTGGCCCTTGCATCAACGAAACGGAAATTCTCGACATCCTCGGAATGTGCACTATCAACCACCTTTTGTGGAGCGATCACATAAGCGATGTAGCCAAAAATACCGCAAGATGTCTAGGTTTTTTGAGTCGTTGCAAGAAATTTGTCTCTCCGTGGTGGTGCTCCTGTAACTTATTCAAGCCCCTTAGACATTATTCAAAAAAAAAGCTTTAAAAATGATTGGTGACCTTAACATAGTACCCGTAGCATGATGGTTAGTGCGTTGGACTGTCATGCAAGAGGTCTTGGGTTCAATCCCTGCCTGTGCCACCTTAATTTAAAAAAAAATAATTTTCGCGGGTACTGCCTCTTGCGAGGAATTGACAAATCCTTCAAGAGTAATTCTTGTCATGAAAAAGTGCTTTCTCAAAACTAGCCGTTCGGATTCGGCCTTAAATTGTAGGTCCCTTCCATTCCTGACAACAGTACTCGCACACAGGAATGGTTGAGAGTTGTAAGTCACTAGGCCCTGGTTCACAACGGACTGTTGCGCCACCCCATTTGATTTGATTTGACCTTAACATCATCAACTCGTTTACGTCACTCGAACATCGACGCAAGGTTTCTTGCCCCACCCATTTTTGCTTCAATCAAATATATTTTTTTGATTTATTCAAGTACGTAATAGTTGCTAGTTTTTAAATGACACTTACTTGAGCCACATTTTTCTTTTGTCCTTGTTTAGGGCATTTTTTAGCAGTATGAAAAGTTTTAATGACCTTTAAGAATGTTTGCTTTCCAGCAGAGTTTGAAAATTCATCATGAATCGTTAAACGTCACAACAAAGCTTTCAAATTATTGAAACCGGCTTTTAAAAAAAATCTGTTCGCGAATTTTGAATACTTCGTTCATTTTACGGGGTTAAGTGTTGAAGTTCATTTCTGGTTCACCAATTACCAATACACTGATACCTTCCCATCTCGTTATTCGATTTGGCTTATTTGCTTAATATTTAGGAATTTACAAAGGGAGTCCAAATTTTAAACCTTTGCAAACTAGTGATTTGCTTTTGTTACACCCTGTAATTAACATTATATAATTGCACATGCAAATTCAAGTAATGACAATAAGTCAAAATATGTAAATATCATTTCATTGGTATAATACTTGTCATATATTCTTGGCTCGAAATGGAGATTCGTTTTCCCGCGTATTTTGTACTATATAAGAAAACTAAAATTGTCAATCTTCCTATTATACTTTAAGTCGTTGAATTTAATAAAGTTCCTGAATTTCTTAAGCATATAAAACTCTACTAAAATTATATCAAGTGGCGACGAGGATTTTAAAATGGAGGCAGCGTTGAGAGAAATTCTTAACACTCAAAAACAGTGGATGGAACAAATTTTAAGCAACAACCAAGCTTCATTAGAGCGTTTGATGAATAATTGCCCATCCAGTAGTAAACCCACAATACCCCAGTTCCATGCAAATGACCACGAAAAAGAATCTTGGGAAAGTTATCTTTTTCAACTCCAACAACTTTACGGCTAATTCTTTGGAAGATGACAACTTAAAAAAGGCACACTTTTTATCAACATGTGGGACCCAAACCAACGACTTGCTCAGGAAGTTGGTAGGAACAGAAGATGTAAGTAGACTCACATTCAAAGACCTTTCTGCGAAACTAACTAAACATTTTGAATCCAAACTGCACGTGCTTGCTTCGAGATGTAAATTCTTGAAACAAAAAATGCTCCCTGGTCAAACATATGCAGAATGGATTGCAGATTTAAGAGGTCTTGCAAGAGATTGCGCTTTTGTCTGTACCAAAGATAATTGCAACACTTCATATGCCGATAACATGATAAGAGACATGATCGTCTTTTATACACCTCACGACGCTGTTCGTATTGCTGCTACGCAGAAGAAGAACCCATCATTGGAAGAAATAGAGGAACTCACCACAGCTCATGAATCAACACAACAAGCTACAAATATTCTAAAAGGAAGCAGTACTTCCAATCTATCAACGACTGCAGAAGTTAATCTCATTAAAGGCTCCAATAATTATTATAATAAATCAACAAGTAAGTCTCATGATAATAATTTTAGCGTTAGAAAATCGTGCCCAAATTGTTTCGCTCAACATCCCAGAGATCAGTGCAAGCACATTGATTCAATTTGCGATTTTTGTCAACGACGTGGTCACATACGTATTGTTTGTTTATATGCAAAACAGTCAGAAGCTCCCCACTCATCAAAAGCTAAACCACGTTATCATTCTTATCAGTCAACAAACCGCAAGCTACGTTCACGAAGCACGGGTGCCAATCGACGTCACGGTAATCGATCAAATCAGAGTAACCAACAACAAAAGCAGACAGAATCTGCACACTCTATCAACGAAATAGAAGACCAAAACGTAAGACATGATGGTGGAGTTGAAATTGTTTCCTCTGCTTAATTCGAGACCGATGTCAATAAAAACAAAATATTCGTCTCGCTTCATATTAATCAGTGCCCTTTGACTTTTCAGCTAGACACCGGTGCCACCTGCTCACTCATTGGTCTTGATGGATATTACAGACTTGGCAGCCCACATTGTAAGCCTTCGTCACGATCACTTAAAGCTTATGGAAATATTTCTCTGCCGGTTAAAGGTGTTCTTAACGTAAGTGTACAGTGGAATACAAAAACAAAAACATTACCACTTTTAATTTGCAATAACAAACAAGCCGCAAACATAATGGGTATGGATTGGTTTCAAGAATTTGGTTAACGTATTCAAGGTGCAAATTCCGATTCAGTTTTGCAAATTGGATCTGATTCTAAAGACCAGCTGTTGACGGATGCAATGTCACTCTGCAAACAACATGAATCTGTGTTCAAATCGGAATTAGGTTGCAGTAAGTTTTATGAAGCACATCTAACAATGAAATCCAATTGCCAACCTAAATACTTTAAATACCGTCCGGTACCTTTTGCTCAAAAAAAAGCTGTCCAGCAGGAGCTAGAACGTTTGCGAAAGTTGGACATTCTACGTCCCATCGAATCAAGCCAATGGGCCGTACCCATTGTTGTGGTAAAAAAGCCAAATGGAACCTTACGCATATGTGGAGATTTCAAGATCACGATCAACCCACACTTAGAAATAGATCGCCATCCAGTGCCACGCATAGAAGACCTTTTTCAGAAATTGTAAGGAGGACGATACTTCACGAAAATCGATTTGTCCGATGCCTATCTCCAGATACCTCTGGACGAAGAATCGAAGAAAGTCTGTGTAATTAGTACCGAATTCGGATTGTTTGAGTATCAAAGGTTACCTTTTGGTACTTCCAGCTCAACTGGTATCTTTCAGCGATATATGGACCAACTAACTGCCAATTTGGATTTCTGCGTCTCGTACCTAGACGATGTTATCGTGTCACAAATGAAGAGCATCTAAACAACCTTAAGATTTTTCTGGAACGATTAGAAAATCATGGTTTGCGATGTCGACTAGCAAAATGTCAGTTTGCGAAGACTGAGGTGGAATACCTTGGTCATATAATTGATGCAACAATCAAAGCTATCATCAATTTGCCTGAGCCAAAAGATCTAAAGGACCTGGAAGCTTTTATTGGTAAGATAAACTATTACAACAAATTCATAGATAATTTTGCCCAAATAGCTGCACCGCTCAACAAGCTAAGAGCTAAAGACGAAGATTTTAAGTGGGAAAGGAGCAACAAAATTCTTTCACCGTTTTTAAAGAAAAAATTTCAAATGTATCACGATTAACACATTTTCAAGATGATCTACCTATCACTTTGGCTACCGATGCTTCTTCGCATGGCATTGGGGCAGTCATTTCACACATTTATCCGGATGGTTCAGAGAAACCAATCGCGTTTGCCTCAAAAACATTGGATGCCTCTCAAAAAGGTTATAGCCTGATCGAAAAGGAGGCTCTATCGATAATATTCGGCGTAACTAAATTTCAACAATATTTATATGGTCGTCAATTTGAGCCCATAACGGATCAGCAGCCGTTAGTCACTATTTTCAGCCCTAGTAAAAAATTGCCGCATATGACTATACAAAGGCTACAACGCTGGGCAATTTTTCTAATGGGGTACACCTACCTATTTTCGTCGAAGGCTTTGTCTAAGTGTTTCTGCTAACATTCTTCTCTTTCAGAGCCAAAGTCCAAGGGTGGTTATACCTTCTGCACTGCAACCTAAAGTACTAACACTTCTACATCAAGGTCATTGGGGGGTAACTCGGATGAAACAAATGGCCCGCCGATACTGTTGGTGGCCCAAGGTTGATGACATCATTGAGTCAACAGTAGCAAAATGCATTGCTTGTCAATCGAATGCAAACCGATCACCAAAGGAGTATTCCAGTTGGACGACATCAGAAAACGTTTGGGTACGCATTCACATAGTTTTTGCTGGCCCTTTTCAAAAGTCTATGTGGTTAATTGTGGTAGATTCGAATTCGAAATTTCCATTTGTCATTCGAATGTCGTCAACAACTTCCCAGGCAACCATTCACGCTTTACGTTCCATATTCGCTTTAGAGGGTTTACCAAAAGTCATCGTGTCCGACAATGGCACACAATTTACCTCTAAAGAGTTTCAGCAGTTCTGTCAAGATCATTCAATTCGGCACATGACCTCAGCTCCATTCAATCCCGAGTCCAACGGGTTGGCCGAAAGGATGGTAAGGACTTTCAAAACGGCTTTTCTAAAAATCATGACTGGAGATACGACGGGCGATGATGCACTCGCCACATTCTTATCCACTTTTCGAACCACACAGGACGAAATGGGAATATCTCCAGCAGAAAAACTTCACGGTCGTCCACATCGAACTTTACTCTCTGCTATGATTCCTGAACAGAAAAGATCTATTGAGCCAAATCAACCGAAGTTTCGTACGGGTCAATCCGTATATCTTCGACAGTATCTTAAAGGAAAAAAGTGGGTCCCAGGCAGAGTAAAAAAAATCTCGGAGAAGGATGTACGAAATAAAAACAGATCAAGGGATCTGCAGACGCCACCAAAACCAGTTAAGATATAATGCAAGCAGAGATAGCGACACCGACTTCTCTCTTCACCAACAAGAATCTATGGACCGAAGACAGGCAAGTTCTTACAATTTACTTTCTGATAATATTTCTTTTTCAAGTCAAAACCAACAACATGACAACACTTGTGATGACGATGTTTTCATTGATCCGGACTCTTGTCCTCCAATGGTTGACTTGTCAGGAGATCAACAAACAACAACTGCGGACACACCTGTGAATTCAAACGAACCGAAAGACGTACATTATATCAGCTTTATTACGACCACCCAAACACTTCTAAAAGTTACAATTTGTGAAAATAAACAAAGCAAATACATTTAAATCGACCTATTAATTGGAATTCCCAACTGTTGACTGACTCATTCAATCCACTGCTCTTATAAGAATAATTTTACAGAATTCATATGGATTTACCAAATAATTTAAAGTTAAAGTAGCCATTGCGTGATTTTAACTTTAACAAATTGTTAAGAGATAGGAAGATGTTAAAATCATTTAAATGTTTAAAATGTTGCGCCCTATCCTTAGAATAAAAAAAAACAACATTTACATAAAAATAGAAAGTTCATTAAGTTAATCACATTGATGTTGCCGTTAAAACAAAATCTGCTACCAAAGTAGATTTTATACTTATTTTCTCAAGAACACAACATACCGCTTTCTCTATTTCCAGTAAATGAGATGATTCAATCTTATGCCAATCCTCGTAAGCCTTTTATCCTCGTTTTATTATAGAACAATAAACCTCGCATGCCTATCAATATTCTCTGGAAGCTTAAGCTATACGACTATATACAATTATACATATATAGCCGATATCCTATATAGGACTGGGAAAAATCAAAAGGGAGCAAAAGTCAACTACCTTCCCTTTGATTTCTTCAGCACACGCATAAATCGCAAAACAAATAACCAACTCTGAAAATGTTGGGATATTTGTGACAGACCATAGACACTTCTAGGTTCTAGACAACCCCAGTTTCTAGGAAATATATCACCAGCATCAAAAAGGAGGAGCATGACAGAATGAACATTTTAATTTGAAGCTAACGACAACAAGCACGAGGACGACGACAACGAAAACGACGACGATGAACCTATTTTATGTCGGTTGTGTTTTTGCGCGGAAAATATGCTACTTTGCGATTCAAACCACCACATCAAGTCGCAGTCAGGGCAATGTATGATTTGACATAAACAAACGTACAACTCAAAACATTCCGATTCCCAGCGATGTTCAGGCATTTTTGTGTTTTGTTTTCTAATTGCATTTTCTTGTCTTGTCTCTTCAGCGCGGGCGGCGGCGGCGGTGATGACGACTTTCTGAAGCTGTTTTACGATATACCTAAAAGCTAACATTTTTATAATGGAGAAGTCATTAGAAGGATCTGCACTCGAAAATGTCAAACAAGGAAAAACTATATTTTAAGTGGTGTAGAAGACAAAGGACTTCTATCTAAGTCGTCGTGAAATTTATACGCATACTTATTATATTCCCCTGAAGCGAAAACAGGACAAAGGATGCAATACACCCATTTTTGTTTGGTAACCAAAACAGGGAAGACTATTTTTCATCGAAATAATTTATCCACCCATATAGAATGGAAAGGAAAACAATTTTTCAGAAGACATCTTGAATGGAAAAATAAATTATTGTTTTAGTCCTTGTGAGTTGTGATACAGGTTCGTCCACAACCACATCAGTATAACAGAGTAATTTGAATTCGTTGGAATTGGAATTCAGTATTCATTCCTATATTCGAAACTTAATGATGGCATAGTGCAGGAGATATGCAGGACTCTGAAGAAGATCCTGATAGTCATTAATTTGTCGATGTGCAAGGACGATATGAATTTGCTCAAGAGCACAATATAAACATTTTTCAATAAAATTATTCAAAACTACATCACAGGCAAAATATTTTCGTATCTTCATATTAATCTCTTCTGGTAACCGAAACATTTTGAATTGAAAAATTTTCAGACGTAATTTTAAAAAATCCAAAATTTACATTTTTAATTGTATCGGACAAAAATAATGTTGGAACTTCTGCTTCTTTTAAACCCGAAAGGCTAGTTTTTTTCGTTCGTACGTCCGTATGCCCGTTTGCGACGTTTTTTTCGTAGTCCATAGCTCAAGAACCAGAAGAGATATCGATTTAAAATAATAAGGCAGAAAGGGCTCTCAAGAAAATTGCGTGGGTGTTTTTTTTTACCATAGCAGTTTGAAAAAAAGGTGAACATTTTGGTTAACCCTAAATATCGTAAGAACCAAAAACGCTTAAGACTTGAATAATATATTGTAACGTGAAAGCAAAGAAGTTTATTTTTTTGAAAAAAAAATCCATTTAACGTTTTTTTTTATAAATCAAAAAACTGAAAAAAAAATCTGTCACCTCTAAAATTTTATGACTTAAATATGATTTCATCTCCAAAACAATTTTGTGCAACGAAAATAATGTTTTTGACATCTGATAAAATTTTGAGAAAAATCGAATTAACAGTTTTTTTTTATAAAAAAATAAAAATCTAAAAAAAACATTACTCAAAATTGAATATCGATTCAAATATCTTTTCAAAAACTAATTTTTATAAGAAATATTGTTTTTAACATTAGGACAAATTTTCAGATAAATCGACAGTTTAAAAAAAAAAAATAAAAAAAAAATACTAAAACTTGGTAAAAATTTACTTTCGACTCAAAAAGCTTTTCAAAAATTTAAAATATTGGCTTCAAACTTATTTTATTTCACAGAAAATATTGATTTCGATATTCAGTAATTTTTATATAAAAATCCAACAGCCCGAAATCTACAAAAAATAGTACGCAAATTTGGTAAAAATTGATACAAGTACATATAGACAAATTTTTAAGCAAGACAAATCGACAGACGGGATGGGAAGTATCAGTGTGGGTCGCATCCCAGCCGCTTTTGTAAGTCTTGTTTTACAATAGGTTTTCGTGTGACTCTTAGGTTTGAAAGTTATGGTAGAATCATATATAACACCAATCAACAATAAAGTTCGTTTCTTCCTGTTGAACAAATAAAATAGTATTTTTTTAAACATTTCGATGTCCTAAATTTGAATATTACCTTTAAATTTTGTCATCAAACTAGGTTTTTAAAAGTTTTTTAGGTGCTAAAGACAACCAAAAAAGGGGTTCTTACAACTAAGTTAAAACACAAATTATTTCTGAATAAATTCAAAATAAATAGCATGATCATTTTGCTAAGTGCAAATTTTTATGTTTTAGGAACAGTTCAAATAATTTTAGTGTCTAACCTAGTTTCTGGAAATTCTCAATTCTTTGAATTTAATACTTTCATAGATTTAAAAAATTGAAGTTTTGGAGTTAATTTTTATAGCTTTAGCTTTCTACTTAAGTTTTCAAAATATGTATCCTTTTTCACCATTTAATTGTTATCTGTGATAAATATACAGAGTACTGAAAGTTTGTTAGTTTCCTGGATGCAAGTGCCACTCATGGAAACCGTCATCGATTTTGGGTTATCTTTTAACGACAAAAGACAGCATTGAGTTTTGGAAGCATTAAATTCTTCACGGTTCTGTCAGGATCGGAATTTAATGAGCTTATCATGCGCTGCCGTTGAAGTTCCACAATCGAAAGACAATGATTTGAAACTAGAAACGAATATGAAAAACTGTCGTCAGCGAAACAGTTTAATTGATTAGAAATGACTTACAACAAATAGCTTATGAATATAAGGAAGAGAGACAATACGGAGCCCTGGGGAACACCAGTTTATGAGTTTTATGAGTTTTAGACTTGAAACCAACAACCAATCCAACAAGAAATTCATTCGAGATTAGTGCAAAACTCTTGAAATATCAAGTGCAATCATTTTACTTTCTCCAAAACGATGTAAAGATTTGGTCAACTGTTCGGTGAGATAAACCATGATACTACTATCCGTGCCAGCAGATTTCTGAATGTCAGATTTCTGAACGAGTGCGAAAGAAGATTCGTCCATAGAATCGTTTATGCTTCCAAGTACAGGAGAAGAAATGTTACTCATTTGCAGCAAACTGTGCTGCAAGCAAAGCGGCACTGTATATCAAGTTTTATTGGACGCATTGAATACTTCAATGCAGGTGATGACTTTAATAGTTATATAAAGCGGTTAAACCATTTATCAAAGCTGAACAAAATCATGCATGATGACGAAAAGGTTCCATTTTTGATCGGAGTAGGAGGTGGAGATTTATACTCTATTTCCAAGACATTGGTTACGCCGAAAAGTAAAGATGAGTTGAAATATTCTGAGTTGGTTAATAAGCTAAAAGCGCATTTCCAACCCAAAAGAAATACGGCGGCAGAGCGTTTTAAATTTTTGAACCGCAATCAGGAGTCGGATGAAAAACTGTCCGATTTCATTGTGGTGATTAAGCAGTTGGCAGATATCTGTAAATACGGGAGTTTTTTAGAGGAAGCACTCAAAGACAGGTTACTAATGGGTATACAAAACAAAAAGATCCAATCCAAACTTATAGACATTGGAGATTTAACGTTTGAGAAAGCGTGTGAACCCGCATTAAATATGGAGATGATTGAGTTCGAGATGGTTGACATGAGTGAAGGGGCTTCGAATTCTATGAAAGCCAAACATTCACATGAGGCAAGTGGTTCAAATTCAAAGTGTCAGGAGAACTTGAAGAAACAAGGGCATGAAAGAAAGCATGTTCATAGAGTTCAAGATGGTCTAATTTCGCTAATGTGCAATGTAATTTTTGCAAAAAATGGAGCCATGTGCAAAAGTACTGTTTTCTGAAGAATAACAGTAGAGGTAGATCGAAGAGCAGAACGAGATGCAATGATGTAGGTTATATTAATAATTTGCACACAGAAAATAATCCTTTATTTTTCAATTTAATTTGTAATGGTGAATGTATAAAGATGGTGCTGGATTCAGGGGCTTGTACCTTGGTGATGCATTTTAGCACATTTAAATCTTTATATCCAAACGTTGAAATCTTAAAAAGTTATCGGTCTTTAAATGTTATTTCTGGAGACAGGGTAGAGATTGTTGGTTGTATTGAGGCTTTGGTTAGTTTGTCGCGGGGTAGTGAGTCGCTTGGTTTGGAATTAGTCATAGTTGAGGGCCCAAAAGTATTTGTACCACTTCTTGGAAGAACGTGGCTTGATAAGTTGTTACCGGATTGGAGATCTAGGTTAGTTAGTGAAATTAGATGCGATAATTTAAAGGGTTCAGGTAGTGTTTCAGATTTAGTGGAATGTTATAAAAACATGTTTCATGGTGATATAAAAGATTGCATCAGGCATTTTAAACCAAAAATTCAAACCGTACACAGTGTCTTTTGGGGTTAGAGATTCCAAATGGTGAAACCAAATGGTGACATTTGGCTGTGTGTCGATTGTAAAATACAAGTTTACGGGGTTTCTCATGTTTTTGCGTCTTAGATTTAGAAGGAGCCTACCAATAGGTAGAAGTAGATACAAATTCAAGAATTCCTTACCATTTTAGGTCTAAAGTCAGCTCTTGCAAGGTCAAGTGCTATATTGATGATATTATCATCGGAGGTTCAGATGAAAAAGAATGTAAAAAGAACTTATTAGAGGTTTAAGAAAGGCTGAATAAGTACCATGTCAGGGTCAAGTATGAAAAATGTCAATTTTTCCAAAAGGAGATTTCTTATTTAGGTTATGGTCCTAGTCCGTAGAAGCTGGAAGCTGTTCGTGAAGCCATGAGAACCAAAAACGTCAAGCACGTTTCATTTAAGCCAAACAAGTCTACGCCAGCAGTGGCTGCCTCAAGGCTTAATCGTTGGGCAGTGATTTTGAGTATGTATGATTATAAGATTGTGTATAAAAAAGGTTTACATATGTCAAATGCTGATGGTCTCTCTCGACTTTCTTTATCTTATCCTCCTGAAGTAGAAGAACATAGTATAAGTTCGATTAAATGTAATGAGTATCTTAATGTAAAACTTTCAGATATAGCTAAGGAATCAGGGAAGGATTGGAAAATCAGAAAAGTTTTGAATATGATTCAGTAAGGTTGGCCAAGTAGTGTGGGAGAAAGTTTAAAGAAATACTTTTTCAAGCGGTTGTTGTTGCTGGAAGAAAGAGGTTGTTTGTTTTATGGTGAGCGTTTGGTTATACCGGATGTGGTTCAGAGGTCCATTTTAGATCTTTTTTATGAGCCTCACGTTGGAGTGGTGCGTATGAAAATTCTAGCGCGAAAATATTTTTGGTGGCCAGGCATTGATGCTGACATTGAGAATTTTGTTTTAGAGTGTAGGTCGTGTAATTTTCCCACATAAAATGAAATTTGTTTGTATACCGAAATCCTGACCAGTTAAAGTTCCTTAAGAAGTCGTTGAAACCATCCCAGTTGGCTCTCTCATATTGTCAAACGATTCTCTTAGGGGTTCTTACTTTAGCTGGGATTTTTGGCATGAGATTAGCAGATAAAATACAATGGTCTGATTAGCCTTGAGGCTGCTATACACTCTTTGTGTATTTATTAGGGTCAAAGGTAAGAAAAAAGTCTAGGGCGTTAGAAGATTGACCTGCAACGCCAGGTATTTGAGTTGGTTCGTCAATCAGCTGAGTTAATTGATTTAACTCAGCAAAGACTTAAACATAACTTCCTTCGGGTCTTGTCTGGCCAGAAAAGCAAATCCCAAGAAGAATTTTGTACATTAAAATCGCCCGCAATAATGTGTGAGGATGATGGGCAGCAAAAAGCCTTATAACTAATATATATTTTTTTTCTGAAAAGCCTTAAGAGATAGTCTAATTTTGTAGTCGTATTTGAAATATAGCTATCACAGCCAATTGGAAAAAAGTGCAATTCGAATGTCAGAAACACAATCTTGTCGACCAGGGAATTAAGCAATTAATTCCTTTCACCTATCAGATGGTAGGTTGTCAGATGATTTTGAAATCCTTAGCGGAGTCAGACAGGGCTTTATTCTGTCGCCAATATTGTTTCGATGGTGGTAAGCAATGTTCTTCTCGCAGCTTTTTCAGGTAGCGGAGGGATCTAATGGACTTTGAAAATCACTTGGATTACGCGAACGATATTTGCTTACTCTTTCATAGGATCATGGATCTCCATCGAATGACAACAAGTGTGGAAAGAGAAGCAGAAGTTGTGAGGCTGAAAATTAATTCCGGAAAAACGATCAGCCTCGGAACCCGACCATCCTCTTAAATAAATATTTCTTCGCAACCTATGGAAAAAGTGGAGAGCTTTCAATACCTTAGAACTATCGTCTCCATCGAAGGCGGAACTTAGCAACACATCATTTGCCACATCGGCAAAGCAAAAGCGCCGTTCGATATGTTGTCGAAAATTTGGAGGAATAACGCTATCAGCTTAAGAACAAAGTTACGACTGTTTCGCATAAATGTCGAATCTGTGCTTCTTTTTGGGTGCAGCACTTGAAATGTTAATTCAGCCATTACAAGAAAGATGCAAACCTTCGTGAATAGGTGTCTTCTTAACATTCTAATGATTTTCTGGCCAGACCGTATATCAAATGAGGTACTTCATTGAAGGACAGGCCAGGAACCTATAGACTCTATAGTACGAAGGCGTAAGTGGCAATGAATTGGACGCTTCAAAAAGGTAACGACTGCATTGCAGGCCATCGCATAGAGGCCCTATGCCCTTTAAGGGGTATCCAGCGGATTTAACAGGTCTGAGGACTTAAGAAAATAAGTAAGTATCAGATGATGACAAAATGAATACTGTATGAATACGCGAAAGTTCGGAACTGCAAATAATTTTTAATCTCGTTTTATTTAATGTCATTTATTTAATATAGTTATTCATGATGAACTGATGTATTCGAAATGTTATAAAACCTTGTTTTAAAAATATACAAATTCTTTAAGAAGACTTTAAATTTAAAAAATATCTTAAAATTTAACAAGCACATGCATAAGCAAGCAGTGAAATATTAATCATTAAAAATTTTAGTATTTGTTTAATATATTTATAAAGAAGAAATTGTGCTATAAGTATCTGTAGAAAAATAAAATTACCTGAAGTTTCATGCGAGTCCTTTTGAACGTAGCTACCAGCTAAGTTCTTTATCGAATTAAATAGATGGCTCATAGCAAATCAATATATTTCTGTATTTTTCTCAAAATCATTTTCAAATATTTTATTTTCTAATTTTTCTAATTCTTATAATTATTTCGAAGACACTGTTGGCTTTATTATTGGCACCATATTTACATGAAAAACTTTGACGAGACAAAGTTTTGTTTTTTTATTTTTTCATCGATTACAAAAATGTTTGTATTTATAATCTAAATGTTATTATTTCAATTTGATAAAGGCCTAAATATTTTCTTATTAGAATGATAAGAACAAAATAATAATGTGCCAAATTTTTTTAAGGGAAATCGGTGTTAAACTTTTGCGAACACCAATAAAATGATTGGATAATTTATGTTTTTCAAGTTTTAAAAATGAGCATTAAAATCAATAAAATAAACTGTTCTTGTAAAACTAGCACAATATCCGCTAATTCTCACATACTCTTACGTCTTTACATAATTCACAAATTGATTGAAAAAAGTTATAAATATATTAAAATTTCAAGGTCTCGGGATGAGTACAGAATGGAAGGTGTCTTAGCTTCACTTTAATTTAAGAAACAATTAATTGGCATAAGAATGAATATTGTACAAGACAAAAGAATGTTGGGTTTAGTTTAAATTTATAAATTAAGCGCTTAAATTCAGAACAGACTTTAAGCTTTAAGCTAGACAACCTTAACTATTATAATTCAGAAGTTATAAGCTATAAACACTTCATAAAAAAAAAACATTTCATAAAAAGCGTTATAATTTTTTGTTGGGATTTGTATGGGCTTTTAATCAATATGTGAAGTATTTAGAACTTAAATATCTGTTGGGACAGGTCTATAATGTCAAGTATTATTTCCTGCAGGCCCTCCAGGTTAAAGGTCGTGCATCAGGTTGACTTCCAGCTCACGTAAAGAAAAATCTATGGGATGGAGCGGACAAAAAGAGGATGCCAAACTGCGATATTTGATGTTGTGAATACTACCGAGAAAACCAACAACGCTTAATTGGATGCTTCTTTGTAATTGGAGCCAGACTTGAGTTCTTCAGATCATTCTACCAGACTCACCATAATGCGATCGACGATAGGCACGTTTAAGAAGCTAACATCGACTCGATACTTGACGATGTTGTGACTTTAACCAAGTCACAAGTAACCTCTTTAAAGTTCTTTGCAGCCAACACAATTTACCAAGAGCCAGTGGCACCACTGCCAAGTTGCAATCAGAGAAAATCCCTGGTTTGATGAGGAATGTCGGCAGCAAATGCAGCATAGAAAGACGAGAGCTGCTCGCGAACTCTATGAGCAGAAGATTTAAGAAGAACAATGAATTCTTAGAGGGGAAAAGAGAGAGCATGAGAAGCGTGCGGTCAAAGATGTTGAGAAGTTCAAAAGCAGAAATGAAGTTCGAAAGTTTTATAAATAGGTGAACCGGAATTCCAAAGTACACAAACCTCGAACCAAAAAGCTGCAAGGACGAAAATGGAAACATCATAGTGGAACCGCAGTCGATGCTGAGAATATAGAAAGACAACTTCTGCAGATTGTATAACGGCGACAAAGAACCGAATTGCGCTGTTATAGTCTTCCCGACCTAGACGAAGTAAAGATTGCCATATCTAAGCTGAAGTCTCACAAAGAAACAGGATCAGATGGCTTTCAAAAGTGGTAAGTTACCTTATCCAACTTGGAGTGCGCAACAGTAGCTGTCCACCGAGCTAAATGGAGAAGTTTGTTTGTTGTAGCCTTAGCTCACACAAAACTGTAGCGCCAACCTAAGTATAAGTTCCTGCAGCAATCCATTTGTACATTTTAGCTACACTTTTTTCATAAAATTCGATTTCACAAGAAAAGTTCCAAGGAATATTTTACAGTTAATTTGGGAAACATAATTTTGAAAAACAAGGAAGAATTTTAACCTATACATGTCATTGCTATATTATTTTATGACAGGTATATGTTATTTTTGAGATCACAATTCTTTTAGAAACCTTTAGTTATTTTAGTATAATGGTTTTAAAAACCTTTAGTATACATTTTTAAAATGATATTTTATACTCTTATAAATATATTCTTTCTAGTTTTTGCATTCATCCCTGACAACAGTACTCGCGGACAGAAATAATTGAGAGCTTTAAGTCACTAGGCCCTAATTCTCAAAAAACTGTTGCGCCATCCAATTTATTTTTTGATTTTTTCAACTTATTAAAATGGTTTTTAAGGTTAGGTAATCGCAAGTTATTTATGTTCAATAAAGGAACTATATGGAAAATGAAACTGACATAAAAATCCAATTTCCGTTGACAGGAGTCCAAATTGTTATTTTATATTAGAGCAACATATGATGCTTCGAGGGGGTAAGGTTAACTCAAGAAATTAATTCTTTTCAAAGATACGTTTGCAACATAGGAAATTAGGTTAATAATTGAAAAGAAAAAAGTTGAAGTCATTGTTATCGATTATGAATGTACATAAATCGTTTGGAGAACGTATTTTAATGTTTTACATTTTTTTCCAGGGTTTTTTAAATTAATTGACGTACATTTTTGTCACACAAGTCACGTGGCCAAGTTGCCCATAGTTTAATATTAAATTAATATTAATGGTGCCATTACTGTTAGTTACAAAATTTTAACATATAATTACACTGGTCGACAAAATTACGTTTTTGTTTTGATGCACAAAAAAAAACAATTCATTATTCAAGGATTAAGGTGCCCTACATTCGAATCTCTAGCATATCAGGTTTTTCACTGTCCTAAAACCGCTAAAGACATCCAAAACCTTTGTTTTTTAAAGGCTAAGTTAAAACACAACATAACCCTTAACATTAAACTGCATAATGATTCTGCAGTGTACAAAACATTCCTCTTTCACTTGGATTTAATATCAACTTTAAGAGGGTTAACACCAACTTCTTGGTTTAAAAACAAATTAATAAGCATTTCTGGCTAAACGGCTTATCTAACCTTTTCAACAATAATAATATGAACGTTTGTTAAACACGTAAAAATGTCCATGTGCCCTAAAAAAAGCACCACAACGACAACAGTGAAAACACTTAGGAATGTGATTGTTGACGGACGCATACCCGCTTGCCATAATAGCCTGCAACAGATTTGAAACATTTCAAATGGTTTGCGTTTTTTTTAAAATAAATTTTCATGTTCAAATTGAAAAACTCGTAACAAAAAAATCATCATCCTTCTTTATTCGCTCAAAAATTATAACTTCCATTTTACGTATCAAAATTAAAAAAAAACGGAAATTATTGATTGGCTTCCAACTACAAATGTAACCAAATCTATTGATAGAAAACGACAGAATAAATAATTCTGAATCTGTTCCTGCAATTCCAGTGGCGTGATGGTAAGTGCATTGAAAGGTATCTGATTAGATCAGTAAGGCTGCTCTGACCAGCGACAGAGGAGCCTTCGCTCTGACTACACGGCTATTTTACGGCAGACGGCTTGACTCCAGAATGAAGGTAATTTGATTTGATTTATTGAATTCGTTATACAAACTAACGTTAGAACTGAAGACTAATATTCCATTTATTCTTAGATTTATAGACTTACAATGCTTTGAGCAATTTGCAAAAAACGCTTAACTGAAGTCATACTTGTTGTAAGCTGAAATCAATTGGTTGAGGGGACTGTTTTTATCATATAGTTCGATCTGCTTGATATAGGACGTAAAGCAACTTGTCTTCTAATACTTGAACGGCTATAAATAAAGTTTAATTGTTCCCCCTCGCATGACAGTCCAACGCACTAACCATCACGCTACGGGTACTACGTTTAGTCAAATAAGAAGAGTCTAATTGATAATTATTGAAAGTCAAAACATTTTGTTTGCTTGTAAAACACATTGATTTATATTTGTCTATCTTTAGTAAAAAGCTTATTTATAAAAAAACCATTCTCGAAAACTATTTAGATCATCTTGTAGGAGTAAACAGTCGTTAAGTGAATCAATACGTTTGAAAATTTTAATGTCATAAGCGTAAATTAAAACAGATGAGTGTTTTATAATAGAAGGTAAGTCGTTAACGAACAAAATAAACGGTAAAGGTCCTAAGTGGCTACCTTTTGGTACGCCACAGTTGGTATAAAAATATGATGACTGCACATTCCTAAAAACTACGCTGTATGATCTTTGACGAAACCCAACTAACAAATTTATAGTTAAAGCCTTGGGACTCAAGTTTGGAAGTTAACGTTTTATGGCACAATTTATCAAAGGCCTTACAGAAGTATGTAAAGACACAGTCAACTTGTTTCCGTTTTACAAACGAATCGAAACAAAAAGAACTGAAATGAAAGACTTACAATTAAACGATATGACTTTACAAACAATGGAATCAAATAACTTAGGGATGATGGACAGTTTTGCAATAGGACGATCATTTTTTATTTCATTTTTACTAACCTTTTTATTTATCGGTGTTATGTACGAACTCTTCCAAATTTCAGGAAACTTGAAGATTTGAGCGATTCATTTAAAATTAAAATATGAAGAGGGTAGGATAAATAGGATGTGCATTTTTTTAAAACATAAGAAGGTACACCATCTGGATCAGTGCTATGACAAACGTCAAGTTCTTAAGCTTTGCGAACGATTTCATCTTCAAAGATCCAAAGACTAATTGAATTCAAATGAGGGAAATTTAGAGAGAGGGCCAATAACTCAGGCGTTTGAAAGGATTTCGCTACTTCGAAAGCGTCTTTGAAAAATTTGCAAACATATTGAAATTTTTTCAGAGTTATGGCTAAGTTCGGTGTTGAAAAACGTGCAGTTTGGATACCCGGCAGTATTTCTCTTACTATTAACATAGCTCCAAAAGTTTTTTGGGTTGTTTTTTATGTCGGTTTCAGTATTTAAAAAGAAGTCATTATAGAGAATATCTTTATAGTCAATAAACATATTTATTAGCTCATTGTATATTACCAAGTCATTAACAGTAGAATTAAGAGCACATAGCATAAATGTGACAGTTCTCAATTAAGTGATTCCAGTTAACATTACATAACAGGGTTAAAAGTTCATTAAGTCTGCATTTTTTAAAGTGAAATTCAAGATTTTCCTTGGAACAATTGGAACATTACATATATTTAAATTAAAAGATACGTCTATGCTTGGTGATGGCGGTCTTCTTTGACAAGTAGTTTATTGGTTGAATTTGCAGCAATATCAGCATTGAGTGTGTCCGAGACAAATATAATATATAAGGTACAATATTTTGTTGAAGTTGTTAGCAATCCATTTAATTGGCTGAGTCCACATGAGGAAAGACCGTCAATTGTCAAGAATTCGTTGGTAGAGGACATGTTAATAGGAGATAGATAGTTCTCATGCGTCTGTTTAGTCCAGATCAAGTTTGGAAGATTGAAATTTCCTAAGACTAGTAATTCGTCTTTGTTCCGCTAATCTATAAAGTCAGATGAAGAAACGTGGGTAGGCGACTACTTTAAAATAGGGACGTCATGTCACAAGACGGACAGAACTACTTCGGTTCAGTAGGGCTGTGTCCGAGTGGGACCGGATTGATAGTGCGAAGCAGGAGAACCAGTTTTGGTGGCTTCAATCAGCACTTGATATTGGTTAGTCGGGATGGGGTTTTAAGTAGATCTTAGGGAGAAGAGGTAGTTTTTCGATTTTAAGGACCTTATTTTTAGTAGTATTTAAGTTCATTAAAAAAATATTTAAATTATTTTTTAAATTTTTTAAATTAATAAAAAATTGATAAAATTAAATAGACAAAGTATTAAGACATTAGTATTAAGAATTAAAGTTTAACTTAAAGTGTCGGTATGCGGCCAGTAAATTATGCTTAATTAGGCTAGTTTAAGAATATTTGTCTAGCCTTAGGATAGTTTTCATAATGAATTTATAATAATGAATAACCAAAAATGGCCTTGGGACTGTCACAAAAGCGTTCTTGGATTCAATCCCTGCCTGTTCCACCTTACGTTTTTTTTCCTCTTGCAAGGAACTGACAAATCGTCCAAGAGTAATTCTTGTCATAAAAAGCGCTTTCTTAAATAAACCGTTCGGTATTCGGCACATAAACTGTGGGGACCATCCTTGACATGAATCGCAAATAGGCCCTAGGACTGTTGCGTCACTTAATTTATTCATTTATTATCTACATGTTTCCAGGCATTGATCTTGGATTTAAATATTTTTTGATTATTTCATAATTCAAAAACATAAAGTTCTTAATCAAACAAATATATATGTATACGCGAACATACTGCATACATATGTGTGTATCTTTAAAATCTAAAAAATAAAAGTACTTTGGACTGTACTTAAAGTACTTAAATAAAACGTTTTCAATACATGTACAAAGTACATATCCATAAGAAACATCAACAAACGAAAGTCAATAAATCTTTTTCGATAAGAATATAAAAGAAAAAACCAAATCCCTAAACCACTTTGGAACGCAAGTGAACAACCTTTCAATAAAAAATATAACGAACCATATAATCTTTCAGCATGTGAAACCAGAAAAGCAACTTGACCATAAGACTCAATCTTCTCCCTATATATTAAGTCTTCTGAATTAAACCTAAGGGACATCTATTTCGAAGGCAAAAAAAGGACATGAAAAGAAAGATGAAGAACTTCTTAATGATATTTGAGGACAAACTAAAAAAAGATTGCTTCTTCAATTGAAATTGAAACCTATGCGGTGCAGGTATTATTTGTTTGACCTTTAAGTAAGAAATTTTGTATACAGTCGACTCCCTCTAAGTTAAATTTTTCTTTAACTCGAACCTTTTCGCCATATTTTTGAATTTCCCTTAAATTTTTCATACAGAAACCATCACCTCAAGTTGAACTAACTCTAAGTCGAAATTCACCGTAACTCGAATTTCTTTATGTTCAATCCCGCTATGTCGATTTTTTTTGTATATTCAAACGTCAACAGAAAGTTATTAAATTTAAATTTTACAAAAAGCTAACTTTAAAAGAACTTCATTAATAGTTTGGTTGATTTGATTTGGTAATGCATTCTTCATGTGAGGGAAGCTCTTAATTTTTACGATTGATGCCAACTTTTAGATAAATTATGGCCAGAAGAAAATTTAATATATTAGATATTGCCACGAAGATTCGTTTAATTGTAAAATTGAGAAGGGAGTTGAACGAAATTTTTAATGTCGATGAAACGGTTTTTTTTACAAATGTTTGCCGACACGTTTAAAATTATAACATAAATAACTACAAGCTCTGCTATTCACCTCAAAACTTCATCGCAGTGGCCTTACAACAGCATTGGCCACTCGTAATTCTTAATATTAAGAATCAATTTCAATTGTTCTGCTAATGCAAACAGTCGATCATTTCTAATGGAGATGGCAGAACAGTATGATATTCACCTTCGATGAGTGTGGCCCATAGAGACATTCCAGGTTATTGAAACTTGAAAGAAATGGTACAGTGCAACCTATTCTACCATAATATAAAGACGCCAAACATCTGGCGGAATTACATCACCACGTGTAAGATCACATAAAATACGTTTGGCCTACACAAGATTTGCAGTGCTCAAGGTGCTTGCTATCTGTAAGCACATCTCATATAAGCTCGATAATCAGTGTCATAACCGGGCACATTTAAAAGAAAAGCACTTCAAGCGGTTGGATGTAACGATGAGGAAGAAAAGGAAACAGTTATTCACCACCTCAGGACATGCTCTGCTCTAGCTCAAAAACGCAACACTTACTCAGAAGAATTCTTCTATAACGATCTAAACGATTTCAATCATATTAACATAATCAGTCTTTCACGTTTCGTAGGGGATTAAAACTGGTTTCATTGAGTTTAAAAGAAAGCCTGAAGATTCATGTGATATCCCAATGGGGCATTAAACATGCCTTGTGGGGTCGAACATGACAGGTTTCAGAAAAGTTCAAGCTTTTATTCATCGCTGTTTTAATAAAATACAATCTTTGCCAGTCGATTCTGTAGCCAAATAACGTTCTTGGATGAGAGCGGATTGTTTTTACTAGATGGCTGTTAAGGCTCAATGTTAAGTTTGGACGACCAAAGCGCAACACAAGTCAAGGATAAATTAAAGTTTATAAAACTTAAGTATTACCTGACTTAAATGACTTAAATAGTTCAACCGATAAACAAAATTTAAAAAGGTTATTATGCCGTACACTAACCAAGATCTTAAGTGTTTAGGAAACCAAGAAAGAGGAGTATGAGATAACACTATAAGCCTGTGTATACCAGGTTTCAAAGGCGTGGTTACAGGATGTAACTCATTGACAAATTGAACGAGCCTTGGGAAAATGAAGACAGTATTGCCGGTATTAATTTGAGTGATATTGCTGAAATCGATTATGGTAAAATGCTGTACAGACAAATAATTTTGGAAACATCGCAAATGCAATTGAAATATTGCAAAGAGCAATTGAATTGATAGAAGATGAGCCCGATGAGGATCAAAACAGCCTTTTTAAAATATGTAGTCATTTTAAAACCATTTTACGTTTTATCAATCAAAAATTCCTAATTTTGTTTGAATAATTTTGTTGAATTTTTTAAGCCTTCTACAAAAATGGTGATTCTGCTACAGAAAAATATCGTGCTTTAAGAGGAGATTATGGTTTACATAATTGTCCAACTATACAATTTTTTGGTAAAATTGTGAGGAAATTTAGAGAGACTGGATTGGTTACAAATTTGTTAAGGCATGTGAATCATCGTTTCGATAGTACCACTGGAAATATAGCTGCTGTAAGTGAAAGTGTTGCCGAAGACCCCAATGTGTAGATTCCCCGTCGTTCCAGAAATTAGGGCTGTCTTACGGCACATTATGGCGGGTTTTGCATTTGAATCTGAACCTTCAACCATATAAAGACCAGCTGACACAACAACTAAAGCCAGGTGACCATTCACAACGTCGAAGATACGTCGAATGGGTGCTTGAGCCATAGGCGGTTGTCGATTTATGGAACAAAATTGTCATATTTCGGGTTCTGAAAATCCTCATATTATTGAAGTGAGGCCATTACATCCACAAAGAGTCACTGTTTGGTGGGCTCTTTAGTCCAGATATGTGATTGGACCTTACATCTTCGAAAACGACGATGGAGCAACTGTCACCGTCAGTTCCGAACGTTATGGTCATATGATAATCGACTGTTGTTTGCCTGCTATTGAAGAAATGGAATAGAATAAGTAATTTGAATAAGACGGTGCCACATGCAACGCAACTCGCGCGAATATGGCTTTATTGCAAAAGATATTTCCTGGCTGCGTAATTTCTCGTCGAGGCGATATTAACTGGCCACCAAGATCATGCGACTTGAAATCACTGGACTTTTTTTGTGAGCTACTCGTAAGACAGCAGATAAACCTTTAAGTCTTGAGCACTTAAAAACCAAAATTCGTCATGTTATATCAACCGATATGTGTCAGAAAGTGGTCGAAAATTATCCCAAAAGAATCTATGCTTGCAACAATTGGAGTGATATTTATCTTTCTTATAATATTTAATAAAAACAAATCATAATTATAAATCTCTTTAACTCGAATTTTTTAAAAACTTCCTCTAAAAACGTCACTATGGAAAGCTATAACATTGAGGTAGTTATGGACCTTGTCTACCTAGCCATCGCTATAAATTCAAACAACGACACCAGCGCTGAAATCAAACGAAGCATAACTCTTGCAAATCGCTGCTTCTTTGGACTTCGAAGGCAATCGAACGTTCGACTTAAATGTTTTTGAAATGACTCATTTCGTAAATACCATTTCAATATTCACTTCGAAAGCCAACTTTTAAAAAAAGAGGTGTTGACACATTTGAACTTCGAAATGCACCCATCTTAATTTTGCTTTGCATTGGATTTCTCAAACGTTAGCTTTAAGTGGTCCACCATTATTTACAAGATACTCATCATCCCGGTTCTCATTTATGGTACTGCGGCTTCAACTTTGTAAAAAAAAGATAACAGCGTCTTATGATGCTTCGAGAGAAAAATTCTTCGGGTGATTTGAATAAAGTCTAATGACTTAAAAGTCTGGGTGATGTAGAGCGAATGGACATGAACGCTCTAGCCCGGAAGGTCCTCGAATTCTATCCCGAGGGACGACGAAGTATGGAGTCTGTCATTTTGGTGTGCGAAACTGACAACAACTAGCAGGGGACCGAGCTGGATGGAGATGCATGTTGGTTGAGGTCCAGGTCCACCCCGTACTATAACGCCACCGTAAGTAAGTAAGTAAATTACACAAACTTATTATGACGTCCCGTAGAAGTTCGACTAAGAGGGAGTCGACTGTATATGCATGAACGAGAATTTCAAAGCAATAATAGTCGGCACTTTTGTATTTATTATTCCCGAAAATTGACAACAATTCAAATATAATAATGATGATTAAATATGTATTTATATACTAAACTTAGGTACATAACCAAAAAAATAAACATCACCCTAGCTACAAACATCAGCTTTTTGAAGACGACTTCTAATGTTTCACTTAAAGGTTAAAGGTCGACGAAGAAACGTATATACAAACACGCGTACTTCTAGTAAGTAGGTACCTATTATAAATGCTCTTTATTCCAAAAATAAAAACGACTTTTTATCTTAATATACACCTACATGCTCACAAATAGAAAGTCATCAAAGTTGCCTACAAGAAAAATAAAATTAAAAAAAAAAATTAAGGATGTCTCCTTTTCAACCTGTTGAACTAAAAATACACACAAAAATATAAGTACCTAACCTACCTACCCTAAACATTCATCATTCAAAAGTTAAATAAGTTTGGTGTAGAGAGAAGTTTATGGCCATGAAAAAAAAACGTTATTAGTTTTAGAATATCAAAACATATACACCACCATGCAACAGTGAGAAAGATACCAAAAAACATAGATACATTCCAAACACACCGAATATACTAATTAAGATAAAGGTCATCATAGATATACATAGGTAGACAGAGGAAGTACTGGAGGAAAAAAAGGTGCAAAAGAAATACATATATACAATTACTAAAAAACACCAAAACAACACCATCGAAATTTTATAAGAATTCAAAAATCGTAATCACCCATTTTCGAAAATTTCTAGTCTTCACCCGTTTTTGCTCAATTCGACAAAATATGAGAGATCCTTATTAAGCTTGCATCGATACTTATTTTATATCCTTTTATAAGGCGGATAAAGTGTTATAAAATTATCCAATACTTGAGTTACATATGATTACGATGATATTTAGGTATATCTTCAGCTGAAGGCAGTTTATTGTTTCGTTAAAGGGAGATTTTCACAGAATTGTTGACAAACTAAAAAAAAAAAAAATTGTTTAAGTCTTTTCTAAATCAACTTGACCCACTTTTAAGGAGATAACAAAAAAACAAAGAATGACAAAACAAAAAAAAAAAAAAACAAAAACTCAAGAACTCGTTAATCAATTTTTTCTCTCTAACAAATATGAAACAATAATTTGTATGACCCGTGCCTTGACAGAAAATAATCACTGAGACACCAAATCACGGTAATAAATTTTGCATTACATAAATTTTAATAATTTTAATTTATTATTTTTATTTTAATTTTTCACAAGTACAACACTCTCTCACTCTGGTATTGATATAAATTTTCCTTTTTAACTTTTCGATCGATATTTCGAACAATGTGAACAATGCAAATTTTTCACACATAACTTTTCAGGGAAGACCGTAAAGAAAATTAACATAACATAAATTATTCAAACCATCGCCATCGCACCGAATATTCAAAACCTCTCGTTTTCGAAAAGAACAAGAATACAAGTTGAATTTATGAATAACCAAAAACTCTTTTATTTCAAAAACTTTTCTCTTCTTACACACAAAAAAGGATTGATTGACAAAAGGGATAAAAGAAAAAACCAGAAAGATTATGATAAACGGGACGAGTAGTGTACAGTGTGGTGTAAGCGAATGGAAGTCTAGAAGTTCACTGAGAAATTGAAGACTTGAAGAAAAGAACGAGCCAATACACGAATGATGGGACATAGCAATGACAAAAGACAGTCTTCAATGAAATTGTTGTTGTTGTTGCAATACCCATACGCGGATATAATAAACGCGTACTTATGCATTTCCTTATTGGAATAAAACGTATTTATGTGATTTGTTATTGAACAGGATAAGATAGTATTTGACATTTCTTTTGACAGCTTACTGACATGCGTGGTTGCTTTGTTGATGAAAAATGTATTGTTCGAACTTACCGAATTTCGAAGATACCAAAATGTCAAGAAACCCACAAAGTATTGTTCGGTAGGTGCGGTTCTTGTCCCGGGTTATGAGTACACGTTCCAGATATTTACTTATGAGTCGAATTTCAAAGTTAAGGACCTCACAAATGTCGTTTAAAACTTTGGGACCTATAGTTTTTTTTATTGTTTTGAGGAAATAAAGGTTCTTATCAATATTTATAAATTATTATTTAGTTTTGATTTCATACTTAGCCTTTCTAAAAGACGTTTTTCATATAATTTTGGATGCATTTTCTTCCTAACGCGACGGTTTGTAGACAAAACTAATGATCTGCCTCCATAAATTTCTTCAAGTAAAAGATTGAGTAGGTTTTTAGTTTCACTGCAAGTAAAGTAAACACGTTGGTGGTTTAAAAGCAACTGACACTGATAAAGACAAAGAGTTTTGACCTCAATGTGCGTTCTTACCTCATTGTTGAAGAATAAATTAAAGTTACTACTATTATGTTAATTTAAGGTTTCTTTATCTTTTAAATGAAAGACAACAACAAACAATAAATACAATTGTAAATTAATGAAAATAATAGAAGACAGACATATTTCATTTATTTGACAATTTTAACAGAAAATAATGTTTAAATGAAAATTTTAGCTTAAGAAATATTAACGAGTAAAACGAATTTTGTAATAAACAAATATAGGAGGGTAAGATTAAGTAAATTTGACGAATTTAGATTTTGCGTATACTTCCCAGGCAAAAATTCTTGCGAAGAAAAAAGAATGAATTTTAAAAGTGACCTAAGAAAACTATTAATAAAAAACAAAAATTAGGTTGTGGGTGGTGATTTAAACTGCCGTCACAAAAATTGGGGCTGTAATCGTGCAAATTCGTAAGTTAATGTGTTATTTGATATGTTATGTAGTGTCTAATTTGTTTCCGTTTTCAATTTTGTTTCCGTTTAGTCCTAGGTACTTTCCGTCAGAGTCTAGAGGTAGTCCTTCCGTCCTTGACCTATTCATCACAATTATTCCATCTTTTTTAACACAACTTAAATTCTGATCATGAACCCGGCTGTTTAAAAATGACTCAAACACCGGAAGTTAGTCAAATCTGTTATCTGGATGTTAAAAATGCAAATTGGAAACAATATAAAAAAGAAATAAAGTCCATACTTAGAACAATGCCTATTGATTTGAATAGCATATGTTCAAAATAAGATATATACACACAGATCAATGCTTATTTTAATACTATTTTAGAAACAATAGAACCATTTTCTCCCAAGAAAACAAGAAAACCTTTTGTTTTAAAGATGCCCAAATACATTTTTGAATATGTTCGTATTAGAAATTCTTTTAAGAGACAATGGCAATCGACTTCCTTCATATCGTATTCAAGTTAAACTTTACAATAAAAAGATAACTGAGGAAATACAAAAGTTTCGCAGTAAGAAGTAGAATGAAAATTTTAGCAAACTAGATATGTAAAAAGAGGCTGGGATGCGACCCACACTGATAACTTCCCATCCCGTCTGTCGATTTGTCTTGCTTAAAAGTTTGTCTATATTTACTCGTATCAATTTTTACCAAAGGGGATTGCTCATTTTATAAGGGACATCCGGCCCGGAGTGTACACCAATGAATTTGGTATCAAATTAAAGGTTGTTCTAAGCCGGATATATCTGCAAAAATATTTTGTCGATAACTCATGGGAGATCCGAGATATTTGAGATTGAAGTTCGAAATGTCCAACCATTAAAAATCAGCACTTATTCGACATAAATGCTAATATCTTTGGATATAGAAAAGCTAGGAAAATCAAAAAGGTGTCAAAAATATCTTTTAAATGAAACTAAAATCACATTTCTATGATTTATATATTTTGAGGTTTTTTTAATCAAACCTTTGAATAACAGCATTTTTAAGGCAAACTTTTGTACAATAATATCTTTTAAAATTCAATGATGACATTTATTTTTTTTTGCACCAATAAGTAGCTTAGTTCACAACCTTTATTTTCATATATAATTAGATATAAGCTTAACATACAGGAAAGAGTTAACCACTCTCGCTTTTAAATATCTGTCAATAAGTTTTTTTCCGTTATATTTTTTGGTTTTATGCAGTTGATATTTTTAACTTCCCATAGGAAGTTATTGTAATGGGTCCGATTTGTCAAATTGAAAATTTTGACATTTCTCGACGTTTCAAGGTCCCTAGAGTCGAAATAAAAGATTTTTAGAAAGATGTCTGTGCGTGCGTGTGTACGTACGTTTGTACGTCCGTACGTTCGCGACGTTTTTTTCGTCGTCCATAGCTCAAGAACCAGAAGAGATATCGACTTCAAATAAATTTTGTTATACAGATAATAAGACAGAAAGATGCAGAAAGGGCTCTCAGGAAAATTGCGTGGGTGGTTTTTTTACCAAAGCAGTTTGAAAAAAAGGTGAAAATTTTGGTTAACCCTAAATATCTTACGAACCAAAAGCGCTAGAGACTTGAATTAAATTTTATATAATAAATTGTAACGTGATACAAAACAGGTATATTTTTTGAAAAAAATCAATATAACGGTTTTTTTTATAAATCAAAAAAACTAAAAAAAAAATTTGTAGCCTCCAAAATTTTACGACTGAAATATGATTTCATCTCTAAAACAGTTTTGTGCAACGACGAACAATGTTTTTGACATCTGATAAAATTTTGAGAAAAATCGAATTGACAGTTTTCTTACAAAAAATAAAAACCTAAACAAAAAATTTATAAAAGTTGGTAAAAATTGATTTTTGACTCAAATATCTTTTCAACACTTTGAGATGTTGGCTTTAATTTACTTTTATCTTTCAAAAAATCTTGTTCTTAACATTCAGTTAAAGTTTGAAAAAAATTGAATTGACAGTTTTTTTACAAAAAATAAAAACCTAAAACAAATGTATAAAAATTGGTAAAAATTGATTTTCGACTCAAGTATCTTTTAAAAACTTTGAGATAATAGCTTCTTACTATTTTTTCTTTTAAGAAATATTGTTTTCAACATTAGGTCAAATTTTGACAAAAATCTAATTGACAGTTAAAAAAAAACCAATACTAAAACTTCGTAAAAATTTACTTTCGACTCAAATAGCTTTTCAAAATTTAAAAATATTGGCTTGAAACTTATTTTATTTCACAGAAAATATTGTTTTCGATATTCAGTAATTTTTATATAAAAATCCAACGGTCCGTTTTAAAAAAAAAAAATAAAATCTACAAAAAATAGTACGCAAATTTGGTAAAAATTGATACGAGTACATATAGACAAACTTTTAAGCAAGATAAATCGACAGACGGAATGGGAAGTTATCGTGTGGGTCGCATCCCAGCCTCTTTTTATGTTTTCATTTTGGTGTCCCCCAATTATTCTGTTTTAGGTCCATCGTTGTACAATGTATATACGTCTGATTTACCAACACTTCCATATTGTGAATCAGCTATTTTTGCTGATGACACGGCAATTTTTTCATCGCATGAGTTTGCTCTCAATATTGAGAATAATCTTAAAAATGTAATTGAAATATTGGAAAAGTATTATCACAAATGGGAAATTAAGTTGAATGCCGGAAAGTTGCAAGCCATTTTTTTCTCTCGAAAAAGAAAAGCTTGCTATCTTCCCAGTGGTCAGCTTCAAATAAATGGAAATGCAATAGCATGGGAGCAGTCTGTTAAGTATCTAGGAGTTCATCTCGACACGAAGCTAACCTTTAGCCAACATATTAGTTGTACTCTAAAGAAATTCAGTATTGCAATTAAAATGCTGTATCCGTTTATAAACAGAAGATCTTCACTAACAAATGACATAAAGATAATATTACATAAAGTGATTTTTCAAGCAATCTTATTATATGGGTGTCCAGTGTGGGGTAGTGCTGCGAAAAGCCATATTAAAAAATTATAAATTTCACAAAATAAAATTTTAAAGATGATGCTGAATCTTCCTTGGCAACATTCCACTTCTGATCTGCCTGTGGATAGCTAAGAATCCCCTCGTAAATCAACTTTATAATCTGCGTTAATTTTATATAAACTCTCTCTAACATATTTCGTCTGCTTCTTATTAATTTATTACCATTTTTGTTACTTATATGCTTTTTTTTTGTTCTATGTTAATTTATTATATTTATTAAATAAAATTATTATATATCAATAATTTGATTGTATTTACTTATTTACTTATTTTCATTTTTACTTATTTATTTATTTATTTTGTTTTTTGTTGTTTGTTTATTTATTAATTAAATTATTTATTTATTTATTTATTAATTTGTTTATTTACTTATCTAGTCATGCATTTATTTATTTATTTATTTACTTATTTGTTTATTACTAACACATGTACTCGTCTATTAACACTTATTGTTATAATTTTTTAATTGTTATTTATTAATTTATTGCTTACTTATAATTTATTTATTTGTTTGTTTATTTATTTATTTATTTACCTATTTATTTATTTATTATTTAATATATAATTTACTTATTTTTCTCTTAATTTGATAATTTAAATTCTTAGTTACACTTATATCTTGTTCAAAAGCATTCCATGTTTGTTCTATTAATTTGTAAATTATTTAGTTAACCAAACCTATTACGATACTCAAATTGTTATATTCACAATTATTTAATTTTATTTTTTTTATCTCTATTTTTTTTCATTCAAATAAAGGTTTTTTTCGTATTTTCCTTTAAACCATTTGTACACTTGTAAATCACTTTTAAAAATATAAAATACTATCTCAGAAGTAAGATAATAATATTGTCAAATCTCTGAATTGTAAAAGGTGCGGTCATAGGCTTTGTATAGAAAATTATCACGAAATAAATATATCTATCTATCTATATTTATTATAAGTTTGAAGCCAATACCTACAATTTTTGAAAGGATATTTGAGTCGAAAATCAATTTTTACCAACTTCATACATTTTTTTTTATGTTTTTATTTTTTGTAAAAAAAACTGTCAATTCGATTTTTTTCAAAATGTTGACAACAATTTTTTTTTAAAGATAAAAGTAAATTAAACTTTGTCCTAGTGTTGAAAACAATATTTCTTATAAGATTAAATAAGATTGAAGCCCAAATTTCAAGTTTTTGAAAAGATATTTGAATCGAAGTTTAATTTTTACCAATTTTGAGTGATGTTTATTTTTGGAATTTTATTTTTTATCACATTTTATTTATTAAATTTTATCACATGTCAAAAACATTATTTTTCATTGCACAAAATTGTTTTATAGATGAAATCATATTTTAGTCTTAAAATTTTGGAGGTGACAAATTTTTTTTTTCAGTTTTTTTGATTTATAAAAAAACCGTTAAATGGAATTTTTCCAAAAAATGTATTTGTTTGGTATCACGTCACAGTTTAGTATATAAAATTTAATTCACGTCTCTAGCGTTTTTGGTTCGTAAGATATTTAGGGTTAACCAAAATGGTCACCTTTTTTTTAAACAACTATGGTAAAAAAAAAACACCCACGCAATTTTCTTGAGAGCCCTTTCTGCATCTTTCTGCCTGTATAACAAAATTTATTTGAAATCGATATCTCTTCTGGTTCTTAAGCTAAGGACGACGAAAAAAACGTACAGACGTACGGACGTACGTACACACGCACGCACAGACATCTTTCTAAAAATCTTTTATTTCGACTCTAGGGACCTTGAAACGTCGAGAAATGTCAAAATTTTCAATTTGACAAATCAGACCCATTACAATAACTTCCAATGGGAAGTGAATAACTTTGAAATATCAATGACAATAATCTTATTTTCCTCCGAAGTTAATATCTCTTCTACTGATATTAATTACTAACTTAGGTCCGCAGACCTGTTAAGTCCGTTGGGAACCACTTAAGGGGCATAGGGCCTCTACTACGCCTACGCGCCATCGTGAACGGTTTCAGCAGATGGGTTTCAGCTCCCTCCAACTCTTACTTATTGACGTTGATTCCGCCTCGACTGTCCTGTACTATGTGCTTCTCGGTCGTCCAGCTCCTCTTCCTTTTTGTCTGAGCGGATTCCACTGGATTGGCCTGTAATGCAGTCGTTACCATTGCCACTTACGTCTTCGTATTATAGAGTCTACAGGTTCCTGGCCTGTCCTTCTATGAAGGACCTCATTTGATGTACGGTTTGGCCAGAAAATCCTTAGGATGTTACGACGACATCTATTCAGGAAGGTTTGCAGTTTTCTTGTTAGTTATTCCTCAAAATTTTTGACAGCATACCGAACGTCGCTCTTACTTTGCCGACGATTGAGATGACGTCTTGTTCGGTTACGCCTTCGATAGAGACGATACTTCCAAGGCATTGAATACTCTCCATTTTTTCCATAGGTTGCGACGAAATATTTATTTGAGAGGATGGTCGGGTTCCGGGGCTGATCATTTTTGTTTTTACGGGATTTAATTTTCAGCCTCACAACTTCTGCTTTTCTTTCCACACTAGTTGTCATTTGATGGAAATCCATGATTCTATGAGAGAGTATTCAAACGTCGTCCACGTAATCCAAGTACTTTAACACTTATTACCAACAAAAACAATATTGGTGGCAGAATAAAGCCCTGTCTGACTCTGCTTTAGATTTAAAAATATTCTGACAACCTACCAGTGGACCTTTTTGTCAAAATCCATACAGCGGGTCATAAATAAGCTTGGAGATATTTCTTAAAATGAAAATTGATTGGACAGCGTGTCCATGATCTTGGAGAGAAGGGACGTAAGTGAATTTTGATTATAGCTATAGGGAAAGGAGTATTCGCCGTTTTTAGGAACAGGGTAGACAAATGCTGTTTGCCATTCACTCGGAAAGATACGTCAAATGTAGGACAGATAGAAAAGCTTACGCAATGGCTTTGCTAGCATTGAAGAACATCTCTTCAGAAATATAATGTCAAGGTCTCTAAGTACTCTAGCAATTGAAAAAGTGCCGAAGATAATTCGTCACACAGAATCGTTCACGCTTTTAAATACAGGAGGAGTCAATGCTCAATGGCAGCATAGAATTAACAGCAAACTGTGCTGCAAGCAAATTGGCTTTATCAATCGAGCTTATTGAAGGAGTGCCATTGAAAACGAGTGTCGGAACCGACGATTATGTTAAGCATATTTAAAAAAAAGATTGTCTTAGGTGGCGCAAAAGTCCGTTAAGAACTAGGGTCTAGTGACTTACAACTCTCAACCATTCCTATGTGCGAGTAATGTTGTCAAGAATGAAGGGGACCTACAGTTTAAAGGCGAATCCGAACGGCTGATTTCAGAAAGCACTTTTCATGACAAGAATTACTCTTGGAGAATTTGTGAATTACTTACCAGAGGCAGTACCCGTGAAAAAAAAATGTTCATTTGATATAAATCAATTAATTCCTTTTACCCACATTTTATTGCAATACTAAATTTATTTGTATGTATACATTAAGGTGCAGTAATAAAAAACAAATAATAAGTTCAGATGAATTACTCAGGGCATTACGAGTAAATATCGATATTCCTTCAATAAATGTTCTTATCCATTTGAGTGTTCAGTGAAAAATTCCTATACATTCCATATCGAGAAATATTATTGGAAAACTTCTGAGAAAGTGGATAGTTCCGTGTTGGAATTGTATAGGGATTTGGTGAATAGTAACCATATTCCGAGTTCACTGTTCGGTACATAGGATTTTCATCCAATTCAATTCCATATCCTTTGAATAGATCTGTTAAAATAGGTTTAAGTTAAGGAATTTTTTTTCTAGGAAATGCGTTTAGATCTCAATCGTCAATACTTACAAGGACACTTCATTCGTTCAGAAACGTGCAAGTTTTCATAAAGTTTTGCTGTATTAACGATTGGTTTTCTTTTAAGAAATTTCTGATACTCTTTTTCAGGATTAAGAGTTTCGAATTGGTCACAAAATTTATCACACATTTTCTAATAACTTTTGAAAGAATATGAATTTGAAAAGAATTTAGTTACGCTTTTACAACTATAAAAAAATAAATTGAAAATCTAATTATTGACAAAACTTGTTGCGAAGGCTGCTTATCAGGAAATTTTGTCGTTAAGTAAAATATTATTCCCTGTCATACGTTAACTACGCCATCTAGTGAAATTGAGACAATATCTTATTCTTACTTTATTAACACGCATGCGCTGGAAATAAATTGTTATTTATTGATTTTTTAGTATCACAAATCTAAACAATGGTATTCAAGTCGAAGACGTGAAGAAAATATAAATTTATTGCACAATGTCGGTATTTTGAACTCCTAAAAACACAACAAAACAAAACAGAAAATGTGTTCGAAAAGCATTTCATGGCAATGGGTCCCACTATTGCTAGCTCTTCTGGTTGAGTTCGATTTGGGAAGTGGCCTTAAACGAGGACCACATCATCCGAGGAGTGAACAATCAAAAACTAAGAAAGTCGATCAACATTTAACACATGAAGAACAGTAAGACCAAATAATTTCTTATAGTAGTTTTAAAAAAGTAGTGGTATTAAAAAAATGTGTGTTTTAATATTTCTTATATTTATTTTTAGTCGAATTGAAGATGATTTACAAGAAATGGGTATAAATGTGAACCTAGATGAAATGACTGAAGATGAAAAGCATTTTTACTATTTCAAAGTAAGTATTAATATGGAACTTATTTTATTTTATGTATAATAGTAAAATATTATTCAACTACACTAATATATTAAACAACGCATTGTCGGCTGCTATTATCTTTAATTTGTCAGAATTTAAAAAGTAGGTTAAATCAAACCGGGTTATAAAATATTCTATTGATTTCCCCGGCAAAATATATACTCTACTACACATTGGCAGGGAAACCTTCTTGGTTTTACTAAGCTCGAGAGGTTACAAATTTCAAGAATTTCACCCAAAGGAAAGGGCCTGTTGAACAAATTTAGTAAGTCGAGAAGACAAATGTTTGTTTATTGAGATTTAAACTCATGCTTTGAATCTAAGAACTTGCGTTTTGCAATCAAGTCTTAATTTGAATATATATTTATATTTGAAACTATATTCCCACTAATCGCTTGATTTGAATATTAGCTTCTGTTAAGTTGTTTCCAACATTTAAGAAGCAGCGCGAAATCTCTATGGTCATCCTGCACAAACAAACGACCTTAGTAGTCGGGATGCTGTCATATGCGGCCTTGAACTTAATGAAAAGATGGAAGGTATCGATTTTCTGTTCTCGGTGGTCAGTGGTGGACTTTCCTGATCTAAAATCACACTGATAAGGACGTGCAGTTAAGAGAGATTCGTTTTTTCAGTATCGGCCAAACAATACGGAGCTTCTATTCATCGGACATGATTTCTTCCGACCATATCTTATAGATAAGATTGTGCATACTCCTTTCAAAATTATGTCTAGTTGCTCTGAAGAGTTCGGCAATCAAGCCATCTGCTCCAGTAGCTTTGATATAGTTATCTTCGCTTCGCCTTATTTGGGAAAACGGGGTTGTTCACTTTAGTCGTCTATGTTGAATGAATCATTGTGCCTGACAGAGGAATCCGTTTCGTCGTCGCCGTTATACAGTCTGCAAAAATGTCCTCCTATATCATTTATAATCTTCTACTTATAGAGCTCGAGAGCAGCTCTCGTCCTTCTATGCAGCGCCAATTTACGTGCCTCTCGTTTGGCTGCATTTGTCTTCCGATATTCCTGATTGAACCAGGTGTTCCTTGTTGATGACTGCTTGAACCCCAGCACTTCAGAGGCGGCTTCTCTGATTGCATCTTGGCAATGTTGTCACTGGTTTTCGATACATTGGATTGGTGGCAGAGAGCTTCGAGAGAGGTTACTTCTAACTGGGTTGGAAAAGGTTTTGGCGATCTCTTGCGATAGTTTTTGCCTTGGGTCTGGAAACCAGAAGTGATTCTTTGGCTACAACGCAACGAGGTAGTGGTCCGAGTCGATGTAAGCTCCTCGGAAAATTCGGACTTCCATGATGCTGATGCTGGTCGATCGCAGTATGGTCAATCTGGTTGACGGTAGAGAACTCCAGGGTCCTTTGTGGATGTTGAGGTGTATAAAACGGGTACTGGTTACCATGATGTTTCGTCCCGCAAAAACAAAAAGCCTGAATCCGTTATCATTAGTGTTACCGTGCATGTTGTTTTTCCCGATTATTCCACCGAAGATTACTTCCCTTCTTTCCCTCCGTAGCAGTCACCATAGAAAATATCAGAGTTGCTCGTGATCTATTAAGGGACCTAACATTCCAGTAAATTCGTCAGTATCCGAGGCTTGTTGGTGCTTCGCAACTGGGTTTTCTTTATGTGGTCAGGAATTCACCCAGACGCACGACCTTCAACGTAAAGAAATTTGATTTAACTCTAAGTGCGAGCCAGCATAACCGCTCTTTACAGGTCTGGGCTCCGAATAAGTCGTAATAGCCCTATACATTGTTCACTAAGTAGTTCAACCAAATCAAACTATAGACGCCACCGTTGATCCCATTTTGAGAATTCCTCCGCTGCCGTGTGGATGAAAGAAGAGGTGCCTTGATGGAAACAGCTCTCTCGTTTACCTCCCCCCAACAACTTTCCGCCATGTTTTAATTTCAATCAATAAAGGGTAGTCATAACTCTTTTTTGTATTACAAACAAAATAAAAAAGGATACGTACTGTGGACCAAGTTTATAATCTTTAATGCATAATTCAACTTCAACTCTACCAAAAGAAGAAACTCTACGTTTTTTTCATCGATCTTAAGGGTGCTTTTGATAGAGTTGACAGGAATGCTCTTATTTATAAGGAATATCTTCGAAGATACTGGCTACTATAAAGTCTCTTTATAAAGATGTTTGGGATGGTTAGTGTTTGTCAGACTTCTTTTCTACGAAGAAAGGTGTTCGTCAAGGATGTGTACTAAGCTCTCTTCTTTTCGTTCTGTTTTTAAATGATCTTCATGCGGAACTTCCAATCGGTATTGTTTTAGACGATCTTCTAATTAACAATCTCTTATATGCAGACGATATTGTACTGTTGTCAGATAATCCTTCCAATTTGCAACAGATAATAGAGGGTTTTAAGACTTTCTGCATTCAATGGAATCTTGCAATAAATCTTGATAAGTCGGAAATAGTAATATTTCGCAATGGTGGAAGAGCAGCTTGCGAAAAATGGTTTTACAACATTTCAGAAATAAAGGTGTCTAATCAATACAAACTTGAATTGCCAAGCTTACATAACATTCTATTACTGAAAATGAAAGAAAAACATTGGACTGAATTTACAAGGTCCGGCAAAAAAAAACCCGTATTTTTAGGCATTTATGTTTAAAGGTTTTTATAGATAAAATGGTTTTCCGGGTATAGTTAGATAGAGGTCCACGTGCCGTTTTTAGTAATCATAATGGCGTGGCCCTTATGTGACAGTTTGGTGTGCTGTTGCTGAATTTGGCGTGTTAGGTCCGAATTTCTTCGAAGAAAATGGGCAAAAAGTTGCAATTAATGCGGATCGCTACTGTCACATGATCCTGCAACTAAACTTAAAATTTTTTGTTTAATTGTTTATTTATTTGTCATTGCCTTTTAAAATATGGGAGATCTTTTTGCCGGACCCTGTACTTTGATGACTCCAATTCACGTGATATGATTTCCATAATTTTTGAAGCTCGTTGCGGACTCCCGAATATCCCGAAGAGCTTTCCAAGGAGATACAGATGAAATATGTACATTATGTAATATGGATGGAACGGAAAATCTCTCCCGAAAAAGGGAAAGAACAACTCCAATCCGGCGAATCTCCGGTCAATAAGTCTTCTATTAAGTATCGAGAAGTTTACAAATAGAGCTCTGTCCAAGTGGGCTGAGAACAACAAAATATTTCCGGATAATCAGTTCGGCTTTAAGGCGGACATGACACTATTCATGCTGCGTCTAAGTTTGTTTCTGATATCCATTGGAACAAATCTCAAAGGCAATGTACGGGTTCTTTTTTGGTTGACTTGGAGAAGGCCTTCTACGCCGTACGGTTAGAGGGTCTGTATCTAAAGTTAAACAGATTTGGCATAAGTAAACCTCTGTTGTATATGCTCTATGACATTCTTAATGGCAGACGGTTTATTGTCAACATTGGCAATGTAACATCTACCATAATCTTTGATATTAAAAATGGTTTTCAACAGGGAGCGGTGATGGCAAGTCTGACTCAGGCAAAAGCTTACGCCGACGACCTAATTGCGTACAGAACGGCCCAAAAATTGAGGTTATCAAGACACTTTTGCAATGTGACTTCGACAAGATTCAGCAATATTGCAATGGCTTGAAGTTGTAAATCGACATTCGGAAATGCGAAACTATTCTGTTCAGGACCCCGCTGTATAGAGCCTCAAAGGATACGAGAAAGAACTGGAAAAATCTAGTGATCGTTGGACCAAATCGACAGCCAATGGCGAATAAACGTGTAGTAAAGTACCTTGGCATCTGGTTGGATCAGTATTTGTATTTCGACGGACATATGAGTGCTGCTCTGGCTAGAGCTAGGGGAGCCTTTGCCATGACAAAACGGTTGTTTTTTAGCAGCCGTCTTGACAGCAGGGTGAACGTGATTTGCTACATGGCCCTTATCCGGCCTATGGATGCCCGGTATGGTTTAACGTTGCCTCATCTCAAATGGAAAAGATTCAGGTGTTTGAGAGACAATGTCTGCGACGTTGCCTTGGACTACACAGAACACCAGAGTCGGAGTACAAACATTACTATTCCAACCAGGTTCTATACAACAGAGCCAAAATAAACAGAATAGATAATTTCTTGCTAAAGCTTAGTGGAGTCACATTGTGAGAATAGATAATTTCTTGCTAAAGCTTAGTGGAGTCACATTGTGAGAACAATGTCGTCGACTAACAGCTTAATTTTTGAGGCTTACTACCCTAACAATTAGTATACTACGAAAGTGCACGTTTAAGTGGCAAGATTCCACCCGAAGCTTTTCTCTATTTAGACAATCGAGGGCTGATACAGGATAGGGAGGCGGTTCCGCTAATCTACGTCAGCCATAAAACTGTAGATAGGCGACTCCTTTACAGTCGAGACGTCCTCGCACTAGACGGAGCCGAGTGCCTTCGGTTCAGTAGGAGTTTTTCCTATAGAGACCGAGGAGATAGGGTGAGGTAGGAGAACCGGTTTTGGTGGCTTCAAATTGAGAATGTTAGTTATTCAAAGTTTTCAAGGGCTTTTGGTCTTGGCTGGCTTAAATAGGTTTAAGGATTAGGTAAGGGACAGTCAGGGTGGCCCCAAAAAAAAATAACACACAAAAAAAGAATCGGAAAATACCATGCACATTATTGGAACCTGTCTAGTAAAGAAGAAAATTTCTTGGCAGCGGAAAGCTTTCTCATTATCAACTTCTTGATGGCTGCTGCTGTATATTTTTAAATTTCCTTTTTAACCTGACAGGCAACGTAAAGTTATTGTTTAAACTAATTTTTAACCAGCAATACTCACTTTTAGTAAAATCTTTTTGAAAATAAAATTACTACATTATTACTTGTATATATACTTGTGTATATACTTGTATATATCTATCTTTATCTATCGTTTACGATAAAAGACAGTTTAATCAGGATCAAACTTTTTTACGGTGTAAATCGTACAACTGCTTCTTCAAGTATCAAATTATTGCTATGAAAACGTGATGCAATTATTTGGAAAATTTGGAGTTTGTTGGCGAATTATGTTTTCTGTCCATTTTCCTGTGTCGAACGTTCTTATAATTCACCAAAAACTTAAATACGTTTATTTTTAAATAGCAAAACATAAAAACACGTCGTATTTTTCTAAAATATTCAATATTTTTTAGATTCATGACAACGATAAAAATGACGCCTTAGATGGCTTAGAGATGTTGCAAGCAGCACTTCATCAAGATGATTCATTCAAAAAGCTAGACAAAGAGACTTACCTACAAAATGCATCTGATGAGCTTCATCACATAGTTGGTAATTAAACTTAAAAAAAAAATCTCAATTTAAATCGTTAATAAATTTTGTATTAAATAATATTTTTTTTTAATACAGAGGTAATCGATGAGTTCCTTTTAATTGCGGATACCAATAAAGATGGCTTCCTACATTATCCCGAATATATGAAGGCTGTTTCCGAAGGCAAAGAAGTTGAGCAAAATTTAATATAAAAATAAAAGACTTTTTATTATTTTTAAGTAGTAATATTATACATTAACATAGAAAATAAAATATAAACATTAATTCCTCTTATTTTGTTGAAATTTTCAACATATTTACAAATTCTGCCATTTCTACTTGAAATTAAAAGCAAACTAAACTAAATAAATAAGTATTTACTTAAATAAAACAAAAAATAGTCATATTATCATCAAAATACGTATACGCCATCGTGGTGGGAGTGTTACATGTTACATTGGTAAGTTTTGTCACATGGATTTCCCTTGTAGCCGTCATAGGCTGCCTTCTCAACCAGAACAATTAAATCATTGTAGCGGGGATTGTTTAGAGTTGTACTGTACGAAAGTAAATTGTTAATAATGAAGTTAAATAGTGTGAGGTTATACGTGATAAAAGAAGTTAATTGACACATAGTGTGATATAATAATAAAGTTTACATATGTTGGTATTTACCCTTCAAATTTTTCAATTCCATTTAGTAGAGCTTTTGCTGCACGAGCGTATTCATATGCTGATACTGGAGAATGACAAGCGGCTTGATAGAGGCAACCATCATTTCCAGAACCTTGTGCAGCTAAGAATCCAGTGATTAAGTGTCCTTCACCATCTTCAAAGAATGAAGCTGCAAAATATGTGTTTTACTTATCAATCTTCGTGAAAAAAAATCTAAATTTTTATAAAACTAGTTTTTTTTTGTAATCGGTAAAATTTTTAAATTTTAATTGTATTTTTTTCAAAACAAGAAAGATTTCGGCCAAACAAATACGTGAATTCAAAACTGTAAGTTTGCTATGTTAAAATAAAGTATTCTGGGAATGTTAACAAACACCAAGTTTATTAAATTCCGAAAGGATAGATGGATAGATAGATAATTGATTTTTATTGATTTAAAGATTGTTTTACAGTTTTTACAAAAATATTATATTACAAAAATAAATTAAATTACTGCACTTACAACAAAAAACAAAAACAATTAAAAGAAAAAAAAATTAAAAAGGCCAATTTAAAAAACAGAGACAAAAAAAATTACTTTGTTTGCAATAGTTATAGAGCTTGAAAACATCCATCTCATTAAGCATACAAAGAACTTGCTCCTCTGATAAAAAGCCACTTCCAAGAATATTTCTTCTAGTTTCCCTAAAAGTTGATCACATTCCCACGAAATGTATGACGTTCTCTCTTTCTGCCAAATTACAAATAGTATACTCCAGTGGTTAATCGGGTCTGTGTGGTATGAAGTTCAGGTTGAGTAGTTCGTATCTTAACTTGACCATTGTAGCAATGGTTACATTATTTGCATCATAGAAGTAGTTCCTTTCTGCAAGATTATGGTTGAGTCTACTGTAAGTTGTTCTGAACAAGGTCCTAACAGCTTCAGCTGCATAGTCTGCTCTACACTTCTCATTTACCCCTGCTATAACCTTGTACATAAGAGCTTTACTGTGCGATACATCTTCCACATTTAAATTAAAATTTGAATTGCAACCTTCTGCGAGACTCGACAACTCACTGTACCAGTGATTTTGGTCTTCTGCAGCCTTTACTACTAGTTTTCTAACAAGTCGGTATTCGTTCATACTGAAAACGTGCAAGAGATAATCCGATTGCATCTTTAGGGTTTTTATAAATAGAGGTGATAGTCTGGTTTCCAGCATAATCACGTAATTTTGAGTATTTTTTGGCAGACGGAATATTCTCTTCTACTGTGAGCTATGTTTTCGTTCAAAAAGCATCTTTTCTATAAAATATTATTTGCAGTTTTTGCCTTTTGTAGTTTCTCGCTAAAATGTTCCCCAAATTCAGGTTTCTTGAAAAATTACTCCAAGGAATTTGTATTCGTTAACACATTCTATATCTTTTCCCTTGAAATTCCACTTTTCATTCGATGAAAGGGGGGTGGACAACCCCATTTCTTAAAGATTATCATCTTAGATTTTTGAGTATTGACTGTAAGATTTTAAATACAGCAGTAGTGGTATACTCTATTTGTCATAAGTTGTAGTGTTTCTGGAGAATACGCAAACATTAATGCCTCAATACGAAATCCTGCTAAATCAACACCACCTGGAAGGTAATCTACAGGGTCATCTATGAAGAGCGAAAACAAGATGGGACTCAATGTACACCCCTGACTTACTTCCGAGGTGGTTGTGAACCAATTATCAAGATCCTCTCCACACTGCAGCCTGTGGTCCTCTATACAGCTCTTCTAAAACGCTTCCGAACTTCAGACAGACCTCATAGCTTGTAGAATAGAGCACCTTGGTTGATTGAGTCGAAGCTGCTTTGAAGTCAATAAAGAATGCATACAATAGAGTACGCTGATCTACAGCTCGCTTGAGTCTTTTTTAACAGGTTCTGATCTGCAATCCACGTTGTGGGTCTCTTCTGTAACAGGGAAAAGAAATTCCACGATAGTTCGCTGCATCCAACAAGGATCCTTTTTTGTGTATTGGGAAGATTATAGCGTCGCGAAATTCATTTACAGAAATTTTCTCCTAACATAGTCTACATTTTGGTGTAATTGAAGTTTCAAATCAAGTTGTTGTCTATATGCCTGGATTCTTGAGATTCCATTTAGGAAGTAAAAGCGTGTTACAGGTTTCTTCATTTCGTTGTATAAGCCATTGGAAAGTAACAACCACTGGAAAATGATCCGAGTATGTTGTATCTTTGATCTCAAAATCTTTCACAAAATCTTTATCTAAAATTTCATAATCTATCACCCTCAGCATCACTCGAACTGGTTCCATTTTTAAAATACGAAACCAAATGAATTACATAATTCTAACAGTTTCCTTCTTCTATCATTACAAATGGTACCTATCTTTTGATTGTCTCAGAATGACCTTTACTTCGTTCATAACTCCTGACTCAAGTCCGATTCTGCCGTTCAAATCAACAATCAGCATAACGTTTGAAGATCCTGTTTCGTTAATTACCTCCGTTATTTTTCCAAAGTCGTTTTTTATGAATGAATCTACAAGACGCTTACACAAACGAATGGAAAATTTTCTAAGTTCGTTTTTTTTTTCGTTAAAAATTAACACATTCCTGTGACCGAAAAAGCTTACGACATTACAAAAAAACAAGAAAGATAATAATGTTATTCAAACACAGCCAATTTGATACTTTTATTTAGATATTTCATAGGAATCAATTTATAATTTCACCAAGGCAACAATGAATTTTGACAATTTGAATCTGAAATTGTTCAATCGAATTGAATTAATTTTTTACAAATTGGAAAAATAAAATTAATTTGATGGATATCAAGAACCGAACATCAATTTTTACCAAATTTGCGTCCTACTTCTTGTAGATTTAATTCGTTTATGCAAAACCGGACTGTTGGATTTTTATATAAAAATTACTGAATATCTAAAACAATATTTTCTGTGAAATAAAATAAGTTTGAAGCCGATATTTTTAATTTTTGAAAAGCTATTTGAGTCGAAAGTAAATTTTTACCAAATTGTATTAGTTTTTTTTTAGGTTTTTATTTTTTGTTAAAAAACTGTGAATTCGATTTTCTCAACATTTTTCAAAATGTTGAAAACAATATTTCTTATAAGATAAAATAAGTTTGAAGCCTAAATTTTAAGTTTTTGAAAAGATATTTGAATCGATATTCAATATTTACCAACTTGAGTAATGTTTTTTTTAGATTTTTATTTTTTATAAAAAAAAAACTGTCAATTCGATTTTTCTCAAAATTTTATAAGATATCAAAAACATTATTCTTCGTTGCACAAAATTGTTTTGGAGATGAAATCATATTTTAGTCGTAAGATTTTGGAGGTGACACTGGAAACTGTAGTCGTTTAAACTCAAATGGCACATCAGTCGGAATCATTGGGATGCGCGGTAAAAGAACATCTTCTCCTTTATACTTTCCTTTAAATATATGTGCTTCTATCACGTTGTTTAGTTATTTTTTTATTACTAACCGTGTACCGTTGCAAAGACAAGGGACTTATCCAATCTTTAACTGAAGATTGTTAGGCGCCAATCCAGGCAAATCCAGCGAGATTAAAAATTCCAGTGGATAATTGACTACATCATCTTAGTTGGTAGCCGAATTAACTGATTTATATATCCTCGATTCGCCTGTAATTTGTTCTTGAACTTTGAAATTCAATTAATTTACATCAATGTGTTTTGCACCCAATATAGCTCGTTCGCTCAACCAATCATGGTTTCTGTAATTTTGAGAAATATCTAAAAACACCTTTTTAATAAGTTTGTCTTTTGATTGCGTTAACTGACAAAAACTTTTAGGAAAGTTATTGCAGCCAGTTAACATGTCTATAGGAAATTTGCCATTACCAATGTCAATAAGTTGTTTAGAGAATATGTTTCCAGATTGGTCATTTTGCAGCTCAACACGCATATACTTGCTTAAATGAAGCACTTTGACATGTTTCCACAAATTGGAGGACTTTAGACATGCATTGATTTCATCAGCTGGCAATGTTTGACGAAAACCTCCTGCTAAAAAAATCATTGCACCACCAAATATGATATCATTGCTTCGTTGATCTCTTAAACTTCTGTCTAAAGCCTCCAAAGCTTTTTTATGTGTGATCGTGCATTCATCCCAAACAATCAATTTACATTGCTGCAAAACCTTAGCCATTGCAGAGTTCTTCGAAATATTGCAGGTTGGAGTTTCATTGCTTTGCATATGTAATGGCAATTTTAGGGCTGAAAAGGCTGTTCGACTACGTTTCAGATACAAAACATTTGTATGGGAAAAAGAAAATGGTTTTTCCGGCAATTATTGGTATTTTGCTCGCCGTAAAAACCATCTTTGAACTTGAACGAATATTTTTAAAAAAGAATTCGCCAAATTGGTTGTTGAGTTATGCGGTAACCAACACATTTTGCAGTTCATTTTTATATATATGTATGTAAGGTTTTATATTATGAGGTAAAACCAAACTAATGAACAAATTAAAGTAACGGTTTTTTTAGAAATCAAAAAAATTGAAAACTAAATTAATTGGCACCTCGAATGCTGTACGATAAAAAAATCCAAAATCATTTTATGCAACGAGAAATAAAGTTTTTGACATTTCTGGTAAAATTTTAATAAAAATAGAATTGACATTTTTTTACAAAAAATAAAAGCCTAAAAAAACATTATTAAAACTTGGTAAAAATTCTTTTATGACTAAAATATCTTTTCAAAAATTTTGGCTTCAAACAGATTTCATCTTTTAATAAATAATGTCTTCGATATTCAGTAAATTTTGTATGAGAATCTAATTGTAATTTTTTCGTAAAAATTAAAATCTATTAAAAAAGTACGAAAAATTGATAAAAATGTATATCATATTCTTGATATCTCGTCAATAAATGAAGGAAATGCTACTAAAATTGGTAAAAATTGGTTTTCGAGTAAAAATCTCGTTAAAAAAATAGATTTCAAAATTATATTGTTTCAATTTATTCAAGCTATTGTTCGCAATTTTTTGTTTGTTTTTTAGAAAATTTCAACCGACAACTTTTATAACAAAACAGGAAAAGCTACCAAAACAACAAAAAACTGATGAGAAAAGGTTTTCAACTCAACTATTAGAAGAACAGAGAAGTATATTGACAATAAATTATCTATCTCGAAAAAAATATTGTTATGAATATTTTGTAAAAGTTTTAAGCTGACAAATCGACTGACAGAATGAAAGCTATTGGTGCGGGTCGCATCCCAGCCTCATTTTGCATTTATTAATGACTTAAATGTAGTCAATACATTAGGTTCCAATACTACAGGGACACCAAAAACTTAAACCCAACGCAACTTCATGAATCTAGAAGCAATTTCTTTTGGACGGAAGTACAGGTTTTTAGAAAAAAATGTGTTAAAGTGGTAGACGTTGTGAGTTCTAATCTTGAGGCTTCACATGGTGGCGGTCCTCTTCCTCATCCATACATCTTCTGCGAAAGCCATTTGAGAATACGCCTAGCCGCGAATAGGAAACTATTAGACAGTGTCCGGTTATGACACCGATTATCGAGCTTATATGCGATCTGCTTGGAGGTAGCAAGCACTTTGAGCGCTTTTAATTTAGTGTGCAGGCCAGATGTTTTTTGTGACCAGACGTGGTGATGTTATTCCACCTGATGTTTGCCTTTTTCATAGCGCCTTGCATAAGCAATAGTTTAGATGTAGCGATTGGTATGCCTCAAATTGTAAAATGGGTTGTAATAAGTTCATCTGCTTTACAATTTCCTGGAGTGTCTCTATGGCCCTGCACCCAGCAAAGGTGAGAATTAAACTGCTGTGCCATATTCATTAGAGATGATCTACAGTTATGGACTGTTACAGAATTTGTAGGGACAGAGTCCAGGAATTTGATAGAGACCTGACGATCTGATATAATAACTATATCAGATGTTGATATCACGTTTTTTTAAGCCAGAACAAGAATTCTTTTATCGCCAAAAGTTCCGCCTTCCCCAATCCCTTTATCTGATTTCAATCCATCTGTGTTAAAGTTCGGAAGTACTCGGATACCAGGACTGATATTTGCGGATGATATTGTTTTTTATCTGCATCGGTGGAAGGAATTCAGCGTATGGTGAATAGACTGGTGAAATACTGTGAAAATTAAAATCTATCAGTTAATTTACAGAAGTCTAAAATTATGATATTTCGGGGCGGAGGAGGAAGATATGCAAATAATGAGAAGTGGATGTACAAAGGTGAATATATTGCAATTGTTCGAGAGTACAAATACTTAGGGTTTTAATAACATCTAACCTCAGCCTAAAAAAGCACTTTGAGTCCAAGCTAGCGTAATCGGAAATAGCAGTTTCATCTGTGTGGAAACGTTGCATCGGTAATAAAGCTGTCGAGCATAGTTCAAAGCTAAAAATATTGCATGCGACACCAGCTTCTATAATGCCTTATGGCGCGCAAGTTTGGGAATATTGCCAATACGAGGTATTTCTTAATTTTTAATTATTTTTTGGCTACCAATTTGCAATCCAAATTATATGCTGCATTTGGCAACAACTGAACCTCCATTGCCCTTAAGGACCTTAAAGCTGCATTTTGACTACATTATCAAGTTGATGGAAAATGACGAAGAAAGATCGCCGAGACAAGTTCTTAAAAAGATTTTGTCATCCAGGAGTAATCTAGTATAAAAGTGGGAGGAGTTGGTTCTTAGCTTAGGTGAAAGTATCGAATTTTTACCCGGTATTTGCCTTTCAGATCTAAAAGACAATTTTAAAACAATAATAGAAAAGTTAAGCCATGTCGCGTATAGAAGTTTTAAAGAGGAAGCTTAAAGTGAATTGACTCGTCTTCTAAGAAAGTATTGGAATGTATAGAAATCTGCATGTTTCTGTCGTATTGCGGTTTAGAGAGGAGTGACTAACTACGAATTTGTTTTTACTTCTTATTACAAGTTATTGAAATGGGTCAAATTTACATAAACATTAAAAGATCCCTCGAATTAAATGGATTCTATTTTATTTTTGGTGAATTCAATGACTTGAATTGATGTGATTTGAACAAAATTTAATTTTCTGCCTCAGGGTACAATCTAAACCGTATAAAAAATGGATTTCGTCGTATAAAACAAATGTTTCTATTTACACATCTCAAAATACAAGAAACCCCTAGCTTTATAAAAAAAGTCAGCTGGCAAATGCTGCCAAACAACAGGCACGAAAAGCGGTGCTGCATAGAAGGACAAGAGTTGCTCGCATGAGCTCTTTGTGTAAGAGGAACACCACATTCTCAGAAGGAAAAAGACAGAAGATGTTAAGAGGTTCAAAACCAGAAATGCATTTTGAAAGTTTTATTGGCATAAATTGAAGAATTACGGCCAATGGCGAGCACATGGATGGACCATATCTCTAGACTATAATATTAAGACCACGACGAACCGAATGGATGATCCATTTGATAAATGTGACGAAGGCCAACAATCCCAACGTGTGGTATTTTGACCTGAAACGTGGCCATATATCAATTTTGTCAACTTTCACTCTCAGGATTAAGCATGTGTCCCATAACAGGTATATATCCAGGCTACTGTTTAGTCAATCTATAAATTCGTCACCCCAAAAATTTGTTTGCGATTTTTTTTAAGTATATTTTCTAATTAAAAAAAAATTGATATGAAAGAAATTTTTATATTTTCAACTTAAGTTCTTCATATCGATGAGTTAAAGAATGTGCTTACAAAATTTGCAATTTTTCCGTTTTTTCTACCAAACATTAGTGTTTTTGAATATTGGCAACACCCCGCAACAAAGTTTGTCATATATGTTATATAACAACTGGGTATGTAGAACAATCCTGCATTTCAGAACCATTCACAAGTTTTCACCCAAGAAAAAACAAAGCATTTGAAAAAAAAACTCTTTTCAAGCGACCATAACTAAACACTTTTTATATTATTCCAGATGACATTAATTCCACCTTGTCCCAGGAAACAGCTCAATCAGTTCGTAAGAGGAAGCTCACAAAGACTCCTTGACGGTAAACTTAAAGATTTGGATTAAAAAATGTATGGATATCACAAACTGTCCCCAGAGAAAATAGATGAACTTACAAAAATTATCAAGGCGTTCAAAGTAAACTATAAACGGAGATGCCAACTCTGCAACTGCACAGAAAAGCGTTTCTTGGATAAGAATGAAAAGTGGATTAGCGAAGAAGTAACACTACCTTACCTGTTGGCATACTTCCCAGAAAGTGTAAGGGTCGCCCAGGCAAAGTATTCGGGGAATAAAGTGACCGAACAAAACGTCGAAAAACAGAGGCACTTCGAAGGAGTTTGTCTTTTGATGAACGGACATACGCAGCAAAGATGAGTTAACGAGCAGCGGGAAATATTGATGTTCCAAAGGTGGTGGAGGTTCCGACCCAAACTCCAACCAGGGCTATGAAGTCCCGGAAAGCAGCTTGGATTGGCAGTAAAACCCTGAAAACTGAGAAACATACTCCTGAAAACGCTTTGATGATATTTGTCGAAGCTAATTTAACTGCTAGTCAATGCGAAGTGACTCCTCAGGCCAACAAAGATACCCGTGCTATACCTACGTGTATAAAGCTAAACAGGATTGTTACCCACTAAAAAGCGTAAGTGAGACAGTTTCCAAGATTTACTGGATCACACACCATCACGTTTATATAAATATTTTGAACCACAACTCCAACAGTGCCTTGAGACTAGTGAAAAAGATTTAGAGCTCATATACAAGTGGGGATGCGATGGGTCTACTCAAAGCCAGTATAAGCAGAAATTCGAAGATGACGATAATAGTGATGCAAATATATTTTTGAGTTCCCTTGCACCTCTTCGTCTTAAGTATGGAAGTCAAATGTAATGGCAAAACATTTACTCTTCATTACCGAGATGGTGCAGACCAATACGAATTCGTTTTGTAAAAGAAAGTAAGGACATAACCAATGAAGAAATCGAATAGGTTGAAAACCAGGCCCAAAATCTTCAAGCAATAAAAGTAAGCGACAATATAAGAGTTAACCATGTACTGCTTCCAACAATGGTCGATGGAAAAGTGTGCAACGCAGCTACGAACACTACATCTACATTACGTTGTTACATATGTGGAAAAACTTAAAAAAGTTTCAACGACTTGGATTCTACAGAACCGGAAAATCCAGATACTTTCAGATTTGTGCTATCAATATTACACGCCATAATTAGGTTTTTTGAACCTCTACTGCATCTGTCGTACAAACTTAAATCGGAAGTGCATAAAGGTCGCGTAACAGAAAAAAGTGCCCTGGAAAAAATGGAAGCAGCCAAGAGAAAAATACAAAAAGAGTTCCACCATAAAATGGGGTTACTGGTGGACATTCCGAAGGCTGGCTATGGCAACACTAATGACGGCAATACCTCGCGCAGATTTTTTAATAGGCAAGAAGAAGCAGCTTCCATTACAAGCGTGGATTTATCATTGATACAAAATTCAGAATTATATTAGAGGTGATATACTCTGCTTATGAGATAGGTCTTCAAAAATTCGCAAACTTGTATCCATGGCAGCCTATGTCTCCAACAGTGCATAAGATTTTAATCCACTTTACCAGTGTCATATCCCATGCATTGTTGCCCATCGGCCAGTTTTCCGAAGAATTTGCTAAAGCTAGAAATACGCATTTCCGCCAATACAGGAAAAACTTTTCACGAAAATTCTCCAGGACTGCATGCAACGAGCATGTGCTTAACCTTCTTTTATTGACGTCAGGCCCTTATCTCAGTAGTTTTAGGACAAGCAAGACAAAAAAAACAATCGTTTTCAAAGGAGGCTCTCGAATTTTTTATTGCAAATACCAATGATGAAGATGTTAATGTTAAAAGATGAAGAATAAATAATAAAATAAAAACTATAAAATTAATTAATCCTCGTTATTTTTTATTACTTGCTATAAAACAAAAGTTGCGGAAGGAAAAACAAAAAAGGGTTGATCTGTTTATTTAATAACTGACCTGTACTCATAAAATATACAACTAATCCACATCTGGAATTCTTCGTATTTTGGATTAAGAGGGTCGCAGTTATTTTAGACTTGGTTACCTGAATACTGGGACATCAAACTTTGGAATGAAAGTTGAACACCCGGATTAAAAAAAATGTAATTCATAAAAGAAGGAAAAAAAGGATTTTCTAAGAATCAGTATCTTTCAGTTTTTTTCTAATTTCTTATAGGCTTTGACATTTATCGGAATGAAGTTTTTTGTATTTGACTAAAAATAAATCAGGTCATTGAATTTAAGAAAATAAAATATCCTTGATAAACACATTAAAAAAAAAAATTAAAAACCGAACAACATTTTTTTTTTCTAATTTTTAGCTTTAAAACTTCATTTCTCAAAAACTTTTCAATTAAACAACTTAAATCAAAAAAAAAAAAGAATAAAATATTAGCTTTAAAAAAAATTATAGCGCAGTGTTGTACGTGTTTTAATCACAGATTTCAAAGCCGCATATGACAATACGGGGACGAACTGTATATAAAGTCATGCCTACTTTAGGGATCGTCCGATTGTGTGCAGGACAGTGCAGTAAACGAAGGCCGCGGGTTAGGTCCATCCCACAAGTGAAAAGTGATCCCAACTAACTTAAAGTACTCAACTGGAGACATCTAGATAAGGAGCAAGCTAGATGGAGAAACTTAAGTATTTAAGTATTCTAAATACCAATTAAATTTGGTTTGCTTCCATATCAGTAAAACTTTTTCGAACTTTTGATTCTATTGAAATTTCGCTGAGGAAAGGAAAAGACGTAATTTTCGAAGTGCTACGTATAACATGAAACAAGAAAATTTACATTATAAACTTTGCAACATCCAAAAAGGTCAAAACGTTTGTTTATTAAACTTTTTTTGGGGGAAGTATTTTGTGGGACAGAATGGAAGGAGGAGGACAAATAAATTGAAAGTTTTTTCTTAGTAGAATTTTAATTTATGTAAAAAGAACTAATTGATTTCTTCGTAGTTAGATTCATGAAAAATGTTAAAGTCATGTAAACGTATGTCAATCTATTTATAAACAGTTTAGAAAAAAACCTTGAAGTTATTAATGTCAACAAATTGCCTCAAGATTTAAGTTACTATAAACTTTGTTCCTTTTTTTACTTCAAATTAGGATTTCAGAATAAAATAGGAAAGACGATTGGTATATTGGGGATGGGGGTTGCGTTAAACATTTCTAAATTCGACGGAACAAATTTGAAATCCTATTAGGTTGTGATATCTTAACATTTTATGTGTATAGGATGTGATATAACAGAGATCATAACTTACACGGAGCGAAACTCCTGCCTCTTCCATAGTGACTCCAATGACCAGCTCCCAAAATTCCAGCAGCAAAAATTAAAACTTTCAAAAGTATAATTACTAGTAAGTTAGTTAAATTTAAACTCAAAACTTGGCTATTTCCAGTCGAACGACTTAGAAGATCTTTGGCAACTTCAACAACGACATGTCCTGCTGGACCAGCGAGGACATTTTCTGCACTTTTGAACCAACTGCCTTGACCATTACGTTCAACAATTTCGTTTCCCATTCCCGAACTTTCATCATTTGCACTAATCCCGCTCGCAATTATCAAATAAACCACGATACACTTCACGATATGATGCATTTTCGATTTGGATTTTTTGAAGATCGACAATTTGCTCGTAGTTCTAGAAAAATATATTAAAGACAACAATCTGGTTGTAGTTCAAAAACTCGACTAACATCAAGAGTACTTGTCCTTGGTTCTTTTATGTAACGTATAACCGCACTATTCGAAGTTTAAATTTCGAGTGTCGTGAAAAATAATAATTTGCTTTGCGCTGGTGCAACCTAATGGTTTTGTTTATACCTGAAGACACACATTAACAAGATCCAAACGATGGTGGTGCTAGGGTTCGATGAGCATAAAAGCGAAAAGATTGTTTTGACGACGCACGACGCACTGACGAAGACAATGACAATGACGACTACGACGACTACGACTCCTCGTAATATCAAGACCAAGACTAATATTGTCGCCGCCGACGAAGACGCCGCCAGCCAAGTCAATTTGGGATAAGTCAGTTGTGCTTCCATAATGTATAATTTTGTTCGTCATCAAATTAGTCTGCGTTATTTCTGATACATTATGAACAATTTGGGCCTGTAACTGAATTCAAGATTCATCGGTGCATTTTTCACTTGAACGGCTCATGTAAGTAAGTCGTTCAAATTCAAAGAAACCTAAGCTGCACATACAGGTAGAATTTACTTTGTAATGCACTCAAGATTTATGTGATATTATATTGATTATTCTATAATGAAATAAGTGAATAATTGTTTATTTACACGGAAGAAATCGAAAGGAAACGAAAGAAAAAGTTAAATTATTCAATATCGCTTTTTAATGGAAAATTGCTTGCAATTTCGTTTATCATTGCAGGTTTCGTAGGTTTTCAAGTGTTGAAGAACTTTCTGGAAGGATGAATAACGTCATCGGCGTTTTAAAAAATACTCACATGGGGAGATAACAAGGCTCTATTCTAATCAGTGTGTAGCCTTAGTGGACTTTTTTTGTATACATAAAATATAAACATACAATTTGTATTTTAGTGCTTTCACTTTGTTGCAAAAACTTAACGATATTAACTAAAAAGATGAAATTAGTTTGAAGCCAATAATTTAAATTATTGAAAAGATATTTGAATCGAAAATCATTTTTCCAACTTTAAGTTAAATTAAATTAAATTGCGTGGCGCAAAGTCCGTTGAGAGCTGAGGCCTATAGTGACTTACAACTCTCAACCATTCCTGTGTGCGAGTTCGGTTGTCAGGGATGGAGGGAACCTACAGTTTTATGCCGAATCCAAACCGCTAATTTGAGAAAGCACTTTTCATGACACGAATTACTCTTGGAGGATTTGTCAATTCCTCTCAAGATTCATTACCCGCGTAAAAACTTTAGATGTCACAGGCAGGTATTGAACCCAAGACCTCTGGCATCACAGTCCAGCGCACTCACCATCATACCACGGGCAGAGAGAAAAAAACTAAACGAGAGAATCAACTTCGACGGTTGCTCTCTTTTTGCCTACAAGCTGCGATTTGCACATAAACTTGCATATGTATTAACTCCATATAAAAAAAATGTGGGGAACGAATACTTATGCAAGAACCAAGAAGATGTGCATACTCCCCACATTAAAAAAAAATGGTGTCCACCTTCGAAAAATGGCGGATGCCATGCTGTTCAGAGGTGTTCAAAGAAAATTCAAAATTGTGGATGAACAATTTTTTGGTATTCTCATTGTGTTACTTTGGGAGTAATATCATTCGAATATGAAGTGAAATTAATTACTCTTGTTAGGTGCCAGAACAATTAAGATTTAGAAACAATTCTAAATTACGCATTTAGACAAATATTAGTTAGTTATTTGAAGCCAGTTTTAATCATCAAGTAAGTAAAATTGATTAGGTGGTGCAACGGTGCAATGAGAATTAGGACCTAGAAACATAAAACTCTGAAAGCACTACAACTATTATTTGTTTTATTATTAGCTGCGTTTATGCGTTTCATTTTCGCTCAGACCGTTGAAAAATGCAAAAAAAACTCAGATTTGTTTCAATTTTCAGAGTTCATCGACTTAATTTTGGCTGCGAGAGTTGCTGGAACATTGACAACGAGAGTTAAAGAATGTAAACATGGATAATTAAAATAAAACAACGCATAAACATTGAAAACATTTTTATATACTCATCTCTTTTTTACATTCCTATTGTATTTGTGTGTGCTCGTTGTTTATTTTCTTTACGTTACCGACATTTCCAAAATGCTGAAGATAAGTGATTTAAGTACAGACTAAATTAAAAAACCGTGAACCGTCTGTTGCCAATTTTCATCGCATAAGATTTGTCAATGAGCGATAAGCTATGCTTTCCACTAAGCTAGTGTGCTGTTTTTAAAGGCTTAACTACATATGTAAGCCGAAAAGTACTTTTGTACAAAAGTAAAAGTATTTGTATTCTCGCTAGGTCAGTGGTTTTGTGAAGAGAATATACAAATTTGTTCTTCAACCAAAATTTAAGTCTTATGCATCATTTTTATATGTTTTCCAGTTCTATTATTTATTATAAAATATTATATCTTAATAAATAAATAAACAACAAATACGCAAATGAATAAATAAATAAGTAAGTAAATTAATAAATATTTAAATAAATAAATGAGCAAAAAAATACATAACTAAACAAATTCATAAATAAATATGTTAATAAATAAATAAATAAACGCATGAATAAATAAACATAATATACATTAATTTAAATAAAAACAATAAATTGGGCGGCGAAACAGTCCGTTAAAAACAAGGGGCCTAGTTACTTGTGACTTGTGTGAGAATATCGCAATGTCATCTGTCTGGAAAATCGGAGATACAAATATTGAAGTAAGTAGAGGATAACACTGATCCTTGAGGAACACCAGTAGAAATCGTTTTCGAGACTGAAATTCTTCCATTAAGTGAAATAATGAATTTTATAACACGAAAACTTGTATAAGTTTTATTAAAAATGTTGGAAATACTTTTATGTTTATGTTTTATGAATGAGTGCATTATGCCAAACAGAGTTAAAAAATCGTTTTCGACATCTAGAAAAACTAATCCTGTTGATTTTTTTCTCTAAATTTTTCTTTACGTGTGTACAGATTCCTAGAACCTGATATTTGAACATCTTTTACCATCTTTCATTGTAGTGAAAAATTTTGATAAAAGGAGGTCAAAATCGGAATCGGAGTCATAATTAGGAACTTCGAATCCCCTAACAAAAGTGTTGCATCGCACTTTAAAAAATTGTCTCTAGAAGATGTAAAAGTCAAAATACAAATTCCGAAAGAATTAAGCTGAAAAATGCATTTGAAAAAGCATGAAATGCGTCTGGCAAGCAGAAGGCTGCACTTTTTTTTACATTTTTGTAACCAGGAGATTTTTTATAACTTCACACCCTAAATATTTTTTCAGTTTTTTCAAATGACACAATGGGCCATAAACTGCCTACTCCATTTCGGACAGCCACTTTAACTTAACCTAATCTATCCTATATCCATTAACGATTATAGTTTTCAATTTAAGGGACTTCTTACAAAAAATAAAACAAAATAATCCTCCTTAGTTCCGCAATTGGTTCCTTTATTTTGTGCCATTTCCTTACAGTTTTTTATATTTAACACGTGTACCCAATGGCGGATCCACGGGGGGGGGGGGTCATAGGGGTCATGACCCCCCCTGGGAGATAATTAGTTTGCTTTTTCATGGGAATTCCCTTCAATTCAAAACTAATCGTATTGCGTTAATGGATATGACCCCCGTTATATTTTGAATTATTTATTTTGTATATGAAAACAACATTTGTATTTTACTTCCTTAAACTTTGTTTCTAAAAGTACTAATTTTGACTGAAGATTGGACCAAGAACATAATATCGAGCCCTTCCCACCATTTTATCGTAAGCGACATTTTCAATAAAAAAGAAAACTTAATTATTAAAATTTGCTAATAACACATAGAACCTTGGAGGCTGTTGCTATTTCTTAACTTAAGGATAATTACTAATTTTCAATACTGACTATGGGTACAAGTTGTTTCAAGGACCAGCAGTAAGCTTTTGATTTGTCGTTTGACCAATTGACGATCCAGGGGGGGGTCATATGAGCCAAAAAGCTTATACAGTTAAGTTGTATAAGTAAAGATTTCATTTAAAGATTTATTAGTAATTTAACGACTTTCACCCAAAAGTGGTTTGCTGTCAAAAACAACTTTAATTTTAATTTTCGCTCAATTTAGAACGCGAAAAAACTTTAGTCATGCTATAAATTATATTTTCATTAAAATTTTTTCTAAGAAAAAGAGCAAATATTCAGGTTCTTAAAAAGAAACCTTGAATAAGAGATCATCAATTTTATATTAAGTTGCCTTTGAATTCCTTAAACTAGCCTTCAATTTTATTATTACATTTTTTTGACATACATAAATAGTGATTATTGACGTGATTTTTACTGCGACATATAGGAACTATATAGCAAGTTTTGCATTAATAAACAATTTCAAACTAGAGTTTTTAATCAAATATGGCATTACGAAGAAATCGAACAAAGTGGGTACCTCGATTTCTTCCTTCCGTCTGTCTGTCTTTCCTGGCCCCTACAGTCCAAACAATTGTGTTGATTTAAATTAAGATTTTCAGCTTATTAATGTAAGGAGTTTTTATCATTTTATACAAGAAAAACATATTTTCGTATTTCTCCAGAAGGGTACCCCCAGAAGGGTACCCCTTAAAAAAATCTTTATTTTGTTTTTAAGTTTTCTCAAGAACTAATGGAACGATTTCAAAATTCTTCTTTTTCTGTGCAAGCTCTTGTCAATGATCAAATTGATGATGATTTTTTATGATCAAAAATGTATTTTTTTTATTTTTAATAAAATACTAATTTTGTTTACAAAACTCGATATCTCAGAAAGGGGACAACATTTTTTTTACGAAATTTAAATGTTCATATATTTATAAGCTCTTTATTAAGTGCTTATACCAAAAATATTTTTAAGACAAAATTTAAAATGATCTTCGAAAAAAATAAGTTAATCTAGATTTTTTGACAAATAAAATGGCATTTAAATTTTGGAGGTACATTTTTAAATCTTAAAATATAGGCAATATTTTTAAAAAGACTTTTTGGAAGAAATTATCAAGTTCTTGCGACCCAGTCGTGCATTTTATTTCTTTCAAAATTGGTTTTCTGTTGAATACAAACGATCTTAAAAAATTAAACAAATCTTCTTTTGAAGTCAATTTGTTTGGATGCTCTAGAACCGAGATTCAAACACGAATTTCAATGATACAAATACCCCAAAAAATCAAGCGACACTTTTGTGAAACTAATGGCTAAGAGAAAAACACAATAAACGTTTTATATCTATTGAATCAAAATCTTTGAAACGTGTAATTTGTGAGTAGTGAGTACTACAAAACTTTTCTTCCCAATTTATTTGTTTACTTACCTTACTTTGTTTTAATATAGTTTTTTTTAGAGCAATTATGTTCTTAAATACAACTATTTCCTTAAATTCAAGAACCAAACCTTTTTGTCTCTACAATTTTTAAGTTTTGTTGACGCCCTTTTAAGATCCAAATACGAGTAAGCAGATTGATAACGATAGCAATAAGAGACTCCCGGAAATTGAGTTCAAAAAAACTACGTCAAAAAGAGCCCGACATTTTAACATATCACATCCTCATTCTCTGGATTTTTAAATTTTTTCAGCGTTCTTCGCATTAAAAGATATGAAAACAAGAAAAGCGTATTTTGTTTTTGAAAAAAGGCAAGGTTTCAAAACAATTTCCTACATTTCTGCACGAAATGCACCAAAAACCCTCTAAGCTATGGTATTTTAGATCTTCGAATCTTGGAATGCTTTCATATGAGTTATCCAAATAGTTAGACCATAACTTCCTGGACAACAGTGTTCTAAATAATTTGATAACTAAGCAATTTTAAAATTTTGTTAGCATCCTCTACAAAATATTAAAGAACATTTTTAAGCGGTGAGTAAAAACTCATCTAAGTGTGTGACGCCCCCCCTGATGAGAAGTCTGGATCCGCCCTTGCGTGTACCTTTATCCGTTAAGTTTACCATAAATAAAACAACACTTCTTTAATTTTAAAAATTCCCCCTTTATTAAACTCAATTTGTATGTTTATTTTTTATTATATATCATTTTGTATGTATATATTTATTTTGTTTTTTTATTTTTGTTTGATTACACAACACATAGTAATATGTATTAATAATAATAATTAGACGATGACATTTTATTCGCTCAGCTTTTCGGTTAACGTTTTTTTTTTGGTTTTATTATTATTTTAACATAATTTAGTTCTCTTATGTTTAACATCATAATCATAATATTTAAAATTCCATACATACATATATTTATCTTTTTCAACCATTTACATAAATTGCATTTTTCTGGAATATTAAGGTATGTGAATCAAATTTCATTTTCATACTCATATTATGTGAACATTTAACTTTTTTTTTGTTTAAAATGTGTAAATGAATATTTTATTAAACAACATTATCTTGTTTTTGTATTTGTTTAACGTGATTTGTATATGTAACATGTGAATATTTTTTTGTTTTTAGAAATACAATTTTTCATTACATTGTTTAAATTGAAATTTGAAAAGAAATCCATTTTTTGTTAAAAAGTTTAAAGGTTTCCTAAATGTAATATAGAAACATTAAGAATTTGTGAAAAGTCTATGTCCTACATGTATGTATACTAACTTTATAGGAATATAGAAAAGATATTAATTTATGAAACAACAAAAAAAAAACAAAAGGTTGTAATACTTTGTAAAGTTATGAAGGTGTAGCGTTTAAGGCTAAGCTTAGAACTTATACTATGAGCGTCAAAAGAAACAAGGAGATTCCGGCTATTGATTAAAAGACACATGACATTTTTTTCAAATAATTTATTCTGAAATGAAATGCCGAACAAAAATGATTAAAAAATATGAAAATAAAAACACAATAAAAAAACATAACCAATTAATTTTTTAAGCTTCAAAAGAAAATATACAACTTGGAGCCCATATACTGTTACAGTTTTGTTTATCGTAAATTGTCTTTATTGTTTCTAAGCCATTAACAGTTTGTATTTCAATGAAAGTGCTACTTGGATTATATTTTAACTTTTTAACAATAAAACTGCAATATTATAAATTTTAGTTGATATGAGTAAGCAAAGTGCTGTAGAAACAAAATAACTTCTTATAAAATTAAGTGTTACGCTTCAAAAACAAGTTTACAAAATTTGATTAAAAGTTCCTAACTTTAAACTTATATTTAGTTCGGTTTCCTTTTGCTTTTAAATCAGTCCTACTAACAGTCTTTTATAAACAATGCTCTATTTTAATAGCCAGTTGCATTCCCCCCTTTAAACAATTCAAACGTAAAACCCGTACAGCTAGGAATGCCCATCAGTTCACTCTAGAGCTCAATTTCGGACGTATTGTTAAGTACAGAGATTCTTTCTATAGCCACACTACACGAATGTGGAATGCTTTATCAGGCTTAATATTTCCCACTCATTACGATGGGCAGACATTCAAAACCAATTTAGATGGTTTTCTCATTTCTTATCCTAACCTCCTTTCCTAATTGCCCGCACTGTGTTTAATCATTATAAGGGTATTCATAACCTCTTTAGTGCGCACATAACATAAACACAAAAAAGTTAAGCGTCTGGGCATCGTATTTACTAGTTTTCTTGTTAATTCTGCTGGTATCTGCTGCAACTATTCCAACAAAACACCTTTCAAAGATTTTCAGATTGTTATATTCCGTTTCCGCTCAAGCGGATAAAGGTCTAGGAAATGCGGAGTGTGATCCAATTGCTCAGGGAAACCAAGCAGTAACCATTCATTTACTAACTTTCTCTGTATGCTTCGGGTCATTATCGTGTTGGATGACTCATTCATCACTCAATCCAAGTTTTGTAATACTTGAAGGCAAATTGTCTTGTACGGTCTTAAGTTAGTCTTCTTTTCTCATCGTACTATCGATTAATATGAGGTTTCCAACACCCGATGAAGCTACAAATCCCCATACCATAAACGAACCGCCTTCGTGCTCTATGTTCGAATTTTTCGTCACTAAAAATGACATTTTTCAAGAATGATAAACTTTAATTTTTGTGATTTTGGACATAAAGTAGTCTCCGTTTCTAGTTTCTTATAGAAATGTATGAGGCCTATTCTGCTTTTCATCGGGGGGAATTTTACTTGAATTTTCACTAATCATTATTCTGCTATTCATTCGAAGTGAAGCCCTTTTTTTAGGGTTCGGTGAATAGTACTTGCACTTACATTGACTCCATAAGTTTGGATTATGGTTTCAGCAATCTTTATTGCGCTCACCTCTGCATTTTTCCTGACTTCTCGCACAATCAATCGCAGATAGTATTTGATATTTGACTTTTTTAAACATTTTAAAGTTATATACAAGTTTTTTCACGGTGTTATGGCGCCTGCCCACTACGTTGGCTATATCAATTGAAGATGTCCCTTGTTTTCTCAATTTTTTAACAAGTTTTCTTGTTTCCACAGCACTGCTTACAATTTTTAACAAAACTTTATAATATTGCAGTTTTATTGTTTTAAATAAAGTTAACAAATAACCCACGTAGCACTTTCAACAAAATACGAACCATTAATGACTTAGAAACAGTAAAAACTTAAAATAATTGTTATTTTTACTTTAACCAGAACCTTTAAGGGCCCCCGCAGACTGCAGACTTTTTATCGGCCGATAGTTTCAGCGATAAGTATAGGCTGATAAAAAAGTTTGGTAGACTACCCGATTACATTCAAACTAATCTGTCGGCCAACGTTCGGCCGACTGTTTAATGAGTACTGGCGCATACACGCCTGCGTATACATGAAGATTGTTTAGTTGGCCGATAGTTTAGTTCGCTCCGTGATTTCGCGTCGTGTGAGTATATCTTGAATATGGTGTCGCCTAAATCACAATTGTTGATTGTAGAAAGTTCCGTCGCTGCTAAATAGTCTGCGCCCTGTTCACCAACCAAATTGTTTAGTTGGGTCGGTGTGCGCACTTTCAGCCCAACCCGACTAAACTATCGGCCGATAAAAAGTCTGCAGTCTGCGGGGGCCTTAGCACTTGTAACAGTATGTGCTGCAAGTTGTACACTTTATTTTGAAAATTTTGTTGCTTTATTTTAATATTTTTGAAAATTTTTGTACGGTATTTCATTAAAAATAAATGATTTGAAAAAATTACATTTGTGTCTTTTAATCAATAGCCGCAATCTCCTTACTTCAATATTTCATTAAAATATAAGATAATACTTATACACTTTCTTTTAACGCTCACAGTATATTGAGAAATTAATTAAATATATATTTATTTACTTTAAATTAAAAAACATCAAGAAAGGAGGAGGAGGATTTTTTTTGTATATAATGTATAGTGTTTTTGAGAGACCATAAATATGTATTTTATTTTTTAGAGTAGGAAGTTTATAAATAACTGTGTGCAATTTACATACACAATATGTAATAATAATAATTTATTTTCACATTTATATTTATATATAATATAGTTTTACATAAATGTGTACAATTTAATGTTTTATGCATTGTTTTTAAATTTTTGTTGTTATATTTATCAGCATTTTTGAACATGTGCGTAGCTTTAACTAATATTTTTTGTTTTTTGTTTTTTAATGCACATGTGTATTCTAGGCGTGTTTATGCGAACATTTAAAATAATTATAATATATCTATTTTAATACTGGCCATATGGTCCTAAAATTTGTTCAAAAACGTTCCTTCTTTCGTTGTAAATGGCCTTCCGTTTTATAAATGTCTTTTATTTTTTAATTTTCTTTAGTAACAAACATTTATATCAAACACATAATTTTTGCGTATTTATAAATATTTTATTTTTTTTCCATAATTTATATTGTATATTTATTTTCTAACAAGAAATGTATTTTTTGTTGTAATATTGTCATGTATGATATTTATAATATAATAATAATAATAATATTAAAATGATCTGAAAAATTCTTAATGATGTTTTGTCTTTAATGAATTATTTTATTTTACTTGGGTAATATTTTGTTTTATTTTAATTAAACATTAACATAATTAATAAAATTTAAAGTTTTATTTTGATGTTTTATTTTTTGTGTCTCGTTTATGATAGGTTGTTTGATGCGTATTTTTGTTATTTTTATTCAACAGTAACAATAAAAACAATGTATGTATTTTATATTGTATATATATATAATAATTTATGTATAAATACGTTTATATATTGACTTTTTCTTATATATATATATATATCTATAGTTAATGACATTATATAATTGTTTGTTTTAACCTCAATTTTTAAATACGAATAAATCATAGGTTTCAATATTAATCTCAATCAGCATTTGCCTACTCGTACATTTATGTGTATATGGTACTTTATACACTTCGTGTCACATGAATAGTTACAAGTTTTGTTCCGTTTTATATTTGACGATATTTTCCAAAGCCTTAATTTTTTTTTGAAAACCCACATGTGGAATGAATAAGGTAGGTATAAGGTTTATAGTGCAAATAAAATTTGTGGATTAAGTTGACAAATACAAGTTTTAAGGCGGTTTTTCCAAATAATATCATAAAAACTACCAGTTTTTTTTTGTGTCACATGATAGGGATAAGATATAAATTTACCTGAAAGATCCTTTATGGCTGAATCACAAACACGCTTCGGCTTCGGCTTCACCTGACGTTTACAGATTCAGTCATAGGAATTCAATACATGCTATCACAATGGAGCTTCGACCTCGCATTTCGTTTCACAATCGTAAGAAAAACAACGTAATGTAACGTAATATGTTTCCAAACGAAGCTGAAGCGTGTTTGTGATTAAACCATTAGTTCAATTATCTAAACATTTGCTTTGTCTGAAGCTCAACAGCTGTACAAAAATGTCAACAAACAAAATATTTCCTCTTTGGAGGGATAAAATAATAGAAATGTCATTCAAAGCAACCTCAAAAATGGCCAATCGTAACGCAGACGAAGCCGAAGCGTGTTTGTGATTCAGCCATTAAAGTAAAGAAAAAAACAAAAATGTAATGGTTGAGGTAAATTCTGGTTTTATTGAATCCTGATTTCTGAGTTACTTCCAGTAGCCTGTGGTGTATGGATTCAATTATTCTGCCAGATAATTGAGGGAAATTTGGGCCCAAGGGCGTTTTATAAATTCAATCATTTGTTCGGTTTTTTGGTATTGCCGTCCTCCTTGGTAGACTTTTCTTGAAAGCCATCCCCATACGTTTTTCATTATGTTCAGGTGAGGAGAATATGGGGGCCTTGGTAATCGGTTCACATTTCGTCCTTGAGTCACAGCTTTTGTTGTCCGAGTGGGATGTATTGGTTCACTATCTTGTTGGAAAGTCCATCGTTGTTTACTATGTAATTTAGAAAACTGTGGAAAAGCTAGTTCCAGAATCGATTTGTAAGTAATTGCCATCATTTTATAACTTTGAAATCCAGCTTCACTGTCCCCCAACCATTAGACCAAATAGCAAATAGCACCTTTGTCCATCAGGTCCGCCCAAATTAAATTTTGCTTCATCGGAAATGACGACTGTATGCCAAGCTCGATTTCACCTGATGTGATTTGTCCCAATTAAGGTTTTGGCCCTTTCGGGCAGCATTTAATGGTGTCTTTTTCTTCGTTTCTTGGTGTCGTATATGGTCTTCTGTGTACTCCGAACAACAGTCGATCGAGAAGTATTTACCTAGATTTTGCTTTGATTTTACTAATGAAAAGCCTTGAATTTGAAGCAGCTCTCACTATCACCACCTTTCCTGAAATTATGTGGCTTTCTTGACTCTTCCTTTGTGGTTTTTTCCATACCTCTCTCGGTTCTTGAGGTAGTTGCATAATAAATTTGAACTTCTTCTAATTATGATGAGCTATATATATGAGCTATAACACGGATGGTTTCGCTAAGATTTCGGAAAGTTCGAATTTCTCCCTTGATTAGACCTTTACCTCTATCCAAACTTCTTGATTCTAATAAATTAATACTCGTACTAAGCTCCCAAACAATAACAGTATCCTTTTATCTGATTTGAAACACGCTTATAGGTAAATTTAGATTTTGTCCCTTTTCATGTGACACAAAAAATAAGGTACTTTCATGACCTTCTTTGGAAAAACCGCCATAAGACTTGTGTTTATCAACTTAATCTAAAATAAACTTAATACATACCTCATTCATTCCACATTTGGGTTTATCCAAAAAATCTAAGGGTTTGAAAATTATCGTCAAATAAAAAAAGAAAAATGCTTGTCCCTATTCCTGTGACACGAAGTGTAATTCTGTGGGAATTTGTTTTCAGTTATTTTTGTTTGTTAAATTTTATTTTTGAACTAATTTTATGGAAAGAATGAAGAGAACTATAAAGGTTAGGATCTATTGACTACATTTTTATATATGGTTTTAGTTATGAAAGTTAAGACGAGATAAAAATGATTTCTTTAGGGATGATGGGGGGTTAAAGATTTGAATTGAAACCAGGAAACTATGGAGGCGACAACATGTTTCTTGAATATTTATTTCTCCCATTTTCACTATCTATGGATTTATGAAAATAATTCATAGATATGGAGAAAAGATTTTCATTTTCTAAAATAAAAATTTATGTATGACACAGGGTTGTTATACGGATATGGATTATATAGGTTATACTACATGTAACTAAATGATGTGTGTTTTTTTTTTTAATTTTTTGTTAATTTAATTTATTTAAGATCTATATCGCCATCGTCTTCAATGGATTTACTCCAATGATCACTTGCAGTTGAGCCTATTGACTGCGAATCAAAATCTTGAAAGGCAACATTTTGAATACCTTCATAGATTTTGTATGAATTTTTAATACCAGTTCCATCACCAGCAACAGAAGAGGAGTTAAGTCGGCTATCGGTTGTAACGCTCATGCTTTTTGATGTTGCAAAACGATCTGAACGTGTTGGAGGTCCTCCAAAAATAATATCAGCATCGGAGAGTGAACCTCCGGAGCGTGTTATTTTACCATTGCCACCAGATAGGGGTTTATTTTCTCCAAAAATAATATCTAAATCGGAAGGTTTCTCATTGCCTGCAAAGAAAAAACAAAATTGTAGAAGAAGAGATTTTTGAGTTTTAGATATTATTTTGTTTAATTTTGTTTTTGGAGAAAAATATTTTAAATAATTTATTTATTCAACTAACTACGAGGTATTTCATACCATTTTGGGGGTAGAATAAATTTAAGGTCAGACCTTAAGAAATTTGTCTTAATGGTCAAAATTTCATAAGTTTGCTTTCTATGACGGATAGGACTACTATTATAACGGGTTATCCACTTTGCAGTTTCAAAAGTATAAGACTCGAATCCGAAAACTGTCAAACTAAGTTGTTAAAATGGATAGCTTAAACATCGCACAACAAATAAAAACTGTTAAGACCTACTACAACAATGGTACTTCTGCAACAGCCACATATCGTGCTTAAGGAGGAAAACTTTTGAAGAAACTTGAAGAGATTGTGCATCATCGTTTTGCTAGTTACACTTAAAACATCGCTGCTGTAAGTGAAAGTGTTGCCGAAGACCCAAGGCGACATTAGAGGCGCGAAGAAAGGAATATCGTCGTCGTTCTATTAAAACTCATTAAGTCCATTTTTTGTGTGTTGAGATATTTGCATTAAAAGTTTGAAATCAACATGCAAATTAATAGATTTTGGGAGTTTTAATTCTTTGGAGTTTTGAAAAAAATATAAATTTTGTCATTTGCATTCATTTTTTCGGAAAATGGACTTATGGAGTTTTCATAGAACGACGACGATATACGCTTTTATATTATACGGTCACGGCAAAATGCCGGCACCGCCGCGTGGTGTAGCAACGTGTCTACTGCCACTACAGTATACGGCTGCCGGATGGCGCGATAAGCTTTGTGGCGTACATGAGGAAATGCATGATTTCACATCATACGATTTTATTCGTGCGGCAGAGTTCAATCAGCCACTTTAAGACACAATAGAAAGTATTCTAAGCACAGGAACCCTGCATATATAGTGTATTACCGTGCGGTTAAAACCGTATCCGGTTTATGCCGTACGGTCAAAACCGTGTAGTGTGAAACGAGCCTTAGGAATTGGGACTGTCTAACGGCACATTATGGCGTTTTTTGCATTTTTATCTACACCTACATCCAGCTCACATAACAACTGAAGCCCGCTGACCATTCACAATGTCGATACGTCGAATGGTTGCTTGAGCAACAAGCCCAGGAGTGGGACGGCGATTTTTCGAACAAATTTTTCTTCAGCGACGAAGCACATTTCTCACTCGGTGGATTAGCTTGTAAATAAAATTGTCGCTTTTAGGTTTTTGAGAATCCTTAAGTAATTGATGAGAGGCCATTACATCCACGAAAAGTCACTGTTTGGTGCGCTCTTAGATCCGGAGGTGTAATTAGACCTTACTTTTTCGAAAACGATGATGGAACGACTGTCACCGTATACTCAGAGCGTTAAATAAATAAATTGGGTGGCGCAACAGTCCGTTGTGAACTAGGGCCTAGTGACTTATAACTCTCAACCATTCTTGTGTGCGAGTAATGTTGTCAGGAATGGAGGGGACCTACAGTTTATATGCCGAATCCGAACGGCTAATTTGAGAAAGCACTTTTTCATGACAAGAGTTACTCTTGGCAGCACCCGTGAAAAGACTTTAGATGGTATAGGCAGGGATCGAACCCAAGACCTCTGGCATGACAGTCCAACGCACTAACCATCATGCCAAGGGTACTACAGACTCAGAGCGTTAGGGTCATATGATAATCGACTGTTTTTTGCCTGTTATTGAAGACTACGACTTGGAGAATATGTGGTTTAAACAAGACCATGCTGCATGCCACACAGCTCAATATGGTTTTATTGCAATAGACATTTAATTCTTCACCAAAGATCATGGAATTTGACACCCCTGGACTTTTTTTGTGGAGCTATGCGAAAGACCGCGTTTATGCAGATAAACCTTTAACTTTTAAGCACTAAAAGCCAAGATTCATCAAGTTATGGCTACGATATCGCAACATATGTGACAAAAAGTGGTCGAAAATTACTTCATAAGAATCGATGTAGTATTTTACACGTTTAAAATTTATATTTCAAAATAAATAAATGATAATAAATATGTTAAATGTGATTTAACTTTTGAAACCGAAAAATTGATAACCCTGTATAATCTTTTTAACCCTATAGGCCTAGATTTAAAGGCTTTTCTTAAGATTCTTTTTCAAAACAAACTTCAAATCACTTTAATCGTCAAATATTATAAATTTGTTGATGTCGTCTACACCATATTTCAGATCGTTTTCATGCAAACGCAAAATTTGCCTCTTAAGAACAACATAATCTTTAATAATTCAGTTTCTTTTTCAAAATTCTTTCGATCCAAAATCCTTTAATATTTCCTCTCTTCGAAATTTTGTACTCGAAAACTATGGCTTGTACATCAATAAAACAGAGTGTCTTCAGCTATTTTGTAGAGTTTTTAACTTAACCTTTCATTAAAAAATCTTTCAATGATTCCTTTCTTAAAAATAAATTTTTTATTTGAAAACTATGACAGTTCATCTATAAAACTTTTAAAATTTTATTTTATTATTTTATAGAGGGTTTGATTTTAAGGGTAACCAAATAGCAATTCTTCGTTTTTCAAATTTGTATTTTTAAGGTTAAGTGAAACTTTGCTGTAAAAATATACGTAAAATAAAATTTGGTTTTTACACGCATTATTAAAAAATATCAACGAAATTAGTATAAAGGTAAGTTTCGAACTCGAATTTCAACAATGCTGACGTTCCGTCCAATATTTGGATAACCTAAATTGGAACCGGTCATTCTGATATGTCAATAGTCTGTTTTTTGGACTTGTGGTTTTCAAGAGTCCCAGAATTCGGCGTCATTATAAAAGTAAGATTTGGCCATTATGTTTTAAAAAACTTACGGGGAAGTGGACGACGCGGCTTGCTCAAAAAAGTTTTCCAGCCGTGAAGTCCAAAAACGTCAGCAATAACGCTCATTGGGCGTCAATCGTTTCGGGCTTATCTACGTAGACAAGCAACTTTACATAACCAGACATTCAAAAATACAGCGGTGTGGCAACGTCACATGCTCAGGATGCGTTCAAAAAAATGTTTTCTATAGTATGTTCATTGTTTCGTTGCATACCGCAAACCGAACAATTATCTTTGTGATGAATTTGCACAATTTTTAAGAAGTAAATCCGTTTATTGTGAAATAACGCACCAAACTGAGAAGAAGTGACAGCTGTCAAAAAGATCGAATCAAAAAAAGTATTGCCAGATTAAAAACCCTCAAGTCTAAGAAAACATACTCTCTTTGGTGATCAAATTAGGACTTACAGAAAGTAAATTTGTGATGAGGAAAAAATTGGGTGCTGCAATTGTTAATTGAAGATCCAAATTATTACCAAAAATCATCTTCTCTAATGAAGCTGATGTTATCTCAGTGACTATGTTAAAAAGCATAATTGATTTTAGTTATTAAAGCGAGCAAAACCACATCGATGTTTCTAAGATGTGGTTTCTTAAAGTTCCCCACGAACCTTCAAAATTGTGAAGAGGAGTTCAGTTCTCACGGCTTTCGTGATCTTGAACATGACACGACTCGAGTCATTTATCTTTAACTTTCGTGTGAACATTAAAGAGCAAACTATTTTAGTTGAGCCATTAAAGCGCATTTTATTTAAAAAGCTGTTGCTAAATTAACGTCGCATTTCTCGAACCGATTCATCTATAAAATCGGACCTAGCGTTTAAAGCACTGCCAGCCAATTCAAGCTAATTTATAAAAATTGATTCAATTAAAGCGAGAATTAACATTTTAAGTACGAGTATCATCACATCGTTTTTGTTGCATTTAATATTTTTTTCTCCGACCGTTCTTTTCTGGTCACCCTGTGTGTATAAGATTTTGCAATATTTTTCATTGCAGAAGATATTCTTCCATTTATCCTTGTACCTTGTATATAGATAGGGCTTCTGACATCTTCATTTAAACTTGTAAATCATAAGTTTTTTTCTTTTAGGATTTTCTTAACAGAAGAAGCATAGCCGTCGAAAGAAAAGCGAGAGGAATTCCCCCGACTTTTTCAAGGGTTCCTGAAATTTTAAATAAAGAATTTGGAATTTGAGTCTGTTTTTAAATTTAAATTATGTTTGATTAAAAAAAGTAAAGGTGCATAGAATTTTTTGTAGATACTTTCGATGTGTATTTCCGTTCTCACAATTATTTGAAGTTTACATCTTTACATAATTAAAATGTTTTTAGCAAGCTTAGCTCTAGATGACGAACTGGACTTAGTTTAACTGATGGTCGGACATCTGGGGTTGAGCAAAGCAAAGATAGATCAGTATTGCTTTAAGCATCTTAACAATGAGTTTTAGGCTTGGATCAAGTCTTTTACAAAAAAGAGGCTTGGATGCGACCCACACTGATAACTTCCCATCCCGTCTGTCGGTTTTTCTTGCTTAATGGTTTGTAGCTTTTCTTCTTGGGTTAATAAAAGATATTTGAGTCGTTAGTAAACTTTTACCAAGTTTGTTTTTTTGTAAGGTTTTTATATTTTTTTTTAAAGAAACAGTCAATTAGATTTTCCTCAACATTTTACTGAGTGTTGACAACAATATTTTTTAAAAGATAAAAGTGGTTTTATTCCAATATCCAATTTACCAACTTTTATTATTTTTTGTTTTAGGTTTTTATTTTCCGTAACAAAACTATCAATTTGATTTTTCTCAATGTTTTTCCGAATGTTGAAAAAAATATTTCTTAAAAGTTAAAATTGGTTGGAAGCCATAATTTATTTGAGTCGAAATTCAATTTTTACCAACTTTGAGTAAATTTTTTTTAGGTTTTTATTTTTTATAAAAAAAACTGTTAGTACGATTTTTCTCAAAATTTTATCAGATGTTAAAAACGTGTTTCGTTGAACAAAATTGTATTGGAGATGAAATCATTTTTTATTCGTAAAATTTATGAGGTGACCAATTTTTTTTTAGTTTTTTCGACTTATAAAGAAACTGTTAATTGTTTGTTTTTCATAAATATAGTGATTGGTATCACGTTAAAATATATAACACAAAATTTAATTGAAGTCTCTAGTTTCTTTTGTTCGTGAGACAGTTAGGGTTAACCAAAAAATTCACCTTTTTTTGAAACTGCTATGGTAAAAAAGACCACCCACGCAATTTTCTTGAGAACCGTTTCTGCATAATTATCTTTGTAACAAAATTTATTTGAAGGCGATATCTCTTCCCGTTCTTGAGCAATGGTCGACGAGAAAAACGTCGCGAACGTACGGACGTACGAACCTACGCACGCACAGACATCTTTAAAAAAATCTTTTATTTCGACTCTAGGGACCTTGAAACGTCGAGAAAATGTCAAAATTTTCAATTTGACAAATCGGACCCATTACAATAACTTCCTACTGGAAGTTAAAAATTCAAAGCTCATGAAGCTTTCCATCAATAAATGCAAGTAGGTGAGTATATTAACTTAATTTGACAGTTTCATTGGCTTTAATAATTATTCATTGTTTAATTTAGTAATTTTGTTCTAGCCGTCAATATACCTGACAAGACTAATGGGTGATTGTTTTGCTATTATTTTTTCGGCAACACGGATTTTAACAGATTACGAACGTTTCGTGTAACTATCAAATATTTTCAGTGTGGTCTTTTATATTACCGTTTAACAACACTTGAAAATTATTGAATGGAAGCTGTGAAAGCCACCGCATGCTTCTTCTTTCACATTTGGGGGCCGCGTAAATTGGCTGTCTAGATGTTGCAATTTAAAGCTTCTAGACTGTTTTTTTGTTTGTGTTTAGGCTCATGTCTTAAGTGACAAGCCCGCTTAAAGTGACGCACTGGAAGGAAACATTGAAGCATTTATTAGTGAGATATCGTAAATAATCGTCAAACCTTAAAATATACCGTCCGTGATTTAAATAAATAATTCATGTTTTTCTGAATTGTAAAGCGGCTCACCACACTTGTGCGCCGACCGGTGTACTGACACCCGGTGTGGTATTCCGCCACACCAAATTGTACGTACATTAGTTGTGAAAGAGATCTCAAAGAGGAATGTTCAGAATGGTTGACGTTGAAGCTTGAAGCTTTTATTGAAACAACTTGCGACGCACTGCAACTGAATATTGAAGGATCACGCGCATCCTCATATATGTACATCACACCGATCGAGACCCCGACAAAGAAAAATCAAAAACTTTTGAGTTTATTCGCTTCAGTGCTGACATAGAAAATCGGGTCTGCTCCAGCCGATACACGGCACACATTTCTGCACACCGACACAAGTGTGAACACATGTATGGTGTCTATGGCCCGCTTTATAAGATAAATAGGCCATTTAAAAGGAATATCATTGGAAAAAGACACATTTTGTATGATTTCCATAAAATTAAGTTTAATGAATATTGCTCCTCAAATCTATAAATTAATAAGTTTATCCTTAATTTCTAATGGCAGTGGATGGTTAGCTTTAGACGCCATGACCGAAGGTCTCTACTTTTTTGAACTGAATTTCTAATTTCCTGTAGTAGCGTTAATACACATTATTTTTAATTTTTAGAATTACATGTGCGATTAAAATGAAATAAAAATAAAATTATTTTCAAAAAAAAAATTTAAATAAATTCGTATAAATGTGAGTTATGTAGGTTATGGAGCTGGAAGTGTTGGACATTTAAAAAAGTTGTTATGGTGGGAAGTTAGAGTCGTAAAAACTCTATAAGGTATAATGTAGTTGGTTTGGGACCCGTTATATAATTTATTAATTGACAATATCTTAAAAAATTGATATGTCTCTTCTGATATTGTGTATATTGTATATATATGTGTTTGTGAATTTTTGTACCTTCCACTTTTGTATGTGTTGCAATTTGAAAAAAATAAACAAATAAAACCTTTAAACATCATAACAAGTTTCAAAATACTCACTTTCAGTCCGTGAATAGCTTGATTTTATATCGCCCATCTTATAACCATTAGATGGACTTGCAGCATGCGAAGCCGACTGTGATGTGTAACCACTAGAGATAGAAGCCACATTTGGACTATGAGTTGGTACAGATGTTGTTGGTTTATAGTCACTACCTCCTCCAATCGAATCAGTTCTCGAGTCCAAAGAAGCTGTAGAACTTTCAAAGTCATACTTTTTCAAATACTCTTTGGTGCCGATGTCGCTGGAATAAGTACTCTTGCTGGTAATTGCTGTTGGAACAGGAGCAGTGGTTGCTGGAACTGCTGAAGTTTTGTTGTAAATAGAAGAAGCTGCAAAGGTATCCGATGTCTTGCTATCCTTATCAAAAGGATTGATTCTCTCCTGAGGCTCAAAGTTGGTAACTGGCTTGTATTTGTTCTCTTCTTCAAATGCTTGTAAAACGTTGGAAGGCATATTGCTGCTGGTATCACTATTGCTCGACACTGGAGCTCCTCCTGCTCCACTGGATTCCTTATTTTTTGCCAATTGGGAAGAAATATTCTCAGCAATATTGCTGAAGTCGTTATTCGAAACAGTTCCTGGCTTAGTTGGTTGCGATGAAATCACATCGGGTTTTCCTGCTGAGAAGGAGAATTGTTTTCCCAAAAAGGACGAGCTGGTGTCACTGACAGTCCTTCCACGTTTCTTATTTGCTAATTCCTACATGTCACCAAATATCCCTGCAAAGGTCTTCCTGAGATTTTTCATAGTATCCTCCGCATCCTCGACAACCGATGTCTGAGACTGCGGAGGACGTTGTGAGACTTTGGAAGCAGATGACACAGTAGATGCTTGTGATGTCTGAGAGTCACGACGTCCATTGGAAGCTAGAGAAGCCGCCGTCTTATCAGCAGCGGCTGCTTCTTCGGGTGTTTCGGAAATACTACTTCGGCTACTGAGACGTCCAATTGATCCAACCGCTGGTGAAGATCTTTCTGGAATTGGTGGTGGGCCACCCATTGGGGCTGGTCGGGGACCTGTTGGAGCTTGAGGAAGATCATCAACTGGGCTTTCGCCACGTGATGAAACTGAAGAACGTGATGTTGGAACTTTAGTAGTTGCCATTGCAGGACGGCAGACATTCTGAAAAAGAATAGCATTTGTTATGTTTTGAAATAAAAGCCGAATAAGATTAAGAATTTCTTGCCTGCATCCGGGATGAAACTAGATCTGCAATTTGTCGCCTGTCTTCCTCTTGGGTGTCCCCAATTAGAGAGAAAGTGCAATCACAAGCACTGATAATGAATTCACGTCCATCTTTTCCAACAACCACTGATACACCGCACACTTCCATTCCTCCGAACAACTCAGAGATCTAAAAGATGTACAATTAAAAGTTAGATTTGTATTTCTTTAAACTAATTGGATGAATATGATAACATGGAAAAGAAGACATTACGTCGGTTGGCGTTAATTTTATCGTTGGAATAGTCGGTAGTTATTCATTAATGTAATCTTGATATAAATATAATAAAGAAAAAGGAAGTTCTAACCGTTTTAAAAATGTACATAAAATAACAACTGATTCATTATTACATTTTTGTTAGCTTTAAATTTAAGTCTATATTAAATATTTAGACTTACTTTAGTAAATTAAACATTTCCTTTCGAAATGTTAAAAATATATGACGACGACGTCGGGTATTATTAAAATATCTTCTTTTCAAACATTTAAAGCAGAAGACTTCCTACTTCCTAGAAGGAAAATGAGAGAACATTAGAAACGCTCGGTCGAAGAGGTTGATACGTTCAGAAGCAGAAATGAAGTTTTAAAGTTCTAATAGCAGGTTAAGCTAAATTCACAAGTGCATAAACCTCGAATCGAAGGCCGCTTAGACGAAAGTGGAAACATCTGGTGATAATTTAGTTGCAAGTATACTTTATTTTATATGTAAAATATGGTCGGAAGAAAGCATGTCCAATGAATGGAAGCTGAGTATTGTTTGCCCCTTCTAATGTGCTGCGTTTCAAGCAGCCACCAACGAGGAATCCTTGGTTTGATAAGGTATGTCAGCAGGCAACTGCAGCCAAACAACGCAAGTATCGCTGCATAAAAGGACGAGAGCTGCTCTTCAAAAGCGTGCAGTCGAAGATGTTGAAAGGTTTAAAAGCAGGAATGAAGTTCGAAATTTTCATAAACTTAGAACCTAGAATCGAAGAAGAAAGTGGAAACATCATAGTCGTAGTCAATGCAGAGGATATGGAAGCACCACTTATGCAGGCGGCGATGACAAACCGCATTCCGGTGTCAGGCAGGATGATCCATTCAACAAAGTCCTCCCGACTTAGACGAAGTAAAGATTGCCATATATAATAATAATAATAAAGCCATTGGAGCGGATGGCTTGGATGCCGAGCTTTTTAAAGCAGTTGGAGATAAGTTGGTCCTGAAAAAAAGGAGACCATCTTAACTGCACCAACTATAGAGTAATCAGTCTGCTTAACATCGCCTATAAAGTCTTCTCTGCCATATTATATGATCGTCTAAAGCCCATCGTTGACAACCTGATAGGTCCTTATTAGTGTGGTTTTAAACCAGGAAAGTCCACAGTCGATCAATTATTCACATAACTGGAAAAAACTCATGGACACCAAATCGACACCCACCATTTTTTCATCGACTTCAAGTCCGCAGATGACAGCATCTACAGGGACGAGATGTATAAAACCATGTCTAGTTTTGGCATCCCTCCCAAACTCGTCCGTTTGTGCAAGATGACCATGGAGAATTCACGCTACTCAATGAAGGTTGGAAACAACTTAACAGAACCTTTCGATGTCAAAAAAGGCTTTAGACAAGGTGATGCGTTGTCATGCGATTTTTTTAACATCGTTCTTGAAGGAATAGTGCAGAGCTCACACGTCAACACTAGAGGCACTATCTTTCAAAAGTCTGTCTGATGACATTGACATAATCGGAAGAATTTAGCGTTATATCAATGGGGCTTTTGTAAGTATTGAGGCAGAGGCGGCAAAAATGGGTTTAACGGTTAATGAGGCCAAAACAAAGTACATGCTATCGTCAAGAAAGGACCTACAACAAAACGTCACCATCGACAGACGTAACTTAAGGCTAGTCAAGGACTTCGTCTACCTAGGTTCCGCTGCAAACGCAGAAAACAACACCAGCGCTGAGATCAAACGCAGAATAACTCTTGCTAACCGCTGTTTCTTTGGGCTAAGATAGCAATTGAGTAGTAAAGTCCTCTCTCGAGGGCCAAAGTGTCGCTATATAAGACCCTTATCATCCCCGTCCTGCTATACGATGTAGAAGCATGGACTATGACAAAAGCGGATGAAAGCACCTTGGGTCGGTTTGAGAGAAAAGTTCTTCGTTTTATCTACGGTTATGTATGCATCGAAGGGGAGTGGAGGAGAAGATGGAACGATGAGCTGTACGGGCTGTACAGCAACGTAGTCTTAGCCAGAAGGGTAAAAGTCAAACGACTAAGATGGCTGAGTCACGTAGAGCGCATAGAAACTAATGCTCCAGCCTGGAAAGTCTTCGAATCCACATCCACAGGATAGCTCAATAGAGGAAGACCGCGGTTTAAGTGGAAAGCGACCTCACCCAACTTGGAGCGCGAAAATGGAGACATCTAGCTAGGTACCGAGCTCTTAAATATATTTTTTAACTGATAATAAATCAACGTTTCTATAACCTTGGAAAGAAGTGACGTGAGTGCTATGAGAGTATGAGGCTATAGTTGAAGTGGAACAGGCTGGAAAAATGCTGTTTTCCATCCGATTGGAAAGATACCTGTAAGGTAAGAAAGATGGAAAACCTTACGCAGTAGTTTTGCCACCTTTAAAGAACCATACCTTATAAGAATAGGGGAGATACTATCCGGGTCTTGTGGATTTTGAATGTCAAGATCATTAAGTACTTTAGCCACTGGGCGAGTGCGAAAGAAAAATCGACCCATAAAATCGCTTAGGCTCTCAAGAACAGGAGAACTCATGACACTCTTTGGTTGCGTCGAATTAAGAGCAAACAGTGATGCAAGCAAATTGGCTTTATCAATCCAGCTTAAATAAGAAGTATAATTGTGTTTCGTACGGTTTTTACAAAATGACCAGAAATTTAGGCTACCTTTGGGACGGTTTGGGTTAAGTTAGGTTAAAGTGGCTATCCATGATGAAATTGGACACATTTACGCCAGTTTTATGGCCAATTGTGATACCACATGAATCTTGAAGCTTTCTTCTAACCTCAATGGGACTAGTTTAAGTCCCTTATGAAACGTGAGACGCTGATTAAGCTGATATGATTTAGATCGTTAAAGAAGAATTCTCCTAGGTAATTCTTGCGGGTTTGAGCTAAAGCTGGGCATGTACAGAGAAAGTGAAGAACTGTTTCCTCCTCATCCTCGTCAATACAACAGGACGGGACATTGTAGTATTTTTTGCGGCAATTTCCGTTCATGCAAAGATTTGGTTCTTCGAATATGATAGCTGCAGGTCTTTCGAGCTACTTTAAGTTGACTGTTGTTAATAACCTCTTTACAGCTTAAATCAAACCATGAATTCTATTTGGGTTGAAAAGATTTTAGTATATTCGGGGTAAAGTTTCTCATTCGTTGAGACCGTCCTAGTTGGATTTCTTATATTGCCAAACGGTTCTCATAAGAGTTTTTCCTTTAACTATTTAAGCAAACCACCTTTTTATCATATTCCAGAAAAATTGTGACGAATGAACTTTGGGGCGTTCATTGACAGAGTCCGTTTGAATAAATTACGTTTATCAAAAAATATGGGTTATCTGTGTACGTACCTCCTGATTTCAAAACAAAAGATACATCACAAGTCGGACAAGGTACTCATATATGTACACTTTATCCAAAAGATGTTTTCCCCCGTTTTAATTGAATTTAAAAAATAAACCAAGTAACAACCTTGAGTGCAATAAAGATGTTCTATCATTAATCTTGATAGCATTTTTCCATCTTCACATCAAACTTTCTTGAAGAAAAAAAATATGTCTAAATATAAATTATTAACAAGCTAAAACATCTTTTGGAATTAATATATTAAATGTATGTCGATGTCGCCTTGTTCACTGTTGAAATCACCAACAACTAGTCCTACGATAAAATTTCATATTTATATAAACTTAATCAATTTACCTCATCTACCCAAGACTTGTATTTCTCGGTCATTGCAATCTGTTCCAGCATAGCTGAGCCTTGATTGGTCTTCCAGTGGCCAGAAATTGACTTTCGCCTGAAAAACAAAGTAAAACAAAAATACTTTATGAAAGGTAGAAAATAATTTTGCATGTCAACATTTTTCATAAAATACAAGTATCTATCTTATACACTTAGATATGCAGCCGCTGGCGCTGCAAGAAATATCTCGTCTACTTAAAAATTGTTTTACCTTATTTGGACGGCATTTTGTGCGCCGAGAACGTCATTCATCACGATCGAATTATATCGAATAATCGCATTAGGCGACATGTAAATTTCTAAAAAGATATTTCCTATACTCTTCAAGATATCGGAAAGATTATGAGAGATTATAGTTTTGATTTTTCATGTTGATAAGTTGGCGCATATATATTTTATAGAAATCATAAACACGGAAGTTTTATTTTTGAAGTATGGAGGCAATATTTTGAGGTAGGTGAATTTCTGCAGCTTAGTTTTGATTCGTGTGGGTATAATTTTGTTGGCCTTAATAAAGGTATAAAGTTAAGTTGGGAAAAAAATCTATCGATTGTTATTTGCGAGTTCCGAAACTTCTGAAGTTTTCAATTTATAGTTTCTGTAAGACGAATTGAAGTACATAGTAAGAATTTTTTTAAGAAGAATTTTAGTTATTTTAAGACCAATTGTCAATTGGATTTTTAAGACCTATTCCTCATCCAAACAGCTTATGCAAAAGTCATTTTATTTTCGCCTAACTACGTGGTATACTTTCCTATTAGTCCGAGGCCGGTTATGACATCGATGATCAAGATTAAGTGCGATCTGCCTAGAGTTAGCGAGCACCTTAAGTGCTTTAGATCTAATGTGGGCCAGAATTAGCCAAACGTGGTAGAAAGGCATTGTTTTGCGTATGCATATATACCATTTCCTGTAGTAGGCTTATGATTTCAGTATTTGAAAGAAAGTCACTGACTAGGATAAGTCTTCTAATGTCTCTCAATATCGTACATCGTCCAGCAAAATGTAAAACATCTTCGCGCTCTTTCAAGTTACACAGGTTACATAAAATCGGTAAGGAGTTCTCCTCTTAGTCATCGAAGTAGTTTCTTTCCAGGAGATTGTAGTCTAGTTTACTGTAAATAATGCGGTTCAGTGAGTTTTTGGCTTGCTCCGAGTATTGTGTTCTTGAGGCTTCATCTAGACGAGCTATTAGGCGATATAAAATTGGCTTCCAAGAGGCAAGGTTACTACAGTTAAGGTCAACAACCACCTGCTCGGTTAGTTTTATCCAGTCTGTAAATCATCTACTTCGGGATTGGATTGTTTGAAGAACTATTTTCTTTGGGAGATGATAACTTGGCATATCCAGAGCTTTGAGGATGTAATCGATCTGCAGCTTATAAATAAAGATGATAGACCCGTTTCCAACATGATCATGTGGAAAATCAATTTTATGTAAAATCTGAGCAGTTTTTCCACTTGTTCATATTTCCGACCTAACTAAGCTTGCGCCGCATAAAACATAACTGATTACGATTCAGTTCGAAGACCCAGAATTTACTGGTATGTGTAATTTCCTTATTATTAAAGCATTGATCCCATACTACGTTTATAGCTATTTTCGACCTTCTTCTTGACATTTGTATTCTTTCACTAACTCTACTCTTTTACCATTATAGTGCCATTGCTCACTTGCACCCGATCTTCCTCATCCATTCTTAAAAACTATCACTTTGGATTTATTGAAATTTACCGCTAGGTTCCACCTTTTACAATAATCAGCAAGCCAGCATAACAATGTCGTCAGCGAAGAGAAGAGCTTTAATGTTAACGCTTGTGTACTCGATTCCTGCTGGTAATGATTCGACTATATCATTAATGAAGAGTGCAAACAAGCTTTGACTGAGTACACAGCCCTGTCTAACTCGTGATTTCGTTTGGAAGCATTCTGATAAGCATAAGCCATTCCACACTGATGCTTTGGTAGTATAGTATACCTTTTGATATATTAAACCGAACTTAAGAGACATTCCTATCTGGAAAAGCTTGTAAAACAGGGCATTGCAATCCACGGTGTCGAAAGCAGCTTTGAAATCAACGAATAATCCAATTTTTTTCTTATAGAAACGAGTCAGCAATCGAGCGGAGTACAAAAATGTGATCGACGGTGGAGTATCCCGATCTGAAGCCAGCTTAGCAGATGATTAAAATGTATCCAATCACTTAAACGACTGGACAGAATCGATGTAGTTTTCCGGAACTTTAGTTCTTCCCTTCTTGTGTAATGGGAAAATCAAGGCATCGCTTAACTGATTCGGGATGGTTCCTTCCTCAAAGATCTGGTTGAATACTGCTGTTAGAGATACAACAAGAGTATCTGTAGTATTCTGCGGGTATATCATCTGAGTCCGCAGCCTTTCGATCCTTTTGACTGTTTATCGATATAAATCTTAAATATTATTTTTAAAGCCAGATTTGGCATACTGATTCAAAAACTTATTTGGTGCATCTGGGTTTAACAATTGCTCTAAATATGTTTGCAGTCTATTGTTAAGATTCGGGCTAGTAGTAAATTTTCTACCATTAAGTTTTCGGGCCAGGTTCCAAAACTCAAACGACTTGTTACACTTTGTAAGCTGATGTGCATGGGCTTCCGAATAGTCGTCTTTCTTTTTTTGGCAGAGAATTTTAAAATTCTGATAATACTAAGTGTAACGGTCTTTGGAAACATTTGTATTATACTTCCGATATGCGTTCAGCCAAGCGTAAGAAAGGCTTCTCGCCTGCACAAACAAAGGTTCTCTACATTCAGTTTTTCTTTGACTGTTATTCGATATATTGTATGCTCCATCATCAGAAGTGAATCTAAACGTGTTCTATAGTTGGATGCAGATTCGTTTCGATAAGGGCCTGACTATCTCAGAAAATACGGATATCACACTTTGATATCACTTGTTCTCTAGGCCAGGGCAAGACTTCTTTTATCGTCAAAAGTTCCCTGGAACACGCTTCAATAATTGTGATGGCGTAAAGAGAGACTTAATTTCAGTCGCTCAGAAATCACACATCCACCAAAACGTGGTTTAGACATGCATTTTATTAACAGCCTTCTCAACTTCTTCGTACCGGCAGAATTTGGGCTAGATTTTGTTGTGATGAAGCCTCTACTTCATCAGTGAGTCGACCTCTTACCTATTCATTTAAGTACACTTTTCACCACCAAATTGGTAGAACTTTCGCTAACAGTGCATGATCTCGGTTTTTTTTGAATTCGCAGATAAAGTTCTTCTCCCAGGCTGATTTTTTCTGACTGCCACTTTATTGTTTGTATAAAATCTTTACATTCCTCTCCGCGTGCACGCGTTACATATTAGATTGTTGCTTTGCTTGGTACGAAACACGCTTACGTTCTGTTAATAGTTTGCATTTATCATTAACTAGTCGGTTCAATCACTGCAAGTGCTGCCTAGGATGGATTCGACAAAACTTATGATAATAATTTTAAGGCGTGTTCCCTTTTCGCTAGGCATACTGCAACAAAGACTAACTCTCGCTCCATCAAGCTCATCAAGGGTGAGTCCTTACGCATGGTCAAAAGTGTTACTGGTATTATCATTCCGTAGGGCAGCCGTGTTGATTCGAACCTGATCGGCGGAAGCCGTGTAACCTCCGTTAGTTAATCTGATGATACATTGAACCTGGTAGTCGCAACGACCAATATTTTCAATGCGTCCAGTTCTAAGACTCAATGGTCGTTGCCTAAGTGTTCTCATGTACATATAGGGACCTGGGCAATGCCCAAATACAAGCTCAAATTTCAGTCTATCAGAATGATATGATTTTAATATCATTCCTTGGGCAGACATTGATTTTCCTATCAACTAGTTCGTAATAAGTATGTTTCTCTTTATCGAATGTCCGTATGTGTAGCACCTAAAGAGTGCAAAGCCTTTTGTTTACAGCGTTAAAGCCGATGATAGTAGCCTTAACTTTTTCGCTGTTTCACTTTTTTAAACACCAATAACCTTCAATGATTGATTTAAGGTGTATCAATTTTATTCAATTAAGAAAAAATTCGGAAAAATTCGACTTACAGCTTTTACTGCTTCACAACATTAAGACAAATTGACTAACATACGCCACCGTTTACATTCTAAATGATCCTTGGAACTTGTTTTTATTTTATAATACCCATTTGTTTTATATCGTCTAATATACGACTTTATCACAATGGGCCATTAAACTGGTCTAAATGTGTCCGATTGAATCATGGACAGCCACTTTAACCTAATATACGACTTTATTACTTCTGAAATTCACCATAATTCGGGCAATTAAAGTGACAGTCCAAGTCCAGACGAACCTGTTAGCTGGTGAATAAATTTATTTTTATCATCTCATCACTGCATTACATTGCAAGATTTTCTCAGAAGAGCAACGCAGACTTATTTCGCGTATAATTATCTCCCACCAAGGTCAGCAAGTTTGATTGGCAAAAGTGACGTGAGGCGACGCACTGCACCGGGCACGACGTGTCGGCGGCGGCAAAACGTACTTATATTATTTTATGTAGCAGATTTGAGTACTCACATAAAAGCCTTGTAGTTGGTGCCAATCTTCTGAATATGAACATCAAATTTGGCATCGATGTACGGTTCAATTGTGCAGTAGCATTGTGCATCGTTGGTCACTGATCCCGACACAAGGCCGGCTGCGTCTTGCAGAGCGCTAGTATTATCTAACCGAGCTGTCGCCATACCGCCATGGCAGTGCCCTGCCTTAAGTACACACGGGAATTTCGACCAGCTGAACTGTAATGACACAAAAAGAGACAAAATATAAGTAAAGAAATCATAAACAGTGAGGGATTTAAAATTAGCAATGATGTGTCGTAATCGTAAAGTGTGGGCACAATCTGTGCCAAATTAATTTTATGCAATTATGACTAATTTTTCACATTAATTGAGAAGAATGAAATAAAAATGTTATATACATCCATATTTAACGTCTTTATTACGGAAATATGCAATTTTTTTCCCCGAATTTTTTTAGTCGAAAACCATTTTTCGCCAACTTTAGTACAACTGAAGTTGAAAGTTGAATTAAAGTTTTTATTTATTACATACAAAAGTACAGATTTAAAAGATCTTAGACAATTATCATTTAAAAAAAAAAACGGAATTCAGCACATAATCAAATTATTTTAGAGTCAATGCAGGGACAAGCCGTATAGACCCTGCTGTCTAAATCCCTGAAATACTCGTCCGTTTGTGCAGCTTGACTTTGGGCAATTCGAGCGGTTTCATTAAGGTTGGAAACAATTTAAACAACTTAACAGAACCTTTCTATGTCAAAAAAGACAAGATGCTGCGTTGTCATGCGATTTCCTTAACATCTTCTTTGGAAGAATAGTGCAGAGCTCCCACGTCAACACTAGATGCATTATCTTTAAAAAGTCGGTACAATTACAATGAAATTGGAATAATCGGAAGAACTCAGCGTGATGTGATGGCAATAATACTTTTTGGAGTTTTAAGGCAGAGATGGTAAAAATAGGTTTTACAGTTAATGAGGGCAAAAGAAAGTACATGTTGTCATCAAGCAAGGACCTACAACACCAACGTCTCGGTCAAAACGCCACTATCGACAGACATAACTCTGAGGTATGTAGTTAAAGACTTTGGACTTTGTAACAAGGCTCCGCTCTGAACACTGAAAACAACACTAGTGCTAAGATCAAGCTAGTAGCAAAGCAATCTTTCGAGCAATCAAAGTGTCGCTTTGTATGAGCCTCTTCATCCGTCCTGCTTACGGTACAGAAAAATTTACTATGACAAAAGCGGATGAAAGCACCTTCAGTCGTTTTAAAAGAAAAATTCCTCGTGTGATCTACGGTCCCGTATTCATACAAGGTGAGTGGAGGAGAAGATGGAACGAGGAGCCAGAAGGATAAAATTCCAACGATTGAGATGTCTGGGTTGTGTAGAGCGCTCTGGTCCGGAAAGTCTTCGAATCCACGACCACAGCGTGCAGAGGAAGACCACGGATCAGGTGGCGCGCAGAAAGTGGAAAGTGATTTTCAACTTGGAGTGCGCAACTGAAGACATCTAGCTAGTGGTAGGGCCGTAGTTCACACAGGACTATAGGGCCTCCTTAAATAAGTAATATCATTTTTCGTTCGCAAAATATTTGAGATGACAAATATTGTTCTTCAGTTTTTTTTGTTGAATTATGAAAAACCGTAAATTTAATCGTTTTCAAACACTAATACGGACACAAAGACATCTCTTTTAAAATTCTTTATTAAGATTCTAGGGATCTTTAAACATTGAAAAATGTCAAAATTTTCAATTCGACAAATTATTATTGGAAGTTAAAAATACTGAAATGGTTTAAAATTTATTATTAAACTTAGTTTTAAAAACTCAATAGTGACCTTGATGTTGCAGATGTAAACTGGGCTTTACACAAAACTACAAGAAATTTGTAATGCAATTCGCTCTGAAAAACGAAATCGAAAAATATGGTCTTCAATTTAAAATAATATTAAAATGTCATGACAAGCGTTTTTGATTTTTTTGAAAACTGGAACAACCTTAAGAAATTTATATAAATTGCGCAGTGTATTAAAACGATGAAACTTAAACTTTAGTTTAATATCATTTCTTGTTAACATGCCTACGTAGTCGTGCCATAAATACTATTACAACTTTTTGAACATACAAAAATTGGCATCAATTTTTCTAATAAATTCTGTTATATAAGTTTAAAATAAAGTGGTGGCATATGACTACCGTAGACTCGGACAGATTTATCCCAGCTGAAATGAGATCGGAGGTGGAAAACAAATCCAACAACAACAATAACTACTCAAAATCGAACTTCCTCAAGCTAAATGATAGTTCCCGACCGAAACCACAGCCTGATCTACAGACGGAGTTTAAGCAGGGGTCGTTCAGACTATGAGAACGTTCAAGACCTGAAAAACAGAAGCCACAGCGTGTGTCGGGTATTTGATGACACCAGCAAATCACTATGCTCATCGTATTCAAGTGACGTAAGCGAAAAATACAAATACTACTCGCATTATCTAACAGAGAGTTCCTCAATATCCCCCTACAAACGTTACAAAAGTATACCGCCTCGTGAGAGCCGTTTAAGCCCCACAAAAGAGTTTAACAATCAGTTCAACAGTCAGAGAGCCAAAGGACTCTTTCCAGTCATCGCCGATATGCCAGGTACCTCCAACAAGAATCTTCCGGTGAGAATATGATAGACGAAAATCGCTCGAGCATCGAGAAGAAACCACGAGAACGTGAGACTCACAGTATGTTAAGAGAAATCAAAGAAAAGAGCCCTGAATCTAGCCGAGACAGATTGAGCCAGACCATGGAACTCGATCCGAAACTTGGTAAAGTTGAAAGAATATCAGAACCAAATCCAGTGCGTCATGTTCGAAACAAAAGCCTTGAGATATACTGTGAGCCAAAGGAAGCCCCCATCTGCACTCATCTACGTTCTAAGTCGAAATATTTACTGCATAACTCCCTTCAAAAAGAGGAAATTGAAATAATCCGCAATCGGTGCGGATAAAGAAATTAAGACAACTGTTGTGAAAAAGGGTAAAAAAGTCATCAAACGTATTGAAACCAAAGGAACAGAAGAAAAGACCAGAGCACTACAAACTCAGTCATCCAATTCAAAGTCTGATCTGGAGAAACCAAAACGAGAATCTAAACTTTAGCGTCCCAAATCCTTCCCCACCAAAGAAGGCGAAAAGTCTTCTTCTGACCCGAATGTTACTGAAAATAACGATAATTCTGCAATCGAATCGAAAATTCCACAAGTTAAGACTGCCAATGTTGACACATCGCCAGAGGGTCGTAGCGAGCCTAAGTTGATACGACCAAAGAGCTATCCCGCCTCAAAATTGACTCCCCCCAAAGACACTAAGCGAACTACAAACAAGCCCACAACAACAACGATTGAAAGAGTCGTCAAAGTTACAAGAAAATCCAAAATTACTAGCCCCACACTCACGCCAAAGATACCTGCAGATCTTGGCTCTAAAACAGCAGATGGTAGTCCTTCCGAATGATGGGACCGATGGGACTAAAAGACAAATCTCCCGAGAAAAAAGTTGGCAAAGGTTTACTCTATGCGATCTTCCAGAAGTTCGAAAAGCTCTAAGATTCAGCCAAGAGTCAGAAAAAGGTCGCCACCAAGGTAACAACCAGTGCTAATTCCTTGAATTTAACGACTCCAGATAAAGTGCCAAAAGAGAAGATAACCCTACTGAAGAAGAAGAAAGCTAAATCCACCGAAGAGTGTAGCCAAAGCGAGAAGAATGATGAAAAGATTGATGAAAACCGCACATAGACAGAAAATCTTCAAGAGATTCGAAAAAAATGGCGGTGGTGATTGAAAAGTTCGCAGTACGCGTTCGGCGAGCAACATTGAAAGACATCTGCACAAATATGAATCACCGATCTACCAGAACCGTGATCGTCGAAAGTCAAGTGGTTACCTCTCAAAGGTCACAAAAAATGTGTAACAATGTCATTTTGGTCTTGCCTAAGTTCTGCTCTAAAAGTACAAACATGGAGTTGCAGTTCTTGCGTTGCATAGGACTGGAAAATCCAGTTTCTTTATTTGTAAGTCGTAAAAAAATCTCAGTATTAATCGAATGTTTGTGCGGCGTAAAATTGAACGTTATAAGGATACTTTGAGCGTAAAAGACAAGCCCCGTTCGGAACATCCACGAAGTGTGAGGACAAAAAATGCAGTTCACGCAGTGGCGCCTCGAATTCGCCGAGAGATGTATCCTTCAAAAAGAACTATGTTGAGGCTTATTAAAAACGATTTTTGTATGAGTGCAGCTGTTGAGTGACTGGACAGAGAAGAAACAACACCTTGAATAAAATTATAAAAGAAAGAGCAAAGGCAGTGCTCAGGCGTTACTGTGATGAAAGCTTTCGTAAAATCATGTTTTCAAATGAGACAAATTTTTACAATTGAAGAAAAATGCTCGGAGTCAACAGCAAGTACAAAAAAAATCATTATCCGAGTTTGGTCACGGTTTGTTGGGGAGTAAGCTACGAAGACACCACTGAACTAAAGCAAAAAACTACTCGCGCTTCTAGAAATGCTCATCATCATACCCTCGAGCACAACTTCAGTCTTACTGTCAAATCCATTGATTCATTCTTTAGACTACTACGTGAATGTGGAATGCTTCTGTCTTTAATATTCAGGAACTCAAAACCAATATGCACCGACATCTCCTTTCAAACTCTTTCTCCTTCTCCTAGTGCTCACACTCTAACTCTGCATAATAAAAGTAGTAATATCTTCTTTAGTGTGCGCTTATTATACAAAAACGAAGAAGTCTTAGAGAGATTGGTAAAACCTCTCAACAATACCGTATTATAAAATAAGCATTAGGTGTTCCAACAGGACTAAGCTCCAGCCTACAAAGTCAAATGGACATAGCTGTGGGTGGAAAAAAAGTTTCTGAATTCATCAAGGCATCAGATTGGCCCACGTAGTCCAGATCCTCTGGTGAACATTTCAAAATATTAGTATGTAGGTTTTTAATAAATAAATAGAAACTTTAGGAAAGAAAAAACTCATGAGTGTTCAAAACAGTCAGCCTAATTATACCCAATTTTCGACTGAAAACTTGCTGACAAAACATTTCAGTTGAAACTGTTTTTTAAAATGTTTATATTACATTGAATTATCAATTTAAAAAGAGTTTAAAGATTTTGAAAAACAACAACAAACAAATTAAATGATCTTACATTTAGAACAAGAAAGCCGTACATTTTGAACTTCTTCTAATATTAATCAAAAAGTAATATTAGAATGTCTTGACAATGTTTTTAAATAAAAGGATAAAAGTTGATTAAAAACAAAACTAATTTAACTCAGTTCTGAATATAATTGAAATTTTGAGCTGACAAATTCTGCTGAACTAACAAAATTCAACTGAATTGATAAAAATATGTCTTACTTTTAAAATGATTGTGATCTTGAAAATGTGTATTTATATACATACATCAATGGAATGTTTTAAGCTGAAAGGTTATATTTTCCAAAGAAATATTTTCAATTAAGTTTTCATATGAATTTTTGCCTTACAGTCTCTACTGTCAGATCAGAGAGTACAACAGAAAAATAAGGAACTTTTAAATCATAAAGTTGACAGAAAAGCAAAGTAACTTATTTTCTTAGTACTTCTAATTGCTTAAATTAAATTAAGTATATTAAAAAGAATTTTTAATACTAAATAAGCATCTATGAATATTCAAATTTCCTGAGTGGTTTTCTTTGTAGATAATGCAGAATGCACTTTATACACTGTACAAAGCTTTAGAATGCTCTTTGAATAAGCCGCTTATAGCATTCAAATTAAATGTACTTAAACGCAATACAATTTCAAGGTCACATTGTGTGTGTTAGATAACAAACCTTCCGTTTTGCACCTGATATTATTTCTAGATGCTTTCTCAGCAAACAAAATTCTTATCTTTCGAATCTCGACCTCGTCTGCTAATTTTTAAAACAAAACAATAATAAAACAGTCGCTATGACGCTCATCGGGCAAACGCATAGTAGACGATGTTGTTAAAAAAGTCTCACTCTGAGCATGAGTATGTACTATAACTACGAGTATGTATATAAATTATGTCACTAATGACGCCCTCCCACGAACGCGTCATCAAGTGGTTGAATATTCAAAGTATCTAGAAGCTGTGGTAGCTATGCCAAGCGGCATGCAGCCGGAACGTTTTCTTGATACTAATCATCATCACATATCGCTGTATCAGCGTTCTTAAAATAAAATCTATGACGAATTTGTTTAAGGGGAAATGAGCAATTTTCCAACCCACATTTAGTACGTGTTACGGTTACGCTTATGATTATTTTAATCTTTGCTCAATCTCCAACACTTAAAGTCCACAAGTTGTAAAATGCATTAATCTAGTATATTTCTCAGAATTGTAATCTAAGCTAATATTTGAATCTTATATCTGTTTCCAAAGCGATTGCAATTGAGTGACTTTGAAAATATGAGAGAAGTGCGTGAGAAATAACAGTATTGCCAAATCAAAAAAGCAGAATACAAATATTTACAAATTTATTTAGCTTATCACTGGCGTTAAATTTAACGAAGCCCCTTACTGCCTTATCATCAAGTTGAATTGCAACTTTTTTAGACTGATTAGCTCCTACCTGAAAAAAACCCTCCGCAGCGCGGGTCATATTAGTCAGAGGTTTTGTGATTTTCCCAGAGTCTTTGGTAATCCTTTTGTAGTTTGAAGGAAGCCCGACGAAACTCTTAAATTCTTTTAATGCGGTTAGAGGAATACTACCTTGTATAAGATTAACTTTTTGAGGGTTTGGAACTAACCCAAGTTACAGTTAAAAAAAAAAGAAATCTTGAACAAAATACAAAATTTAGTACCCATGGCATGATGGTTAGTGCGTTGGACTTCTTCGACCAACAATTTAATTTTGGGGGCGAAAGTGCACGCTTGAGCGGCTTCATTCCAACAGAGACATTTTTCTTTTTAGACAGATGCGGTCTGATACAGGATATATTGGCAGTTCCGCACAAGGCGGAGCAGAGCTCCTTCGGCTCAGTATAGGGCTGTGTGTGCACGGACTAGTTGGATGAAGTCTGGGGTTTGATCCCTGCCTATGCCATCTAAATTTTTTTTTTCACAGGTGCTGCCTCTTACAAGGAATTGACAAATTCTGCAAGAGTAATTCTTGTCTTTCTTCTTAAAATGTGCTTTCTCAAATTAGCCGTTCGAAATCGGCTTTAAACTATAGGTCCCCTCCATTCCTGACAACAGTACTCGTGCATACGAATGGTTGAGAGTTGTGAGTCACTAGAACCTAGTTCTTAAGAGACTGTTGCACCACCCAATTTATTGTAAACAAAATACTAAAAAAGTTGTTAAAAATTGATTTTCTAACTAATTTTATCTTCTTAAAAATAGTGGCCCAAAATTGTAAAAGATTTAGTAAAATCGTTGTATATATATTTACTAAATAAATATATATACAATGGTAAAATGTTACAGCCATTTTTAGCTACTTACTAAGCTTAACAGATGATGTTTCTAATTTAAAATAATTTTACTTCTTACTATCCCTTACCAATTTGCTATAAAGTTTAAGTCAAGGAATGGCCACTTTAACTTTTAGAAACTTCCTAGATGTAAATGTGATCTGAACAATTATTCTGATAAGAGCAGTGGATAAAATTTTCCAGTGAACAGTTGGGAATTCCAATTAATAGGTCCGTTTAAGCGTATTTGCTTTGTTTATTTTTACGAACTGTCACTTTTCAAACATGTTTAGATGACGCTTTTTAATAAATGGCAATTAGTAATCTAGAATTTGGAAAAAATTAGTAATGCTTTAAAAAGTATAGAAATAACCTTGAATAAAAGTTCAACAATTTGTTAATATTTTAGTTGCCTTTAAATTTCTTAAATTCCATCTTATTTCGTTGGATGTACATATAGTACAAGGTATTTCTTAAAGTGTTTTTTTGATTTAAAATTAATTATCTATTTTTTAAAAATTTAAGATCTTAAACAATTAAAGAAATCTACTTTTGGAAGTAAATTTGATTTAGATGCTCTAGAACTGAAATTTGAACATAAATGTCAATTAACTTGTACCAAAAAAAGTAAAAGTGACACTTTTGTTATCTATTAGTTTAATATACAAGCTTTAAATCTCTTGAGAACTGAAATGAAAAGAGATTCTGGAACGTGTAGTTTGTGAGTTTCTTCCCAACTTATTTGTTTAATCTTTAGAGAAAAATTATGTACTTAAATGCACCTTTTTCCTTAAATTCAAGAACAAAACATTTTTCCCTCTACAATTTTAAAGTTTTGTTGACTCCTTTTTGATCAAAATATTTTCAAATGTTTACACAAAACTGTAATTTTTTAGAATTTGTCTTCTGGGATTACCTCCAATCTACGAGTTAGCATGCTGATAAAGATAGTAATAATAGACTCACGAAAATTGAGCCCAAAAATAAGTTTAAAAAAAGCCTCATAATTCTTTATAGCAGATTCTGTTTTATTTTTCTACGAAAAAACATCAAATTTTGCTGCGATTTTTTGTCTATATTTTTATAGCGTTCTTTGCATCTATAGAAATGCCCACAATAACAGAGAATATTAAGGAGGTTTTTGTATGAAATTTTATACTCACAGTTTAAGGCAGCTGCTTGCCGAATTTATAATTATTGAATATAAGAATGAAACAACAACAACTTGTATGTGCTACCACCAAGTTCATAGGCTGGAGTTATAGCTATTTCACGGGGGCCAACCCGATCATCAGACTCCTTTAGTGGTGCTTAATCGCTTTTTTTTTGTTCAATTTAATTTTTGAAGAACTTTTGCCCGAGCTGGGCTTGAACAAGCGATCTAGCGTGTGAGGAGCTAGTGCACTACGCACTACGCCACCGCACCCACATGAAAGTTGTAAGCCAATTACAGGTTTTTTCGTTCTATCGTACTATACTGAACCGATTAGCATTTTTCTAAGCACACACAAGTAATTGTTGTTGTTTTATTCAGTTTCTTTCTATTATCTCCTCTCTTTTTCATAAGCCAACGATTTCGATTGGATTCGTATGAGGAGGGAGATGGGGCGAAAGAGTTGACACGGGTCAAGATTTTTATATTATTATTATTTATTATTAATATTATATTATTTTTGGATAAAAGCTACGTTTCTAGACAATCTTTAATATTTCATCAAAAACTCTCTAAACTATTGTATTTTATAACTGAGGTAGGCATATTTAGAAAACGTTGGAAATTTGGAATGCTTTCATTAGGGAAATAGGGTGCCGTCCAAAATAAAAAGGTAGACCATATTTTGCTGAAAACAGTGTTTTAAAATAGTTGAATACCTCAAGTATACCAATTTTTAGCCCTTGAAATTTGTAAGTGTGAAGGTAAATTTTAATTTGTTAGCCTCCTTTTAATTTAGATTTAAAAAACATTTATAACCTGTGCTCAAAAACTCATCTGTATCTTAAAAAAAATTATGGAAAAGTTTGGAATTTGTTTAATAAAGTATAAAAGAACTTCACTTAAAAGTCGCTCTGGAAATAATCGCCTGATCCTATGTTTTCATCATTTAATATTTATACAAATATTTATAAGAAATTAACAAATGTATTTTTTTTCATTTAAGGTTTATACTATTTTGGAAATAATTTGTTTATGGCAATGCCTAAGTAATTGGTTGTCTATAATCAGTTAAACACCGCTAAATCTCAATTTTCTTTCCGCATATGTTTGTAAACGAGTAGAATCTCTCTGAGACGACTGATTTTGCAGCTTACAGATACTTTATGCTACTCATAGATACGTTTATACGAGTAGATACATTCGCCACATTTTGATCAAGCGAAAATTGAGTTTGTTTTGATTCTAGACATTATTGTGGTTGAGTTAAACTTGAGATATTTTTGTGTGGAACTTAATTTGCACCCACAACCGCCACCGCAACCATATGGTGGATATGAAGCTGAGCAAAGTCACGCCACCGCTGCCGCCACTACCGACCGCCCGTATATCCGCCGCCGTTCGCCGAAGTGTATCTTCTTTTAGGGGAGAGAACACAACAACAACAACAAGAAAAGTAAACTACAAAACTCAGCAGTTTTTATTTATTAAAAAGCCGAAACGGTACGAAGTTATATTTTAGTCTAGCACGGCATGTGGACTTATTCGAACGGATCGAACGATCGTGTATAGCAAAGGGTTTATAATTCAAAAACAAAACAAACCAGAAAAAAGATATAAAACGCATCGTCTTTGATTTGTTAAGATCGCGCATAAATATTTTGTTCATTCTTAATTGTTGTTGTTTTTATTTATTTTTTTAAATTTTTATTTTCTGTTGTGAAGTGTATTTTTAAAAAGAATCTATATTTATTTATACATTAAAACCATAGGTTCTGTGTGTGGTTTACATTATAATTAATTTAACCAAGAAAAATGTATTGTGTATGTTAAGTTGAAATGTTTGTTTAAAAAAAAAAAAAAACAAAAACAAAACTTATACACAAAAATTTAAAAAAAATAAAAATACAAAGTTGTCTTGAACGAGTTATACAAATTATAAAACAAATTTATTTCCAAGTTGACAGTTTTTACGTTTTGGTGAGTTCATTATTTTTCAATAATTTGCTTTAAGAGGCTTTGAAGTTGTTTTGTATTTATTTTCAAATGTCAATCGTAATTTCTAGTTGTTAATTTAAATGTTAACATTAACCTAGATATGGAAATGCAATTCATATAAAATTACTATTTTTATAACGTCATTTTGAAATTCTTTTTTAATTACTATATAACTCTCAAAAACGTTTTTATGTATATTTGTAATATATGAGATCCATTGAATCGATATTAGATGAGATGCTATAAAATTTGTTTTTAATTTAAGCCTATTACTTGCCACACGCTAAACTCGCTCACAAGATTCCAGATCTTATCAGATCATAGAGTTCGCCCATAGCGCCTAACGCTTAACGCCTATAGATCTAATAAAACTTGGCAGGCTGTTACGATATATTGTTTATGTTTATTTATTTTGTGTCTATTTTTAATGGACTCTCTTTTTCAACACTTAAGTTTTATTGATTTTTAACAGTTTTTCGGATGTGGTTGGAAGAGGGTTTTGCTTCCTCGTTTTATGATGTGTTAATTTTGTGTCTGATTTTATTTTGTGGGATATAAACTGGCGGGCTATACACGCTTCTATAAAGATTCGAATTTTCATAAGATTTTGATGTTAATAAACATGTACCTACTCGTATGTAAGCCTTTATTGATTTTTTTAAACATCTCCATTACACACATGATTTTTTCTTATGTATGGAACTTTTAGCCTTGTTGCTTTATTTACAAAATGTTATTACATAAAAAGTAATAAAAGTTTTAAGTTTGATTGGTTTTTAGTCGCGACATTTGTTCGTTTAGACAGATGCTTCTATAAGAATGTAAACATTACGCATTCAAAAACACAAATCGAACTCGAGATTGTGACATCAAAAACGAATAAAATAAGTTTAGTCCGAAAACTTATTTATGTTGTTTTTTTTTTTAACTATTTGTCTTTTTTAATTTTTTTCACAAGAATATTTTTTCTTCAATTCCTTTAAGAAAATATCGGACTTCACATGCCACTGAAATCTGGAAAATATATTTTTTTAGGCAAAATTACATGGAAATAGTGTGATAAAAGTAGTTAAAGGTACGATATTTATTATTTAAAAGGAATTGAATTTTGCTATTTTTGTTGGAGTTTTGATGAAACAAGTTTTTGGTCCGAAATAAAATAGAACTGCCAGTGCCAAAATTCTTGCAACTAAGTTTTGTTTTAAACTACAAAATTAATTACCTATATGGCTCACCCAACCATTTCTGTAATTAGTCTTAGTTCTTCTGCACTTCATGAGGCTATCAAAAGAGATTTTGATTTTTTGTTAAAAATGTATCTCAATAATAAAGTATTTCTGGCTTTGCTATTTTCGCCGCGAAAACCAAAAAATTCTGCCTTATCAATTATTCTTATATTAACTTAACTTGACAGTGCCTACATAATGTTCTTAACACAGTCCACCTTGCCAAAAAGAATTCGAAATTATTAAGCAAATTAACATTTAACCTCACAACCCAAGCGGGAATTCGAAAGATGCAAACCATTTATCTTCGATTACGAGTGTTTCACTTCTCTAACGATGAGTTTTTGTTTACAGTATGAGTTGCATTCACACCACCCACAAAAACATTTTACACGGTTTATTCCTTGGCTAAGATCATGCTAAGATCGCTCAAAACATCGACAACTTTTCATTTCATTTGTTCTCTCTAATATATTTTGGTTAGTTTGTTTTCCAAATATTTCATATACAAGTATTTGTCATAATAAACAGTTTTCCAACAAATTATAAACTTATATTCAATAAAAATTGGTGCATAAGTTATTCTTGCGGCCTTAATTCAAATCGAACTCAAAATGAATGTATCAGGTCAGGTTTTTGAGATACTTATACATTTTTTAAAAATTCTAAAACACGTATATAATTATTTTTAAAGATGTCTAAATATTTATATGAAGTGGCATTTTGTTCAATAAAATTCGTGAAGATTTTCCAAATCTATAATTTTTTTGTCAATATTCAGTTGAAATATTTAATTTATTTTATAAAATATACGAAAAAACTTCAAAACTTGTTAGATTTCACCTGTCTTACAAAAACCATCTTCAACTTCCCATAGAAAGTATTTGTAATGGTTCCGATTTGTCAAACTTAAAATTTTGACATTTCTCGACGTTTCAAGGTCCCTATAGGCGAAATAAAAGATTTTTAGAAAGATGTCTGTGCGTGCGTGCGTGCGTAAGTTCGTATGTCTGTACGCCCGTACGTTCGTGACGTTTTTTTCGTCGTCCATAGTTTAAGAATCAGAAGAGATATCGACTTCAAATAAGTTTTGTTGTACAGATAATAAAGCAGAAAGATGCAGAAAGGGCTCATATTGTAACGCGACCATTATATTTTTGGAAAAATCCAATAAACATTTTTTTTAATTAATAAAAAAAAAAACTAGACAGCAAAATTTGTCACCTCGAAAATTTTACGATTAAATTATGATTTCAAGCCCAAAACAATTTTGTGCAATTTGTTGACATCTGATAAAATTTTGAAAAAAATCAAATTGGCAGTATGATTTATAAAAAATAAAAATATAAAAAAACATTACTCAAAATTGGTAAAAACTGAATTTTGACTCAAATATCTTTTCAAAAACTTGGATTAAGGCTTCAAACTTATTTTATCTTATGAGAAACATAGTTTTCAACAAACTGAAAAATTTTGAGAAACATAGAATTGACAATTTTTCTTACAAAAAATAAAACTTAAGAGAAAATTTAAAAAACATTTTTTAAAATTGATTTGCTACTCAAATATCTTTTCAAAAAATTGATATTAAGGTTTTCAACAAATTTAAACTTATATGAAATATTGTTTTCAACATGCAGACAAATTTTGAGAAGAATCGAATTGAAAATTTTTTTTACAAAAAACTAAAAACCTAAAAAAATTAATAAAAGTTTTGTGAAAATTGATTGTCGACTCAAATATCTTTTCAAAGCTTTGAAATATTGGCTTTGAACTACTTTTATCTTTTAAAAAATGTTATCAACATTCAATAAAATTTTGAGAAAAAATAATTGACAGTTTTTTAAAAGAAACTAAAAACTTAAAAATGTTGTTTACAAAAATTGGTAAATTTTGATTATCGAATATCTTTTTAAGGCTTTGAGAATTTGGCCTTACACTACTTTAATCTTTTAAAAAGTATTATTTTCAACACTCAGTAAAATTTTGAAAAAATCGAATTGACAGTTTTTTTTACAAAAAATAAAACTCTAAAAAATACAATATTTAAACTTGGTAAAAATTTTCTTTCGACTCAAATAGCTTTTCAAAACTGAAAAATATTTTCTTCAAACTCTTTTTATTTCATAGGAAATATTGTTTTCGATATTCAGTAGTTTTTTTATTTATAAAAATTTAACAGTCCGTTTTTTCATAAAAAATAAAATCTACAAGAAATAGTACGCAAATTTAGTAAAAATTGATGTTCGGTTCTTGATATCTTTCATTCCATTCATCCAATTTGTAACAGTTTAAGAAATTCTACTAAAATTGGTAAACATTTGTTTTCGACTAAAAATCTATTAAACTAAACAAGATTTTTAAACTCATCTATTTCTTTATATGAAGAGTATTGTTTGTAATTTTAAAATTTTCGAGAATAATTCAACTGACAACTTTTTTAACCCAACCCTCTTTTTTATATACATTTATTAATAAAAAAAACTTCAAAAGTTGTTAGCTTTCACCTGCCTTACAAAACTTTAAAAGAAACGCTAAACCATTTTTGCTAAAATGGTTTTCAACAGTCAAAGATTCTTGTAACGAATCTTTATATCAATTCTAATATATCAAGTTCCTGAAATATGTTAAGAAATTAAAAAATAATGTCGAAAAGGTGTATTTTTAAATTCAAATAAACAATCATAACTAATTTGAATTTTCAGAAACTAAGTAAGATACTAAAGTGCTTTAAATTGTACCTAATAGAGATAGATTTGTAATTTCCAAAATCATCATACAATTTATTGTCAAGAGATATTTTGAGTTTTAGCTTAAGCTTAAGAACTGCGTTTTTGTTTTTTTTTAAAGCATTTTTAAAGGTTTTAAAATCTGATGAGATAAAAGAATTTAAAGCAAGATTCGAGATTTCTTTATAAAATTTTTCTTTTGTTTGTGCAGCAGAATTTCGTCGACCAATGTCCTCATAATTTAAACAAAAGTTTCTTTCATTTGACACCTTATTTAAATAAAAATTGGTTCAGTATGAGAGTCTGAAAAGGGAGACTTACTATCGGTACCATAATTATGATGATAGCGTCCTATTCAAAATTTGTCAATTGTTTAAACGTTATGAAAAATAATTTTGCGTCCTTTGAATGATATCTGCGATATATGTAAATTTTTAAAATTAAGTTAATTTTTGTATAACAAACAATTTTTAACATACAAAAATGTTCTTTTACCTTTTTGACTTTTCTTTCTCGTTTGAAGGATTAAAATAGTTTTATTTTGACGTATATTTATATTGGTTTCAAAAAAGTGTGTGTTTTAAGCAATCAGCCTGCTTTAGAAGGTTTTCGAAAAAGGTTTTTTTCTACACTTTTTATTTTTTAAAGAAATATATATATATATATATCTGACGAATAAGCCCATCCTGTAGAAATATTATTTCAAACACAAAAGGATCACATTTCTCCTAACACTGATAAGCTTAATTTTAAAAATTTGTTTGTGTATCCCATTCTCTTTTATAAATATTCAATTTTGAAATATTCTATATTTAAAACCACAATTAACATTCTCGTTATACTTTCTAGGCATCCTGTGTATTTAAAAAAAAAAAACAAATGGTAAAAAATTGTAAATAATTTTTATTTTGCCCCATTTCACTTAAAAAAAAGTGAAATTTTTGAAAAAAAAAGAAAAAAGAACAAAAAACAAACAACTCTTTTTTAGCCTTAAACTTGAAATCACAAAAACAAGTTCGGGTTATCCACTTATGAATTTTATTGTTCAAACCAGCTCTCTTCCAACTTTTTATTTTTTTTAAAGGTATACCAATATAAAATGGTTTAAGATAAATATTTGAATGACATACTTCAGGGGTCAAAACAATTTATGTTTTTTATGAACATGTTTTATGTGCTTACATATGTATATTTTTAAATTAACTAAGATTTCGTTAGGAATAATTGCAAACGACTTTCTCGTCAAACCTTTGAAAATCTATCAGTACTACCATCACTTTTTTTAACACGTTCATTATATTTAAATTTGCATCAAATGAAGCACACATTTCAAACAAACATGACCAAATCAATTTGTTACGTTGGTTGCTCAGGGGCGGATCAAGAATATTTATCAGGGGGAGGGCTTCACACATTTAACAAACACATGAGTTTTTCAGATTCAAAATGTTCTTTAAATGTAAATTCAAAGTAGTCTGACAAAATTTAAATAACATAATGTGAATCTTAAACTCAAATTTACATATTTTAAGGGCTAAAATGTAAACTTTAATTATTAGATTATTTTAGAACACTGTTGTTTAGAACATTATGGTCTAACTATTTAATTTAGACGACTCCCTACCTATGAAAGCATTCCAAGATTCAAACAGGATTCTAAATATGCATTATTTAAGAGTTAAAATACAAAGATTTTAGACTTTTTTGGTGCATTTCACGCATAAATGTTGAAACGCAACTTTTTTTTTCACAAATATTGATTAAAAATTAGAATGTTCGACAGAAAAATGAATCTTCGTTTGAAAATAAAACAGAATCTGTGATCAAGAATTTTCTTCCTGTTTTTGACGTTTTTTTTGGGCTCGATTACTATCCTAATCAGTCTGCTTACTCGTACATTGGAGTTCATGCTTAAGAAGACAGATTCCAAAAAAAAAACCGTGAATCTTTTAAAAATATTTTGATCTCTACTTTAAAATTGAAGAGGGAAAAATGTTTGGTTTTTGAATTTAAGAAAATAAACGCATTAAAAACATATTAAGCTAAGGATATAGGTTGGAAATAAACTTTAGTGTGGAACTGACAAATTATAGGTGGCAGAATTCAACTCTGTTCTCGACAGATCAAAGCTTTAATATTAAATTAATTGATATGAAATATTCATTTTGTTTTTTTTTTTCAATAAGTTTAACAAAATTATCACTTTTGCTTTTTTGGGACATTTATATTCCTTAAATTCGTGTTTCAATTTCAATTCTAGAGTATGCAAAGCAAATTTACTTCAAAAAGTAGATTTCTTTAATTTTTTAAGATCTTAAAAGTTGTTTATAGAAAAAAGCCAGAATCGAAGAAAAGTTTCAGGAATTTAAAGCCAACTTAATATCACATTTGTGATCTCTTACTCGTATTCAATGTTTCTTCTTAAGAACCTGAAAAGAACTTATGAAAATAATGTTTTTTTCTTAATTTTAACTTGTGCATAGATTAATCTGTTTTTGACAACCACTTTTTGATAAATAATTCTTTAGATGAAATCCTTATTCATAGAATATAACTGAAAAGGCTTTACGGCTTATATGATCAATAGCTCCTGGATCATTAATTGGCAAAAATTTGATTAGTTTGAGTTCAGCGGTTGTAATTTTGCTGGATGTCCGATTCATACTATGTTCTTGGTCCCTAGTCCTCAGTTTAAAGTAGTATTTTCAGCACCACAGTTCAAAGTAGTAAAATACAAATTTTATTTTTATATTATAAAAAAGAAGAGGCTGTTATGCGACCCACACTGATAACTTCCCATCCCGTCTGTCGATTTCTCTTGCTTAAAAGTTTGCAGGTTTTCAAGTTGGGTTAAAAAAGTTGTAAGTTGGATTATTCTTAAAAATTTTAAAATTACAAACAATATTTTTCTTATAAAGAAATTGTTTTGTTTGAAAATGTAGTTTTGTTAAAACTTTTTAAAACTTTTAGTCGAAAAAAAAAATTTGTATCAATTTCTTGTAGCATTTCTAAAATTTTATACAAATTGGATGAATGAAATTAATTAGAGAACCGAACATCAATTTTTAAAAAAAATAATACTGACTGTTTGAAGACAATATTTTAAATTTTTGAAAAGCTATGTGAGTCGACAGTAAATTTTTACCAAGTTTTGTTAAATTTTCTTTTAAGTTTTTATTTTTTTGTAAAAAAAACTGTCAATTCGATTTCTCTCAATTTTGTATTGAATGTTAAAAACAATATTTTTTAATAGATAAACGTAGTTTAAAGCTAATATCTCAAATTTTTTAAAAGATATTTGAGTGGAAATTCAACTTTTACCAACTTTGAGTAATATTTTTTTTAGTTTTTTATGAAATCATTTTTTATTCGTAAAATTTTCGAGGTGGCAACATTTGTGATTTTTCAGCTGTTTTTGATTTATAAAAAGCCGTTGATGGATTTTTTCCAAAAATATATTAGTTTGATATCACGTTACAATATATAATATAAAATTTGATTCAACCTTTTTGGTTGGTAGGATATTTAGGGTTAACCAAAATGTTCACCTTTTCTTTAAACTGCTGTGGTAAAAAACCACCCACTCAATATTCTATATTGCCCTTTCTGCAACTTTCTGCCTTATTATCTGCATAACAAAATTTATGTGAAATCGATATCTTTTCTGGTTTTGAATGACAAAAAAACGTAGCAAACATCTTTCCAAAAATCTTTTATTTCGACTCTAAGGACCTTGAAACGTGGAGAAATGTCAAAATTTTTAATTTGGCAAATCGGACTCATTACAATAACTTCCTATGGGAAGTTAAGAAATAATTTTAAACATAAGTTTTGAATTCAAGGGAATTCCAACTGAAATTAAAAAAATATATACAAGGGTTGGCCATGTCAATCTTAATGTACTGCTGTTTTTTTAATCAATAAATATCAAAAATAAAATAAATGACCCCTACGACACCTCCTCTTGAAACCGCAATTGACGGTTTGTTCATGCATTTGTATCAGCATCATCTGGTATAAGGGCATCATGCTCGCAACATATCAATGTTGCATAAATTATAGCTCACGCCTTTGGAATCATAATATTGTGATCTTCTATTTGAATGTCATTTAACGACTTCAACTTCAAATGCAAGCTCATGGGACTTACTAGGGACGTATTTTGTGTTATTTGAATAATTTGCTTAAAAAGGTATGTTTAGAGATATGTAAAACCTGTCTAAAACATATTAAGTTTAAAGCCATTTTAGAATTGATGTATTAAGCATCTGCTTTTATATATATTGCAGCAGATAATCCATAAACCTGATGCAGTTTTCGTATTTTTTAAATAAGTCTAAGAACCCTCAAGGTCACATTCTACTTCGTGTGGCCTTTATGTTATTTTTGTTCTGTTAAAATTCTCACTTAACATGTTGAGAAGAATAATATTTTAATGACGCATTCCAAGCATTTCCGTTCTCGTTCGCATACAAAAGTAAAGAAAAACCTAAGCAAATAAAAGTGATATCTTGATAATTTTCAAAACTACATTAATGCCAAAAAAATAAGAAAAACAATTTGAACTTTATTTAATCATTTTGCTCACTCTTTTATTATAGATTAATGATAACTGCTGCAAAATTACACGTGCTGGTTGTTCGTTTTCTTCGAATTTGAAATTTAATTTTAAAATATTTGCATTTGATTTTGTGTGTGATTACAAAGCAATATTTGTATACCACAACTATTTCCCACAATTTATTATTATTTGCAACAGAATCAGTTGTATAAAACTAATATCAAGAGGGTGAGTCAAAAAGAATTATTTTGTTATATGACTTGCATTCGAAATTTCAAAGACCTTTCCAATTTTATTCAGCTACTATTTTCTTTAAAATAATTTTAATTCTCTAGACAGGTTTTTTAGAATAATGAAACTCAATAGTATGGGGTGTGGTATACACCCACTTTTTTTAACGAAGTATGAGTTGAAATTGACACTTAAAAGAGTTATAGAAAAATTAAATTAAGCCGCATGAAAAGTGTCGATGTGCATACAAAAACAAAAATTGAAAGTATGAGGTTACACCCCAAAGGGGCGTGGTATTCGCCTACTTTTCTTGTGATTTGTATCGTTTATATGAACAACTTCTGATTCTTGTAGAGTCATGCAAATTAACATAATTAAAGTGATTGATGTGTATTGAAAGGCAGAAATAATATATCTGAGAATATATCCCAGTTGGCGTGGTACCCGCCCACTTCTCATGTGTATGTTATCATTTACAGGAACACTTTTGAGATTTGAAAGGGTGATTTCTTAGATATTATCTTTTTGGCAACACTGGTTTAATTAGCTGACGCACGTTTTGTGTTTTGTTTTACTGTCAAACATCTTCAGTTTGGTTAAATCGAATTTAGGGTTGATGCCTTTCAAAGTACAGCTGGTTTAAGAATTGGTGCCGAACGACCTACTACAACGTAGAATTTTTGGTGAATGGGATTTTGGAAAGTTGGCCGAATATCCATTTTTTTACCGAAAAATTGTGTTCAGCGACGAAGCATTGGAAACGTAAGTAAGCAGAATTGTTTGGAGTGAATATCAGCCAGAAGCATTACAAGAGCTACCAATGCATCCATAAAAAGTCACAGTTTGGTGCGGTTTATGGGCTGGTGACATATTTGGACCGTACTTTTTCAAAGATGATGCGGATTAACGTAACTGTGGATGGTGAGCGGTACCGTGAGATGATATCCCACTTTTTTTTTGCCCAACATGCAGGAGCTTGACTTCAACGACATTTGGTTTCAACAACAAGGTGTCGGATGCCACACAGCACACGCAACAATGGACTTATTGAGAGGCGAGTTCGGTAATCATTTTATTTCACGTTTGGGACCGGTAAATTGGGATCGTGCGATTTAATGCCTTTAGACTATTTTTCTATTCGGACAAGCCCGCTTCAATTGACTTATTGGAAGACAACATTGAAGCATATATTCGTGAGATAACGGTCGAAATGTTTTGAACAGTATGCCAAAATTGGAGCAAGCGGATCGACCATTTAAGACGCAGTGAAGGTCAACATTTGCATGAAATGATCTTCAAAAATTAAATTATTTGGATCTTACTATCGATTAAAATAAAGATTTCATTAATTTTTCTGAATGTTAATTTTTTTTTTGAAAAACTTTTCTATAGCTTTTAAAAATCATTCTTTAGAAGAATTGTTCTAAGTAATTCTTGCATTTTTAAGCTCGAGCTGGGCATGTTCAGATAAGGTGAAGAACTGTTTCCTCCTCTTCTTCATCCATACAGCTTGTGCAAAAAGTCATTTGGGAATATGCCAAATGAGCTTTCCTTTTAGACAGTGCCAGGTTAAGACACCGATTTTCGAACTTATATGCGATCTGCTTAGGGATAGCAAACACCTTGAGCGATTTAAATCTATGTTGGCCAGATGTAATTTGTGACCTGACACGTGGTAATGTAATTCCTCTTAATGTTTGCCTTTTTTATAGCGTATCGAATTAGCAGTAGTTTAAATGTAGCTAGCATTAGCCAAACATGGTAGAATGGGCTGTATTGTACCATTTCTAGAAAGTTAGTCTACCTTAAAATTCTCCGGAATGTTCTATAGCCCGCACCCAGCAAAGCTGAAAATTAAACTGTAGTGCCATCTCCGTTAGAGATGACCGAGAATTGTGGACTAGGTTCGTAAAGACAGAATCCAATGATTAAAAACTGGCCTGACTATCTGAGAAAATTCGTATATCAGATGTTGATATCTTGATTTCTTTAAGTCAGGACAAGACTTATTTTATCGCCAAAAGTTCCGCCTTTAACACACTTCAATGATTGGGATGGTTGATTGGGAGACTTAATTTCATTTGTGTAAAAGTGGATTGACTAATCTTCCAGGAATGCCCTATCTTCCCAGAAATCACTCGAAAGTGTAGAATTCTGGAAGTTTCTGTCGAATTGCAGTTGGGGTATGGAGTATGGTAAAAAGTTGTAATTGATTCTTAATACTAAAGAATATAGTAGTGGCCACTTATATTGTTAACCCACTACAATGAAGATTAAAGGTGAACACCAAAGCTTGAATCTATTCGTTTGCTAAGTATATCAATAAGTGTAAGATAGAGTAGGGTATCCAGTGCCGAAGAGGGGGTCGTGCGAAGCGATCCGTTCTTGATGGTATGCAAAGAACTAATTTTGATCGAAGTAAAATAAAATCCTACAAAATAGCTGTCTAATACAATAAACTAAATAGATCTTAAAAAAATTGTTTACTCTCACTTCAATTTTAGAAAACACGTGTCCGGAAATTTACTTTCGTGACATTCAAATAAAACACAATTGATGTGGAAGTCAGATTTACTAACGACACAAAGAAGCATCAAAAGAAAACAATTTTAATATTTTAAACATATTAATAATTAAATATTATTGTTCAACTCAGCTTTGCTAAAATTGGATGGGTTTACTTCGCAAGTTTTAAGTTACTTTACTATTATTAACATTTTATTTTTCTTAAATTTTGTAAGTAACCCTTCCGGCAGACTTATTACTCAGGTTTTTATAAACTTTCTTTCTTGTACTATTATTTTTAAGAGTACTGAAAATAAATTGAGAACAATCATTAAGTAGAGAATCATTAGGAAAAAAGTTGAAAATAATTAATATAAAATATTCAATTAATATAACTATGCAATGCATATCTATTAAACAATTGTTAATGGTAATTTGTATATACCGTTTTTTATTAATAACTTGATTAATAGTTATAATGCTGGATAGCTCAAGATTACCTTAAAGAAAACGTAAGAAACTTATATGATTTTATTTAATTACTTTTTGATTAATATATTTTACCAATATTTATTGCTTATTATTGATTACAACCAACACTTTCTACAAAGGGAGTACTTGTTTTAATTTGGAGCCTTGATCAAGAATGGTATCAACAATCATTTCATTATCTTGTCAGAAACAATATTATCGGTTTTTCTCGGATCAATTGTTTTAATCTTAAATAAATGTAAACATTATCGCTAATGTATTTATAATTCGTTAAATACTAACGTTAACAATTCTTAATATATACTTAAAATCTAAAAACTTAAACTGGACTGTTGAAAATTTTTAATTTGCAATTTATACTTTTTATATTATCATTTGGTGAATTAATTCAAGAGTAAAATGTATTATAGATTTCAATTAATTGATTTAAGGGGCTATGGTTTCTGGAGTCTTATATTTGAACGACTAAAACTAAAGTTTTAACAAGAACTGATGGTGATGAAATTTTTCCGTTTATTATTCCAACAATAAAACAAAACTGCAAGTACTTGATTTGTCGAAGAAGGAAGATTATGAGAGAAAGTCTTTGTGATTATGGCGGTAATGTATGAATATCATGAAACCACGGAAGGGATCATAGACAAAAACGAAAAAATCTTTTCTGAATGGCTTCAAGTCTTGCGACTTGTACGGCGGCGTAGTAAGCTGACCATAATGTACAAGCATATTCCAGGACTGGTCTCACAAATGAAACAAAACGGAATTTTAAAATATAAGGATCACGGAAATCACGGTTAAATCTCTTATTAAACCCAGAATTCTATTTGCTTTTTTAACTATGAAGTTAATATGTTCAATAAATGTTAGTTTAGGATCTAGGGCAACACCTAAATCAGAAAATACATATACTCTACTTAAAGGACAAGAATCAAACATGTAACTAAAAACGATTGGAATTTTTTTGCGTGTAAAATTCATGGTTTTACATTTGTCAACATTTAAAACCAAGACGATTATTATTGCACCATTCCCTGAATAATATTAAGTCTTCTTGCGAGAGAAGACAGTCAGATGTAGAGTTCATTTTTTAAAAATTTTAGTGTCATCTGCATACATTAATAAATTAATTAATTTTAAATAAACAAAAAGAATAGGACCAAGGTGACTACCCTGGGGGACACCAGAATTCACAACAAATGAACTTGAACACTCATTACTAAATTTAACACTATAACGTCTATCTTGCAAATATGAGGAGATCCAGTTTTAAAAACTGTCGTTAAAGCCTTGCTGTGACAGTTTTAAACGTAATGTTTTGGGACACAATTTATCAAAGGCCTTGCTGAAATCAGTAAAGATTCAATCTCCTTGTTCACGTTTTTCAAAAACATCTAAACAAAAGGACGTAAAGTTAAACAGGTTAGTAACAGTTAAACGCTTTTTAACAAAATCATGCTTTTTATCACAGATAATTGAACTACAGTGAAAAGAAAGGACGCTACGTACGATTGACTCAAACAGTTTAGGTATCACAGATAGGTAAGCAGTAAGTTAGTAGTTCATTATTTCGTTTTTATGACCTTTCTTGTGTACTAGTATTATGAAGGAGCTCTTCCAGATAAAAGGAAACAGCGAGTTACTTAAGGAAGTGTTGAAAAGAACACATAACGGCCAACGGGTGTGCTAAATACGCAGCACATTTCTTTAAAATGGATGATGGTACACCGTCAGGACCAGGACTAAAACATTTGTCAAGTTGTAGGATACTATTAAGGACAGTATCTTCACTAATAACGAAATTGATAGAGTTTAAGTGGGGAACATTTATAACAGTCGTAGATCTGTTAGGCGAACTAATAGCATTATAATCTACAAAAGGCTCATTACTTTTTGATGTCGAATTAGTCATTAAGTTAGGGTACTCACATGATTTCTTCTTACTATTAAAGAATTTCCAAAAACTATCAGGATTAAGGTTTAATTCAATTTTCCGAATGTAGTCATCATATAGGATGTTAGAGTATTCAGTGAAAATTTGTTTTATTATAATGAACATCCTATAATCATCATCAGTTCTTGTTTAATTGTATTTTATCCAAACTTTGTTCCTTTCTTTTTTTAAGTTTTTAAAGTGAGAATCAAACCATAGTGGCACAATCAAGTTATTTCGAGTCTTTTTGAATGGTATCGTTTTGTAGAAACAGTAAAAAAAGAGTTACACATATCGTCAATATTTAAGTAACAAAATAAGTGATCTCAATTGATAGTACCTAATAAGTTAAAAAGGTTTTTAAAACTAAGCCTACTAAAGTTGAATTCTAGTTTGTTGTTATTAGAGAGCATATGAGGTGAAGCCATGTTTAAATTAAGTGCTATGTCTAATGCAGGATGATGGCGATCTTCGTCCACAATTTTGACAGCTGCTTCAGAGCATATGGTTTCAGAGAATAATACCAGATCAAGTGTTTTTCCAAAACGGTTCTTCACACCGTTTAGTTGACTTAAGCCACATGAAGACATACCATTTGTTAATAAAAACTCGTTTGAAGATGACTCGTTTATTAGAACGTAGAAGTTATAGTCGTCAATTTAAATCCAATTGAGATTGGGTGAATTAAAATCACCAATAACCAGTACTTCGTCTTCAGGCTCCAAAAGGATATAAATACTTTCTATACAGTTGTTTAGTTTTTCAATAACCTCGTTCTTGGAGCTTAGAGGTATTATATGCTGATACAATAAATAAATATCCTGTTGCCATTTTAATTTTAAGGCATAGCATTTCGATTCCTGTTGATCGAAAGTCGTCAATCAGGTAACTAATGATAGTATTGTTGATAGCGACAAGAATTCCGCCACCAACAGCGTTTGAATCGTCTGAGTTATGACGATCACGTCTAAAGACTTGATAAGACAAGTCAAAAAGCTCTGAGTCCGAGATAGAGTTGTTGAGCCATGTTTCCGTCAATATTATGACATCGTGAGGAAGATTGTTAATGTTTTTGTAAACAATGTTGGTTTTTTCGTTTACACTGGGAACCGTGGAAGCGGGTTCTTCTCCAGTTTCCCATATCTTCAAGTGAAGATGACGACCCTTTAAGGTAGTTGTCCGCACGTTGACCACATTTGCATGTTTATGATAGCAGTACCAGGATGAATACCACTAAAACCTCTTCAAAAAAGAGAGAGACCTCGACTTTTAGATGAAGTTAACGGAAGCAAAAATATGAAGAGAAACAGAGCGTGCCACTATAGGCGAATGGCTACAAAGTTTAAGGGGGGCATTAAAACTGAGGTCGGTCATTTGAGAAAAATTGTTTTGTTTTAATTAAACTTACATACATATATAATAAACAAATAAATGAAACAACAATAAACAGAAATATTATATGATTCTGATCTCATGGTGTTTTATGCTTGTAAGAGTACATATGGCCTGACAACGTATACAAAGTTTAATCAAGATAATCGGATATTTGTTGGAAAAAACATAATTCCAATTTCTACCGAATTTAAAAGTGATTGCCTTGAAAAGACTATCAGATTTTTTTTTATTTTTTATAACACCTTAACATTATAAAATTTTAAATAAGCACGAAATAAAAACGGACATCAGCAAATTGTCAACATCATCTCCATATATGTACATATGTACACATGTAAGTGCTGTTTCAGCTTCTTATAGGAAAAACATGGCATATAAAATGAAATGACATCAGAATGCCTTGAAAAGATTTTATTTGTACATAATTTTCAATACCACATTAAATTTAAAATGTTTTTCTGCATCAACCTTCAACAAGAAACAAGTCATAAAGACTTAATGATCCGCGTGACTGAAAGGACAATAAACAGATGATAAGTGCCAATAATTAAAAATTGGTAAAATTACTCATTGCTACTGGGACTGGCATGTTTTGATGTTTTGATATTTTTAAACACAATTCCTCATCGCTTCGAATGGATATCAAAATAAAAAAATAATATGAAGGGTTCAAAAACATTTTTAAATCCCCATACATGGATTCAACCATTTTCTTTGATTCGAAAATATATTAAGTCAGCACAAATATAATTTTTGTATAAGTTCATCCATTTAAAAAAGAATACTTTACAGCAAGTTGTGATACTTTGCATGTTCACGTCTTTATTTTTTTAAATGCTTTTGGTTTAATATAGCTTCCTTAACCATTCCGGGTCACAACTTTTTTTAATTTAGTTTAATGTTCATTTTAAATATAATAATTATATTAAAATAATTAATGCATTATTTCCTTTCATCAACTATCTAAGACCCAAGTAAGAAAAGTGAAAACTACGCACTGTTAAACTCTTCACTCTAATCACTAATTACTTTTGATACAGTTTATCATACCTAAATTATCAACTTATAACCATCACGTACTCTTGAAATAATTCCATTCAAAAAATTACCTCAGGCTTACACAAAAAAATAAAATAAGAAGACAGAAAAAGACTCGTAGGTATATATCTTCAGTTAAGCTTTTTTAAGATTTTAGCTTAATGGTGCATAATACTTAATGAAAATTAATTATGTTATCAAGAAATATCGGAACTCTAAACTTATACGACATGTTCACTCCATCTATTTTTGTTGCTGGTGGTTATAGTAGATTTTTGTACATAAATAAAATGTGATTAATTTGTGACAATTTATTGGTTGACATAAAGCTGCTTAGCTTTTAATTAAAGAAATTATTTAAAACTTAAACAATCTAAACCGTTTCTTACTTTCAAGTAGTTATTATTAACAATTGGTATATCTGTACGTATAAATGTAAATATTGTACAATTTTTATCAAAATAATGTTTTATTTAAGGAAACTTTTTGTAAGCGCATTATCAAGCTTCATAGGCCTATGGATGGCGTGGCCTCTCCAAAATCGTGCGATAATCTCTAGACGATTAAAGTCTTTAAAAAGAGTATTCAACGCTTAATTAATGACCTTCGTACCTAAAGTGGCCCCATACCTCGAAAAGAGATCGAAAATTAGGCTTCTCGGCGTCCACTTGCCCGTAATCAATGTTAAAACATAATAACAAGCCTTCCTTAATCACCAACAACTCTTATTTAAATGCGGCTTTGTCATTGGAGCCAGACTCAGGCAGTAAGGGTTGAGCTATAGGTGCATTAACGAGCGCCTGCGCATCAAGGCTAAATTCGGCAGCATTAACCTAATATGCGGAAATGTTCCAAAGCATATAAGCTGAGATATTAAAATTTTCCTGTGCGAATTTAATGTCAAGCAAGGAAAAAGTAGTACCCGTCGCATAATGGTTAGTGCGTTGGACTGTCATGCCAAAGGTCTTGGGTTCGATCCCTGCCTATGCCATCTAGAATTTTTTTCACGGGTACTGATTTTTTCGAGAAATTGACAAATTCTTTAAGAGTAATTCTTGTCATGCCAAGAGCTTTTCTCAAATTGGCCGTTTGGATTCGGCTTAAAACTGTAGGGCCCCTTCATCCCTGACAACAGTACTCGTACACAGGAATGGTTGAGAGTTGTAAGTCACTGGGCCCTAATTCTGAACGGACCCAATTTATTTATTTTTTAAGGAAGGGAAGATATTTTTGGTAGAAAAAATCGGAAAAAAACAGCTTGCATGACAACACTTCCGGCAACGGATTCAGGCTCATAGATTTTGCTGTGGGACGAAACCTCATGCTAAAAGAACCAAAAGGAACTTGGAGTTCTCCAAATCAATCTACCGTCAACCAGATCGACGTACGACACGCTTCCAGCATCATGGATGCCCAAACCTTTCGAGAAGCTATCATCGACTTGAACCTCGTTATAGGAAAAGTAGCACTTAGGGTTTTCAGACCCAAGGCAAAACAGGTCAACCAGATCGACGTACGACACGCTTCCAGCATCATGGATGCCCCAACCTTTCGAGGAGCTATCATCGACTCGAACCTCGTTATAGGAAAAGTAGCACTTCGGGTTTTCAAACCCAAGGCAAAACAGGTAGAACGTCGAACTGCTACAATCGCAAGAGATCGGCAAATCCTTATCCGATCGAGTTACAAGTAACCTCTCTCGCAGTGCTCTGCCGCCAACACAATGTATCGAAAACTAGTGGCAACATTGCCAAGATACAATCAGAGAAGCCACCTCTTACAAAGCAACCACCAACAAGAAACCTTTGGTTTGATGAGGAATGTCGGTAGACAACGGGCAAGCAAAACGTAGCTCCATAGAAAGACGAGAGCTTATCACGATCTCTTTAATCAGAAGAGGAGAAAGGAACACCGAATTTTCAGAAGGAAAATGAGAGAGCATGAGAAGCGTGCGATCGAAGATGTTGAGAGGTTCAAAAGCAGAAATGAAGTAAGAAAGTTTTCTGAGCAAGTGAAACAAAATCACGAGTAAAAAAACCTTGAGCCGAAGGCTTCAAAGACGAAAGTGGAAACATCATCGTGGAACCGCAGTCAATGCTGAGGATATGGAAGACTTACTTCTGCGAGACTGTCTGTCTCGACGACGGACCAAATTCCACTGTCAGGCAAGATGATCCATTCAACATAGACGACGAAAACCAACAATCTTGTCATCCCGACTTAGACGAAGCAAAGATTGATATATCTAAGCTAAAGCTTAACAAAACAGCCGAAGCGGATGGCTTGAATACCGAGCTCTTTTAAGCAGCTGGAGATAATTTGGTTAGGAATTTGCACCAACCTGGCGGTAAGATATGGTGGGAAGAAAGCACTCCCGAAGAATGGAATCTGAGTATTGTTAGCCCGATATCAAGAAAATGATACCCTCTAAACTGCATCAACTATAGAGGACTCAGTCTACTTAACATCGCTTACAAAATCTTCTCTGCCATAATACATGAATGAACTTCTAAAGCCCATCGTCAATAACCTTCCTTTCAGTGTGGTTGATCAAATATTCACATTACGGTAGATCCTGGAAAAAATCCAAGAACACCAAATCGATACCCACCATCTTTTCATCGATTTCAAGGCCGCATGTGACAGCGAATACAGGGACGAGATGTATAGAGCCATGTCTACTTTTGGCATCGCTGCCAAACTCGTCCGTTTGTGCTGGATGACCATGGAGAATTAACGCTGGCCCATAAAGCTTGGAAACAACTTAACAGAACCTTTCGATGTCAAAAAAAGCTTTAGACGAGGAGATGCGCCGTCATGGGACTTCCTTACCATCGTCCTTGAAAGAATATTGCAGAACTCCCGCGTTACCACTAGAGGCACTTTCTTTCAAAAGTCTCCCCAATTATTGGCTGATGACATTGATAAAATCGAAAGACTTCATTGTAATGTCAGTAGGGCTTTTTTTGAGTATTGAGGCAGAGTCGGCTAAAATGGGTGTCACGTTTATTGAGGGAAAAACAAGGTACATGCTGTCATCAAGAAAAGACCTTCAACACCGACGTCACGTCACAATCGACAAACGTAACTTTGACATATTTAAAGTTTATGTTTTCTCCAACTTCTCAAGAAGATTATTTAACTCTTTTGATCTTGCTCTAATCTATAAGGTAACAGACCCTCCAATACCATATCACCAATATTCTTGACAGTTTATATATAGCTAAGAATAGTGTTTCTCTAACAACGTTAACTCGACAGTCACAATATGCACCCCATCGATCATTCTCCTCGGATTGTGTGTGGCCATTTACTTTTAATTTATTTTAATTGATCGAAATGTCATCAAGTTCAGATTTCCAACTAATCCATAACGCCCCTTTATAGATATGTAGTATCTTATGTACCATGTACTGTGTTGCTTTGAACTCTGAAATACGTACCAACCATTCACTCATACTTCACCTGAAACTAAAGCATTTGTAACAAATTTGTTTCGCTGTTTTCAGCACAATAATTACTATTCTCTTATTTTATTTTGTCAACAACTGAATCAAACCATAAAATGCAATTAAATTAAATTTATATACATTTGCATAAAATGTTCAACAACTTGCACAATTAATTTTACACTGTCTACATATATTTTTACACTCGAATCGACTCGACTTGTATACTAACTTTCAAATAAATTGTTGACATATGCATTTTGTATCTCAGAAGTCAGAACTTCGTGGCAACTTATTGAGTGCTGAATCAATTTTATTTATTTTCAAAAATGCAAATTTATTGTATAAATACTGCCCTAGAGACATTTTGAAACTGTCTCGTGAGTTATGTTCTTTAAAAAAAGAAAAAAACAGAGAATTATTTTTTAGAGCAAAGGTGGGGTTCCAGTCAAGATCGAGAATCGAATGACTGACTTGGCTGACGACTGAATGAATGACTATAGTTCGCATTCATATATAATTGGTGGAATTAAGTCCATGGATCATTAAGCACAAATAGTTTACCTTATATATGAAATCGTATATCTCTTAAATGGTTCAGCGGCGCAGCTAGCGCCTGAGGGTTAAAGTGATGGTGGTTTTGTAGCCGGTATCGGCATCACCAGCAACTGTCTTGACTTGCTTCAATCCGATTGTCACGAACTTGACGACTCTACGACAATTATCACCCATGTGGACGTCGAGCATAATTAATTGAATTGACAAAGGTGGCACACGTCAAGTCAATAGGTAATCCCTAAACTTGTCAGATTTAATCTTTGGACATAATTTACAAATTATTATTATTGTTCGAGATGAAGTTCCTCCACAAACCCCATCAGTAGGCAAAGTTATGTCTTGCCTTAAATCTGGTGTTGGTTTAGTTGGAATTAAACATTAATGACAAATTTATGAATAATCTTTCTTCGATGGGGAAAAGATATAAAGAAAAACTATAATCGTGCTTCGTTGAAGAACAAAAAAGAAACTGTGAGATATGTATTCTAAATGGTCTATTGTCTTGTGTCTCTCAGCACGTTTAAATGCTTAGGTTGCACTAGGTATGTAGTATATGCAAATGATTTGGAAGTTTTTGTTAGATTGGGGTTATGCAACACCTCCTCCGATAGATGATGCTGGTTGTCGTGATTGTGGGATATCTACCAGAAGCATTTTATTGATCGTAAACATCATATCAATGGGTTATATGAACTAAAGATAGATAGATACGTTTAGGTTAGGTACAATGTAACTCATGTATAAGTTTTGCGGTTTGGATAAGATATGGAAAATGGATTTTAATAGCATCGTGCTTAATGGTTTATAAACGATTAACTTTTATAAAGGTCAAATACTGATGATGAAAGTATGGTTTTTTTCACAAATTCAGATTAACATCGTGGTTGATTTTTGCCATAACATTCACTTTTTGATTGATGTGTAAAATTTTGTTTTACACACAAATTTACTGTACGCCACTGTGTAGGATATTAATTATATTGTTGGTACCAAACGAAGCAATTTCAATTATTCTTTTGCAAAGCATACAACAACAAAAACGACTTGAGTAAAAAAGCCATAAACACATATAAAAGATTTTGTGTGCTAAGTTTGTCTTAATATTTATTTTTACAATAATATACAATAAAACAAATAATATATCCAAATACTTGATAAAAATGATACAAAATGATGACACCTGTTAAATTTAAAAAGTTTTGTTCTGTATTTTTTACGTTTTGAAGTTAAGTTTTTTTTCACACTGTCAAAATCCCGCAGTCTTGAAAAAAAAATTGTTTAATGATTTCCAAACACTTGAGCTAAGAATCATAACCTATACAATTATCAATAACATTACAGTGAAAAGCATATTCATACTTCAATTTGTTTTTAAGTTCAAGCTGCCCTAAGTTTATTTCTTGTTTAAAATCGGGCTTGGAAAACAAATTTTATTCGGTTATATATCTGATACTTTTATGTTTTTTTTTGGATACCTATATAGTGCTCTTAACAATTTGTTAATAAAAATGAACTAAGGAATTTGAGATAACACACAAAAAAAGAGGCTGAAATTCGACCCACACTGATAACTTGAAATCCCGTCTGTCGATTTTTCTTGTTTAGAAGTTTGTAGTGTTGGGTTACGAAAGTTGTTAGTTGAATTATTCTTAAAATTTTTAAAATTACCAACAATATTTTTCATATAAAGAAATAGTTTAGTTTGAAAATCTAGTTTTGTTAGATAGATTTTTAATCGAAAACAAATGTTTACCAATTTTAGTACCATTTCTTAAATTTTTACAAATTGGATGAATGAAATATATTTGATAGATATCAAGAACCGATCATCAATTTTTACCAAATTTTCGTACTATTTCTTGTAAATTTTTATATGAAAAAAACGGAAAACGAAAGTAAATTTTAGACAATTTTTTTGTAAAAAAGTTAAAAGCCATAATCTCAAATTTTTGAAAAGATATCTGAGTCGAAATTCAATTTTTACCAATTTTGAGTAATGGTTTTTTTCTTATTTTTTGTTTTTTATGATGAAAATTGTCAATTCGATTTTCGAAAATTTTTCTCTGATGTTAGAAACATTTTTTCGTTGCACACAATTGTTTTAGAGTTAAAATTATTTTGTATTCGTAAAATTTTCGAAGCGACTAATTATTTTTTCGTTTTTTTTTTTTTTATAAAAAAAACCGTCAATTTTTTTCAAAAAATATACTTGTTTAGAAGTACGTTACAATATTTTAAATAAAATTTAATTCAAGCCTCTTGGTTCGTAAGATATTCAGGGTTAACCAAAATGTTCACCTTTTTTTTTAAATTGCTATGGTAAAAAAAACACCCACGAAATTTTCTTGAGAGCCCTTTCGGAATTTTTATCTGTGTAACAAAATTAATTTGAAGTCGATATCTCTTTTGGTTCTTGAGCTATAGATGACGAAAAAAACGTTGCAAACATCAGTACACACGCACGCACAGACATCTTTCTAAAAAGCTTTTATTTCCACTCTAGGGACTTTGAAACGTAGAGAAATGTCAACATTTTCCATTTGACAAATTGGACCCATTACAATAACTTCCTATGGGAAGTTGAGTAAGGTCTTCAAACCTTAATTTTGACGAAAAATTTGACTTTTGATGAAACTTTGGCTAAGAACGAAGAAAAGTTTGTCCTTTCTTTTGAATCTCCAATAACGTTTTAAGAAATTCTCGTTTTAAACATTTTGCTGCTGAAGCTGACGCCATCACTGCCGAATTATTCAAAGCAACAGACGATGACTTTTTTAGGAAGTATTCATCAACTGTTCTGCAAAATATGGTCTGAAGAAGCATCTGCCTCCTGAACATCGCATACAAGATCTTTTCTGCCGTATTATGTAAATGTCTAAAGACGATTATCAACAATTTTATAGATCCATATCAGACCAGGAAATGCCACTATCGACCAAATATTCACACTACTGCAGATCTTGGAAAGAACCAATGAACATTAAATCGAAACCTACCATCTCTTTATCGAATTTAAAGTAGCTTATGACAGCATCTATAAGAAAGAGTTTAACAGAGCAATGTCTAGTTTTGGCACCCTTGTCGAACTTATCTGTTTGTACAGAATGACGATGAAGAATGCACGCTGCTCTATCAAGATCAGAAAAGATTTCACTGATGCATTTGAATTCGAAGAAGGTTTTAGACAAGGCGATGCACTGGCACGCGACTTCTTCAACATCTGTGCGGACAAATTTGTGCGAAACTCAACAGTCAATACTAGAGGCACAATCTTTAAAAGGTCCATCCAATTATTCGGATATTCCGATGATATTGACATAGGCCCTTATTACGAGAAGCGAATCGAACGTTCGACTGAAACGAACGTTTTTGAAATATAATTTCAATATTTACCTCAAAAATCAACTTGTTTGGAAAAAGAGATGTTAACCCATTTGAACGTCGAAATTCACCCATCTTAATTTTGCCATATATTCCTCAAACGTTCGCTTTAAGTTGAACGTTCGATTCGATTCTCGTTATAAGGGCCATAATTGAAGGATCAAAGCGTGATTTCCGTGTTTTTGAGCATTGCGACGTAACACCACACCAAGTATATGCTCTCATCAAAAAAGAATCATGGAAGTTATAACTTTCAGGTAGTTAAGGATTTTCTCTACCTAGGCACCGCTTTAAATTCAGACGACATAAGCGCTGAAATAAAACGAAGAGTAACTCTTGCAAATCGCTGCTTCTTTGGACTCAGAAGACAATTGAGTAATAAAGTCTTCTCTGGAGCATCTAAACTCTAAAGTCAACATCTATGAGACACTTATTATCCCGCTTCTCATTTATGAAGCTGAAGACTGGGCTTTGTCAAAGAAAGTTGAGAGGGTCTTAGAATGCTTTGGGAGAAAAATTCTTTGGGTGGTTTTTGATCCAGTTTGCATAAATGGAGAGCGTAGAAAAAGATACAACGACAAACTGTACGGGCTGTACAGCGACACTGACCTGGTTAAAAGAATATAAGTCCAAGGACTTAGATGGTTGAGTCATGCAAAGCGAATGGACATCAAAGCCCGGCCGTAAGGTCTTAGAGGAAGACCGTGACTTAGTTGGCGCATGCAAGTGGAAGAGGACCTTAACAAACTTGGGTGTGAAACTGGAGGGACCGAGCTGGCTGGAGACTCATGTTGGTTGAGGTCCAGGTACACCCAGGTCTGTAACGTCGTAAGCACCTTAAGCAAGTTAGGAGCTACAAAACTTTGCTAATCAGTGCTATTTTTGAAGCCGAGTACAAGTATTTTTTAAACATAAATCACTTCAAATAAGACAACAAAAATATATTCTGAGCACTCAAGAACAACAAATTATTTAATATGTTCTTTATATTGACTTTTCGGGCTTTAGTTAATCAGGTTTTTAATGTACTCTAAACATCACATTATGGTATATTAAGATTCCAAATTAATTTTAACCTATTTCTTAGTCTATTCAATCACAATCACAAGCCATTAAAAATTATCAAACATAAATTGACAAATGTCATATGTAAAGACTTGTCATCATTTATCTCGCATTATTAAATATAGAAAATTACGACTTTAAATATAAACTTTAAGTCAAAAGTATTTTCCCATAAACAAATATCTTCTTCCTTTTAAACACATCAAACCCGCACTTAAATTGAAACACAACAATTTCAACTCCAATTAGATGCAATCTTCTTGTCATCGCCCAGTCAAGCACAAAACAAATATCCTATAAATACGAATACAATATTTACTCCATTTCATTTAATTTTGCCGACAAGTTTTTCCATTTCATACTTTAATTCACATATTGGCTAAATGATGGATAACGAGCAGCAACAAAAGGGGGGTGCTGGGTGGTGGTAAAAAGCAAGAAAATTACCCATTAGAATGCGCGTAAAATTAAAGCGAATGTATCTTAAAGTGTTCTTGTTGTATATATATCTCAGAATGGTACAAACTACACTACTTTATGATGTTGTTCTATCGTAAACATTTTAGTGGGCCTGGGCACTCTTGATGTGCTTAAGCCTAAATGTATCGCAGCGCGACCACCTGTAAGAACAAAAATACATTCATTTCTCTATAAAGGAAAGGAACAAGTCTGGCACATATGGCAAAGATTTTCAAATGCAAGAATTTCTTAAGTTTTAAAATACAAAAACCAAATGTGTTGCCTTCACCACATAGTTAATGATACGCCGCGGCGGCGAGTAAAACCACTAAACTCTATAGCAACACACTCCAGTGATATAAGTCTAAAGAAAAAGATTAAAAACAGACGCGCCTCGGCTGCGGAATCGCGTATCTATCGGATGTTAGAAAATGTGTTTTGCATCTTTGTAATTAGGCTAATTGACTAGACGGTGGGATGAGAAGCAAAGGAATTGGATATTGTGTTCGTCTTCGTGTGCATTTTTTTTTGCAGAGCAGTCACTATTGGGAAACATATAACTGGGGTTTGAATTTGAATCATTTCTTGAAAACATATTTAAAGAAAAGTGGCACTAAATTAATAAAAATGTCCGTGTATCATCAGTTTTAGGATTGTTCTAATTAATACATATCTAATTGTAGATTTAAAATTTCGTCTTATTGATAGATAAAAGCCGTTTTGAAAAAATTAGAACGTGAACATTAAGACAAAGAAAAAACTTCTTCCAAGAGTATTCAAAAACCTTATTGAGAAGACAATTCATTATGAAGATTTTTTTTTACTACCTTTTTAATGTAGGAGGTGCTTTCAATAACGTTGAAGCGATTCACGAATCGCTTACCTACTCAATTCGGGGTAGAGGTTTTTATAAAAGAATTAATAATTTCTACTATTTTAAGGGATCGAAGGATTCAAGGTTCTTCCAAACATGTGAGTAAAGGAACACCACAAGGCGGCGTTCTCTCCCCGGTTTGATGGATTTTAGTCATGAATTTAATCCTCATAAAGTTTAAAAGTTTTGGGAGCGATAGCATATGCTGATAATTTAGTCTTGCAGGTATCGGGAAAGTTCGTCACCATAATTATTGAAATCACGGAGAAGGATCTGAAAAAAGTTAGCAGTTGGGCCACGAGCAGTGGGCTAGGTGTTAATCGGAGTGAAACTGAACTGATGGTCTTTACGACTTAAACTAACACACCTGCCTTCAACCTACCCCGACTGAACGGTCAAATTTTGTCTTTATCCTCCAGCGCAAAATATCTAGAAGTCATTCTAGATCCCAAACTTAACTGGAAAGTAAACATTGAAAAATGAGTTAAGAAGGCCTTAATTTCATTTAACGCCTGTAGAAAAAGTTTTGATAAAAAGTGGGGACTGCAATCCAAAATGATTTTATGGACGTACACAACCGTTTTCGGTCCTATTTTGTGTTTTATATCGAAGGTGTCGTGGTCTGCGCTTATCAAGAAATAAAATATCGAAAAACTAAGGAAGGTTCAAAGAATAGCTATAGTCGGCACTACATAGGCCTTCCTGTCCTGTCCAAGAGATGCCTTAAATGTTGTTCTTAATAGTAGACCTACACATTAAATTTTAAGTATCGTGAGGGCGCTAAAGCTTAAAAGAATAAAAGGTTTGGTTTTCCAGATCTTATGGGCAAGGCAACAGTAACGAACTGATTCCAGCAGATATTTTTGCGACGGACACCGACTACTGCACCCTTGCAATAAACCTCAGTATACATTTTAAAGTGATGTTTCCTACCAAAAACCATAGCATGATGAAGTGTGGAGTTGGGTCTGGAATCTTCACTGAGTCCTTATATGTCTCGGATTCTTTTCGGCTAACTGATTGTGCCAATGTATCTTAAGCGGAATTACAAGCAATCAGAGAAGCATCCAAAATAGAAATACGGTGCAACAATGTCGGGATCGAAATGAACTATCTAAGCTCAAAATCAACTTCCTTATTTGGGCTCCAGCTCATAGTGGCATTGATGGAAATAAACGGATTGATAAGTTGGCACGGCAAAGATCGACCCTTCATAGCTCATTTGGGGAAAGGTTAAATATTCCTCTTAGAGCTATGGAATTTCTAACGGACTTTAACATATCCAAAGAGATATGGGTTGCCTGTAACAAAAAATGTTCTACCGAACATTAAGTGGAGATTTAAATAGCAACCTTCTTTTAGCATCCACTTTTTCTGATGACATGATGATATGAAAGCTCTTAACTTACATCCAGTAATCACATCCACTCCTACTCACTTTACCAAGGACATAAGTAGCCTTCTTGATGTATTTTTTTTTTGTTAGTGAATTGAGCGAAGTTTTTCACACCATGACCTATTGCACTAACCTTACCAGTGCGAACCTCTTGTTTCAAGCAGCAGTTACTGCGCTATAGAGGTTTTAAAAGCGTTTATTATAACCTTCTAGAAGATGACTTAAGATCGGTTGAACAGTCTGGACTTTTCTTTATGGAGTCTGTCGACGACCAAGTTTCTTTTATTGAACGAAACATTAGCTCTCTTTTCAAAATTCACGTTCAATACAAAACAAACACTTTAAAAAATCTTGGTTTGACAACAAAATTAAAGCTTGAAAAAACAAGCGCAATCTAGGTTAAACAGTTTGGAAACGTTTTAGACTCGACGAACTTCATAAGGTCTATACTGACTTAAGAAATAAAGTTGTACTTGAGATTAGGGAAGGTAAGAGACGTTTCTATGCTCCTCGACTTAACCCTTCATTAGCCGGTCATAGACTTTGAAAATTTAAAAGAAATTGGTGTTGGTAAGCACCTGAACATTGTTTATACTGTCATTGATTGTGATGAACTGAATACCAATTTTACATCCCTATCATTATTTGAGTTCAATGATAGCATAGACATTTCTGAATTTTTAGAAACTGAAATCTTTTCTACAAGGGGCTTTAATTTCTCAACAATTGACGATGAAGTTATTCTAAAAACCTGTATTTGACGAAATCCATCCCGTGTTCGTGAAGGCAACTCTGCCGATTACATTGAGATGCATAAAACATCCTTTCAACACTATTCTCATGACTGGAGTTTTTCCTACCGCATGGAAACGTGTTACAATTTTTGAGTAGCGACCAATAGCCTATATTGCCATATTTATCCAAAGTTTTTGAAAAAATGGGGCAATATCTAAAACCGTCCCAATCAATCCGGTTTCCGTCCCAAACACAGTTGCACTACTGCCCTTATAAATTTGATCGAAGAAATAAGAGGAAGTGTACGTAGAAAAGAATTTTGTGAGTTTTAATTTACATCATCATCAGTGAGATTCATTTCTCATATCTTAGTTCTAGAAACCAAGCAGTAGTTGCCAACAACCAAACTTCAAGTTTTCTTCCACTAACACGCGGTGTTCCACAAGGGTCTATTTTGGGCCCATTACTTTTTACTATGTATGTTAATGAACTACCATCTCTTAGCTTTAACTCATCCATACACAATGTATGCCGATGATGTATAGCTTGGGTACAGTTGTTCACTGGGGTTGTTTGAAATTGGTATTTCGGAGATTAACGAAGATCTTAATAATATCAAACGGACTTTGTTTAAATCCTACACTAAGTCAAAATGCTTAGTCATTTGATAAGACCCTATAGACAAGTCTTGCTTTCTCGAATATTACTCAATGATAACCTTATTCAGTTTGTTGACTGAGCCAAGTGTTGACTCTTGGAGTAATATTTAATAAGTCACTCACTTGGACAAATCATAAACAACTTATCATAGGTAGAGTGTACGGAGGCTTACGTATGTTATGGACCTTCCAAGGAATCACTCCAATAAAAACAAGAATGATACTTGCTAAGTCGCTGCTTATTCCGTTTTTATTATTTGGGTGTGAACTATTTAGTAATTGCGACTCCAAGCACAAAAGGAAACTTAATTTTGTCTATAATACTGTGACAAGATATATTTTTGGACTACGGAAATATGGTGACATTTCCTAAAATGCAAGATTAATATATGATTTTTCTCTTGATAACTTATTTTCGCAAGAGCTGCTTGTGACAGTCATCTCTACCTACCTAAACGTTAGGAAAATTTAGATTGTTTGTACTTAACCTACAGAATCAGCTAAAATAGTCATTTAAACTGAAAAATATATAATTGATTAATCATAAAAAAGTTAAATAAAATTCAATATCTATCAAACTCCAATACCAGTTCAAGTAAATTGATTCAATTTAGTTGAAGGCAGGCTAGAAGATATCTCAATTATTGTAATTCAAGCTCATTAAATTATTGCAAAGTGTTTTGATTAAACGCCCCCTGGAACTATTATAGTTTCGATAAATCAGAAGCAAATGAATAATAATTTGTTGTTAAGTGATCGTAATGTCGTGATGTTGGCAAATGAATATTGGAGACCTACCAAAGTTACGCTACGGAAGGTGATCTTCAATGTGCAAATTTATTATTTAAGAAAGAAAAGGTTTAAATGTAAATGCTTAACACAAAATTGTGTTTAATGGAGTTCGGAAAGTATTTTAATGGCTTAAGATATTTGAAAAAATTGTTCAACACATTTTAAGAGTTACTTTGTTTCCATACGAATCCGATCTGCCGAAACTGTTGAGCAAGGTAAAAAGAAAATTAGAGTGTTCCGTGGGTTTTTTATGTAAATAGTTCGAATCCAAAATTACTTTCCTATGGTAGAATTTTGAAGAACTTGGAAAAACCTCGTGAATATAACGCACCCAACTCTTAAATCGTAGAATAGCCTGCCTGATGGAAAAGTAAATTAGTAATAAACAACATGCTTTTAGACCAAACAGAGAAACCATTCTTTTATTCATCTCACGCGCTTTTTTCGTTGGTGACGTTGGATGCTTCCAGGTGGACGATTGTGTGTCTCGATATCATAACCATACATCCATGTTTCATCACCAGTTATGACCCTTTCAAGCAAACTTGGATCGTCGTTGACATCATTTACCAGCTCCTAAGCGATTTTCATGCTATAGTTTTTTTGGTCTAACATTGTTTAAACTAGCAAAAATCGCCGACCTCATAAAAACATGTCGAACTCTAGCAACTACCACAGACAAAGTAAACAGTGAATATAACTTAAAATTTCATCATATTTTAGGGACATTCATAACAACACAATGCAAAACAAATGTTAACCTTAGGACCCTCCAGACCCGGCGAAATTTAAAAACTCTGGGTACTTTTTGAACACACCTCATATGTAAGAAATGCTCTTCAGTTCAAAGAAAAACACTATCAATGACAAAACGAGTTCCTTAAATCTTACTGAATGTTGACAACAATAGTTTTCAAAAGATAAAAGTAGTTTAAAGCCAATATCTCAAAGTTTTTAAGAGGTATTTGAGTCGAAAATTGAAATTTACCAACACTTATTAATTTTTTTATTTAGGTTTTTATTTTTTGTAAGAAAACTGTCAATTCGATTTTTCTCAAATATTTTCCGAGTCTTAAAAACAATATTTTTTAGAAGTAAAAATTAATTAGAAGCCAAAATCTCAAATTTTTAAAAAGATATTTGAGTCGAAAACTAATTTTTACCAACTTTTGTTAAATTTTCTTTTAAGTTTTCATTTTTTGTAAAAAAAACTGTCGATTCGATTTTTCTCAAAATTTGTCCAGATGATACAAATTATTTTACGTTGCACAAAATTGTTTTGGAGATGAAATCCTTTTTTATTTGTAAAATTTTTGATTTTGATTTTTGATTTATAAAAACACCGTTTACTGGATTTTTTCCAAATATATGTTGGTTTGGTATCACGTTACAATATATTTTATAAAATTTAATTCAAGTCTCTAGCGGTTTTGGTTCGTAAGATATTTATAATTATCCACCTGCACCTTTTTTTGAAACTGCTATGGTAAAAAAACACTCACACAATTTTCTTTAGAGCCCTTTCTGCATCGAACGTACGTACGCACGTACAGACATCTTTCTAAAAATCTTTTATTTCGACTCTAGAGACCTTGAAACGTCGAGAAGTGTTAACATTTAAAAATTTGACAAATCGTACCCATTACAATAATTTCCTATGGGAAGTTAAAAATGAGCTTGAAGACAAACCACAGCTTGCAGCTGTAAGTAAGTGAATGTCATACTTGTCTTGACTTGGACACACTTTCGCACTTTCCAGATCAAAACTTATTAATTCCGATTTACATATTTCGATACCCGACATCATTTAAATTGACCAAATTTGCACTGCCCTACATATATTTTATTCTGGTATCCAAAGTATTTACATATTTTTGAGAACTACTTTAAAACAAATAGCTGCTAATTTGCCTGCTACCTGTTTAAGAAAATTTCATTAGTCACAACGTGCTATACGCTTTTAAAATATTATTAGGTCTGCTTTAACTCCAGCTAAAGATGACACACACAAACACACAGACTGATGACGGGTAACATTTATGTCGAAAACTATACTCACTTATCTTAAATACTAAAACTCAACTTACCCTATAAGTAGAACAAGTAAAAATGATTTGATATAATTCCTAATTATAGAATTTCAATATACAATAAATCTATTTTGTTTCCTAAAATAGATCTAAGAACGTATACACCCATTGTTAATTTTTAAACGATGAGAGGGCATTAATTGGAATATAATTAAGAATATATATGGGCATGGGCACAAAAAGATGAATGAAGTGTACACTACAGATCATATAATTTAACCCATTTAAATTTGGGATAGTTTGTAGAGGTTAACCTAAAATTATGAAAAAAGCTGTTTTAAATTTAGGTTTTTTTAATTATGTATGATGAACATTTTTCTTTATACAAACAAATCGTGTGTACAAAGTTTTTGCTGTCCAAAATTTCTGTATGTTAAAATTCTGATTATTGCTTTGAAAAATATTCTTAAAAAAGATTTAAAACATTAACAAAAGATTAAAAGGAGCAAAAAGCTGAAATATTTTTCGAAAATCTTAAGTTCTAACATTTTAAGTACTTTAATTTTTCAATTGTATATTATTATTTGAACCTATTCAAATCAATAGCAGTGTCAAAGTGTTGTTTGTTGTTTTTTGGTATTTTTTTTCTGAGGTTAATTGATTTAAGAATTTATTACAAATGCGTATTGACTTTCTTGTTGATCTTCTTGTTTTCTTTAATTTATACATACGCATAGATTCACTCATCGATTTATTGAAATTTTCTCAGTACATTAAATTTGCTTTTAAGCAAATGGATCAAGACGTATATGTGTATAGGTTTGGTACTTAATGTGAAGGAATATTTTTCTTTTATTATGAGGATTGTCCTATCGTAGGACTATGAACTATCAACTGCTTCCGGTCGTAAAATTTTAAATTAATAAATGCATACACTCGATTCTTTGAAGTATTCGGATTACCCTCAGTAAAAAGATTCCTTCAATCTAAATGAGATCTGTAGGTTTTTTAAAGATATAAAAATTCTGCAGTAAGGCTTTTGAGAAAGTTGGTGAATGATGTTTATTTCAATAAATGACCAACAGCGCGCAGCCATATATGCAAAATAAATACACGCTTCGGAAATGGACGGATTTACTGATGAAGAACCAAGTAATCGAATTAACGACAGAGAATTTTAAATCAGTACGTGACATGTTAGGTCCCTCAATAGATCACGTCCAGCCGAATACTTAGCAGAAGCCCTAAACTGCTATAAGGTAGATATTACCGCCATTCAAAATACTGCGATATTCATATACTACGGCGACTGCTAGCGGTGACAAAAGCAGCATCTAGTTGGGTATGGATTTGTTGTGGGGACTAGACTTAGGTAAAAAGTCTTGACTTTCAAACCGTGTGAGCGAGCGCATCACGATAATCCGTATCATGGCTTCATTTGCCAACATAAGCATCATGTGTGCGCATGTCCCAAAAAGAAGAGAAAGCTAAAGATACCAAAGAAATATTTTTCATGACAATTCATAAGAGCAGTGCCCTGGGTATGACATTAAAATTGTCTTAGGAGTTTTAACGCCAGGCTAGGAAAAGATGATATCTTTGTTGGCACAAACGGGTGATACAGACTTCTCCAATATTTGTTGATACAAATTATGCGGTAGCCATTCAAAAATTTATCAGACAGTTGACCAGATACAATTTGCCTGAATCCGGAGCGCATCAGCGCCAGGAATGTCCCTGAAATACAAACATGGTCGTCATGTTGAGCTTGTCTTGTCACTTCACCACAGCACATGATGGTCAGGTTGCTACAACTTTAAAGTAATTGATGCCCGAACATTACGAGGAGCCAACATTGTCTTGTATCGCTCCCTCGTTGTAGACAAAGAACGGCTACGGATGTACTATGAGAAGATTAGACGTTAGACGGCTACAATCACAAAACATTGTCAAGTCTTTTTCCCATCGAGTCTCTTACAACCTCTTAAGACGTCCATTAAGCGTTGAAAAAAAGATGCAACCATCAGAGATGCCACCTCTGAAGTGTTGACGACGGAGCTAAGCAACAATCATCCAAATAGGCGCTGCACAAAAGGATCAGAGAAGCTCGAGAGCTGTGCGAGCAGAAGTAGAGAAAACACCGTTTTTTTATATTTAAAAACAGGAGCTAGGTAGTGTCGCAATCGTGCAAATCGAGGGATGTCACAACAGGATGCCCGATGAGTTTAACTCTAGAAAGATAACCATATTTCATAGACCATAAGAGATACACATGATTTGTACGTCCAATCGACGTAGGTTATCTTTCTAGGGTTAATATCAGAATAGTTTACCCAAAACGCCAGAAAGGAGACCTTCGAAATTGCGCCAACAACAAAGGCATCAGTCTCCTAAAAATCCCAAAAACGAAGAATAACTCTTGCAAACCACTACTACCACTACTTACCATTTACAAGACACTCATCATCCCAGTTCTCATTTATGGCGCTGAGGCCTGGACCCTGTTAAAGAAAAATGAGAGCGTTATGCTTTGGAAGAAAAAGTCTTCGGGTGATTGACCGAACAGAAAGCCCGTCCGTATCCGAGGCTTGTTGGTGCTCAGCAACTATGAAGCTAAATATATAGATGGACCACTTCTGCAGACTGTATAACGGCGACGACGAACCGAATTCCGCTGTCAGGCAGGATGATCCATTCATCATAGACGACGAAAGCCAACAATCCTGTCCTCCCGACTTAGACAAAGTAAAGATTGCCATATCTTAGCTGAAGTCTAATACGGCCGCTGAAGCGGATGGCTTGAATGCCGAGCTCTTTAAAGCAGCTGGATATAAGTTTGTTAGGAGCACGCACCAACTTATCTGCAAGATATGGCCGGAAGAAAGCATGCTCGATGAATGGAACCTCAGTATTGTTTGCCCGATCCTGATAAAAGGAGACCCTCTAAACTGCACCAACTATAGAGGAATCAGTCTACTAAAGATCGCCTATGAAATCTTCTCTGCCGTAATATGTGAACTTCTAAAGCCTATCGTCAAAAACCTGACAGGTCCTTATCAGATAGGTCAAATATTCACATTACAGGAGATTCTGGGAAAACCCAAGAACACCAAATCGACACCCATAATCTTTTCATCGATTTCAGGGCCGCATATGACAGCATCTCCGCTTTTTACTTTTGGCTAAGAAAGCAAATGAGTGGTAAGGTCCTCTCTCGAGGACCAAAGTGTCGCTATATAAGACCCTTATCATCTCCGTCCTGCTATACGATGCTGAAGCATGGACTATGACAAAAGTGGATGAAAGCATCTTGGGTCGCTTCGAGAGAAAAGTTCTTCGTGTGATCTACGGTCCCGTATGCATCGAAGGGGAGTGGAGGAGAAGATGGAACGACAAGCTGTACGGGTAAAAGTCCAACGATTTAGATGGCCGGGTGACGTAGAGTCGAATCAACACCTACAGGACAGCGGAGTAGAGGAAAAACCGGATCAGGTGATGAGCACAAGTGGAATGTGACCTCAACCAACTTGGAGCGTGAAACTGGAGACACCTAGCTAGGGGCCGAGCTAGATAAAGAAGTTTGTTGGGTCTAGTTTACATAGGACTGTAGCGCCACCTTAAGTAAGTAAGTAAGTGATTGGCCGAAAACTAATCACGACATCTTCAATATATCGATTCTATAAGTTTGAAGTGTTTTTGCATATATTTTGCCTGTTACTCGAAATTTCTTTAACCTACCTCTTTAAAAATTTCAAATATCGAAAAGTTTTGAAAATTTTGGACTGTCAAAAATTTATCAAAACCTAAGTTTTTTAAATAAAACCAAGATTTTGGACATTTGGTTAACAATACAAATTCTGTTGAGATGTTTAAAGTCACTATCATTCACTTATGTGTGCTTAATTTTCCTTTAGAGCCACGAGACGAAACCTGCCCAGTATCGGGTGTCTTCTTCCACTATAGTTTAATTGAGTCTCAGTATTAGCGTTGTGGTTTTTTCGTTAGTAATTCAATTGGAAGTCTCGTCTCTTTAAGACTAGGTTTCGTTTCGTAAAATGTTTTGAGTTTGAACTTAAATCTGAGGAAATTAGAGACCTTTTCAGATTTGTATCATTTTAATTTAAAATTAAGTAAGAATAGAGTAAAAACTAACAGTCTTATTTAATAGAATTCGCTAAACAGATGAATAGTTATACAGTGAATAAGGATTTATGTAGGCTCTATGTAACGTTGCAAAAATTCCTATTTATAAAAAAATCTGCTATAAATTTTAGTTATACAATGCTTATATCAAAAAAAGTGCCAAAAGTACTATAAAATCTGCTAGTTGTCATAGCAACTAAAATATAACAAAATAATTCCAATTATTTGTATGATATTCTCTTTCGAAAATCTATATTTTTTTTAGATTCTTCGTTTCTTCGGCTCACGAGCTAAACTCGAGAGGCATTATTGTTTTTATTTTAATTTCAAAAAGAGAGGAGAGAAATCAAAATGACATTTACGAAATAATAATAACAATAATTTCCTTATGTAGGCTCTATTCAACCTCAAAACGCGTTTAGCTTATTATGGGACTATGCAACCTTGTATAAGTTTTATAAATAGCATTTTTGCGTTTAGAGGCATTATAGAGATAACATAACTTTATGTAGGCTCTATACAGCGTTTTTAAATAAGACTGTAAATCTAGAATAATGTACATTTAAATAAAATATTTAAAAAACACTTCTTTAGTATTCAGTTCAAATCAACTTAAACAGGAAATTTGAAATCTGAGGAACGATGTGTTTTTATGCTTAGTTTTAGACAAAGATCAACTTCTGATCAAACAATTATTCATCAAACTTCGTGGAAAAGCTATAATTGAATCAATTGTTATAATTTCGAGATGAAAATAGTCATATTGATCAAATATTATTTTACCACATTATGCCTCAGAAATAAATAAAAAAATTCTCAAGAATTTGCTATTCACTACATTCAGACCTAGAAAAACCAAACAACCCCAAAACAAAAATCTGTAACACTCAAGGCTGAAATTTATCGCAAAATATTAAAAACAACAAAATAAAAATACAAACACTCTCGTGCTTAATTCTTAGTTTACAGAATATAAAAACATGTGGGTGTTTTGAAAAATGAACTAAAAACACTTGGGTAAATCGTGATTGTGAATGAATAATTTTGAAATATAGAATGAATGAATTTGCCATTCTAACATATTACTTACTTAGTTGTTACTCATAAGTCATTTTTGAATTTTTATTTTCAATTCAAAACAGACTTTTGAGTGGGTTTTTTGTTTTGGTTTGGCTAATGAAGTGAAAAAGTATAATTTTAATTATTCTAATACGTTTTTAAATTCAAAAATCTTGAAAGTATTTAGCATTTAAGACTTAATGAATAAACAAAAAACAATCAATAAAAACAACAATAATAATAATTAATTAACTTTATATCAAATCTTATATTTCAAGACTCATAAACCTATTGCCTCGAAATTTATAAAATGAAATTAAAACGTTTAGAAATTGAATTAATTTTCATGGTTGAAATTTTTATTTTGTTTTATTTTATATATGAATCAATATAATCAGAAACCACACACTACACGGGCAGGGCACGAAAGTTGGATGAAAATAAATTTAATTACATATCTTCTCGTCTCGTGGTGGTTTAGAGAGGTTGTGAAAGATAATTTTTCATTTTCATTCACTATCAGAATAAGATACCATAAACATGAGGATAAACTTTATTGGATTGATAGTGAAATGTGTTTATGATGGTTGCATCAAGTTTCAACCAATGCACGGCTACAGCGCCAGCGATGATCTAGACGTACAATAACTTTTCCTTTTCCTCATTAATTTATAAGAAAAAGATACAATTTATTTTTCTGATAAAGTCAATAAATATTAACATCTATAGTTACGTTGAAAATTAAGTTGTTCAAGGTTAAAAGAAGCATCGTATCACCGTTTACATGGCCCAAAACGAAATAATGATTTTGAATTGTGAAATTATCTCTTATGGGATCTACTTCCAGAGCCTCACGGAGTAAACGGGAGGGTATTTCTTTCTATCTCTTACTGTTTGTAACGTTAAGACCAATAAAAAATAACTTTTGCCTTTGGTTTCCTTTAAATCTTGCACTTGGTGATTTTTTTTCTAATCAGAATCTCGAAAACCGGAATTCCAAAAAGTTAAAATCCCGAACATGTACATTTTCTTCGACAATCGACAACTATTTTGGTAATGAAGTTGGAATATTTGCAAACGTTTTTTAAAAGTAAGTATATTTGTTATGAAATGGCGAAACAAAAATACTGAATATAAAACAATTGACAGCTGTCAACATGGCCAACTCCGATAAAAGTATTGCCAGATTGTAAACCATACCGTATATGCCATGTTTGTGAAAATTTAATTTCAATTTGATTACTTCCAGTTTCTATCAATTACAAAAATAAATAGTTTCATATTCGGAGTTTTTAGTTTTCGAAACTCATGCAATCATGTATTTATAATGTAATTGTTCAAAAATATTAGCTCAACGTTATTAACTTTAACGGAAATATAACACAAAACTTTATATGGATGTAGGTGTAGATCCAAATGCAAAATAAGCTTCAATGTGCCCGAAGACAGACTTAAATCCAAAGAACGATGAGGAATCGACACATTCGGGTCTTCGGCAACACTTTCACTTACAATATCTGAAACTAATGTTGTCTCTTCAAATGTCTTCACTATTTTGACAATTGCTATTTGGACTATTATGTGAACCATAGTAAAAATTGGTTTCACAACTTAGTTTCAGGGATGTCGAAACCAATGTTTACAAATTCTGGAATGTTTTGGAATTTGTTATAGTTTTACTTGCGACATAATATAAAAAGTTTTACATTTGTAATACAATTCGAACACGAAACGTTAAAATAAAGGTTGCTCCTATTGCGTTAGGAATTGACGTAGTCCCTATACAAGTTTTTTTTCTCAATAAAATCGAAAATTCAGTTTTGTGCAAAACAACCAAAAGTTTTGTATTCATTTTTTTTGTCAACTTGGCTTCTTTCAATACTAAAAATATATATATATATTATATATTCTTCCAATACAACCATTATTTGGATTTTCTTTAAGGAACTAATGAAATAAGAATTTTTAAGTAAAATGTCAATTTTTTTTAAAACATATATATAAGCATTTTTAAGAGACAAATTGTACAATATAAATGCAAAATTAATTTAATCAAATTTACCAATTTTTGAAGAATTACAGACCTTCAGACCCGTTTGTTTTTTTCCACTTTATTTCTAAATAAGAATTATATTGCTGTATTCGTTTATAATTAGTGAGAAATCAAAGTTTTACTTTATGATCAATTATCGGTTCCAGTTTTCTCCAGACATGAGTATATTTTCCAAACCTTCGACTTTTAAGTAGATATTCACACTTATACATTATAATACCGGAATTTAAAAAACATAAACTACACTTTAATTCATAGTGATGTTCTAGTGTAAATTGGGTTCATATTCTTTGAAAATCATCACCTTGCCAACAAGTAAAATATCCTAGCAGAAATTTGTTAAGACTCTTCGATATCCATGTTCCTTTAAAAACGAAAAGCTCGCTTTCATCCAGGCAATCCTTGGTTCACAGAAGAGATTAAATCACTAATGAAACAGAGTGATTAGGCGTATGGAAGAGATTTCGTGTTGAAATTTTGTATCAACAATATTGTTCACTTGAAAACAAAACGGGCTTAGCGATACGTACAGCAAAGATTAATTTATTCTCTGGTCGTTTTAATAATTGTCAAAGCAGCAAACAAATTTGGCAGATACTTAAGCAAATCGCCATCTGTAAGTCCCAAAATAATCAGATTGAAGAACGGGATATTAACAACTCGTTTCAAGCTCTCCAACAGGACGACCTACGATACCACGATCGCTTAAATTTACTGCTATTGTTGAAGAAGATGTGGTCGAAAGTGCCCTTTGTATTTATTCAAACGCAGTAGGCTTTGATCAAATGCATTCTTTTTTCTTTTTCTTAAGTATTCATTGCCAGTTCTTCTACCTTAAACAACTCATATATTTAATTGTTTCGACAAGTGAGTTTCCTATTCAATGGAAAAAGGCAAAAATTATACCAGTGCTTTAGTCCTCTATGTGTGATGATTTTAGGCCGATATCTTTCCCCTCTAAAGTTTTTGAAAAAATTATCCAAGTTCAAATTCTTATATTTCTTCTTAACCATGGAAATGTTTTAACTTCGAAGCAGTCCGGCTTCCGTAGGGAAAATAATTGTAGTATAGCGTTAATAATTGTCACAAAGGATATTCGATCTTCAGTACATAAAACATTTTTGATATGGTACTTTGTGAAAAACTCTTAAACTTTTCTTCTAGTGTAGTCCAACTAATAAACTCTCACTTAACCAATCGAGTTTTGAACTCAATAATGTAGTGGAGTACCACAGGGATCTATTCTCGGTCACCTGCTATTTTCAATGTGTTTTGTTTTTTGTACGCTGACGATGCTCACTTATACATAAGCTGTCCGTTGGGACTCATCGAAAATATTGGAGTTTCTTTAAATGAAGACCTTGACGTAATCAAGCACTATTCGGACAATCATAGTTTAGTGCTAAACCCAAATAAATTAAAGTTTGTTGTTAATGGAATAATCAAATCAAATGGGGTGGCGCAACAGTCCGTTGTGAACCAGGGCCTAGTGACTTACAACTCTCAACCATTCCTGTGTGCGAGTAATGTTGTCAGGAATGGAGGGGACCTACAATTTTTTATGCCGAATCCGAACGGCTAGTTTGAGAAAGCACTTTTTCATGACAAGAATTACTCTTGAAGGATTTGTCAATTCCTCGCAAGAGGCAGTACCCGCGAAAATTAAATTAAATTAAGGTGGCACAGGCAGGGATTGAACCCAAGACCCCTTGCATGACAGTCCAACGCACTAACCATCATGCCACGGGTACTACGGGTTAATGGAATAAGCTACAGCTTATATACTTTCTTTGGAACTATACACCCGTAAAAATACGTGCATTACGTCTTGTAAAAACACTTATGTAACCTTAGTCTTGTAAAAACACTTATGTAACCTTAATCTACTTTTGCAATTTTTTTCGATTTTGACTACGAAAGTAACAGAAAACTAATTGTTGTAGTCAACAGTGCCGTACGGTATGTCTATGGGTTACAATGTGGCGTTTTGATCATGAATCACAGCATTCAATAAACCTCTAAAGGATGTCTTTTAAAAGTCTTCTTAATAATAAATCAACGTATTTTTGAATAATTAAATGGCATTTAAGTTTTTGAAGACCCATTTATTTTGCAATTAAGTTTCTAAACCGACTCTTTGAATACAAGAGAAAGTCAGTTTTGTAAGAAAACTAGGTATTGAATTTTTTTTAGGCAACAAAACTTTGGTCTCTCTAATGCAAAATCATTCTGTAGGTAAAATTGTTTTTGAGCTTTTATAAGATGTATGAATAGTAAAATAATAATTTCGATTATTTTACATGATGAGCATGATTTCATTTTTGGACTTTACTTCGCTGAAACTATTCTATTTTCTTCATTTTCTGAATAGTCGACATAGACCTGTTTTGTCTTTTTATTTCAAAGGTGCGAAAATTTAAATTTGTGAAGTCAAAATATACTTCTTAAATTTTAAAATAGTCAAAAGCAAAACACCTTTTAGAACCAAATTTGTCATTAAAAAAATTGAAACATTAAAATTGGCACATCTTTTAGCAACTATAAGAAACAACGAAGAGTTTCTGCGATGACGTAATTTCATCTGCGAAAATTTTTTTTTTTATATTGATAAGAACAAACTGGTTCAATAAAAATTATTACATAATCATTATTCTCATTAATTTTGATTACATGATTACATTTGCCAACCTTTAATTGAATATTTCTAGAGAAACCTTACAAAAGGGCAGATAACAAATAAAAGCTTTATTATAAAGTTCTGTTTAAATATTTACTTTTTTCCATCATCATCATCGTCGTCGTAATGATTATAGGTTTGGTTCTGACTCAAAGTTAAAATCGCAATAAATTATTGTAACCCTTATAAATTATCTAGTCCATTATCATTAAAGTTTTGTAATTATAAAGAGTTAAGAGAAAGTCCCGTGCTAATAGAAGGTAGTGCTTGGTGCTTGATCTTGTATTTATTTTAATTAGGTAGAGTTTTCTTTGCTAAACGGGTCAAGTGCAATTTTTCTTAAAATTTTAAACAGAGCAATTTAGAATTGGGTTAGCATAAAACAAATGTTTTTAAATTTTAACCGAGTTTTTAAAAGCTCTTTATTAACTATTCCAATAAATAATACAGCCTTTGGGTGTTGATTGTAAATTAAGTTTGCTAACTCGAGGAACAAATTATTATGCGTTTTACGTTTTACTACTGAGAGATATTAAGAGATATAAATAAAGAATGCGTGAGAAAGAACCTAAGTCTGGAAAATATAACTTTTTAAAAATATTTTAAATAAATCCTTAGTCCTTATAGTAAAGTGATGTTTTTAATTGTATATGAGTAATTTATTAATTGAAAAAAATTATGTTCTATAGAAATAGGAACAAACAGTGTTTTAAAAATTGTCACGTTCAATATAAGCAATTGCCCAAAAACGTTAAAACGTACAAGCAAATTATTTTGATAATATAGTAATAGTGAGTTAATAAAAACCTGGAATATTTAGTATTTCAAAATTATTAAAGAGAAATTTAAAAAGGAGTGTTTATAATTTTGGATTAGGATATGACCAAACTGATAACTCACTCTTCCGTGCCCGTTGGTCGATGTTTTTACAACTTTAAAAATATATTTTGAGTGATATACAAAATTTGTTAATATGTTTCTTTCTTTTTGTCCTTATAATTGATTTGAAATCCATTTATTATCAGTTGTTTTTGTAGATTTTCGTGTTTTGCTAAAAAAAGTTGTCAGTTGAATTTTTCTAAGAAACTAACTAAATATTACCAACAATATTTTGCATATGAAAAAAAATAAGAATGATTTCCAAAGCTATGTTTGTTAACGAGATTTTTAGTCGAAACAAAATTGTTCCAATTTCAGTAGCACTACTTATAAGCTTCATTTTTGTTAAGATTTAGCACATAATGAGCGATATTAATAAAAACGAGTACGACGAGTATTTACTTACAAGCAAAGTGTAACGAGTATTTAAACTCCAAGTAAACCGATCTTAATAAAGCGTCGAGTTTATTTGTGACCGTGTACTCGTCAACCCGAGGGTATACTAGCAAGTATTTACTTGCGAGACAACCGAATTTACAAAAAAAGGCAAGTAAATACTTGAAGCCCAATCTGCTTTGGCCTGATCCATATCTTCAATAGTGCGTGGAAATTTAATCCAATCTTCAAACTTCGACACTATCACACTTGAAAATGTTCTACTGATGGTACTCCTTTCAACCCCCATGTCGTTGACAACACCACTTTGGAATCCTGGATCACTAACGTATCTCAGAAAAATGTCCATCTTTTTCCGTGCAGTTAATTCTCCAACCCTTGCATTAGTGTTTTCATCAAGAAAGTGCGAAGTAAGAAATTCTACGTTTTCGCTCTCAAACCGTAATAGTCCCTTAGATAGATCGGGACTTAGTATATCAAGCCGGTCTCTAAAACGTTTCACACCACGCAGGTTCATTAATGCATTCATCTTTCGACAAGTACGACTCTGCAAGTCCTGGGTCGGGTTGACTTGCAAATAGACGAATATTTACTTGCTAAAGGAGTATTTACTTGTGTTTATTCATACCAAAATTAGAATTTTTGGGGTTTTACTAGCCTCTCAATTATTTACTCGCGAGTAAGAGTAAATACTTGTTATATTCACTCCATTTTTGGGGTTTACTTTTTATTTTGATAAGTTCAAGTATTTACTTATCCTACTCGTTTTAATTCACACCACTCAATGAAATCATTTTGAAGTCAATACTTTTATTTATTCACGGGATATCGAGAATCCAACATCAATTTTTACCAGTATCTTAAATTTAAAAAATGATATTTATTATTAAAAATTGACCATCAAGACCATCCAAAAACTTGAACTTTTTTCTTGTCTTGACCATAAAAATCCTCGTTTCAATTTTTTTAAATTTTAATTATAGTTAACTTAAAAGAGTTTTAAATGAAATATAAGCACAACATTTTAAACAGCCTATTTTTAAGGACTAACATTGAACTAAGAATTAAATTTCTAAATATTTAGCAATTTACTAGCGACTCCAAAATTCTAAACCTTTCCTTTAGTTTTTCTGACAAATAAGTTGTGAATTCCTTTTTTTATTAAAAGCAGGCATCCGAATCCGAATATGTTTAAATAATGACACTTCTTGAAGATAAAGAAAGAAAACAAGCTTACAACAAATAATTTAGGTGGTGCAACAGTCCTTAGAGAACCAAGTCATGTCAGTGATGGAGGGGACCTAAAATTTTCATGCCGAATCCGAAGAGCTAATTTGAGAAAGCATCCTCTTGGAGGATTTGTCAATTGCTTGCAAGAGGCAATACCCGTGAAAGAAAACTTCTATGTGGCACAGGCAAGCACAGAACTCAAGATCATCATGCTAAGAGTATTTGTAGTACCACTTAAATGGAACTATTAATTGGAATTTTAAACTTTAGATTAGACCAACATATTGAGTACTCTTATGCCTTTTTTAAAAAGTCAAAAGGTTGAGTTTAAAAGTTAAAAGTAAGGTATTAAAATCGTTCAAAATTAGCGAACATTTCTTATAAGTTTTAAAAATTTCTAAAAATTGCTTTAAAATTTTACTAAAAAGATTATAATGTTGCGCCAATAGTTTTAAGTGATACAAGTTTGTTTATTCAAACATAGTACGTCTTTGTTCCTTTAAAATATTCGTTAAATACTTGCAGAAAGTTGCTGAACATTTTCAGGATGTATTCTGAAATACAGACCAAAGAAAATCAGACCGATTACGCGTTTGCACATAATTTTTTAAACCCATGAATTATTTTTGTAAAAGTTTGTTGTTAAGTATTTAAAATTGATTAATTAAGTTAAAGTCATGAATTCGTCAAAATAAGGATCAGTCCCATTGTAATTTTTGTTTCCAAGTCGACTCATTTAAAAAAAAAACAGCTGTTTTCACGAAAATTAAGACCAATCTTAAATCAATTAAAAACAAGGTGTGTTTTCTTCTATAATTATTGTAGTACCATTTCTGACCCAGAATTTAATTTGAATTAGTTATCTAAAACATTCCACTAATATTTTTACTCAAAATTAAATGGTTTTAATTATCATCTTCTCAAATATAAAGTATGAGATTATATAGCCTAATAGTTATAGAAGTCTGAAAATAAATATTTCGCTGTTAAGCCTGCATTACAGACAAATTATGAAACAAAATTGTGATAATTCTGCTAATCAACATTTTCAATTTCAAAAATATTAATTGCAGTTGTAAACAAATATTTTTTTCTTCACACTTCCATAAAATGTTTGAAGTGAATTGAAATTGTGGCAGGAAAAAATAAAACCAACTGACAACATTTTTGAGCCAATTAGTTCAGATTCAAAACATTGGTTTTGATTTTTATTTTATAGCACGTTATATGCCACTTCTATGTATATGTACGCGAACGTTTTCGTATTTTCTTATTATTCGTCCCGCACTGTCATTGTACACAAGTGTCAATTAAAAACAAATGAATTGACACCTTATTACGCGAACCAAAATGTGCTACAACTACAGAGCCAACAGATTGCATATACACTCCGCTTCAACTGAATAAGCACAAACATTTTATATGGTAGATATTTGGTAATTTATGTTTTTGAAAATCTTATAAAATTATTTAGACATTATTTGAAGATCCTTCCTCATTGTAAATGATTTTCAGTAAATAAAGGATTAAAATGTTTAAAAATGTAGATTTTATTTGCGGCAATTGCAACCAAGCTCTAAGTGTGGAAAAGGAGAGAGGAACACCGGCTTCTTAGATAAAAAAAAAGGGAGCATGAGAAGCGCGAGATCGAGGAGATGTGGGATCGAGGAGGGATGTTACAACAGGAATAAGTTTCTTAAATTGTACCAAAAGGTTAACAAAAACCTCCCAACAGAACAGAAGTACAGAAGCCTGTAAAGACGATCAGTGGAACCTCAGAAAAGTTTGCCCAATACTTATGAAAGCAGACCCTCTACAGAAGCATCAGTCTCCTTTATGTGAACGTCTGAAGCCGTTCGTCAACAAATTCATAGGTTTATATCAATGTTGCTTCAGACCAGGAAAGTCCACCATTAACCAAATATTCACAATACTGCAGATCTTGGAAAAAAACCACGAACTTTAAATCGATACCCATTCTCTCTTTATGGATTTTAAGGCTGTGTATGACAGCATCTGTAGGGAAGAGTCAAGCTTATCCGTTTATGCAGAATGACGATGGAGAATGCACGCTGCTCTATCAAGATCGGAAAAGATCTCACCGATGCGTACTGTTATGCGACTTCTTCAACATCGTTCTGCAAACAAATGTGCAAAACTCAACACTATAGACCTAATCTTCCAAATTTCCTATCAATTACTCGGATACACCGATGATATTGACATAATTGGAAAACCAAACCATGATTTCGAGAAGATGGGCTTATTGGTCAATGAGGGCAAGCCCAAGTAGTATGTGTTGTTATCAAAAAAGTCCAATGAACAAAACGTCAACATGGACAGATATAACTTTGAGGTAGTTACGGACTTTGTCTACCTAGACACCACTATAAATTCAGACAATGACACCGGCGCTGACATCATACAAAGAATAACTATCGTAAATCGCTGCTTCGCTTGAATTAGAAGGCAAAGAGAAGTAAAGTTTCCTCTTAAGCATCTAAAATCACCATCTATAAGACACTCGTAATTGGGTTCTTATTTTTTCGGCGCTGAGGCCTGGCTCGTATCAAAGAGAGATTGTCTTAGGATACTTCCATAGAAAAATCCTTCTGGTGAAGAACTTGTCATTGTTTACAAAATAGGGCCATGATTCCCTATCAAATTTTAAACAATGCTTTCCATGTGGATGGAGTCGCTTTGTTGTAAAGAAAAAAGAAAGCATTTTATGAACCCAAAAATATTTGCAAATTCAAACAAATCAATTTCCAAAATTCAATTTTTGTACATAATTCGTAATTACACCCTTCTTTGATGCCTAGAACTATATTTGAAAAGTTAATGGTAATTTTTTCTGAAGTTTCAATATTGTTTTAGATGGAAAACTTTTAACAAAATGAATGTGTGCTTATTTTGTTGAAACGGAGTGTATCTACAGTACAACATAACACAAATATTCTTATAGTCACTATAGACAGTCTAACCGCAAATACAACACTTTTGGGAGTTCGCTTCTAAATTGGGATCGTTGAATTGACTCTGGCCCTGAGTTTATTTTAGCATCCAATTTTAAATTGCACATACCCGATACCCGACGACCAGAACACTCGACTCGAATAAACATACCTACATATTGTTTATGTTACTGAAAGATATATTTTTTCTTATTATTGTGACACTAGTGGGTGGCCATAACCGAAAATATTCGACTCTGGGGAATCGAAAAGTGACGGCAATTAAAGCGCTGATCTACATCATCATCATAATTCTTTGACAATAAAAATGCTGTGTGATGCCGTCTGAGACTTTTTGTTGATGTTGCATTTTTGAGTGTCCCTTATTTATTTCGTAATAATCAATATCTGTGAAGAAATCGTTCTCTGTTTATGTTGAATGGCAAATTCGAAAGATTTTCGTATCAAAGAGGCAGCTAATTGAGAAGAATCTTTAAAGCTAAAAGATCACTTAATGACTGTTGCCTCCTAACAAAGTTCTTGCTTATTGATGATGCTTAGGAAAGATTTGTATGAAGCTTCTTTAATCTAGAATAAAATATGATGCTAAAAAAATATTTTTGAAAAATTCCAATGCTGTTTGGAATTGTGTGAGGAAGGAGGGGTAGGCAAAATTAAAATTATAACACGTCAATAACTAAAATGTATTTATTTGATTTTTATTAGAAAATAGATTAAGTATTAGAAACTCGAATAGTTCTACATAGTAGATAGTAAAGATCTATCACCTAAAAGTGAAAGTTTATCATGATTCCTTCTTAAGACCTTAGAAAGGTTGTTTGATATCCCTTTAAGTGTTGATACAAGACTTCTATCTATGACTCGAAATGCCTACTGTAAAGGCAAATCAGTGGAAACGGCGTTGCACATCGCATACTCCCTCCATCATAGAGAGTTCACTTTGGTTGCTTTTCTTGACATGGAAGCTGCTTTTAAAAAACGTGTAAACAACTGCAATCACATTTGCACTAATATCTCTGAACGTAGAGTGTTCGATTGGGGAGTTCATTTAATGCTGACTAATAGAATAATTAATTTAAAACTGGGCAACATTTTTTGCTAGAAAATTCGATAATAGGGGAACAATGCAAGGTGGTGTTCTATCCTCTCTCTTCTGGAACCTGGTGGTAATTGAAATCCTGGTCTGGATGCGGATGGTATTAGAGTGATTGCTTCTTAACACCGTAACTAATACTTTGTGGTGATCGGTGTGGACTTAGTGTCAACCCAAACAAAACCGATTTAGTCCTATTTTCGAAGAAATTAAAAATTCCATATATTAACCCTTCCAAAAAATCAAGGTGCTCGCTCTTTCTAAGCAAATTTAATCTGCCCTGGCTCGAAAACGCAAAATGACCTAGGAGAATTCTTCTTTAACGATCTAAATCATATCGGTATAATCAGCCTTTCACGTTTCGTAAGGGACTCAAGCTGGTTTCATTGAGCTTAGGAGGAAGCCTCAAGATTCATGTGGTATCACAATGGGCCATTAAACTGGCCTAAGTGTGTCCGTTTCCATCTTGGACAGCCACTATAACCTAACCTAACCTAACCCTCCCAATTTAAGTTCTTGGACGAGGCTAAGTATCTGGGTCGTATTTCAGACAAAAAACTAAATTTGATACGTAATATTCAAGAAAGAGTCAAGCTATTTGTAAGAAATGGAACTTAAGACCCTGAACCACGATTTTACTGCACGGTGTGACAGTATGGTGGATTGCTGTGGACAAAACTATACGCCGCAACAAACTTCATAAAGGCCAACGTTTAGCTTGCCTTCGTCTAAGCGGATCACTTCGCACGACCCTCTCTACTTTAAATTAAAACCCCTTGATATGCTTACCAACCAAACAGTTTCAAGGTCTTAGCTCAAAGCTTCATCGCAGTGGCTAAGCAATAACATTGGTCACTTCGTAATTTTTAAGCATTTACTGTGCTTTGGAAGCACACAGCCCCAATGCAATTCAAAAGAAGCTTCCAGATTTCTATGGTTTTGAAATCCAGATCCAAAATGCTTGTGAAGTTATTAAACTTGCTCTCTCGATATAAGGAAGTAAGTCCTACGACAAAGTGTCCTTTTAATGTTATTTGTTAAGTAAGAACTCTTGCAGGTAGTGAAGAAATGATTCTCATCCTTAAACTTTTGCCTTTTCGACAACTTATAATTTCGTATGACAACTTATAGTTTGCCTGTTATCTTTATCGGAAGTCCACAAAATAGTATGCACAGAACATTATTAATTATTTCATCATTGACATTTTTAAGGGCACATAGTGATAATGTCTGGTACTTATACCAGGGTTAGTAATAGCTTCTGATATGCTCATAAAAATGATTTTCCTTACTAAACTTAAGGTCGATTAACTTTTCATAATAAAAACTTATCTTAAATTAAATCAATACTTTTCCCTAATTAAATTTTAAGAAGCTTGTAGCCAAATTAAAATTACATTTAAATTTTGTAACCTACAAATGTCAAAACAACTTATTAACTTTTATTTTACTTTCTTCATTTTATTTACAGAGCCAAAATGAATATCTCAAGATATTTTTGCATTTGGATATTTGCATTATTGTCATTATTTGCCTTCTTTGTACCATCGGTTAAAGCCTGCTCTTGTATGCCTAGCCATCCCCAGCAACATTATTGTAATGCTGACTATGGTAAGTTAAAAAGTTAAAAATAAAACAAAACAAATTATAATTTAATAATAAAACTCAATAATTTTCTTTTTCCAACTTTTACAGTGATAGTAATGAGAGTTCTAAGAAAATCACATCGACTGGTCAAAGATCATTTGGCGTATAAAATTGAAATAAAAAAATCATACAAGGTAATAAAATAATAAAAAATAAAATTGTTGCTTTGACATTGATGATTAGATTGTTGTGGAATGTTGATAGTTAGAAAACATTAAGTGCAGGGCATTACATATATATGTATACCCTTGTCAAAAGTCCAAGTATATAGTAAAAATAGACGGTAATTAAAAAAATAAGGCATAATAGATGTCGTGGTGTGATGTTTACGTACCCCTATGAATAGCATCAATATTGTCAGTTGATAGTTGAAATTCAGCGTTTTGAAACTTCCTTCAGTAACTATTTTAACAATTCTGAATTGATAAATTATCAATAAATTAAAGTTTAACTTTGATTTTACCAGCTTATAGTCAGCTTTTTAATAGTCCAGTTAAAATAGGTTTTCACCTAAGAAAAATGTAACATTTTTGAAACTTGGTACACTTACTGAGGGATGTCTGGTGATGACCATGGAGATTGTTTCAGTTTTTCACCCTTGTCTCGAAAACTATTTGTCGTATCAAAAAAATGTTGTTTCACAAAATTAAAGATCATTAAACTTTATAAAAAAAGTTTTCATGATTTTTGTTGTATTTGTTATAGTTTAAAAAATAACTCTAGCGGCAGTGAAGAGAAACATTCGGTTTTTTCAGTTTTTCGGGTTTATCTTGAAAATGAAAACTATTTGTCGTATCAAAAATTATCTTCTACAAAATTAAGGCTTATTAAATTTTCCAAAGAAATATGATATTAATTTTTGAGGTGAAGGCAATTTTTTTTCGTTCATTCACCGGACTGCAATTGGTGTGGGTGTAGTCAAATTGTATATAAATCATTTCTTACCACAAATCAAATGTTTAGAACCTTAACAAATTTATCTGACTCTTTTCTATTTGTATTAATTATTCTCGATATATTACAATTTAATTAAAAACAATATAAACACGAATTTGCTATTACTTTGATTTGAAAACAAATTGAATTAGCAAGGCTAAAACATAGTTCCATTCAATAAATATCGAAACAAATTTAACAAATCAGTTAACACGGAGCTTGCAACTGCGAATGACATTTCGAACAGCTCTCGCAAGTTCTCATTTCCAACAAATATTCCCAAAAGTGATAAATCGCCTGAAACCGATTACAATCGCTTATATTTGATACAAGATTTGATAAAGCTTTGTATCATTAAGGGTAACTAATTGTTAGGTGGAAATTTTAACTGTCCTGATAGGGATTGGGGTTGCTTAAGAGGAAATGCATGGGGCAGTGATTTGGCTGTCCGCACACTATCTTTAGCAATCAATATCTTATTCCCTCCTTGTCTAACGCGTTTTTAAAAAACTTTCCAGAAACCAGAAACCTCTATACTATAGAAGATAGAACAGTTTCTAGTGGAAAGTTTTAGGTTATCTATAGAGTCTATAGATGCCAGTATTCCAAGAAGATAAAGAAATGAAAATGTAAGAAGTTTCCAATTCAAATTTTGGAACTTATTAAGGCCAGAATCTTGCATAGAAGGAACTGGCAAAGATATTGTTAACCTTTATCACAAAGAATGGTTTCCTCTTTTAACAAACTAATTTTAAATCAATTTCTTTATAAATAATCGTAACGATTAATGAATAGAGATTTTAAATTCACTTGAGAAAAATGGCAATCCGTTCTGGAATAACGTCAAAGTAGTTAAATACAAAAATAGAAAAAATCCTCTTTTCTGCAACTGCTTTTTTTACAAACATTGAAAAAGCAAACGAACTTGTTATACAATTTTTGAAGAATCATTTGGTATCTCAAAATTTGGGAGATTTAAAAACCAATTGTAAACCTTAAAATAAAATACAACATCTTAATACTTCTCAAAAATGTACAACAATGTATACATTTATTTGAGAAGGGAATAACATACTCGTAAGATTGGAGATTTCGACTAAATAAAAATTTTATATTTTTAACATATACCACACATTGAAATACAATTTTTAAGATTTCTTACAATGCGTGTCTTAAATAACATTATTTCTCTAGAGCTTATATAAAAATATTCATATATATTTACTGTAATTTGTAATAGATACAAGACTTCCAATATTTCGATTGCACAAAAGGTAAAGTACTTTTTTAGTCTTTGACTTTTTTTAAATTAAGTTGCAAAAAAGGAACGCTGTATTTAAATCCGATCAAGTTAATAATATGAATAAAAATTTAAAAATTAGGTCGAATAACAGTCCCTAGAGAACTAAGGCCTTATGCCTTATAACTCTCAACAATTTTTGTGTGCTATAAATGTCAGGGATGGAGGGGACCAACAGTTTTTTTATCTGCCGGATCCGAATGAGTGCAGTTTGCAATGACCAGATTACTCTTAGAGGAATCGTCAGTACCTACGATCGTTTCCAAAGACACTCCTTTTGCAAGCTCGATTGATAAAGCCAATTTGCTCGCACAGTTTGCTCTTATCTCGATGGTGTAATTAATGATGTTACTTCTCCTATACTTGGAAGCGTAAACGATTCTATGGGACGAATCTTCTTTCGCACTCGCGCAGTTGCTAAATTGCATAAAGATATTGCCATTCACAAATCCGCTGGCCTGAATAGTACCCATGCTGTTGTTTTGAAGAGTTGTTCATTAAAACTGGAAAGACCACTGCGATAGCTTTTTCACCTATCCTATTCTACTGGTTTCTTTGCAAGTGGATAGAAAACAGCATTTGTTCAGCCTGTCTCCAAAAAAGTCAAGTCCACCCCCCTCCCCTCTAACTATTGTCCAATTGCACTTACGTCCCTTCTTTACAAGCTCAAGATATATTTTGAAGAAAGAAAGCAATAGGTCCACTGGTGGCCTCATGGTTTATCTCACCAAACAGTGGAACAACCGTTTTGGATAAAGTAAGATCATTGCACTTGATATTTCAAAAGCTTTTGATAGAGTTTGGCATCAAGCTCTTTTAACGAAAATTCGTGTATTTGGTATTGATGAATCTCTTGTTTATTGGGTAAGAAATTGCCTTTTGGACATTTCAATTCAAGTAGTATTGGACGGTTTCAAATCTGATATATACAAAATAAATGCTAGTGTACGCCAGGGCTCCGTTTTATCTCCGACACTCTTTATTATTTATATCTTTTGTATGAAACTTCTAACCCACTAAATTGTTTCGCTGATGACAGTACCCTCAGCTTCTCATATTCGGTTTTAGATTCTTATCCTTGTTCTGCGGTTGTGGACTAGCAACAACAGTTACGATTAGCTCATTAAATTCCAATCTTGACAGCATTGTCCCAATGGGGAATCAAAAACGTTGTATAATTTAATGCTTCAAAAACTTTCCCCAATGCCACTATCCATGGGTGGTACTTACTTTAAACGTACTGAACTACTTTCAGTTTTAGGTATGTGTATCGCAAATCACTTGTTGTGGAGTGATCACGTATTCCACATCGCCTAAAAAGCTTCTAAGTATTTAGGTTTTTTCCGACAGTGCAAGAAGTTTGTTACCCCTTCTGATCTGGCTATAATCTACAAAGCTTTTATTCGTCCAAAACGCAAGTATTATTATCATATTTGGGCTGGTGTCCCAATAACGTACTTGACTCTTTTGAATAGAATTGAAAAGAGAGCTCTAAAAATGATTGGAGATCGTTCTCTTACCGTGTTATTTTCTTCCCTTCAACACCGCCACAAGGTCTCATGCCTACCATTGTTTTATCGATATTTTCACCAAGAATGTCTAGTAGCCAGTTGCATTCCTCCCCTAAAAAAATTCAATGGTAATACCTGTTCTTCTAGGAATGCCCGTCAGTTAATCCTTGAGATAAATTTCAGACGCACTATCAAGTACAGTAATATCTTTCTTTAACCGCTCTACACGAATATGGAATGCTTTACCAAGCTGAATATGCATCGGTTTCTAATTTCTAATCCTATCCTACTTTCCTTATTGCTCGCATAGCCCCACTTCGTTTTATTTCTTTCACTTTATCTTAACTTCATTACTAATATTTTTGTATTTCCAGATGACAGATGCAGCTCAAAATATTCTAAAACACGGACGTCTATCAACCGCACTTTCCGATGCAATGTGTGGAGTGAATTTGGAAGAGGGTAAACTTTATGTTGTTGCAGGAAGGGGCTCTAAATTGAGTATGTGTGACTACATAAAAGAATACCAAAAAATGACTATTATCGAAAGAAGAGGATTCTCTGGATCCTACAGAAAGGGATGTAAATGCAAAGTAAGTTTTATACAAAACTGTCTATCTTTTTACAAAACTTATCTTTTACTTTCTTGATTTTAGATAAACTTCAATTTAAGAAATCGTTTAATGGATAAATCAGATTCCTGCAGTTGGTCACCATTTCAAAAATGTGAAACAGATTACAGTTTATGTGTACCACTTGTCATTCGGACACCAGAAGGACTTATTTCCAAGTGTCACTGGAGGAGAACCCCACCCTATAAGGCATGCCTAGCTGATCCATAAAAGTCTTGATATACATAACTTCGACAAAGGAGCTTTAATTTTAATTATAACTTACTTGTAATAATTTATTATTATTTTTTTAAATTAACAATCAATTTTAATTTTTTTAGATTTTCTCTTAAATTTGTAAATAATTATTCGAATTTTAAATGACAAAACCTAAAATGGAATAAAATTTTCAACTGTGACTTACCAAATCCCGAGGATTGGGAAAGAATGTTTGTTCAATAAGTGGGAACATATCTTTACCCAAACGTCTTTGTAATTGTAATAGATGAGCGAAAACCCATGGTTTATCCTAAAATAAACAAAAATTATTATAAAAATAAAATTTCAAGAGAAAAGTAGTTAAGATTTTACCTGAAATTGATAACATGAATGTAAAGAATTAATGCTAGGAACACCTCCATATTTTAATCCAAGTATTGTTGAACGGAAATCACTAGATCCATCACGCGGTGGTTGTCGAATTAGTACAAAATCAGGTCGAAATGAACGAGCAACCTATATGTATGTAAAATGGTTGTAAACAAAACAAAATATACTATAAATATTTTCAAGTTATTTCAGTTTTTATTAAATTTAAACTACACACCCACAGTATATAGAATGTTGTGATTTATATAAAGGAAAAATAAATAACAAAATATATAATTATTTACTAGATTGTAGGTTTTTAAGAAATTTTATACATTTTATTCCGGATGATTATATAAAACAAACTTTATTTCTAACAAGATTCTTAACTGTTTTTAATAAAACAAGAATATTATAGTTTATTATTATTACACAATAATGTTAAATAAATTTTATTAAATGTTAATAGCGGCTTTTGTTTTATGTATATGCGCTGATTGAAAGGATATAATATTGCACTACGTAACAGACAGGAAAGCTATTATTTTACAAGAGGACTGGACGTTTGAAAAAGGGTTGTACAGATATTTCAAGCCCTACTGAAACTCTGAGAACTTTCGAATATAAAAACTTACCAGAGCAACCTGCACATCGTCCTTTTGTTAATAAAAAAGGAAACGATTTTAATATTGGTTACATTTCTTTATAATTTTTGATTTTTTAAAATAATTCTAATATTGACATATTTTTGTTAAAAATGGGTTATGGAAAGCATTAAAGGTAGTAAATCTTGACATTTTGAAGTGATAATATTAGACAATCATCATCATCAAAATGAATAGGCTTACTCCTGATTCACAATATTTGCAAATGGTTAGGTTGAGTTAAAGTGGGTGTCCGTGATGGTGTAGGGCACACTTAGGCTAGTTTATGGTTGTTGTGATACCACATGAATCTTGAGGATTTCTTCTAAACTCAATAGTTTGAGTCCCTTACGAAACTTGAAAGGCTATAATTATATTACTATTATTAAGTTCGTTTCGTTTCGTTCACCGATTATCAAGCCTAAATGCGATCTGCTAAAAGGTAGCAAGCACTTTGAGCACGTAAAATCTAGGTGCTGAAGTTATTCCACCTGATGTTAGCCTTCTTCTAAGGGTCTTGCATTAGCAATAGTTTACAAGTAGAGATTTATATGCCAACATTAGCCAAATGTGGTAGAATGGGTTGTACTGTACCATTTCTGATGAGTTCTGAATTACAATTTTCTGGAATATCTCTAGAGATGATCGTAAATTATGGACTGTAATAGAGTTTGAAGAGACAGTGTCCAGATATTTGATAGCGGTCTGACATTCAGAGAAAGCCATGACAAGAGTTCTTTTATCACCACAAGTTCCATCTAGTACACGCTATAAATATTGGGAATTCGAAATGGGAGACCTAATTTCAGTCGTTGAGAGTACACATCTCGAACAAACCCTTCATTTGTATTTGATCCACCTATGTAAAAGTGGATTGACTCATCTTCCAGGAATGTCCTATCGTCCCAAAAAGATCTGGGAGATACTAAACTCTGTAAATTTCTTGTCAAATTGCAATTGGTGGATGGTTTAGTTGAAATTTATTCTTAATACTTAAAAATAACGAAGTGGCAATGTTGCTTATAATCCACTGCAATGAAGCATTGAGAAGAATAGCAGATGGCTGATTTTTGTTAGCTACGTATATCAAGAAGTGTTATGAGAAGTAGGGTATGTAGTGTCACAAATGGGGTCGTACGAAGCGATCCCCTTATATACATATAGGCAAGTTGAACGTTATACTTCATTTAATTTGTCGCGGTTTAAAGCCTCTTTTAAAGCAATCCAGTAAAATCGGTCTGATTACCGATGTGAACAACCAACTCGTAATTCGGAGTAATAGCCTCATTTACTACCAGTAGCTTTTTCTTGCAGAAAAGAGAGCTACTTTTTTGACTCTTTCTTGTATATTACGTTTACAATTTACTTTTTTGTCTGAAATAAGAATCAGATACTCAGGCTCGTCTAAGAACTTTAATTGGATACCTTTTTTTTCCTCGAAAACAGGTTTGAGTCCACACCGATCAGCCAAAGTATTAGTTTGTCTAAGGCATTTTGAAAGAGTTTTTTTTTTAATTTTTGCATGCCATTCCCTATAGGCAATCAAACTTAAACACTCCGCATCCAAACCAGTTAGGATTTCATTTACTTTGAGGTGTCCCTTTACTAGCTAAACTGCTAGCAGAAGATTTTCCCAGTTTTAAGTTAATTGTTTAGCAAGTCAGCATTAAATGCGAACCCACAACGTTCAGAGATGTTAGTGCCGATAAGATTGCAGATGTATGCACCTTGTTAAAAGCACCTTTAATGTCAAGGAAAGCATCCATTGACAATTCTCTATAACGGGGGGAGTATTCAATGTTGCGTACAAAGGTGCGTAACGCCGTTTCCACCCAACATGCAAGGAAGACTAATGTGGAAGAGTAGAAGGGGTCAAAAACTAATCACTTTTTTTGCTTGATGTTTAGTTTTTGAGCATCAGTTTACCGTTGTAATAATGAAAAGTTATGCCAAAATCTGCGTTCGTTAACGTTTGACTTTGATTGTTTTGGCATCATTACTATAGTGATGCGTTAATGAATTTACCACACGTTTCCGTTTAAACAAAACTTTATTGTTGTGTTACTATTTGCTTCGGGCCTGTTCCTGTAATATTCTTCGCAAGAGCTTACTCGAAAATTAAGTTATAGTACTTTAAAGAATTGTATAAGAAAAATCCGTCCTTCAAAATAATTAAATATTAGTTAACAAAGTTTAATCATGAAACTCATGTATAGTTTTTCAATAAGAACTTAACAACTTTGAATTTACTATGTGAATGCACCCTTTCACCAATCATAAAACTGCCATTGTCAATTTAGATAGTAAACTCAACATTTTCACTAGCGAGAAACGCCTGCTAGTTATAAAACAATTTATACCCAAATTCTTTGTCGGTGACAGCAACTTTAACCCGCCAACACTGACGTCAATTGGACTTGCATCTGTCTTAATGCTATTCTCACAGACCGTATTTTTAACGGAAAGGTTTTTTAATTATTTAACTAACAGTTAATTTTTTTCTGATAATTGCAAAAAATGTTTTATTAACCTCTCAGTTTATTTCTTAATATTTAAAAATTAAAAGAGGAAAACTTTGTTACGGTTTAGCTTCGAAATTTCTTATCCAATTGTCATGCAATTTTTTTTTTAAATGAAAGAGGATATCACGGAGCAGGTTTTAGGCATAAATGAAATCCGATATTTGTTAGTCAATAATTTGTTATCTATAAATATAAAATTCAAACAAAACTGACTCACTGATCTCACGTTTCGAAAGGAAATATGAATGAATAATGAAAATAGATCGTTAAGTCATGGTTATTCAATTAAGGTACTACAAGTTTATCCAATAACAAGAGTTCATAAAAAAAAAACTGTTTCAGCAATGGATTTTTACTGTTACAGGCTTCAAGTCAGAGAAAATTCAAATAATATTTTACTTCGTTGACCGGTGACCAGCGACTTGCATACAACACTATAATCGACGACGTGATGCAGAACAGTGGTAAAATGTTCTTTCTTGATGCACCTGGCGGGACTGGAAAAACGTTCTTGATAAATTTGCTGCTTGCTGAATTTAGAATGCAACGAAAAATTGCATTTGCAAAGCCAGGAGCGTTCATCTCGAAACAAACCTCACTGGCTAAAGTGCTTAAAGAAAAGACGTTTATTGTGTGGGACGCATCGACTATGGTAAATAAAGGTGGGCCTGAAGCTCTGGATCGAACACTCAGAGATTTTAGAGCTGATGAACAACCGATGGGAGGTGTTGTGATACTGTTCGCTGGTGATTTTCGGCGAACATTGCCAGTTGTGCCAAGAGGTACAAAAAGTAATGAAATAAATGCTTGCCTAAAATCGTCGTTTCTGTGGACTTCTGAAAAAACTTTTAAGATCGACCACAAATATGCGAGTACATTTGGACGGTGATAATAATGCAGCACAATTTTCAAGAACTTTTTTTTTGATAAAGGAAATGGAAATATTTTAAATAATGATGGTGAAGTACTAATGGAACCAACATTTGCAACTAGCGTCACTGGACAAGACGATTTAAAGCTTATGTTTACCCGCAAGTCGCCCAAATTTCAGAGAAAACAGATGATTGGTTACGCGAACGAGCGATTTTAGTACCTAATAACGATTCTGTTACAAGCATAAATAATAAAATTCTTTCAATGTTTCAGGCCCATCAACAAACTTATCTTTCTTTATTGATAATCTGACTCATCAAGATAATGCTACTGATATTCCATTTGAAGTTTTGAATTCTTTGAATACATCAGGACTTCCTCCGCATAAAATTGGGGCTCCAACAATACTTGTGAGGAATTTAAATGCACCGAAATTATGCAATGGTACTCGATTACGGATAATAACTATACAAAGGAACGTGATTGAAGCTAACATTCTTTCCGGCTCTTTTACCACGGACAATTTTATGTTGCTTGCTCCCGTGTCAGCTCAGCAAAAAATTTATAAGTGTAGGCGCCTTACCAAAGAAAAACAAATATTACTTACAAAGAAGTGTTACAGCCGTAATTGAAAAATGAACAGAGATAATACATAAATTAATAAATAAAAAGGTACAATATAAGAAAATAGTAGTTTTTTCATCTTCATTTTTTCTGGTGAAGCCAGGTAAACCAGCTAGTCACCTATAAATTAAAACCAATACAAAAAACTAAGAGTCAAAGAATAAAATAATTTCTGTTAGTCTGTGGAAGTTACTCGGCTTACATAATAGGTGACCTCGGTCTCACAGGCCAGGTTTTTTAAAACGTGTATTCAAATAACGATTAAATTATGAAATATTTATAGGGGATTTAAAATGCGACAGCTATTAAAAATTTCAATGAAAACTGACCGTGGAGGAAAAAGCTTTTCGATTTTTATCTGGTCTTACAGACATATATCGTGCATTTGCAGATTAAAAACGTTAACTTAAATGTTTGGTCGGAACTCTGTATTTGGTTTGTTAATAAGCAAAATACGCGTTATCGATCGTGTAAAAATTTACATTCGCATTCCTTAATTCCCACTTAATTTACAAAATATAACTGTTCGGTGCGATTTGTATACCGCCGATGTGTTCCTTCGATACGATACGATATACAGGCACAGACGGACATCTCTCTAAAAAAGCTCTTATTTAAACTCTAGGCAATTTTTAACGCAGGTGAATGGCAAAATTTTTAATTCGACAGATCGGACCGATTACAATACCAATATCTTAACAAAGCTTCAAAAGTGTAAAATTATAAATAAAATGTTCCTCACAAACCAAAAATCCTTAGAAAATAAATTTAAATAAATTGATTGATAAAGCTAAATAACAGTCCACAGTTATGCCTTTATTTAAAAATGTTTACTTACCCTAGTTCCTCCGCGGTATACAGCCATTGATACTACTGGTCCGTTCTCTGCATTTGCGGTCAATGAAATTTCCTAAAAAATAAACACAAATAAATATTTAATTAAACCTTTTCACAAAATAAAAATATCAAAACCTTACCCTGAATTCAGCTTGTTCCACGCGAATATCAAAGTCACCATGCAGACGCTTGCCTCGGAAATATTTAGACCAATCGGTATTTTGATCGTCCAGAACAAGCAGAGTAAAGTATTTATCTTTGTTGAATGTGGGCCTTGTGGCGCTCTGCACAGCTGCTCCTATAAATTAACAAAAAAAATACAAAAAATTATATCAAAAGACAAAGACAATTATCTCCGTAAGTTTACCAATTATTGAAGCTCCTTGATCGCGTGCAGCACCTGTCAAACTCTGTACCCTCTGTAATAGACTTTCTCTGGATTTAGCTGGACTTGTTGGAGCACTCACACCCCGAGCAGGTCCCTTACCGCCAAAACTCAATGCCAAGTCCGGAGCTGCGGTAGTAGGTTGTGGTGGTACAGGTCCGCTTGGTCCAACCGATCCGGCAATTGGTGCCGGTGGAGGTGGCATATTTGGGGGTCCAGCATTTTGTGGTTTTGGCTGTTGTTGCAATGGTGGTGGTACTTGATCTTGTGGAGGCCGAGCAGCCGGTGGCAATTCATTTGGATCAACGTCATCACACTCGGAAGACAGATCCCCCGAGCTGAACCTATTATGTGGATTGTGAATGCTTTGGTAGATATTTAAATATAGTACCTACCGTCGTTTCAGGAAATTAACATTGGAAGTAAAGCTGGTCTTGAACGACGAGAAATTCAGGGTGCCGGCTTTAGTTTCCTATAATCAAATACAAATAAATTTTTTAGAAGATATTAATTTCAATTTGTTTTTACAGATTTATGATGTAAGGGTAAAATTTCCATTGAAAAAGAGATAAATCTCAATGCTGCGAAAGAGGCCATAAAGTTTATCATTAGAATGAAAAACGGCAAACCCTAAAAGGTTCCTTTTATGCATCAGGAATCGCTTTTGGGAAATACGAAAGATATCCATTACCATATTTACGCACCCCCATACGTATTTGTATAAGATATATTATTATAAAGTCATATAATTTAAGCTTTAACCTTTAACCCTACAAAACTTGTAATAGGTACTCAACCTTTGAATCTTTCCTTGTTTCGCAACATTTTTTAGGTGAGCAAATTAGTACTTATTTACAAAAATAAACAAACTTTTTATTGAAAAATCAAGAACATGATTCATAAGAATTGGAATTTTCAATTAAATCCAAATGAGAAAAATTGTTTCTTCTTCGACCTAGAAGCTGAAAGAATGCTGAAATGTCTTCTCCAAAAACGGGGTTAAAGCCTTAGAAAAGAAACTGGAAAATATTTGTATTGGTCGGTATTTCAATTCAAACTATATAAAGAACAATTTAGCTTCCTCCTTCAATTTTTATATTACTTATACAAAATGTGTGTCGGTCCTGTAGATATTATAGTAACCTCAATAAAAGGTTTCCTCCATCATCGTCATTCAATGGCAATGGCATCGAAACTTTTCCATGGTTCGTATCATTTATGTATGGAGGAGGTGGTCTTTGCGAATGATTTGTATTTTATTTGTTCATTTTGAAAGACATTGACATCAAAAATAAAATCGAAAAGGAAACTGTAATGTGTTTTCCTTAGTAAAACTTCATTACTAACTTTTTGTCCAAACAAACTAATAAATTCAGGATTTGGTAGTATCTGGAAATAGAAATTTGCAATAACAACATCTGAAGTTATGTATTTATGCCCGATTTATAGGAATGACCTTTACAATCTTTGAATTAGAGTATCAGGATTGTCAGACTTCTGACAAGTGCAAATATCTTGTCGAGCTATGTTATATATGAATCATTTCGAGTTAGGAGTGAATAAGTAAAAAGTTAGTTTGAAGTTAGACCAAAAGTCGTAACGTACATAATATATGACCCAAATTTCCTAATGTTTTACGTCCAAATTTATGATACCTATGTACTTTTTAACTGTTTTTGTAGCTTAATGCATAAACTTTTTCTTATTTTTTTCTGTAACTTATATACAATCAATAGGGTGACACTTTTTCGATATTTTAAAAATGTATACATATATTATATATTCATTAGTAAGATAAGTTTTGAAAGTATACATTTAAAATAAAATATGAAGAAAAGATCAAACGTCGTTGATTGAAAGTTTCTTTGTGGTGGCAGCTGGTCAAAGTTTAGTACTCGTGGCATGATGGTTAGTGCGTTAGACTGTCATGCAAGGGGTCTTGGGTTCAATCCTTGCCTGTGCCGTCACGAGTACAGCCTCTTGCGATTCGGCTTAAAACTGCAGGTTCACTCTATCCTTGAAAAGAGCACTCGCACATATGAATTGTTGGGAGCTGTAAGTCACAAGGCCACAGTTTTTCATCCATTTTATATATTTATAGTTGGTCAAAGTAAAACTCTCAGGTCCAGGTGGCTTTTTAAGAATTTTGAGAGAGCTTCCTGGACCACTTCCTTCAATAAGCTATGTGGATTGGCATCAAACTCATGATTTGTGGAGATCAGAGGTCTTTTTACAGGTCCAAGTTTGCTGTCAACCAGTTAAATAAAGTTTTTCCAGGTGTGAAACTCAGGGTTTTTGCTAATGAAAACAGCCCTAGCAGACCAAGTGCTCGCATTTGATTTCCAATCGAACTTCCTGGTATTGAAAAATTCTGGAAATGACCAAGATATGCAACCCATCCCTGCTGACTCATTACTGGAAGATTACTAAGCTCAAGGAAGCGAATGGTTTTAATGTAGTGACATTGTGGTACTAATATAATATCCCTTCCTCTCCTTGGGTATGAAACGATTATCATTAGTCTTAAAATGATGAGTATGTCGCAGATAGCGAGCCTCCACAAACACGCGAAGGTGAACTTAAATTTGGAAGCCTTTTCTCCCACCAATGCCCTCTCCGATCACGACTGACCTTCTACTAATTTCGACAACAGTCAGGCCTCTATGGAGATTGAAGACTACATTCATATGATTCTTCAGAATGAGGACAAACTCTTGAGTTCATCCTCAGTTTCAGAAGATGAAAATAATACTGTGGTGAAGGTTGATCTGCCAAATTGTAGCCACAATGCTGCACTTAGTACAGATTAATCTCCAAAATTCCATAAAGGCTTCGGCCACCCTTCTTCTTCTTCGTCTGGCCATAAACGGCGAAGACATTGTCCTGATCCAAGAGAAATGGGTTGTGAGCCTTATCATTACCAGCAATTTTAACGCTCATCACACTGTAACACTGTAAGTGGGGGTCAAACTGACTTCCATGTTGACATAGGGAAAGCTATATGCTTGTCTATAGTCTGAAAGAAAGAAGCGCTTACTCCTCCCTGTGGTGGCTCCTGGGAACAAGTTAGAGAAATCAGTGCAGCTCGATAATGAATGATCCTGATCAATTTATAATTTTTGAAAAAGACACAGTTTAGAACTGCGCTCAATTTGTGAGCGAACGAAAGAAGCTACGGTTTATTTCCTTCCCAAGATTAAATCTTCCGAAAGATGGTAAACACAGGACTGTCATCCTACCCCTCGGGCAGGGGTTTACTTACTGATACAAATTATACAAACCCAATAAGTATCAGTAAATATACAAATCGAATGACTATTGTCATCGATGTTTAATATGTGTTTGAAAAAAAAAGTCTGAAGCGGAATTAAAAATCATTTTTAGGAATGATGTACATTGCTGATAAAGCTCGGCGGATTGCATCCCACAAGATGTTGGGCGACCACTTCTAGGGTTATCTTTCCAAGATGTCACTACATCAAAGACTAAATTAACATACCACTGAAGATGTGGTACCACGGGATATGTTGAATACCCTGGTTAATTCCAGGAACATATGTTGTAATGGCCTTCTTGTGAGAGTATCGTGGTGGCTGTGGTTTATCCTATATGCATAGGGTATTTTACTCAAAAAATCAATATATAGATAGACTAAGCCAATACCAAGGGTTAACAAAGCAGTGAATTTGTTATGTCTTAGTAGCTTAGAAAGAGGAACTCACTCGAAGCATTTCGTAAAATTCAAGAGAGTAAATCTTTGCGTAAATTCTTTCGGCTAATTTCAAAAACTAAACGCCTATACAATGCAGGGGGTAACAAGTGTAAACACTTGCCGTCAAATTAAGGCTTATAGATGTTGACGATAGAGTTTTGTCTCTTTTTGGTAACAACCTCGTAGTAAGTAATGTAGGAAATTAACCTGCCTTTATTACTTAAACTCGACAAGAAGGCCTAGACATAAATCGTCTCCGATATTATTCACCATGTGATTTTGGACTTGGTAAGTATCAAAAGAATATCCAATTCAATATCATTGTGGATAAAAACCCTAGTCTATTGACATTTCGAAACTATATGAAAACTGAATGGGCTACATACAGGAACATAATACTACGTTTAAAAAACTGGATTTTTTATTTGATAATAAAGAAAACCACCTCACCTTAGCTATGAATAGATTTTTAAAATTTGCTTGCCCACTTATTCTCATAAGATGAAAAAAGAAACCGCACACCACGGTGGGCTAGATTTGCTTAGAAGATAATGTAGAAAACTTTTTAACCGAGTCAAAGCCACAAGACTAGAAGACTCTAAGAAGGCACTATGGAAATCTAAGCGATCTTTCTGGCGGTTTTTCTTTGGCACGCAACGAAAAATTCTTTCAACTAATCCATCGATGCCAAGCTGTCTGAATGCAGATGGCTTCTGGACAATCTCAAGTACTTCTGGATACTCACATTTCTGGTATCTCTCTAACTGTATCTTGTAACAATTAAATTCGTTCAAGATCCAATGAAACACATCCAAAAGGTCTGATGACAAGGGATAAGGTATAATGGGCTCTCAACAGCTGGCACAGCCGAATTAACAGCTGGCATTGAGAGAAGAGAAAGTGGTTTTTATACCCAAAGCAGGAAAAGTCTAAGACCTTAGAAAAATTGATTAATATCCATTTAAGGGCAAGTATTGATATAATACTTCTGTCTATGTCTCAACATGCTTACTGTAAAGGCGAATCGGTTAAAACGGTCTGACACCTTTTTACGCACCGCATTGAATACGCCCTCTATCATAGATTGTTCACTATGATTTCTTTCCTTGACATCCAAGAGGACACATCTGCAATAACAATTCTGAACGGAGAGAGCTCGCTTAGGGAGTTAATTTGTATATTGCTGACTAGTGGAATAATTAATTCTAAGCTGGGCAATTCATCTGCTAGAAGTTTCGTTGGTAGAGAGACACCACAAGGTGGTGTTTTAGTACATCTCCTCTTAAACCTGGTAGCAAATGAAATCATAACTGGTCTGGATGCGGAGGGTTTCATAGTGTTTGTCTATGCGGATGATGTGACTATTGCGGACTCAGAAAGCACTTAACACCCTAAAAGAACAAACAAAGACTTTTGGGCTGATTGGTGTGGACTGCGTGTCAACCCACGTTAAACCGAATCAGTCTTTTTTTTTGAGAAAATACAAAATTCTGTTTGTAAAAGTTATCCAATTAAAGTTTTGAGAAGAGGGTCTGGTTCCTATTTTAGACAAACAACTAAATTGCAAACATAATAGTCAAAAAAGCTACTGTAGCCCTCTTTTCTTGCAAAAAAGCATTGATCTAGAAAAACCTATAAACTGCCACAAACTTAATAAAGTCAAACGTTCAAATTAGATATTTATAAGCAGATCGCTTCGCACGACCCCTTTGCGGCTGTGGATATCCTACTCGGTTTATAAACACCTCTTGATATACTTAGCAAACAAACAGCTGCAAGCTTCATCGCAATATGCTGCAACAAAATTGGCCAATCAATCAATTGCAAAACATCTCCCAACTGTAATTCGACAGAGACTACCAGATTTCTTTACTTTCCAGATTTTTCTCGGAGGATAGGGCATTCCTGGAAGTCGAGTCAATCCACTTTTACACAAATGGATCAATAACAAATGAAGGGGTCGGTGGAGGTGTGTACCCTGAAGGACTAAAATTTAGTCTCTCATTCCGCCTTCACTGTAGCGTGTTCCAGGTGGAACATTTGGCAGTAAAAGAAGTCTTGTCCTGGCTGAAAGAAAACCTGATATCAACAACTGATATCCGTATTTTCTCAGATAGTCAGTCCTCTATCAAATCTTTAGACTCTCTCATCACAAACTAGGTTAGGTTGAAGTGGCTGTCCAGCTGTCATTGGCGCACCTAGACCTCAAGGGCCCATTGTGATACCACTAATGAGGTTACTCTTGGGAGAGTAATGAACTTAAACAAACCATTTTGTACTTTAAATATAGTAAGAGAGACATTTTGTGTCAATCGTTGCCAGTTCACTGGTATTATCGAAGAAGGGATTACCGAGAAAGTTATTTCTTTTAATGGAGAGTGCTGGACATGTACATAGAAGGTGGACTGTTTCCTCTTCCTCCTCGTCCATGCAGCTTCTACAGAAGTCATTTGTGTAGACCCCCAGCCTCAGAGCATGTCTTCCTATGAGGCAGTGTCCTGTTATTACTACAATTGTAGAGCTTATACTTTGTCTGCTCAGGGATATCAAGAACTCTCTAACAATCTATAACTTTCGATCATCCCTAATGGGGTTGACAAAACAATTTTTAGTACCCGTGGCATGATGTTTAGTGCGTTGGACTGTCATGCGAGAGTTCTTGGGTTCTATCTCTGCCTGTGCCACCTAAAGTTTTATTCATGGGTAATTCTTGTCAAGAAAAAGTGTTTCTCAAATAAGCCGTTTGGATTTGACATATAAACTGTATGTCCCCTCCTACGCTGCAATTACTCGCACACAGGAAGGGTTGAGAGTTGTAAGTCACTAGGCCCTGGTTCTCTACGGACTGTTGCGCCACTTAATTAACTTCCCATAGGAAGTTATTGTAATGGGTCCGATTTGTCAAATTGAAAATTTTGACATTTCTCGACGTTTCAAGGTCCCTAGAGTCGAAATAAAGGATTTTTAGAAAGATGTCTGTGCGTGCGTGTGTACGTACGTTCGTACGTCCGTACGTCCGTACGTCCGTACGTCCGTACGTCCGTACGTCTGTACGTCCGTACGTCCGTACGTTCGCGACGTTTTTTTCGTCGTCCATAGCTCAAGAACCATAAGAGATATCGACTTCAAATAAATTTTGTTATACAGATAATAAGGCAAAAAGATGCAGAAAGGGCTCTCAAGAAAATTGCGTGGGTGGTTTTTTTACCATAGCAGTTTAAAAAAAAGGTGAAAATTTTGGTTAACCCTTAATATCTTATGAACCAAAAACGCTAGAGACTTGAATTAAATTTTATATAATAGACTGTAACGTGATCTCAAAGAAGTATATTTTTTGAAAAAAATCTATCTAACGGTTTTTTTTTCTAAATCAAAAAAACTGAAAAAAAAAATTTGTCACCTCCTAAATTTAACGACTAACATATGATTTTATCTCCAAAACAACTTTGAGCAACGGAGAATAATGTTTTAAAAATGTGATAAAATTTTGAGAAAAATCGAATTGACAGTTTTTTTTATAAAAAATAAAAATCTAAAAAAAAAACATTACTCAAAGTTCGTAAAAATTAAATATCGATTCAAATACCTTTTCAAAAACTTGAAATTTAGGCTTCAAGCTTGTTTTATCTTATAAGAAATATTGTTTTCAACATTCAATAAAATTTTGAGAAAAATCGAACTGACAGTTTTTTTACAAAAAAATAAAAACCTAAAAAAAAAATTAATAAAAGTTGGTAAAAATTGATTTTCAACTCAAATATCTTTTCAAAACTTTGAGATATTGGCTTTAATTTACTTTTATCTTTCAAAAAATATTGTTGTCAACATTCAGTAAAATTTTGAACAAAATCGAATTGACAGTTTTTTTTTATAAAAAAATTAAAAACCGAACAAAAATTAACAAAATTTGGTAAAAATTGAATATGGATTCAAATATCTTTTCAAAACCTTGAAATATAGACTTCAAACTTATTTTATCTTATAAGAAATATTGTTTTAAGCAATCTGAAAGATGTTGAGAAAAATCGAATTGACAGTTTTTTTACAAAAAATAAAAACCTTAAAAAAAAATTTATAAAAGTTGGTAAAAATTGATTTTCGACTCAAATATCTTTTGAAATCTATAAAATATTGGCTTCAAACTAATTTTATCTTATAGAAAATATTGTTTTCAACATTCGATAGATTTTTGAAGAAAATCGAATTGACGGTTTTTTTACAAAAAATAAAACTCTAAAAAAAAACAATACTAAAACTTGGTAAACATTTACTTTCGACTCAAATAGCTTTTCAAAAATTCAAAATATTGGCTTCAAACTTATTTTATTTTACAGAAAATTTTGTTTTCAATATTCAGTGATTTTTATATAAAAACCCAACAGTCCGTTTTTTCATAAAAAATAAAATCTATAAAAAATAGTACGCAAATTTGGTAAAATCGATACTAGCACATATAGACAAACTTTTAAGCAAGACAAATCGACAGACGGGATGGGAAGTTATCAGTGTGGGTCGCATCCCAGCCTCTTTTTTATTTTATTTTTACAGCAATTTATTATCCATTATTGGTGGGTGCCGGACCATAGAGACATTCCAGGAAATTGTAAGGCGGATAAACTCGCCAGAAATGGTACAGTACAATCCATTCTGCCATGTTTTCGCTAATTCTTGCATACTAATCGGAATCGCTAGCTGTGAACTATTGCTGACGCAAGACGCTGTCAAGAACTCAAACACCAGATGGAATAATATCAACATGTATCAGGTCACGAAAAACATCTGGCCCACACTAGATTTTAGGCGCTCAAGGTGTCTAGAAGGACAGCAAGCCAATGCGGCTAGGCGTATTCCCAAATGACTTTCGCAAATCTGTATGGATGAGGAACATGAGGAAACCTCCTCTGTACAATGTACAATTGTACAATGTACAATTGTACAATGTACATGCCCTGTTTTAGCCAAGAACGCAAGACTTATCTAGAAGAATTCTTTTAAAACGATCTCAATTATATTAACGTAATCAGTCTGTCACGTTTATAAGGTAGTTTGATGTTTCATTGAGCTTAGAAGAAAGCCTCATGTGGTCCATTTAACTGGCCAAGTGTTTTCTTCTTAATCACGGACAGCCCCTTTAACCTAACTTAATCTAATAGTACAAGAAAATAATACATTTTTAAGCGAATTATTTAAACTTTATAACTTATACTTAGTTAACTTTCTTTCAAGTAAATTATCTTTAGATATTGGAGTTTTTATTGACAATAATCCGGCTCATCTTTCCCTAAAAATCATTCTTTAATTCAAAGAATTTGAACTAAATATTGAGGTCACGAGATGTTGCAAAAATTCCAACTCGAAGTTAATTAAACCAAAAGGTTATATTTTTTGTTGGTATTATAAACGTTGTTATTTTTGTCCAACTGTCCAATTAAAAATTGAAAATAGATATTCAAACATAACATAATAGCAGTGAATCCAAATCCAAACACGACCATTATTTTGCTGCCGTAAGCGTAACCCTTAATTTTAATCAATTAGTGGGAATAATGTTAGGTAAGTACATTACCTACATTATGTACTCTCAGTTGGCCATTTATTTAAATTGCTTTTTTTTTGTTAAAACCTTTGTTCATAAACAAAAACTATGGTGTACTTTTTATTTTATTTTCATATGAGGATTAAAACGGATTTGAATTTTTTGAACAGAATTAGAAGAAAAATTCAATCCCCAAAGTAGCTTTGAAACATAAAATTATTTTAATTCTCCTATGTGTTCCATTGTTTAATTAAATACGAAAACAAATTAAAAGGATTATATAGATATCATTAAAAGCATGTTGGCATCATCTTTATGACACAAAATATGTGAATGAGTACAAAAAACACAATCAATGAATAAGTATCTACAAATGTCTCCAAAGTAAAAATAAATATTTTTGTTTTTATAATCGAACTTACATCATTTGAATCTGTTTCTGTTTCTGTATCCGTTTCCGATTCTGAATCATCCATTATTGTAATTCTTTTCTTTGGGTTAATTTATGTTACAAAAGAAGCTTTCGTTGATGTATAGTGTATATAGTGTTAGAGTAGCGTGTTTACACAGTAATACAACAACAAATATTCATCCAGTTGAGGGTTAGTAAAATTAACACGGAACATTAAAGCAAATTACAATACACACATTTTGATCCTTTTCTCGTATAATTTCCTAACATAGTAATATAAAAGCAAATATAGACATTTATCATTTATTGGCATAACACTTTCATTATTTATGACGACACAAAAATATATGCATACATTATGACGTAATTAGCTTATATTTTATGGAATGTAGTAACTTTTATAGGAGTTGTCTATATAGACACAATATGCATGAATGTTTTGAATTACTAGGATTATAGGGATTCAACACAACAAACAACAATAATATGATGTTGATTACGAGTACATGGTTTTGGTTATTGTATGGTTTAAAAGCTTTTAGCCACAAACTTTGCAAATAGGAACTTCATTAATACTTTTGTGAATTATAAAACAAATAAATAGACATAACAAGGGACCACCTAACTTACGTAATGTTTCAATGGAAATGTTTAGAAAAATGTTTTATTACGAATGAAAGTGATTTATGTTTAATCTCTTTGCTCACATCATTTATCATTTTTAGTAAAGTTTCAATGATTCAAAATAATTTTATTTATTAATGTATGTGATACTTAAAAACATATTGCTCTCTTATAAGCTTTGTCGAATTTTAACACTAACAAAGCATCCTGGTGATGAAGACTTCGTAACAGGACTGTTTAAAGCAATCAGGTGACGATACATCTGCAAAATATGGTCATTAGAAAGCATGCCAAATGTATGAAACCTTAATGTCTGAAAGCGTTCTTCAGCGGCTTGATTGACCCATATCAGTGTAGCTTTGGAACAGAAAAGTTCACTACTGACCAATTGCGGCGGATCTTGGAAAGAACAAGGGGACTTCAATTCGATAACCACTGACTCTTCATCCATTTCAAGGCCACTTTTGACAGCATCTGTCTGACAAAATTCCACCGTTCCGATTACTCGGATGACCCAATATTGACATAATTTTTTAAACTACGTCTGAAATTGGGCTCAAAGGTAAATTGATGAGAATTCCTCGAAGAACGGGTATTGCGTTTGAATTGTTTCAGGGATAAATTGGCTATTTTGCAAGGGCAATTTTTTATGAAAGATTCGATAGAATAATGACTCTCGTTTGTACTCAAATGATACAAAAGTTTCAGTAATAAAACGATCACCTATCATTTTTTGAGCTCTCTTTTGAATTCTGTGCAGGATACTCAAGTGGATTTATGGAGCACCTGCTCTGTAATGGAAAATGTACTCGAGTTTCTGAAGAATATAGGCTTCATAAAATTTTGCCAGATCAGAAGAGATACAAAACTTTTGCATCGCGCGTCGGAAAAAACCCTAACACTTAGCAGCATTTTTGGCAATGTCGAATATGTGATCACTCCACAACAAGTGGATTGTGATGCACTACTGAGACAGTAGAGAGCATTGAGTTTTCGGTTCTTAATTAGACATTGGACACAATTGTCAAGATCAGAATTTAATGAGCTTATTACAACAGTTGGTAGACCACATCTTAGGAAAAAGGATGATAATCTAAAAACGAATAAAAAAGAGCTGATGGTACTAGATATCATCAGTGAAACAATTTGGGTTAGAAGTTTCAGACAAAAAATCGTTTATATATATAATGAAGAGTCTCATAAACAAAATGGAGCAAAGCGTTGATTTCGTGGATAACAGATTTGAACCCATTCAATACTACTTGAATTGAACGGTTCCAAAGATAACCCAACAACCCGACAAAGAAGAGATTCATCAATACCAAATGCCCGTATTTTCGGTAAGAGAGCTTGGTACCAGATTTTATCAATTGCTTTTAAAATATCAAGTGCAATAATCTAACTTTCTTCAAAACGATGTTAAGATTTGTACCACTGCTTGGTGAAGTGAACAATGAGATCACAAGTTATTGCTTCGAAAGTCATCCTGCCTGCCATTAAGAATTTTTCGTTCTTTAAGATACGTCTTAAGCTGAAAATTAATCAAAGTTTCCATGACCTTGGAAAGAAGGGTCGTAAGTGCAATTGGACGATAGTTAAAGGGTGAGGAGGATTCGAGACCAGTAGGTGAGGACAGATGGAAAAGCTTACGCATCATTGGTAAGCACATCGTCAGAAAAAACGAGAGGTGTTCTTCATGTCGAAGTTTATAAGCAATCTTGTAACTAAACGAGTGCGAAAGAAGATTCGTCCATGGAATCGTTTACGCTTTCAAGTACAAGAGGAGTCATGTCACTCATTAGCAGCTTCGAATGAACAGCAAACTGTGCTGCAAGCAAATTGGCATTATCAATCGAGCTTACAAAAGGAGTGTCATAAAAAGCAAGCGTTGAATCCGACGAAGATGTAGTGTTGCGCACATTTTTTACAAATGACCATACATTTTTACTACCTTAGGGACATTATAGTATATTTTTTCGAAATTTCTGGTCATCCAAAAATTTAATGCATTGAATATACCTGTTACAGGTCGTACTAGCTTTAGCTTGTTTGAACTTATTTCGGTTTTTCTCAACTGCGTTTATACTTACGTTTTTGAATTAAACCATGACTGGAATATAAAAGCGTAATGACCGTTTTAAGATGAATAGAAGGTGGGTTTAGAAAGCATAAAAGGCAGGACCAAGTATATGCTCTTATCACGAAAGCATCTTAAACGACAAACGTGTAGGACAAAACGTCACACCAAATTAGGTGGCGCAACAGTCCATGAAGAACAAAGGCCTAGTGACTTACAACTGTCAACCATTCCTGCGTGCGAGTCAAGTTGTCAGAGATGGAAGGGACCTACAGTTTATATGCCGAATCCGAACGGCTAATTTTGAGAAAGCACTTTTTCACGACAATAATTACTCTTGGGGAATTTTGCAATTCCTCCTACCCGTGAATAAAACTGTACGTGGCACGGGTACTACAAATTAAAGAATCTAAGAGAAAGAATAAAGATTTTGTTGCCTTTCTTTTATGCCTCTTATTTCGACCAGAAGAAAACTAAACGAACTCTTCCCTTATAAGCTCTCTTAAAATCGATTATCCACTTAATTTCCAAATCAGTAAAATGCCAATTGAGATAATTTAATTTGACAGTTTATGTATGATTATGATTCTATTCTTAATTAAAATAATACATTACTGGGATACCTTGTTTTGTTTTTCACTTTATACTTCCCTTTGACAAAAATGGTTGCGGTTACATAAATCTCTATCGCGAGTCATTACTTTACAAGTTAAATGTGCTGCCACAAAGTTTATACCTAGGTATATGTATATACAAAGTATAAATTAAAGTTCGCTAGGTGACCTCATTAGTGATATAAAGTGCACCTTTTTGAAAAAGTAACTCGCGTGACTCGTGAGAAAAAGGATTTATCGACATTATGTAAAACATTTTGCAATTATCCGAACTATGGTAACTTTGGCCTTTTACTGTGAGAACACCATTAAACCAATGACCAAACAGTCAATATATTTAAACATTAATTGAATCCAACATTTTTATAATGTCTTGATAGAAGAACGTTAAGTAATAAAATTTAAATTTTCCATCGCAATAATAATCATCAATTTTGTGGTCAATTTTCGGCGCACATTAAGAATATGGAATACTTTAACTAAGTCTGTTTTTCTTTCCTTCCTTGTCTATTTTAATAACACATGCACTGTGTTTTTCCTTAAAATATTAAAGGGTTTAAGGTTTATAACTAATTTTATCGTGCGCAAATTATAAAAATATAGTAAACACAAACCAAAATAATTATGAGAATTATATATTGAATTTTTGTTTAATAAACATAAAGTAAGGAAGAGTTGCAGAATTAAAATCGACTCTTTTTTACTTTCTGTTGGCTAGCCATTTGGCCTAACGATAAGAATAATCACTATTCTTAATGATTGCTGTAAATTGGTGAGGTTTGATCTTAAAAGATCTTAAAAGAATGGGCTAAAATTAAATTTACATTGTACGTAGTCGGGCCATAAATTGTGATCTTTAACGTTTAAAAATTTCAAAAAGAATTCTTTCAAGCAAGCTTTTGAATTCTGACCACAAAAATAATGTCCCGGATGAAAATATGGACTTCCCGAGGGTCAATAGTATAGTATAGGGTTTTAAACCTCTATTTGGAATTTATTTTTTTTCGCCAGAATCTTATAGAAGAATTTATCTCTATTGCAAAAGTTTTTTTTGTTAAAGAATTTACCAAATACCTTTACCACTTCTCTATAGTAGAAATTGTCGACAGTTTTTACATTTGTTCCTAAAACATACGTTTGTAACACTGTGTAGTAAGACTTTCAATCAACCTATTATAGTACAATGGCGTATTCAAGAAGCCCCCCCCTTGCTCGTAGTGGCAATGAACCCTTTAAGATTTGTTGCTAAAAATACTAATTTTAAGTTAGAAATCGACCTGGAAAGTACACCTCTGTGATAAGTGAAATCACGGAGTCAGCTTTGAAGAAAGTTAGCAACTGGGCCACTAGTTGTGGACTAGGAGTTAACCAAAGTAAAACTGAACTGTTGCTCTTTTCCACCAAAACTAAAGTACCGCCCTTTAGGCTACCTCGACTCAACGGTCAAATCCTATCGTTGTCTTCCAGTGCAAAATATTTGTGAGTTATACTCGACCCTAATCTAACTAAATATTTATTTCCCACCGAGAGAAGATTGGGAGGATGATATCCTGTCAATAGGTTTCGACACAACCATCTTTACTGACGGCTCAAAGATGGAGTGCGGAGTTGGTTCTGGGATCTTTTTTGAGTCCCTAAATGTAGCCAAATCCTTTAGGCTTCCTGACTTTGCTACCGTTTTTAAGGCTGAACTGCTGGCAATAAGGGAGGCATGTAAGATACTTAAACAAAACCCAAACCAAAACCGAAATGTGGCTATCTTTACACACAGTCAGGCAGCTGTCAAAGACATTAACTCGGCCATATCCTCATCTAAATTTGTCCAGCAATGTCGCGATGAGCTTGTGAACCTGAATATTAACCTCGGTGTCACCCTGATCTGGGTTCTATGCAGGCCAAGGCAAGAGATAGCCAGGATTGTTGCGGTTTGTACCGAACATTGGCCTATAGGAGTTCATGCAGAGAAGTTGGGTAACTCTTACAACACCTTTTGCCGTAGTTGTAGTGACCAAAGAGAAAGTGAAACCATAAGCCATTTCCTCTGCAAATGTCCTGCTTTGGCAAACACCAGAATGAAATGCTTTGGAAAAGCATTCTTTCAAGAACTCGATGAGCTATCTGAGACAAAGATTAGAGACCTAATCTTTTTTCTCAATGCGTAAAAATGGCTCTAACATAATCGCTATGAAGCTTCTCTATCAATCTATCCCATTCAATCAAAGGTCAAACGAGTTTTTGGTATCAAAACGGCGCACTACAGCGCTAATTGGATCTCAGGCTAGGTTGCCTTGAGATCGCCATTTCTACCTACCCTAGAACTCGACCAAGAACATTAATCGAAAAATCCAGCCCTATTTCAGTCGCTCAGCACAAATTCATCAACTTTTGACCAATTAAGTTGTATAAGAGAAGCTTTCATCTAAAGATTTGTTAGTAATTTAACGATATTCACCAAGAAAAATCTCGAGCCCCCCATATTTATTATTCTTTTCAAAGTTCATGCCTACTGATACAGTATGTTCTTATTTCAATCACGAATAGCATGGAATTGGTTGGAATTAACAAAAATAATTATTTTTGTGTTTGCATATGAACAGAAAAATAGTGTTAATCATCAAATCAATCTCACGGATATCGTCTAGTTCAGTTGAAATGGAGGATGGACAGAAACTAATTCTACATGCGAGTAGAGTAGAGTGCTGGGGAAAATCGTCTATAAGTTCTGATGGGAATAAATAGCATTGTGCAAACTCAATAAAGGAAGTTCTACTCAAAATGTGTTTCAGATGAATTATTTCTTCTTTCAACTCTTGAGACACATATGGGAGTTATACTTTTGGATGAACCTTGTAGCGCTGTTTTTAATCTCAGTTTTCGCGATTGTTAAAACTGCCATAAAAATGAAAATGTTGCATTCAAATTTTTAATAGTATTGAACCGACAAGAAATTCGAGGTATCAATTTTCTCTCTGGCTCCTCGATTTTCTACAAAATGTCTCTCTAATCGCCTTTTTCAGTTCGATGGGAACGATTCTAGAACATCCCCCAATCCAGTAGCAACTGCTTTGCATTCAGATAAAATTTGATCCCATCCGTTTGGAATAATGTTTAAATCGGAGATCATGTTGTCGATATTTCGAATATCAACGTCAATAGTCATGTTTATGGCTTGAAGAGTGATACTTCTTTCATTTATAGCGCTAAGAAGCTTGCACCAAATCGAAGGCATCAGGACGCATTCAAATGTGTGCATATATTTTAAAACGCCATTGACATCTCTTCGACCTTCAGCAGTTAAGTTAATATCACTTATTCAATTCTAGCCGACCATCTTGTATTGGAAAGTTTGTGAAGGGATCTGGACACATTTTTCTAAAAAATCTCCCAACGTTAGGCGCTTTTGAACAACACCAACAAATTTGATTGCGGCAGTAGAACATTTCGCTATATTCACACTTTGAAGTAATTTGATATCCTTCAAATCTTCAATAAACAACTTATTCAAAATATTATCTTCAACAATCTTAAAAAAATAAAGAAACCTACTTTTTGAAGTGAATTTGCTTTGGAATTTGCTCTAGAATTGAGATTTTAAAGAATATATATAAGATATATATAAGAATTTAAAGAATATAAATCCCAAAAAGAGGAATAGTCACACTTTCGTTAAACTAATGGCTAATTGAAAAAAAAATAAACATTATGAACGTTTCATATCTATTAATTAAATATAAAAGTTTTTATTCCCTCCACAACTCAAGTAAAATGAGATTCTGCAATGTGTAATTTTTAAATGTCACACTGAAGTTTCTTCTCAACTCTGTTTTTTACCTTTATTTGTTTATATTTATTTACACCCAAAACCCTTCATAAGTATTGCATTTTAGCTCATAAATAGGGCATTATTTAAAAAAAACTGGTGGAATCTTGGAATGCTTGCTGGACAACAGTGTTCTAAAAAAATCTTTTAAGTAAGTAAAATAATCACCTTAACTCTTGAAATATGTAAATGTAGGGTTAAGATACACATTTTATGTTATTTAAATTTTCTCAGCCTGCTTTAGAGATAATTAAAGAACATTTTTAAGCAGTCCTCAAAAACACATCGTTATGTTAAGTGTGTTACCCTCCTGATTACAAGTCTGGATACGCCCCTGTTTCTTACAGTGTCTGTAGTAAATATTTAAGTTGTTGTTAATGGTTCCATGAAAAAAATAACAAGTTCAGTAAAACAAAGAGCAATACAGTTATACTAGAAGTTTGGAATTGAATCCCAGCCTGTGCCACGGCCCCTTAAAGTTTTTTCTACGAGTACTGCCCCTAACGCGGAATCAACAAATCGTTCAAGATTAATTCTTGTCTGAGAAAGAATATTGATGGAATTAATCCATTAATAGCTTTTACAAAAAGCCGTTATAAAAGTAATGAAAAGGTGTAGAAAAACCTATCACGGCTATTAATACAAATTCTGAAGTTGATGGTTTTTACAATATCTGCAAATTGAAACTTCTGAATGTTCTACCATTTAGGAGAAATAGAACCCATTATATTTTGTATGCCAAAACTAACCTCAATGAATTAAAGAAGTTTGTTTTTGAAACCTTCCCCGACACCAAAGAGAAGAAAAACGACGAAAATTTTTAGCCACAAATTCTTCTGATACTACAATAGCCCCTTAAGTACAACCCACCAAAGCTCTGATACAATAAAATAAACTTTGTCAAGAGCTCCCTAAAAAGGTCAATTTTCAAGTGCTTCACCAGTAATAGAATATAAACAAACAACTTCAAAATTTATCGAGTTATAAAGACGAAATAATGTGCACCATATGGAGAGATTTCTGCTGAAATCCATTTAAGCTGATATAAATATGAATGAAAAAGCAAAGTCGGTTTGCGATGGCTTACGTATGTTACATAAGAGCGTGGTCACTATTACACGTAGATAAAAAATCAGAGAGTCCTGTTCTTTTTTCTATGACACCTCAGTTCTTCAAGCTTTATGTAAAAAGTAAGCTGTCTGTCAAAATTAGTCTTCAATTGAGCAGTTTTTCGAAATGAGTGCTGTTTACGCTTCTCGCTTTGAGGCAATTTTTCTATGTTTGCACGAAAAAGGACCCAAATTAACGCGAACTGCTACTGAGAAATATATGGGAAAGTGCGTAAGCAAGTGGATGAATCGCTATAAAAAGATCAAAAACAAGTAAACAAAGTCTCAAAAAAGACAAAAAAAGATTCTCGCATTGTTCTGAAAAAACCCAACTTTGACTTTACGTGAAGCTGCTGTGAAATTGAAAGCAAAAGGTGTTGACATATCTTACGAAATGATTTGCAGGCACTTGCTTGCCAATACACTAAAATATCGCAGTACTTTCGAAAAACCAATGTTGAGTGCAAAACACGTTAAAAAACGAGTGGAATGGGCGAAGGAAAACTTAGACCGCGATCGGAGAAACGTGATTTTGTCTGATGAAACCTCCTTCTGGGTATTTCCGAGCATCAAACACGCCTGGACAACCTCAACCAGTAGGATGATTCAACGGACTGTTAAACACCCCGTCAAGGTCAAAGTTTGGGGGTGCTTCTCAAACAAAGGTTTTGGTACTTTGTTCTTATTTATCGAGAATTTAAATGTCGAAAAAATGTATGAAATAATAAAAAGGCTTTCTTACCATCAAAAAAAAATGAAAGCTGTATCCTTCAAGAGGACAACGATCCAAAACATCGGAATCGAGCGTGTAGCGAGTGAAAGGCGCAAAACGGAGTTACCACTTCAGATTGGCCATCTCAGTCACCGGGTGCAGATCCCATAGCAAGTGTGTGGGCTCTGATGAAAATGCAGCTTCGCAGGCACAAGCCTTGTAATTTAGTTTAACTTTTTCGACAAATTCGGAATATTTGAAGGTCTTTTTCGGTAGAATATGCAGAAATACTAGTGGAAAGTATGCCCTGACGGTCGCAGTCCATAATTGACAATGCAGGAGATTGCACTTGTTACTGAGGTATTTCCATTGAGTATTGACAACCAAATTATCAATAAATTTGCGAATTTTCGAAAAATCAATTGTTATTATTTAACACTGACGGCGCTCCTATAACTTGGCTCAACCGATGGTTCTGAAATTCAGTATGCGCATTCAATATCTTCTACGAGTAGGGACATACGAACAGCATTGATCATTGATCAAAACTCGTAGTGATGCCTGGAAAGTTCTTTAGCACACTAGAAACCTTAAAGGTATAACGTGCGACTTATAACGTGCCGTAGCCAACCTACTTCCTATTTCTAGGCTTCTACGCGAGAAGTTCCCTTTGGTATTCTTAATGAATGTTTTTGACGTAAAAATATACTTTAAGAAAATTTGAAAAATAATATCGTTTATCTGTGGAATTTATTAGATTTTTGGAGAAATTACTGGAGCCAAAATAAAATTCACTTTTTATTAAAATGGTACTTTGTATATTATTACATAGCGATAGCGTGCTGGCATTTTGCAGCATTAAATAATATAAAATTCAATATTTTGAACGATAAAACAACAACTCGAAGAAAGGTTAGGGAAAGGTAAGGCTGTCGATATAAAAAGTTCATTTAATATTTTGTCATGCGAATATACAATTATTTTGAAAGGATATACAAATTTTCCTTTCAAACTCGATTTTGCTATTCACCTTTATATTATATACATACATAGATATGTACATACATATGTATTCTTTCATTGCCAAGTCAAGTCTATATTTCTATTAATGATGAGGATGACCAAGTTAAGTCACGTACATACATTATATGCTCAAATCGACCCTTTGAAACACGATACAAAATATTAATACAAAGCAAATGGCTAAAGGTTACTCTAAGGTATATTTTGTTTCTTTTTGAACTTTCCCAAAAAGGTTAAGCTATTTTAATATTACAATTTAATTTTTCACATTTTTTATTCTCTATTCAAGTCGTCCATTCAACAATGGCGAGAAATATCAATGAACGCAACAAATTGCAAAAATATAAGGGACCAAACAAAAACAACCCTCAATCCCTTATTGAAAATGAACTTTGTGGTAAAAATATGAAAAATACATATAAACTTTTATACTCTTTTAAAATATTTAAACAAATCAATAACAAATTTAAACTTTGCGTTTCGGTTGGGGAAAAATCAAACCTCTTGGTGATTTAGATTTTTTTTGTGTTTAAAAGAAATTTAAAGAAAATATTTAAACATTGAATCAAAAATGAGATAAACCCAAACAAATTGGTTTCGTAGAAAAATCTTATCAATTTTCTCGAATTTAATTTAAAACTGGGGTATTTGATTTAATTTGTTGTTTACATAGCAAAAAACTTTATTTTTAAAATCAATTTAAAACTCGATTTTATGACTCTCGGTTTGTGTTTAGAATTTGTTTTTGAAAATATTTAGAACTTGAGCATTTCTTCACTTTTTATAGTTTCCTTAGAATTTTTATTATTGAGTTTTAGAGACTTAGACCTCAGTTTAATGAACCATAGTTTTAACATATAATAAACTATTTTCATAACCGGTAGGATTTATATGGATTTGAAAGTTGTATGTATATCATTTTTCAGCACAAAGTATAACTAAATCAATATTTTGGAATCTTTAAAGCACATAATGTCCACACGGACGAATTGATTTATTTAAACAAATAAAATGTCCAACTATGGAAATGTTTCACGTTTGATATTTAAATTTACATATTTCTTAACAAATTGTCCATGGTTTTTTTTAGTCAGAAGCTAAGCCGAGCTGACGTATAGATGTCGGTTGTTGTTTGAAAGAATGACTAAGGCAGAGAGTACCAACTATTTAAAGCTTAATTTTGACGACGACGACCCTACGTTATTCAGTATTTGTTTAGCAGCCATCAATAGCGAACGCTCTCAGTAAATTTGTAAACATGGACAAATTTGGTCATCGTTAAGTTATACAACACTTTAATTTGAAAATCGTCAGTACAATAAATATTAAGCTAGGTTCTACTCTTGGGTGATGGAGTTTAAACGGGGTCGTACAAAATGTGTGCATCGATTACTCACAATGGAACAAAAAAAGCAGCGTAAGGATTTTAATCGAGTGTTTGGCGAAGTTTTTCAGCAATAAAGAAAATGGTCAAAATCAATGAGTTAATTATTTGCTTCCTCATGCACCCTTTTTGCCAGATTAAACCCCCTCTGATAATTTGCTGTTTCCAAACTTGAAAAAGGGCTCGATGTTTTGAAAAATTCGACGGTTCTCACTTTAAACAGTGTATCGAGTCGAGTCAAACGGAAACTTTGTACAGAAATAAAGGAATTGATTTTGAAAAAAACCAAGAGATCGAATGAAATGGCAACCTATAAGATTTCGTTTAAAAAACGAGCTTAAAAATAAAGAATCAGTGAATTCAAAAATAATTTAATAAGTAGGTTTTTGAAAGGTCTAACCGATACTTCTACGGAACACTCTTCGTCTAAAAGAACCACAGACACGAAACCCGTCAATAAAATCTAAAGATGGCAAATCGTAAGCCCGATACAAAAAGCTGATCTTTTTGCATCTCACTTCCATTTCCATTTCCTTAGGAGCTACCAATGAGACATTTCTTTTGTCACGCTCAAAGAAATAAGAAACATTTTTCAATATAAGTAACGTAATAAGAAATAACCAGAAATCACTTCACTGCTCAAGTTTCGAAAGCTCATCATTAGAGAATTGCTAAAATCATTGTTATACTTAAACAAAGTTAGCCCCGACAGAAGTAACATCTCATAGAAATTTTGTTTTGAAAATATTTAGAACTTTAGCTAGTTTCCTTAGAACTCGGTGTAAATGTAATATTGTTTAAAGGACTTAGATCTCGGTTTAATAAATCGAAGTTCTAACAAATAATAAACAACTTTCATAGCACCCAGTAGAATTTGTTGACATACATTTCAGACATTCTATCGAGTAATAATATTAAATGTTTGTCAGTTTTGATTACGCGGTAAACAATTTTGTCATTTTTTCAGTTTATTAAATAATTGTAATTGTAAGTTTCATTTTTATTTTTCTGTGAGCAGATAGAACGTTCATGGAGTTAAAGTTATCGTGGTAAGGGGAAAGTGGTCGCGTCCGAGTAATATGGATTTAAAGCTTGTATATTGTTTTTGAAAAAAAATTACTTGATGGTATAAGATTTTCTAACAATGAAGAGGTGGAGTCTGCGATTGAAGGCTGCTTTGAGAAGCTCGACGATTTTCACTATAAACAGGGTATCAAAGCTATTGAACATCGCTGTAAAAAATGTGTACTAAGCTAAACGGAGACAATGCAAAGAAATAAATATATTGTTGGCCAACATTTCTTATGTTTTTTTTGATAGGTCGGATACTTCAAACGTTACATGTATTTTTAAGTCTGAAAGTTATGGTGAGTTCGACTTGTCCGCGTCCATAACTATGTATTTTTTCTAACATTTAATTACTATTGCAAATACAAACAATTCGGCGACTTCAAGTTTATTAAAACAATGTTACCTGATCATTAAATCGTTCAGAGAACAAAACACATCGCTAAACCGAGAACTAATATTCTAGGCCCTCAAGGGTTGGTGATTGCTTAAAACTTGGTTAAGGCCTGCAATACAACTTTCTTGCCATAGCGAAGCTCTTGCTTTACTTCCTAGTGGTGGCCGGTGGGCAATGATTTGTGCATCCCTATATACAAACCTTAGCTAAAATTGCAAGGGCGAAGTTTCTTGACTCTTCAGGATAGGTTACAGAGATTAGCATCTTCGTAACTGAACTCCATTCCTCTATGGATTTGACGACTTTTGGCTATTGTGAGGTTCAACGAAGTGCGCGCCGCCGCGCCGTGACGAGCGTAACTACATCACCGTATTCGTGCAAGGAACCAAAGATGCTGCAAACAGGTACGACAGCAAGACCATTTACAGAATAACCAAAACGCTGACCAGTTAACGCAGCTCAAAGCAACACCTAGTGAAAGAAGAAGACGGTACTTTGCTTAGTTCGGTGGATGAACAAGTCAGAAGGTGGAAAGAACGCTTTTCCTCGGTTTTAAAAGCAGTGTTGTAGATGAACGAGTCAGAAGGTGGAAAGAACACTTTTCCTCTGTTTTGAACCGAATGTTTGCAAACAATGTGCAGCCAATGTCTTCTGAAGCGCACGGACAAACTAATTCCCTAATCCGCATCGCACCTCCCAGTAAAGATGAGATCGTTGCCGCAATTAAAGCACTTAAGAACAACAAATCGGTAGGACTTCTAGCAGAGCTTCCACAAGCAGCGCCAACATCATCAAGCGAACTGCTTCATTTGCTCATAAAAGAAGCCCAAACCACTGAAAGTTTTCCCAATGAGTAGAAGAAGGGAATGACCGTCAAGCTCCCAAAAAAAGGAAATCATACAAAGTGCAAAACCTGGAGAGGAATTTGAGTTCTACCTGCTGTTGCCGAAGTAGTAGCAACAGTCATACTGGAGGATTCCGCTCTGGATCCTCTTATATTGATCATTTTAACAACCTGCGGATCATTATTGAACAGAGCGTTGATTATCGAGCACCACTACACCTGCAGTTCATCTACTTCGAGAAGGCGTTTGATAGCGTTAACAAGGAGTATATGTGGTTAGCTTTGCGGAGGAGAGGCTACCCAGAAAAATTAATTGCTATTATGAAGCAGCATATGATGGATCCAAGTGTCACGTTCTGCACGATGGTAGGTTGTCAGATGATTTTGAAATCCGAAGCGAAGTCAGACAGGTTTAAGTTCGAGATAAGCGACGTACTGTGCGGAGCTTTGTCAGTTAGCGGGGGTATACAACGGATTTTAACATCCTATTTAAAGCACTTGGATTACGTGGACGATGTTTGCGTCTCTGTCAAAGAATTATGAATCTCCATGAAATGACAAAAGCAGAAGTCGTGAAGCTAAAAATTAATTCCGGCAAAACAAAATTGATTGATTGATTAATATTTCAAGAGCTTTCAACACCTTAGAAGTATCGTGTCTATCGAGGCCGGAACCGAACAAGAAGTCACCTGTCGCATTGGCAAAGCAAAAGCGGCCTTCGGTATGCTGTCAAAAATTTGAAGGAATAACTCGTATCAGCTTAAGAACAAAGCTACGACTGTTTCGCACAAATATCGAATCTGTGCTTGGTTGGAAGGTTGCTTCAGCCATAACAAGAAAGCTGCACACCTTCGTGAATAGATTTCTTCGTAATGTCCTAAGGATTTTCTGGCCAAACTTCATAGAAAGACAGGTCAGGAACCTATAGACTCTTTAGTACGAAGGCGTAAGAGGCAATAGATTGGACATACGCTTCGAAAAGGTAACAACTGCATTGCAAGCCAAGCAATGCATTGGAATCCGCTCATAAAAAAAGGAAGAAGAGCTGTACGACCGAGAAGCACATGGCGCAGGACAGTAGAGGCCGAATCATCGTCACGTCGCAAGAGTCGGAGGGAGCTGGAACACATCTTTGGAAACCGCATACGATGGCACGTAGGCTTAGTAGAGGCCCTATGCCCCTTAAGGGGTTTTCTACGGACTTAACTGGTCTGAGGACCTAAGTAAGTTTTATCTCAAACTGAAATCTGAATCAGAGTTTTAACACCTGAGAACTTGATGAATAAATTAATTCAACTCAACCGAGTTTTAATTTTTCACTTAAAAAAGTTTAAGAGACTAGAAGGAATTATAATTTTTTTTTTATACTTTTTAGAAGTATACCGAAAAATAGCCACATGAACCTAAATAAAAGGGTGTTTCTGTCCTAAGGGATAAATCAACAACAAATCATCTCAGGCTCTTTAGATCATAAAAATTAAAATTGTTTTCCTTATATTTTTCTTTTGACTGGGGATAAAAGTACTCCAACTATTTCGAACTCAAGAAAAACATAAATAGAATATCTTGGCAAAATAAAGGAACTGATTTTGAAAAAATGAAGAACTCGAATGAAATGGTAATTTACGACATTTCCGGGGGAGCTTAAAAGAAAGAATCAGTGAGTTAAAAAATGAGGTCTCTGAAAATTCTAACAACAAGCGAATACTCTTTACCAGCGAAGCTTCTGAAAAAACCACATAATCCGAAAAAAAAACCGATACCTGTCCCTAATAGTTTTTTTATTGAACCGACGAATGTGAAATTTCAGCTCAAAGAAGCATGTTGCAATGTAAATTACCTCGTACAAAATCATCAGGGTGCAATCTTTTCAGTGCTCAAGTTCTGAAAGAAATATACCTAATCGATAGGCGTCAATCAAAAACTTGCAATTATAAAAAACGCTAAATATGTGCCATATTATTGGAGAATTGCAGAAATCATTGTTATATTTAAACAAGGCAAGTCACTGACAAAAGTACCATCTTACAGCACAATATTGCTTATCGTCATCGTGGCAAACGTTGTCGAGAAACTGCCTCTGATGAAAAAGCTGGGCAAAATAACAGAAGAAAGAATAGTTATTATGAAATATTAGTTACAGTCCATCGAATTACAGATTTGATAGGAAGTAAAAATAAGAATGTTCACCTTAATTCTTAGATTTTTCTCAAAAGCCCTTGACAACTTTAGCACTTGGGGCTTGGAACGAAGTACTGAAATTATATGTTACGAACCGACTCTTTATAGTACTTTAGGACCAAAATTATTTGGAATTAAAGAAAGCAGCCGCCGGTGTACCACAAGGAAGTATCCTATAACCATATATAATGTTCCAATTTCTACAAAAGAATCACTTTCCAATACTGCCAAATATGTACCGTGGAATGTCTTTGGATTTGAAGCTTTATTTGAAAAAAGTACATACAATAATACTGGGAAAAGTTAAACTTCAGAAGAATGTACTGGTAAACAAACGAATGGAATATTAGCCTAAGTACTAATTCCCGTTTGGACTTATGGTCTTCAACTATATACAAAGTTCTTTGTGGAATAAAAAATTCCCTTGATGTATCATATACAAAATATCGATCTAAATCAGCGACTACAAATTCATCCAAACTTTGAAAGGGAGATCGCACGAAATGTACAAGATAAAGTTCTAACATTAAGAAAAACCAAGCCTCAAGTCAACCGGATCGATTGTCTGAGCTAAAGGAAAGTATTTCAAGTATTATATGGCTGAAACACAAACACGCTTAAGCTTCGTGTGCGTTACGTTGGGCCTGCTTCGAGGTTGCTTTGAATGACACTTCCAATATGACATTTCTAATGATAGAATTGCTATTTTAGAAATGTCATATTGGAAGTGTCATTCAAAGCAACCTCGAAGCAGGCCCAACTTAACGCTGTTTTTGTTTGCAATGGGAATCCCTCCAAAAGCAAAACTTTTTTACAGCTGTTGGCTGTCAGACAAAGCAAATGTTCAGCAAATTTGAACTAGAGCTTCCGTTTGGAGTCACATTACATTACCTAACATTACGTTATTTCCTTAGGATTGTCAAATGAATGAATTAATTTTACGTTAAGGGCCAGATTTAGCTATCAATGAAATCGATCCGAAAAATGCTTGAATCGATATTTGACTGTGTTTCAATTTGATTAGAAATGAAATTTATATCTTGATCGCTCGGAAATCACACAAAGAATTCTTTTAAAGAAAAATAAGTATAATTGCACATTTATTTCTCTTTAAAAATGCGTTTTTCTGTTTTCCGAACGGAAATTAATTTTCCTGAACAGCTGATACTTTTATGTTCAAAAGTGAAATAATTTGTTACACTGATTTTTGTTCCAATTGCACATAATTCCAATGATAGATTTGTGTCAGTAAAAATTTTTTGGTGGATGTCAATCATACATTTATTTCAATGACATGAGTTTTTAATGATTGCTATAAGCGACCTGTCAAAAAAATTCGAATGTTTGTTTTCAATGATGAAAACTAATGATAGCTATAACTAGCGTAAAAAAATGGTACAAATTCAGAGTTTTGAGATTCAACTCTACAAATTCATTTTTTTAAATTGCAAAAGGTCACAGTTTCGTAAATTCAGTGATACATTTTGCTGGATATTCAAACCTAACAAAACTCCATATTTTGTACAATATCGTGAAATCAAAGCGAAACAATATAAAATACATCTGGTAATATAGGAGACTCCACGTTACACGACCGAGATGAAACTGAATTTTTTTTATTTCGACGGGAAAGATTTCCGCCATTTCTTTGTAAGAAAAGAGTGGTCAAATGATAATCATGCATTTGGACCGCTTAAAGAACGTCGTTATGTCTCATCCGTAACGCAATTCTACCACAGTCCTCAAGCTCATGAATGCTTTGCTCATCAGTAATCCTCAAGCCCACAACTATAGTCGTATTGTCAAGCAGAGAGAATTTCTCTTTAGCCAAACTACGCGAATATGAAGTAGTATAGTATATTCCTTATACTCGCACTTACATAAAAATGGTATTAAAAACCTCTTAAGCACTCGTTTACAATAATTAAAAATCAGTGCTCTTTTATGCATGAATTGAAGTTGAATTGCCACTCAAAAAAATAAGGGAATACATTTTAATTTCCGGTAAGAAAAGCAACCATCAAACTAACCACTAGAAAAAGCCCACCGTTATTGTAGACGATTATTGTATGTCTTGGATTTTTTTTGAATGTCTGCTAAAGTGTTTTATTTTCCATATTTTTTTTTCTTGAGGTCAGAAAATCCTTTTGTTTTTAACAAACATCTATTCAAGTACAAAAATAAATAGCTTTTTATTTGTATAGTGAAAAGATGAATTCTATTTTTTAGCCCTTAAATAACAAGTGGATCCTTCCATAAATTAATAAAATTTTGAATAATGCTTTTAAGGCTTAGGTACATACAATCAAACTACAGGGTTCAATAAACGAAATATGGGGTACAATGAGATAGTTGAACTTATTGATTGGGAAACTTTCATAAAATATACTATTACGAGTTCATTATAAGAACTTTTAAGTTTAACTAACCGACAAGCAAATCAGAAATTAATGCTCAGCAATAAAAAGACATTTTTTTATGATTTTAGCTACACTACACGTTTTGATTGAGATTATAGATTTTTTTAAATTTAATTTAAATAAAAAAACAAACAATTTTAAACTTACCGGTGGCGGGGCGCAGATTCGCCCACACCCAGCAGTAGCTATTGCGCTAATATTGACTTAAAACGGACTACCGAACAGTGATGAGCTGTTCAGTTGTGAAACGCTTTTTGTATTTTTGTTGTTCTTATTTTTGATTTCAGTAAAGATTCGTTTTGAGTTTTTGAGAGAATTGCTGATTGATTTTTTGTTTTTAGTTTTTTGATATTAGATCGACCTATAAATTAAGAAAAAAATGTTTTTTCATGAAAACGGTTAGAATAAAAATACATTTTCTAAGAATTTAGATAAAAGGTTAAGATATTTGTATAGTATTTTATTTAAATGGAAGAAATTTAGGATATGGACAGAAACAAATGTTTGTGAAATAGAAACGTATATTTAAGAAAAAGAAACTTCCCAAGTATCTACTACAACTTTTTCTATTAAATTTCGATTCAATTGTTCAAAAGTGTTGCATGTTAAAATTTTTTTGTTAAGAACTCATAATATATCCTTATATTGTAGTTTTAAACGTACTTATTTCTTGATTTACAAATTACTTTGTTGATAAATATTTGGTTTGTATTTGTATCTGTTTGCATAATAATTTGTTCAGAATTTACTCTTTCATTCATTCTCTCAATGTTCATTAAACAATAAAGAAGTCTTTTTTAAGGCTTTAAACTCATCTTCTACTACAGGCCATGAAACCAAAATGACCTTTACGTGTGGTAAGTCTATTTAAAAGACTGTTACAGAACAGAAATAGAAGATGGTTAGTCTTGCAGAGAAGTTAAACAAAATCTATCTCACAATAAAATATGAATTTTTGACTATTATCTTGTTATTTTAGTCTCACAGATTATTACAAAAGTTTTATTATTGCTATTGAGAGTCGTGACACGTTACCTTATGGTTTGATAGTCTCAAAGTAAAAGTTCTTGAGGAAAAGCAACGAAGAGAAGATAAGGACCAATCTTCTAGCGTAAGAAATCAACAAACCTTCTCAATCATGTTCAACCTAAAAACAACAATTTTTGAGACTAGGGGAAATTCGTTTAAATGCGGCAAGAGCTGTCATTAAGCATCAGATTATGAAAAAATAGTAAGTTTCATTCGATCGAAATTTTCTGTACAGAAAATAAGAAACTCCATCCAGATGAATTGTTCTTAGATAGTGGTGCCACGTCCCATATTTATTGTAGAAAAGTATTTTTTTGAAGATTTGTGCAAAAAAGAAAGAGGCAGACCTGGTCCTAAGGCAACATGCGTCTCCAGCCAGCTCGGTCCTTAGCTAGCTGTCTCCTGTTTCACACGCAAAGTTGGTTGAGGTTTTTTCCCACCTGCGTGCGCCAACTGAAACGTTGGGATTTGATTCAATGACTTTCCGGGCTGGGTCGTTGATGTCCATTCGCTCTACATCTTTTTTTATCTTTTAACCAGGTCAGTGTCGCTGTACAGACCATACAGTTCGTCGTTGTATCTTCTACTCCACTTTCCAGCTATGCAGACGGGACGAAAAATCACCCGAAGAATTTTTCGCTCGAAGCATCCTAAGACACTTTCATCTTTCTTTGGCAGGGATGATGAGTGTCTCAAAGAAGGTGATTGAGATGCTTAAGAGAGGACTTTACTACACAATTGTCTTCTAAGTCCAAAGAAGCAATTTTTTACAAGAGTTATTCTTTGTTTGATTTCGGCTGTTATTGTCTGAATAGGGGTGTCTAGGTAGACAAAGTATTTAACTACATCAAAGTTATAGCTGTCCATGGTGAAGTTTTGTCTTCGTTCAATGTCCTTTCCTGATGAAACCATATACTTGGTCTTGACCACTTAACACATCTTCTCCGCTTCCGTCAAAATTCTATAAAACGCTCCACTTCCAATTATGTCAAGATCTTCGGCGTATCCGAATAATTGGATGGTCCTTTGGACGATTGTACCTCTAGTGTTGACGGTTGAGTTTTCAGAAAATCTTTTACTGATAAACGTTTTATTCGTTCTTAAACTTAGACTTAGCTTCTTATCTATCAGTAAGATAACTTAACACAATTTTTTTGTTGAATTTTTCAAGAATATGGCCACTGTTAAAAATCCTCAAGTTCAATTCGTTTTTAAAGCTAGTCAAGGAGTGGTTTGGTTCACATTCGAATTTATTTTCTTTGAAGGGATGGCACCGATGTTACGATCACTTAAACATGAAAATTTTGCAACGAATTAATAAAAAGAACATGGTCACAGGACTTGATTTCAAATCTTCAAAATAAACTGAATATTGCAAAATATGTTCAAAAGAATAGAAACTGTTATGCCTCTTCCTAGATGCAATGGTTTTCTTGAGCTAGTGGACTCAGATGTGTGCGCACCTATACGAGTTCAATCCGCAGGGGGTGCTCATTATTTTATATTATGTTTATTTTCTCAAGACGATGAATGAAATCCGAAGACACGTTGCAAAATGCAATGAAAAGCGATATAATGCCCTTATGTCAAAACAGACATTGAAATTTTTAGATTTTACCGGAAAACGATGGATTTTTACCATTAAGGCGCTAGTTATAACTATCATTGAAATCGGTCCGGAAAAATGGTTGAATCGATACTTGATGTTGTTTTGGTGTTTTCCTTTAATTAGAAATGAAAATTATATACCAATCGATCGGAAATCACACACAGATTTTTTTTGAGAAAATAAAGTTTTGTTGCACATTAATTTTTTCTAAAAATGTATTTTTTTATTTTCCGGACGGAAATTCATTTTCCTGAACAGCTGATTCTTTTATGTCCAAAAATGGAACGAATCGTTGCAATGATTTCTGTTTCCACTTCACTCAATTCCAATGACAGATTTCAGTCAGAAAAAGTTTTTCAGCTGAATTTTAATCAATAAAAACTTTGCCGGTTTGTTTATTTTATTTTTTCTTTGTTGATTTGATTCAGTGTATTGTTAAAAAATTTAACATTTTAATCTTATTTTTCAGAAAAATATACCAAATAGAGTAAACTATAAGAAAGCAGGAAAACGAGGAGTTCGAGCCAAAACTTATAATGGAAGTGGAGAATCATATTTGTCTTTATGCGAAAAATGATCCTCGTTACAGCAATAAATATCGAGGGCAGGCTGCATAGGAGGACATATCCTGTATTCCGGGCAAATCAGGTTAGTAAATTTGACTAATACTTGAATATAAATATTCAATATACATATACATATATTTAACATATATTTGTAGTGGACAAAAAAATAAAGTTCTCTGAAGGATTCGTTACTACTCGGGCAGTATAAAATGGGTCCATTTCCAAAGCTTGCGGTTCCTTATTCCTTACGTAAAGGTTCCAGCTGAGTATGTTTTGTTTAATCACTTCTTTGATGTTTTCATATAAAGGGTGATTTTTTTGAGGTTAGGATTTTCATGCATTAGTATTTGACAGATCACGCGGGATTTCAGACATGGTGTCAAAGAAAAAGATGCTCAGTATGCTTTGACATTTCATCATGAATAGACTTACTAACGAGAAACGCTTGCAAATCATTGAATTTTATTACCAAAATCAGTGTTCGGTTCGAAATGTGTTTCGCGCTTTACGTCCGATTTATGGTCTACATAATCGACCAAGTGAGCAAACAATTAATGCGATTGTGACCAAGTTTCGCACTCAGTTTACTTTATTGGACATTAAACCAACCACACGAATGCGTACAGTGCGTACAGAAGAGAATATTGCGTCTGTTTCTGAGAGTGTTGCTGAAGACCGTGAAATGTCGATTCGTCGCCGTTCGCAGCAATTGGGTTTGTGTTATTCGACCACATGGAAGATTTTACGCAAAGATCTTGGTGTAAAACCGTATAAAATACAGCTCGTGAAAGAACTGAAGCCGAACGATCTGCCACAACGTCGAATTTTCAGTGAATGGGCCCTAGAAAAGTTGGCAGAAAATCCGCTTTTTTATCGACAAATTTTGTTCAGCGATGAGGCTCATTTCTGGATGAATGGCTACGTAAATAAGCAAAATTGCCGCATTTGGAGTGAAGAGCAACCAGAAGCCGTTCAAGAACTGCCCATGCATCCCGAAAAATGCACTGTTTGGTGTGGTTTGTACGCTGGTGGAATCATTGGACCGTATTTTTTCAAAGATGCTGTTGGACGCAACGTTACGGTGAATGGCGATCGCTATCGTTCAATGCTAACAAACTTTTTGTTGCCAAAAATGGAAGAACTGAACTTGGTTGACATGTGGTTTTAACAAGATGGCGCTACATGCCACACAGCTCGCGATTCTATGGCCATTTTGAGGGAAAACTTCGGAGAACAATTCATCTCAAGGAATGGACCGGTAAGTTGGCCACCAAGATCATGCGATTTGACGCCTTTAGACTATTTTTTGTGGGGCTACGTCAAGTCTAAAGTCTACACAAATAAGCCAGCAACTATTCCAGCTTTGGAAGACAACATTTCCGAAGAAATTCGGGCTATTCCGGCCGAAATGCTCGAAAAAGTTACCCAAATCTGGACTTTCCGAATGGACCACCTAAGACGCAGCCGCGGTCAACATTTAAATGAAATTATCTTTAAAAAGTAAATGTCATGGACCAATCTAACGTTTCAAATAAAGAATCGATGAGATTTTGCAAATTTTATGCGTTTTTTTTTAAATAGTTCTTAAGCGTTTATTAATTTTTTTTTGTTTTAAAGTGACTGTGGGAACTACAGCGAGGATACAAGTCAGGTTGAGGTTTACGAACTCGAAGAAATTATAGACATTGTTGGCGGCCATGATGAAACCTTGTGTTCCCAAGCAACTGTAAGTTTTTCTATTTTTTAAAAACACTTTTTTTATTTTCTAATTTTGGTTGCAATCTATTTATTGAGAACACTAGAAAGAAACAAACAAATATAATTCATTTGATTTATTTCACTGGCAGAAATTTTGAAATGAAATAAAATGAAAACCAATGATAGCTATAACTGGGGCCTAAGACAAATTCTGATGTAACAATTTCGCGCTTTAAAAGTAGACTTGTCGCCAAAGGATTTAATTATAAATGGCAAATTATTTTGAAACTTTTTCGCCGGTGCGTGGTGTGGTACGATATTTTACTATACGACTGATTCTGGCATTGGCACTGAATAATGATCTTTTGCTACATCACAATAAGCAACATTAATAAAATGTACGAATTCAAGATGTAAAAACAAGACCCTACCTAGCGTAGATGACTACAAATAATACTCAGGCTTCATTTTTATGTTAGCTGAGGGAGCAGTCTCTTGGGAATATAAAAAGCAGACATTAGTACCGCTAAGTAGTTTAGAGGACAAATACAAAATTATTTGTTTGTATATTTATGTATTTCAATACAAACATTTGTTCAGAATTTTGTCATTAATTCTCTAAATCTTCATTAAATGTAAAGAAATCTGTTTCAAAACTTAACTTTGAACTTATCTTTTACTACAACAAGCTTTTTGGAAACTAGTCTTATGCGAAAATACAAGATATTATCCTTTAATTAAAAACAAAAATTCCTCATAACATTTCTAATATTCCATTCAGTCTTCGAAAATATTTGTCTTGATATTTGAGACAGGCTATTGATGAAAAAGCAAAAGTGCATTAGGACGAAATATCTGCTTGCGAGCATTCGATTTTGTATTGTTTATGGGCTCCGTTGTATTTCTTGCTTACATTGTATGACTAAGGGATCCTTTATGGGAAGCTGTGATAAATGATTTGTTCAACGATGCGAGAAAAGTCGTTGTTCGAAGCATTGGAAGCACTGCTTAAATGTGTGTAAGCATTTATTGGAAAAACAGAAAAACAGTCTGTTCATAGTCACATGATATCTTCATGTATTTTGTTTTACAACTCCATCATTTCAATATAGGCTTTTAAGCTTTAACATGTTCACATCAAGGAAATTTCAACATCTTAACAGAACGTAGGTAGATTCAAATTTAAAAGCAAACCTTCTCCATTTTAATTTATTTAGTATATTTATTAAAAAAAAACCTTAATATAAATCAAAAATCAAATAATAGTATTTACTTTCATCTGACTCCATGATTAAAAGGTACACATTGCGTAATGATACTTATGTAACTTCTAAGAAAATAGAAAAAAAATCAAAGTATATACATAATATGTTTGTAAGTATTTGCAAAAACATTTTGAAATTCTTGGAAAAGTTTACTTTATAGAAAGATATTCTAAAAGAAATATTCGACCTTGGGCTTGCTGATGATAATAAACTAGATAAAGAATTTTATTTCATCATTATTATCAATGACCTTTTCTCTGATGAAGACATTTTGGACATGCTCACATATTTTTCTTTTTTTCTTTCGTCTTGATATATAATATGATTCTCGTGACCTTAAATTAAGTGCTTTAAATTTATTGAGAATTTAAAGACAAAAAGTTAAAACAAAAAATTACTCCAATTTTGTGTACTTAATATTTAAAACATATTTTCAATTAATTTCGTTTGACTGTTTACAAATAGAAAACAAGAATGTATTAATTAAAAATAAGACTGGAATGCGACCCACACTGGTATCTTTCTATTGTGATCTTTAATTTTGTAATTTATTTGTTTTTTTTTTATAAGAAGATTGTAAACCAAAATTTTCCAATTTATCAAAATAATACTTTGTATAGGGGAAATTAATTTTAAGTCAATATCAAAGGGTCCAGCAAAGTTCTAAACTATATGTGCTTCAACGAGCGCCTTATGACCATCCCCATCAAGGTTGAATTCGGCAACTTTAGTCTAATACGCGTACACGACCCCTGGGAAAAAAAAGATGACAACACCAAAAATATTATCTTCGAGCTCTTGGACAAAGTATATGACCAATGACCTAACTAAAGGGTTTTTCAGTAAGAGCGGTCAGCGGTTAGATGTTGAAATTGATTTAAACAAGCTGCGTATGAGGTATTAACGAAATTATTTATTTATTTGAAATACCAAATGCCCGCCTCGGCTTCTTACGGTGGCGAGTGATCCAATTTTCAATGACTCTTCCGCATAGATCCGGCTCAATTTGAGCGATGGTCTGTGTTATGTTCACCTTTAGGGCATCATACGATTGTGGTTAATCTGCATACACCTGCGACTTTAAGAAACCCAATAGGACAAAGTATAGCGGGTTCAAATCGCATGCCCTTGGTGGCCAATTCACATCACACTTGCGAGAGATAACCTTACCCTCAACTCGTTCATGCTAAATTTCAATCGTCGCATTTGCTGTGTGGAACAAAGCGCCGTCCTGCTGGAACCACCATGTCGTCTAGGTCCATCATGTAGCGCTTGCTGTTGATGGCCGCCCTACTAACGACGTTTTCAAAAAAGTATGGACCAATAAGCCGCCTGCCGGCTCAAAGTCCACACCAAACGGTAACTTTTTGAGGATGCATTATCTCCTGGTGAACCTCGCGTTGGTTGGTGTTGTCCCATATACTGCAATTTTACTTGTTAACACAGCCGAAATTCGTATGCACGGCGAGGAATAGATGAAAGATTTGACAGATGTCACCAAAACGAAATGGCACACATAGGCGCCAAATTCTACCAAGGCCAACAATATTAAAGTTGTCCTGGGTGATTTTAATACCAAGCTAGAAAGAGAAGACCTCTTTAGTGGAATAATCGGTAAAAACACCCTGCACAAAGAAGGAACACTTTTGCAGACTGTATTACGGACAAAATTCTGCTGTCAGGAAGGATGATCCATTTAATATAGACAACGACAGCCAACAATCCTGTCTTCCCGACTTTGACAAAGTAAAGTTTGCTATATCTAAGCTAGAGTCTAATACAGCCACTGGAGCAGATGACTTGAATGCCACATCTTCAAAACAGCTAGGGATAATAATTTGCTTGCACCACAGTATTTTTTGCTCGATACTGAAAAAAGAAGACCCTCTAAACTGCGCCAACAATAGAGGAATCAGTCTACTAAATTTCACTAACAAAATATTTTCTGGGTTATTGGTTTAAAGGGAAACCCCAAAAACATAAAATCGACACAACCATACCTTTATCGATTTCAAGGCAGCATTTGACGACATCTACAGAAACGATCTGTGTAGGGCCATGTCTAGTTTTGACATCCTTGCTACTCTCTTCCGTTTGTGCAGTTTGACCATTAGAGTTGGAAACAACTTAACCGATCCTTTAGATATCAAAAAAGGTTTTATACAAGATGATGCACTGCCATGTGATTTTTTTTAACATCGTTCTTAAAATGTTAGTGCAGAACTTCTACGTAAACACTATAGGCACTATCACGAAGGGCTGTAGTACCACCACCTTAAGTAAGTAAGTAGCCAAGTTCTGACACAATTACCTATTTACCGGAACAATCTCTGACTGCCCTCTAAAAAACGCGTAACGCATTTTCCTTCCTCGCAAAGTCTGAATTTCGGACAAATATAGGAAATATTAATTTTTTGATTTAAGAGGCGTGGTATCAATCAGAAATATACAAGACATAAGTTAAAAATACCATTTCTAAGTGTTTTAGAATATTGAAAAATTCAGTAGAGTGATACATCAATTTAGGCACAACAATTATGCACTCAGGGGGCGTGGAATTCACCCACATTTTTGTATTTGGAATCGTATATATGAAATAATTTTCATTCTTGTAGAATGATTGAATTTAAGCTATAAACTCTGGCTGTTGGAAATGTGATCGCCTCAGCTATAGTTTTGATTAAATCATTTAAGATAGCAATTGAAAAACTTTAAAAACTGTTAACGTTTTAACATCGCACGATTTTTTGGAATGTTATGTTGGACAATTAAAGCTTTGTCTTTCCTGGTCTGACCAAAGGTAGCTAATTTAATAACATATTGCAAATGTTAGGCACTTAGCTTGCGTTTTCTCTGAAGTGTGGGTAGAGTGTTCATACTGTCAACATCCATGCGAAAGAGATACCGGAAAAAAGGAAACAAGATGAACAAAATAATTTTTTTTTATTCTCGCTACAATAGCTATTGTTAATATTATATATCAAATATTGATTTTCACTTAAAGTTTGAGTATACTCTTTGTTTCTATACTCGTTTATTTATTTATTTATAATTTGTTAAATACTAACGTTAACAATTCTTGAGTGTTCATTTTAAATCCGAGAACACCCATTATTAGCTTCTCCGAAAACGATATTGTTGAAAATGGTTACTCTAATAATTTTTCAATTATGGTCTTTGGTTGAGAAGTATTGGAGATTCCATTTTAATTATTGCAATTCCATTACTTAGAAGTCAAATTAAACTTTTTATTGAATACAATTTGAAAATTAAACTTCATACAATTTACATTATTTTTTTAATTGCATTTAAAATTGATTGAAATTGATCCAATGCAGCTGCATAAGTCGAAATTTTCTCTTATTTAGTTTTTTTTTGCTCTGGTAGTTTTCAATTTAAAGTCTATTAATTTTATATAAAAACTACTTCCTATTAAACATTTCAATAATCCGCCTAAACTCCAACGCCTTTGCCGTTATCTTTTCCTCACTTACAGAGATCGATCTCAAGCCGTGAGTTCGAACTCAAAGTGTTGAGATCGAGTTCTCGGCGAAAGCCGATATGCAAAAAGATGAGCCAACGCTCGATTGCATGAGATCGATCTCAGAAATGTTGATCATGAGTTTTCTCTTACTCAGTTGATGAACAACTATCAAAATGACCAAGTTTCTGAATAATTTTGTAACAAATCGTGGTTATAAAAATAGAAGATGTCCAATTGGTGAAGATTTTTGAAAATTGTATAGATTAAGTGAAACAGGTGTGCAATTATGGACAGAGTTTTTGGGCCTTGGAAACACGCAGTGGTGCTTTGACTCATCAAGACAAAATTAGGATTTTTGTTCGTTATGTAGGAGATCCTGGATTTTTTTTCACTTATGTCCTCTCGAAATTTATTTTTTAAATGCTTCTATGATTTTAAGCACAGCATATCTTTTGCTTGCCTTTAAAACTGGTTACTGCGACTTCTCCAGTAAAAATTTATTTAGTTTCACTGTTTCAGTTCTTTTACTTAAAATTAAATAAGATAGTCAGCATTATTGTTTCTAATTGCACTTTCATTTTCGTTTTCAGAAGACATTTTTCCTTCTGGACTGTTTTAACTAGTGCAAGTGCATACAAAGAGCTTTGAAATCGTTCTTATATCACTGAGTCAGAACTGTAGAGATTGAACAGGTTTTTTTTGCATATGAAACTGAGTTCGATTTCGAAATCAAAATTATTTGTAGAAAAGTCACTTTGATTACAAGTTTTATAACTAAAACCATTTTTTTTTTACATAATAGTCAACTGTTGAGTTGGTTAGTAGTTGAAATACCAAATAATATTCATGTTACAAAATAAGATTTATTCTAAAATTCTTAATTAATAATAATTAATAATTATAAAAAACATTATAAAATTGGAGGATTAGAACTGTTATCAAAATATGAAGCAAATTGTGCTGTATCAAAAAAAAAACCTGAGTAATATTTCGCCCGTAAAAAGTAAAGATATTTAAAAATACGCCAAGCTCTAAATCTACGAACGTTTATTCGTATATGTACATATATAGGTCTTAGGAACCCTAAAAAAGTTCGCTCGATAAATGTCAATATTTTTAATACAACAAATCGGATCGATTACAAAAAATTCCTATTGGAAGTTTAGTTAAAAACCGCAACTAATTGCTTAATAACCTTGAGTAAGGTATTTGATGTTGTTTCTATATGTTTTGTTTAAAAATAAGTGTCCGTGAATTATGCAAAATCCGTTGGTTAAAATTTATATTGGAAGATTTCAATTGGGTGGCACCCAAAAGTATGCTATTAAGCAATATTCCATACTTGTTTCAAAAACAATATCCGTTATTATGAAACTTGAAGAACTAAAAAAGTGCGAAATATTTTAATTCTTCAACTTTTATTTCTTTAAGGTTTACATTTACAGCATAGTCAATAGTGTCCTTAAGAACAAGCACCACAAACTTTAATGGTCCCCATAAGGTCACCCATTAAAGATTTGCACATGCAATCCTATTAACAAAACCTCTTTCTTGCCCAAAATGGGGCATGTTGTTTAAACGTTGTATGTACACAAATGGTCGTAAATATTATTCACGCACATATACAGTATACACTGCCAACCACTAGGATGAGGCCACACATTTTGGAACCCTTTTTCGCTTTTAATAGCTGGTGGAATGTTGTGCCCCTACCTGTGAATAGGTTCGTTTTTCACCATTATGAATTTATAACATAAAATTGAAAATAAATTGTAAACGAGCGCTGGAATTCCCCAAGTTAAAAACATAAACTTCTTAAAAAGTATTTAAAAAAGTGCGTCACTAGGATGACATGCAAAATTTCAAAAAAAAACAAAAAATTAATAAAATATTTACATTTTATGTTTAAACACCATTTATAACGTTCCTAAACTTTACTAATAACTATATCCTCCAATTTCGATATAATTTCTATAAGACGGTTGTGAATAGAAACCTTCAATTTTTTAATATTCACAGGCAATTTGGACCCATGAATCACGAAAACCTTCGATTAAGGTGTCCTTGTCTTTAAATTGTCTGTCACCTTGACCTTCCGGGCTGGAGCGTTTATGTCCATCCGCTCTTCATGGCCTAGCCATCTAAGCCGTTGGACTTTAATTCTGCTAATTTAATACGGCTGTAATGTTATTCCAAAATAAATTCATCCTTTCTCATATCATGAAAATACAAGTTGTAACCAACCAAGTAACATGTTCTCTTTCAAAACTCATCCGAAGCTCCTTGTGTACTTGCCTCAAAATAGGTTTATTTTGTAGTTTTCTTCTCTGGATAGTATCGAAATTTTGTATTATTCTTTGAACTGCTGTTATTTATGCTGATACTCAGTTTTTGGATCTTATTTAAGTCGCTAGTAGAGTGGAATTTATGAAAAGCCGACTAGTTACCCGTTTCTTTATAATGTTCTTGTTTCTGCCTTGTACCCTTTTAGATTTTTCTTATATTTTTGTCGATCAGCAACTTTCATCTTTCTTGCTTCTGTTAAGTCTAATTGCTGTTTCACGTTCTGAGGGTCCTAAATCCATGAGGGCAACTATTTTGACACTTTCTGTAGCTGTCAATATCTTTAAAGAGCACATGGGTGTTTCAAATTGAATTAAAACATCAACACTGTTTTGGATAGTATATGCAAACATTTTTAAAAGATAGCATTTGTAAACTCCTGTATGGTAATATTCGCACTGAATAGTTTGATATTGTGAAAGTCCAACACTCGTTTCTAATTTTCCACTTTAATTTTATGAATTTGAAATGGTGAAGTACGTACTTATTCACAGGTAGTAAAAGTTTCCGGGTACAACACTTTCACCAGCTATAAAACTCGAAATTCGATTCCGAAATGTGTGGCCTCATCCCAATGGTTGGCAGTGTAAATCAAAAATAAATACATTGAACACAGCCTGTATTTGCAACTAAGGGAAGCTTCTGCATTTTATTGTGCAATACTGCAACCTATTTGAACTTTTAATATCTTTTTCAACGTACATTAATAAATATTTGGAAAGCTTTAGGACTATTTCTTCCGTTAAGTAATATTTTGTTTAAATTTAAAGTGGCAAACATAAAATGTTTATTTCACTTTATTTAATGAAATCCAAAAAACATCAAATTCATCGCATTTTCTTATTAACTGAATACCATAATAAATCATAGAAAATATATTTTCGAAATTGCTATTCTATGTAGTGTAGCGTAAAAGGGATACATCCCTTGGGTAATTTATTTAGGTGTCAACTTTTGTTACATATAATTTGATGATGTGTGAAATAAGACATCAAAACCATTTTATCTATACATTACATAAAATACATCATGTAATTTAAGTTAAAGTAAAGCGAAGTTCTAGGATTAATTTTATTCGTTTCGTAATAAAGAAGACATAAAAACGAAACTTTATTAAAAAGGAATTTATGAAAGCTTAATGCAGAAAACTTTTTGGCATTTGGAAATATACACCATTTTCCTATGATACATAAATATTTTTGCTCGTTGTACTCCTCCATACATTACTTTTATCTTTTATGTCCAAGTTGGGTAAAAAATTTCTTCGTAATTTCAAAAAATGTTAACTCTTTTATTTTCCAGCTTTTTCTTCTTTTTTAAAGTACTTCGAAAATCAACTTGGGATTCTTACTTAAATGACCTACACCACTTTAGAGAGGCAGAGGACCATTAAATTAATTGAATTTTAGTTTGAACAGGAATAAATGCTTGGCAGAAAATGAGTGATGGAGCTCATTTCCTCTTAAATGGATTCATTAATAAACAAAATTGCCGTAGATGAGGTGCTGATAATTAATCAAGGGTTGATCCAATTGCGAGAATTGCATTAACTTACATGCACTGTCGTCAGCAGTGGTGTTACTACGGACAAAATTATTGGGCCAGTCGTCTGTATAAGGATATGAGGCCAATGCTATAACAGCATAAATGGTAAAAGGTATCGCGCTATGATTGAAAATTTTTTGAGTGTAGTGATTGCAGAAAGTCTTGGAATGTGGATTCAGCAGTATGGAGGTACTAAGGGAAATTGCTGGCGAACGAATAAGTTTGCAAATTCAGGATTTAATTAGCCTAAAGGTTTTCCGGATAAGACTGCATCAGAAATTTTCTTGTATGGGTATTTCAAGTGGTGACTGCTACCGAGGAAACCAACGGTGCTAATTTGGATGCGGCTAGCCTAATATGCTCACACGTCCCCACAGAAGAAAAGGATGACAACACCAATGATATTTTCTTCGTGCCCTTGAACTAAGCATTTGAGCAGTGTCCTGGCTACGATATTCAAACTATCTTGGGCGATTTTAATGCTTAACTAAGGAGGGAAAATATGTTTGGTGGAATAATCGGGAAAAACAGCCTGCATGACAGCATTACGATAACGGATTAAGGATTACGGCTCAGCGATTTTACTGCGGGGCGAAACGTCATGGTAACACTTACGCGTTTTCCACACTTCAACATCCACAAAGCAACTTAGAGTTCTCAAAAACAATCTACCTTCAACCAGATTGACCATATTGCGATTGACGATAGACAAACTTCTTGCATCATGGTAGTCCGAACTTTCCGAATAGCTAACATCGACTCGCACCGCTCGTTGTACCCAAGGTAGCACTTCGTATTTCCAGATTCAAGGCAAAACAGGGAAATGCTGGGGGAAGAAATAACGTCGAACGGCTTAAATTCCAAGAGATCACCAAATCTTTTTTCGATCGAGTCACAAGTAACCTCTTTCGAAGCTTTCTGCCGCCAACACAATGTATCGGGAACCAGTGTCCACATTACCTAGATGCAATCGGGGCATCTCTGACATGCTGGGTTTTAAGCAGCCAACAATCCATCCTCTCGACTTAGACGAGGTAAAATTGCCGTAGGCTTAAGTGTGAAGTCTAACAAAGCCGCTGGAGCAGATGGCTTGAATGCCGAGCTCTTCAAAGCATAATTTGGTTAAGAGAATGTACCAACTTATCTGTAAGATATGGCGGGAAGAAAGCAAACAATGCCTGACTAGCTGTAAAGAGCCCTGTTTAGTTGGGCATAGGGAATTCGTTATCCTTTCGATGTCAAAAAAGGCTTTAGTCAAAGTGATGAGCTGCCATGTGATATCCTTATCATCGTCCTTGAAAGTATAGTGCGAGCTGATACGTCTTCTGCTATACGGTGCAGTAGCATGGACTCAAGGTGAAAGCGGATAAAAACACGTTGGTTTGTTTTGACAGAGAAGTTCTTCGCTTGATCTACGGAGGGAGTGGAGCAGAAGATTGATTGACGAGCTGTATGGGCTGTACACGGAAGTAGACTTAGCCATAAGGATAAAAGCCCAACGACTGGGATCGCTGAGTCACGTAGAGCCGGCCCGGAAAGTCTTCGAATCCACGACCAAGAGACAGCGAAGTAGAGGAAGACCGCAAATCAGGTGGCACTCGTCAGTAAAAAGTGAACTCACCTAACTTGGAGCGCGAACTTGAGACATCTAGCCGAGACATCGGACCGAGCTAGATTGAAAAGTTTGTTAGGTAAGGCCCTAGTTCACACAAGACTGTAGAGCCACCTTAATTAAGTAAGCAAGTTTTGTCATCCCAGTGGCTAAGATAACACAACGCGTTATTGTCGAGAAGCCAATGTAACCACAGAAAGATTTTGGAGAAGAGGAATCATCTAGGCTTGGAATAACGTTTAAGTCAATTGTGTGGACGTAATAAAGCCATATTAACCGACTTTGCTTATACTGAAATTGAAAACGACCACAGTCTTTTCCTTGTCAATTCTGAGGACCGACAACAACCAGCTTATTTTTAATGAAAAGTAATTCTTTAAAAAAAAAAGCTTTAAATTCGTATCGATGAAATTGTGTTACCTTGGAAGGTGTTGTATTTGCAACAAACAGAATTTCATCGACCCGGAAACTAAATCAAAATGCTTTTTGCGGCTTGGTCTGCATTTTAAAAAAGCATTTTTTATAACTTGTTAGGTATTGTCAGCTCAATAGAAACTTCACTATACCAAAATTAAGCATCAGACAAATTATGTATACCTGAGTTGATATCATTTGTTTTATTGGAATATGAAAGGTATTATTGCAATTTGTCTCCCCAAGTCTGCAGTAATGAAGAACATGAAGAGTAGTAATAGCTTTCATCAATAAATCATCATAATTTGAAGCTTATACCTGAGAAAATAGGATACCACTTTGATTGATTGCTATATGTATGTGTGGACCTGAATTCGTTTCCAAAGTTCCCAGTAGGAAAAATCAATTTTATTTGCTACTTCTTTCTTTTTACGTATTTTTTTCTCTTTTTTCTTCACTTTCTTTTATTAAATCTTTGGTTTCGTCTTTCGTATGAGATTTCTTTGAAAATAAATAGAACAGAAATTTCATCAAATACGTTTCAAAGCCCTAAAAGCTCAAGTAAATGTATTGCTGATAAGTTTGACCTTTAAAATCTTCAGGATTTTAGCTTAAATATAAAACAATTTATCATAGAAATACAATAAATACTATATGTGTTTTAATTTTTCATCAAAACCTTTCAGTTTGAAATGGTTATGGTTAATGGTTGCGAGTCCAACACTTTTAGTAAATATTATTAAATCTTCTTGCTTAAATGTTTTTGCAGAAATCTCACTGTTCCTCGAAATTGGCTTTACTGTCAGTTTGGGAGCTTCCCCTTAATCTTTCCGGAAATACATATTCTATCTATGTTAGCAAGTTAAATTCTTGTTATTCCCTCTTATCAACATGAAAGGTCACCAGATATAATTAAATTTTTTGTTTAGGTGATGATGCCACCCTTCAAGACTAATATTTCTATTATCCTCCATTTATGAGAATAAGAATGTTGGAAGAAGTTTTTGTTCATTTTCTAGTTAGAAGTTGTATTTAGTTTTAGTTAAGAACAGTGTGTCCCCTTGAAGCGTATACAATAGAAATGTTATAAAGGCAACAACTTTATTCGTTAAGAAGACAAACGTGTGTGCTACATTCTGTATTCATCATAAATGAGATAAAAAAACAAAATTATCATTTAAGCATGATGAATGGGGACAAAAACTTTTTTCCTTCAGCTAAAGTACTTACTTAAGAAAAAGCCAAAAGTCTGAAGTTCAATCCCATTCCCTGTCGAAATCATTGAGAGTTTCTTTATATATATTTTTTTTGAATTCTTAAAGGGTTCTATGGTTTAATGGAAAAAAGCTCCTTGTATGAATTGTTTTTGATAAGGGAACTGTGAATTCTTCGTCACTAGGCTTAGAAGTTCTGTGACCAATATTATTTATTTATTTTTGACTGTAAGTAATTTCAACATAAATTTAACTTTAAAATTATTTTATTTAAAATCTCTTTTTAAATATTAAATAAATTTATTCGAATTTTTTTTTAAATTTATATTTTTTTTAAATCCTTTACAGGAATGCATTTAGTGGCACTTAAATCAATTTGACAAATTACTCCGAATTAATCGGTGTTTTAAGACTTTGGTAATTTAAGATTCTTTAATATATTTCCAAAAATTACTGCGCTGTCTCAGACCCAGCCATCTCAGGAATTTAAACCATCTGGATAAGTCTACATCGCTGTACAGCCCGTACTGCTCTTCGTTCCATCTTCTCTTCCACTCACCTTACATGCTTACGGCACCTTAGATCACGTGAAGAACTTTTCTCTGGAAACGATTCGAGGTGCTTTCATCCGCTTTTATCATATTCAATGTTTCTGCACCGTATAGCAGAACGGTGATGATGAGGGTCTTATAGAGCGACACTTTGGTCGTTCGAAAGAGGGATTTGCTACTCAATTGCCTTCTTTGCCAAAGAAACAACCGTTAGGAATAGTAAGTCTTCGTTTGATTTCCGCTCTGGTATTTTTATCAGTGTCCATAGCAGAGCCTTGGTATACAAACTCCTTAACTACTTTAAAGTTATGTTTGTATCGATTTTGTAGCATGTACTTTGTTTTGCCCAAATTAACCGCTGAACCTATTTTTGCTGCCTCGGCCTCAATACTGACAAAAGCCTCGTTGACAACCCGCTGAGTTCTTCCGATTATGTCAATGCCATCAGCATATGCCATTAATTAGATAGAGAGATAGTGTCTCTAGAGAGATAGAGCCTCTAGTGTTTGGGATGATGTTAAAGAAATCACATGACAACACATCACCTTGTCTGAAGCCTTTTTTGACGTCGAAAGGTTCGGTTAAGTTGTTTCCAGCCTTTTATCCTGCACAAATGTGTCAAACGGGTTTGGCAGGGATGTCGAAACCAGACATGCCTCTAAACAACTCGTAACTGTTTATATTATTATATGCGGCCTTGAAGTCGATGTAGATATGATGGGTGTGGATTTGATATTTTATCGACTATGGACTTTCCTGAGCGAAAACCACACTGATATGGTCGTATCAGTTTGTTGACGTTGGGCTTTAGACTTTCACCTATTACGGCGAAAAGATTTTGTAAGCGATGTTAAGTAGACTGATAGACCTACATATATAGTTGGTGCAGTTAAGATGATCTCCTTTTTTAATATCAGGCAAACAATACTGTGGTTTCATTCATCGGGTATTGTTGCTTCCGACCATATTTTACAGATAAGTTGGTGCATGCTCCAAACCAAACTATCTCCAGCTGCTTTGAAGAGCTCGTGAGTCAAGCTACCTGCTCCATTGACTTTGTTAGACTTCGGCTTAGATATTGCAATCTTTACTTCGTCAAAGTCTGGAAGAGGTATTTGTAGGTTTTCGTCTATGTTAAATGTATCATCCTGTCGGAATTCGGTTCGTCGTCGCCGTTATACAATCTGTAGAAGTGGTCATTCTATATCCTAAGAATTTGCTGGGTTTACTATGATGTTTCCACTTTGGTCTTTGCAGTCTTCGGTTCAAGGCTTATGTATTTGCAAAATTCGTTTCACCTGCTCATAAGACATTTGAACTTCATTTCTGCTTTTGATCTTCTCAACATCTTCAGCAGCACGCTTCTCATACTCTCTCTTTTTCCTTCTTAGAAGTCGGTGTTCCTCTCTCTTCTTCTGCTCACACAGGTGAAAATATTGCAGAGAGATTCGGATTTATGTGAAAAGAACTGCCTTTAAAAAAGGTCAATATTTTATCACGCAGCTTTCTCAATAAGTAAAATTTCCTCTTTTTCTCATCTTCAAAGAATTACGAAGTTTAACATTTTGAAACAGTTTATGGCATTTCGAACCTTAGTTTTTACGAAATGAAATTGAAACACAGTAACACAATTTCACTGAACTCTAAGACCTAATAGGCTTTTCACACCAAGGCCAAAACCCGGTTTTCGAGAAATTATCGGTTTTGGCCAAAAGTCTAATCGAAGTCTCATGTTCTCCCATACATTTTTGGTAAACCACAAGTTTTCGTAAACCACAAGTTTTATATAGAACCTCTCGAAAACTAGTAGCAATTCAAAGTTTAACTAAACAAACAAACCTTTTGAAACATTCAGCGCTCAAATTAATGCAAACAAAAGAGCTGATGGCTGCTGTCAAAACAAATATTTCACATATATTTGGTCGTGTTAAGTAGTATTATTCATACAATTTGATTACAAAATAAGAATTATTGCCTTTTTTTAATTACAAAATATGGAAGAGAAAAGAAATGGAAAGTTTGTGAGGAGCTGCGTGGCAACAAAAAAACGTCGACAATAAAAGCCCGGTGACTATTTGCGGCACTCCTCTAAAGTTTCAAACGCTATTTGTTAAGCGAGGAACCCGAATTCACTATAACTGACGACCCTAAGCACGAGGTAGACTTGCTCATAGTTCGTAATAACGTTTCCAAGGGATGCGTCTTCGAAATCGTCGCCACAAATATGTTCGACGCTTTCGCTTACTACCTTGAGAAAGACTTTCCGGTAACTACGTTCATTAACAAGGGTTTGGGAGATATGAGAAAGGCGATAAGTTCAATTTTGAAGGAGAAAAAGTATGAAAAAAAATCTCTGGTGGAGGCTATTTCGCAGTGGGCTAGGAAAATTGTCACCAAAACATTCCACAATGTGGGAATCGTTGTTCCAGTAAATAAAATCACAACAGTGGGCTATCGCCCCTTGATGGACAGCGATGCCAACATCAAGAAGATCCTCAGTCCTTTGGACAAGCCGGGCGATTCCTCAAAGGAAGAATCCAAAGAGATATAGTCATAGAAAAATTGCAGCCCATCATAACAGCTTCAGTGATCGCTCTGGATAAGTGTGATTTTGGTACGAATCTGGAACTAGGGATTGACTTTTTCTGCTTCGGCCATGAGGACCTACACGAAATCGTTCAGAATCTTTTCAAACCCGCCTTGGCTAGCAGAAGCAATAGTCATAAGCTCAGTATTTTGGATTGAATTTGTTGTGAAAGAAGAAGAGAATGTTTTAAATCAAATTAATTTCTATAGTAACAGTTTTGTTTGTTGTTGATTCTATGATATATTTTTTACAAAATTAGTTTCTCCTTAGTGAATTGTTCGGACCGGTTGAAGTAAACAAAGAGGATGGTTGCAGCCAACCGAGCTTGTAGTTCTTATTGGTTCATGTCGTGAGCCCATTTCCTGCCGTCCCAAGAACATTAATCGAAACTCTTCTTCAAGACGAGCTAGTCAACGATGACCATCTTGCGCCAATTCTTGCACGAATCCCTCATGGCCCTAGCCAACGGAGTCCGGAGCAGAATTGCCTCCGACTTCTGGACATTTATTTTCATTTTCCAGTCGTCGTAATATCGCTGAATCTTATCGAAATCACGCTGCAAGAGAATTCTAATAACCTAAACCTTTCAGGCCATTCTGTACGCAATTAGATCGTCGGCGTATGCAATTGCCTTTGTAAGACTACCTATCAGATCGCTGGTGTTAATGCTGAAGAGAACCGGCGAATTCACCGCTCCCTGTTGGTTGAAGACCATTTTTAATTGAAAATGTTGTGGTAGAAGTTACATTGCCACTTTTGACAACAAACTCTCTATCTTTAAGCATATCATCAGGTATATACAACAATGGCTTGCTTATGCCAAGCCTGCTCAGTTTTAGGTAAAGACCCTCTAACCATACGGTGTCAAAGGCCTTTTCCAAATCAACCAGAACAGCACCTGTGCATTGTTGTTTTGATTTATTCCATTGGATATTAGAAACGAGTTTAGGCGCAGCATGAATTGTGTCATGACCCATGTCCGAAGCCCACTTAGTCAGAGCTCTATTAATGATCTTTTCGAAAACTTTGCTGATACTCGGAAGAAGAAGAAGGAATCGTCATCGAATCGCATGAAACCTCGGTTCTCAGATCGCTATTGTGTCATATCATTTCGAAGGTAAAAGTGATTAAGTAGGGTTCTGTTTTGCTGTTCGTGGTTGGGCCGTATGCTAACATTCACCTTGCACACTTGCACTGGGAAGCAGCTCCCACCGCCTCCACTTTTCCTTCGGATCTTCAAATATGTAAAAGTCATCGTCAAATATAGCTTCTTCTGGAAATATTTGTCCCTGTTCTCTTCAGTTCTTTGGAGTTTCAGACACGGAATTTCTTTATAGTTTTTTTTTCCTGAATATCTTGTTGATTTTGGGGAACATACTAGGGTCACTGAAATTAACTGACTGGATCTTGACTGGTCCCAGTACTTGTTAAATGATAACCTGAAGTTCTCCTTAATCAACAGATTGACATTTTTTATTGACGACTTCAGCGTCCTAACCTCCAAGTCGTGTGGGTCTGTAAGTCGTCTGTACAAGTTTTTGAGTCTTGTCAGTAAGCCACTCTTGTGCTTACGTAGGGCGTCAATAGTCGCTTTTCTGTAAGCGTCCATTTGGTCCCGTTCGTTGTATTGTTTCGTCCCTTTGTTGTAAACAGTCCAACGCACTAAGCATCATGCCACTGGTACTACAAATGAGTATTTATCTTTCGTTATTCTTAACATGAACCGCGATGTCCTGAAATATTACTCTTTGTGTATTATTTACCGCACTCGTGTAATTACGAGGCACATTTTCACGCAATAAATCAATTGATATTTTGGCTTACAATGTTTTGCACCTTATATACTTAATCAAACCTAAACGCAAAAGTTTAAGAACTTTGTGGCTTTTGAGGTTGTTCTAATTAACCTTGTGTTAACTGCCTTAAACCCCAGCGGGGCCTTTTAACTTTTTTTAATCATTTATTTTCGCCAAATTTACGTATGACATTTTCTCCAAAAATTATGATTGCCTTCGTTTTATGTAAGACCATAGGGATAATATTATCTCAAGTCACACAAACCGCATGCTGGGGCTTTCATTGTCAAATTGCGTGTAAAGGTATATACACACTTATTTCAAGAATTCTTATTTATGTTTAAGAAATACAGCTGAATAATAATTAACCTTAACTACGGTTTTTCTTTTCACTTTTAAATGTTAAAATGTAATAATGGTATTCTTTTAATGTTTTAATTGTTTACGTCATAATTTCATGTAAATGATGTGTATACGTTAAAAATTCAATTATCTCGAGTTCTTCGTATTTTTAATAAACGCGCAAATTGAATGTCCCAATTTTGAAACATTGTCAAAGAAAGTAATTTCCACCTGTATTCATTCAATATTGTTGGTAAATATATATTTTTATATTAAAATTTAGATGTTCTTGTTTTTTCTTTTTGTTTTTAATTAAATCCACGTGGAAATAAACGTGACTCTCAAATTAATAAATTTTCTTTTCTATTTCGAAAGTAATAAATCGCGTGGGAATAAAGTAACTTTATAATGACAAGCCTCCATCTATATCCTATGTTAGAATGTATATCATCTTTTAAGGCACCTCAAAAAATGTCATCCACCTTTTTAGGTTTCTCTTATGATGACTGCGATGGTGATGATGCTGCTGGTGGTCCCTATCTACTATATAGCTTTTGTGCGCAACTTGAATGAGTGAGTATATACTCTTACCTATATAGCAATTGCTCTTCCTCGCAGCAAACCCTTTTTTACATCTCCTCTTGTCATCCTTATCGTCCTCGTCGTCGTTGTTGTAGTTGAATATAAAAATACAGAATTATGCCTTTCTGACATAATTTCAAATGACAAAACAAAGAAACACTTAGGCAGTGGTGTGAACTTTTCTCAAGCCCCCCTATATATTTTTTTCACAAACTTTTCACTTTTCACTAGTTGAATGCAACTGTAAGTCGGTGAGTGGGTGGTTAGCTGTATCGTTTTAAGTCTGTCAGGAGGAAACCAAAATACCACAAGAGGCAGGTACGAGTACGACGTACCTTATCTACCACCCTGCACCGCCCCTCCCCTCCCCCACTACACAAAGTTATCATCATATAATAAAACATAAAAATTCAAGCTGGCCTGTTTATTCTTAGTTAGAATGCGTGCCCCTAAACCATTTAATTCTTTTAAATCAAAAGGAAATTATTACGTAACTAAAACTCAACTCTGGCAAAAAGTTTATACTGCTCTCCATCATCATTCCTCATCCTGGCAGGTATTTATATATATATATATAAGATTTTAACGGTGTACACTTAACACTTATACATACAAATTTAAGTGTACACACTGCCACACAGAAGAGAGAGGAATTTATGAATGAAACACAGTGAAAAATATTTTACAGGAAGGACGAAAAAACCATTGGAAGGAAGAGTTAGAAAAAAAGACACTTTAAAGTTTTTTCTCTCTTCGAAAATGGGCTATGAGCATGAGCTTCCATCATCAAAAATACCCCAGATGTGAAAAACTGAGAATATATTTTAAAATTCAAGTTTTTACACATTTTTAAATTAAGTTTTAGGTTTGTAACGAATTTACTCGGATGCTTGACGTAAAAATAGCTGTGAAAAAGTGGTTGACGGAAATCCATTCTTTTTAATTAAGTTTATATATTTTTATTGAGTTTTGAAAAATCATAATCCCAAAATTATTTCACATTTCATATTCTCATCGACATTTACTTTTTTTCTTTTATGTTCATTTGAAAAAATTCCTTTGTATCTGGTTTTGGAGAGAGAGAACTATACAAGTTGATAAAAATATAATAAAGATGAAATAGTTCTATTCTAACACCCCTTTTTTTTAAAGTGGGAGGAGCGGTTCAGTTACGTGAAAAATGTATGACATCAGATAGTGAAAAATCAAGTTCTTATATTGAATATCATATTTTTTATACATTTTAATATCATATTACAAAAAAATTAATAGATTTTGAATCATGGTTTTTTAAACAATTCTTCTCCTTCGTTCGTGACCTTTCAGTTGTGCAAGTAAAAATATAATATTTACTCAAGTGGTGAAACTACGTACTACAAAACAATAAGAATGTTGTTTTGATGGGTTTTGAGAAGTACTTTTGAGTGGATAAAAAGAATACAAATAATGTAAGGCTCCTAAGATATCATTAAAAAAGTATATTCTTCGTTGTTGTGGACGTCCTTTGACCTTTTTGATATAGAACAAAAGAAATGTGGTTCGTTATATTTTATTTACGTTAGAATGTGAAAATACTTCTGATGATTATAATTTTCGTTGCATAATTTTAGATAAAAGAAAACGTTGGATGGTTCTTATTTTAGTTACTCATTTGTAATTTGTCAAATGTCATGATACTCACGGAGTTTAATATTGAAAAAGAGGCTCGAATACAACCCACACTGACTTTTATAAAATATTCATAACCATATTTTATGAGAGATTAATGTTTTGAAGTCAATATCTTGAGTGTCAAAACCATTTTTTAGCAATTTGTTGTGTTTTTTGTAGGTTTTACAGGTTTTTTTTTTATAAAAGTTGTAAGTCGAATTTTTCTAAAACAAATTAATTAAAAATTTTTAATAATATTTTGCATTATGATGAATAAGTTTGATTTCAAAATACATTTTTGCTAACGAGATTTTTAGTCGAAAACAATTTTTACCAAATCTAGAAGCATTTTTGAATATTTTTATTGATTATATAAACAAATACAAATTTGATTTTTCTAAGAAAATTTAGCACAGAATAAAATTATCTTGAAGGCAATACCTTCATTTAATAGCGACATATCGAGATTCAGTTTCAAAAATATAGGGCTGAAATTCGACATCTGTTAAACTAAGTTTTTAAACCAATTTTTTGTCAGTTGAAAGTCTGACATTTGCCAAAATGGATCGATTAACTATCGCACAGCTCATACACAATTTTAAACCCTACTACAAAAGTGGTGATTCTGCCACAACCACATATCGTGCTTTAAGACGAAATTCTGGTTAACATAATCGTCCAACTACGCAGCAAGTAATTAGCAAAATTGTGAAGAAGTTTGAAGAGAAGATTGGTTAAAGAAATTGCAAGGCCTGTGCATCATCGTTTGGACCATACAACTTTAAATATCGCAGCTGTAAGTGAAAGTGTTATGGAAGGCCCGAAACTGTCTTACACCTACATCCATATAAAAAAAAGTCCAGGTCACACTACAACTGAAACCAGCTGATCATTCACAACGTCGTAGATACGTCGAATGGGTGCTTGAACTTTAACAACAGACGGTGGACTTCGATTTTTCGAACTAAATTTTCTTCAGCGACAAAGCACATTTCTCACTCGGTGGCATTGCTTATAGACAAAATTGTCGTATTTGAAGTTCTGAGAATCTGCAAGCAATTGAGGAAAGGCAGTTCATCCACAAAAAATATCTTTTTGGAGCGCTCTTTGGTCCGTAGCTGAGGCTTGATTGGACCTTACTTCTTCGAAAACGACGAAGCGTTATGGTCATATGATAACCGACTTTTTTTGCCTGCTAAAGAATACGATTTGAAGAAGACGGTGCCACATGCCACACAAATCGAGCAAATATGGTTTTAGAGAAATGGACATTTCCTGGGCGCGTAATTTCTCGTCGTGGCGATTTAAACTAGCCACCAAGATCATCCGATTTGACACCGCTGGACTTGTTTTTTGGGGGCTACGCATAAGACCTAGTTAATGCAGATAAACTTTTAACTCTTGAGCACCTAAGAACCAATATTCGTCAATTTCATCTAAAAAAAATCTAGCCTTGCAACTATTCGCGTGGTGGTCAAATGTCAAAGTTCAAACTTTATAATAAAAAAATATTATGAAAGAAAACATAACATATGTATGTGTTTTATTAACTTTTATTTATTTAGTTATTGTAATCTGTCTGATTTGTTGAATTGAAAATTTTGACATTCCTCGAAGTTTCATAGTCCCGAGTGTCGTGCGTGTATTTTAGCAACGTTTTTTTCGTCGTCCATAGTTCAAGAACCAGAAGAAATATCGACTTCAAATAAATTTTTTAATTCAGTTCATAATGCAGAAAGATGCATTAAGGACTCTCAAGGAAATTACGTGGGAGGTTTTTTTACCATAGCAGTTTTAAAAAAGGTGAACATTTTGGTTAACCCCAAATATCTAACGAACCAAAAACGCACAGATACTAAACAAAATATATTTTTTTTTAAAAAAACGTTTTTTATGTATCAGACAAATTGAAACAAAATTTGTCACCTCGAAAATTTTACGAATTAAAATTGGTGTTATATCCAAAACAATTGACATTTTTCTTAGGAAAGAATAAAAACCCACAACAAAATTAATAAAAGTTGGTAAAAATTTTCGACTCAAATATCTTTTCAAAAATTAAAAATAATGTATTCAAACTAATTGTATCTTATAAGAAATATTGTTTTCAACATTCAGTAAAATTTTTGACAAAAATTGGATTCAAAATGTTTTAACAAAAAATAAAAACCCTGGTGTAATATACAATTTAGTTCAAGTCGCTAGCGTTATTGGCTTGTGAGATATACTCAAAAATCCAAACACTGACTTTTTTGAGAGTTATTTGTGCATCTTTCTGCATTATCATCTACATAACAAACTTTACTTGAAGTCAATATCCCTACTGGTTCTTAAGATATCGAAGACGAAAAAAGTTTCCCGAACATAGGAACGTACGTAAACATTTAGATTCTAGAGACCTTGAAACGTCAAAAAAATGTTTCATGATTGTGTTTAATTCTCAAAAGCCAATACTGCTAAAAGTCAGAAAAAGCCTAATTACAATGAGGACATTTAAAAAATTTCAAAAACTTAATAATTGACTTAAAGTATACAAAAAAACATTGAATAAAGTTTTGCAGGAAATAAATAATTCATAGAGTAATTAAGTTCAGCTTTCATTTGAATGAAATAACATGATCAACTATCATTTTGACAGAAGTAGACTTGACTTAATAGTTAGGGAGATTTTTCTTGACCACCTTTCCAGTCAACTTTCCAATAAAGAGTTTGATATTGGAAACTTGCCTTAAGTCGTCTTCTGAACATGCCTATTGTTAAAGATAGTGTGATGAGTAATGTTCACAGTATAATTCGATGTTTTCAAGGCCCTATTGAAAAACCAGATATTAAACATTTTTGTTACCAACAATGTCTTTGTCCAAATAATGGGTAGACCAAAACGACGCGATATTTCGGTCGGGCTTTTGACACACTTCTTACCGGCTTAAGGATATCGTTTGTTATAAGGCGTAACCTTAAAATTTAAAAAACGTAATTTGAGAAGAAAGTTCACTCAATCTTACTTCCATGTTTAGATTTTTGTATTAATTTATTTCTTTTAAATTAAACAACAGGAGGGAAGACAGTGCTGCTATACAGATTCTTTTTTTGAGATTAAGATTTTAATTTTGACCAAAAGTAAATACTTTAAACCAAAGCGTTACACCGTTTAGAAGTAATCGTCTTGTGGTTGGACTTTTTTGCGAACGTTAAAGCGGTCGAAATTAACCGATTTGTATTTAAATTTATCTTATTGTATTCAACGAAACATGTACAAAATGTAATTTGATCCAATTCTTTTCTAATCGGGCGAGATAGTTTGCAATGCAATTAATTTAAATACTGTTATGGCGAAAACGAAACCGAAGAAAATGTATGGGAAAAACAAATATAAAATCTTAATTACATACGAGTATAGGTACATTTGTACACTGGGGTTTTTTTAGTACGTCTGGTATTCCATTTGGAGATGGTCTTTTTGACAAAAAATCAAATGGGGTGGCGCAACAGTCCGTTGTGAACCAGGGCCTAGTGACTTACAACTCTCAACTATTCCTGTGTGCGAGTACTGTTGTCAGGGATGGAGGGGACCTACAGTTTATATGCCGAATCCGAACGGCTAATTTGAGAAAGCACTTTTTCATGACAAGAGTTACTCTTGAAGGATTTGTCAATTCCTCGCAAGAGGCAGTACCCGCGCAAATTAGTTTTTTTTTTTTTAATTAAGGTGGCACAGGCAGGGATTGAACCCAAGACCTCTTGCATGACAGTCCAACGCACTAACCATCATGCCACGGATACTACGGCCTTTTTGACAGCCGTCAATTAATTTCATCAAAAAGACTTACTCCTCAACAACATTTGATTTTTTTAAAAATTGTACTGAATGTTGACACCGATATTTTTTCTAAGATAAAAGTAGTTTAAAGACAATATCTCAAAGTTTCGAAAAGATATTTAATTTTTACCAACTTTTATTGATTTTTTTGTTTGGGTTTTTATATTTTGTAAAAAAACTGTAAAATCGATTTTCCTTAAAATTTTTGCGAATATTAAAAACAATATTTCTTGTTAGTAAAAATTAGTTGAAAGACATAATCTCAAATTTTTGAAAAGATATTTGAGTCGAAAATGAATTTCTTAAAACTTTAATTAATTTTTTTGTTTAGGATTTTATTTTTTGTAAGAAAACTGTCAATTCGATTTTTCTCAAAATTTTACCACATGTTAAATACTTTATTTCTCGTCGCACAAAATTGTTTTGGAGATAAAACCATTCCGTATTCGTAAAATTTCCGAGGTTATACATTTTTTTTTTCAGTTTTCTTGATTTATAACAAAAAAATAAGATAAGCTCGCTGTTGTTCGTTGCAATAAGAAGTGATAAATTGTGATATTAGTTTTAACTTTGTTGTGTTTTTTGTTTCATTATTTATCTTTTTATTTGTGTTATTTATTTCTTTATTCAACTGTTCATAACAACAAAAAAATGCAATAGTACGGTTTACTCAAAACTAATAAATTTGAAAAAAATCCCTTGAAAAAGCTGGAAAATAGCCAGCGAAACGTCGGGTAACAGAAGATGAATTATTTTTTTATTAACTGCATCAAGAATATTGATCATTAAAGCCCAATCAAACAAACATTATAAAAAAACCGTTCATTATATTTTTTCAAAAAATATATTTGTTTGCTATTACGTTGCAATATATTATATAAAATTGAATTCAAGTCTTTAGCGTTTTTGGTTCGTAAGATATTCAGAGTTCACCAACAATTTCAACTTGTTTTTAAACTGCTATGGTAAAAAAAACTTCCCACGCAATTTTCTTGAGAGCCCTTTCCGCATTTTTCTGCCTTAATATCTGCATAACAAATTTTATTTGAAGTCGATATCTCTTCTGGTTCTTGAGCTATGGACAACGAAAATTTAGAATGAAATCATTTTTAAGTCAATACTTAATCACGGGAGATTAAAAATCGAACATTAATTTGTACCAATTTTGCGTACTATTTTGTGTAGATATAAATTTGTATGAACAAATTGACAGTTGGATTTTTATACAAATTTTACTGAATGTCTAAAACAATATTTTCTATAACATTAAATATGTTCGAAAACAATATTTTTAAATTATCCAAAAGATTTTAAGTCGAAATCAATTTTTATCAATTTTTATTGTTTTTTTTAGGTTTTTATTTTTTTGCATTAAAACTGTCTATTTATTTATGTTTTTGGTCTCAGAGTATTAAAAGACAAAAAAAAATGCCCAAACAAAATTGCTAACGACAATTATATTATTAACTTTTTTTTTAACTTTTGAAGAAGATTTTAAAAATTTTGTTCGCAGGGAGAAACGTGCTTTTAACAACTTCTGTCTTAAGTGAGACCATTAATTGAAAAAAGACACTATAATGAAAAAAGAAATTCCCCCCCTTTCATCGCTTATTGTTAACCGTTAACTTGAAGAAGATTTTAAATTGTTAATAGCTATTTTTGTGGAAGGAATTGGAAAAATAGTCATGGAAACACGTGAAAGTGTTGACTGTTCAAAAATGACCTGAGAATCTGACTGATTGACGACAAGTTGACGAACCTGAGCAAATAACGAAATTATTTTGTTTTTCGCGTAGTTAGTTGCAAAATTAATTTCTACCCGTACCGTGATGGTTTTGGACTGTCATGCGAGGGGTCTTGGGTTCGATCCCTGCCTGTGCCAACTAAAGTTTTTATTCACGATTACTGCCTCTTGCGAGGAATTGACAAATTCTCCAAGAGTAACTCTTGTCATGAAAAAGTGCTTTCTCAAATTAGCCATTCAGATTTGGCATATAAATTGTAATTGATTTTTGCTTTTGGAATGATACTTTTGGGACTCCATTGAAGCCCGAAAAAATAACTGTTTGTTGGGGTTTATATGAGGAAGAAACCTCTTGCTCCAATTACTTTCAACTGTGAGAAGCAATTGTGGAAATATGTAAAACTTGGAGAAAACGCTTTGAACACCTTTTTTATTTTCTCTAATTGTGGAAATAAAAGGTTCCAAATTGTTTGAGTTTTTAAAAACTCTAATAGTATAACTTTTCATTGTTCGTCAAGTTGCGGTTTTTTCTTAAATTTAATTGGTTTTACATGGCTCGCAGTATAATATGTTTTAGAACTGTTAAGAGACTTGCGTTTAAGCCCTTTTTGTGTTTATTTTTGACCCAGAATCACAAAAGTCAGATGCACACCTAAAAATTTCACTACTTCAAGTTATTTTTTACAGTTCTTTTTACCTCCCTTTGAGTTTTATTTATACGAATCTCTAATTTGAAGGTAAGAATAAAAACCATTAAGCCATCGGCCAATTTTATCAGCTGTTGAACGTCCGGTTAGGCCTTGGTTTCTAATCATGCTAAGGCATGTAGATCTAGCCATTGCAATTGGTCTAAAATTGTAGATCAAAAATTGAATTGGAAAAGAATTTCACTTAAAACAGTCAAATTTGTTACTATCCAGTGCTTAAAAACGCCTATTAACAACGATAACATTTTTAACTTCCCATAGGAAGTTATTGTAATGGGTCCGATTTTTCAAATTGAAAATTTTGACATTTCTCGACGATTCAAAGTCCCTAGAGTCGAAATAAAAGATTTTTAGAAAGATTTCTGTTCATACGTCCGTACGTCTGTACGTTTGCGACGTGTTTTTGTTGTCCGTAGCTCAAGACAGAAGAGATATCGACTAAATAAATTTTGTTATACAGATAAAAAGGCAGAAAGATGCAGAAAGGGCTCTCAAGAAAATTACGTGGGCGGTTTTTTACCATAGCAGTTTAAAAAATAGGTGAACATTTTGGTTAACACTTAATATCTTCTAAAACAAAAACGATAGAGACTTGAATTAAATTTTATATAATACATTTTACCGTGATACCTTACAAGTATATTTTTTGAAAACAATTTTTTTATAAATAAAAAAAACTGAAGAAAAAAAATTTGTCACCTCGAAAATTTTACAAATACACAATAATTTTATCTCCAAAACAATTTTGTGCAACGAAAAATAACGTTTTCAATATCTGGTAAAATTTTGAGAAAAATCGAATCAACAGTTTTTTTATAAAAAATAAAAACCTTAATAAACAATACTAAAACTTGGTAAAAATATCTTTTCAAAAACTTGAGATTTTGGCTTCAAGCTTATTTTTTTCTTCTAAGAAATATTGTTTTCAACATTCGGTACAATTTTGAAAAAAATCGGATTGACAGTTTTTTTTACAAAAAACTAAAAAAACCTAAACAAAATTTAACAAAAATTGGTAAAAATTGATTTTCGTCTCAAATATCTTTTCAAAACTTTGAGACATTCGCTTAAAACTACTTTCATATTTTGAAAAATGTTGCCGTTAACATTTAGTAAAGTTTTGAGAAAAATCTAATTAATAGTTTTCTAACAAAAAATAAAAAACCTAAACAAAAAACAATGCTTAAACTTGGTAAAATTTACTTTCGACTCAAATAGCTTTTCAAAAATTAAAAATATTGTATTCAAACTTTTTTTTATTTTACAGAAAATATTGTTTTCGATATCCAGTATTTATTTTTATAAAAATCTAAATTTGTAGAACGCAAATTTGGTAAAAATTGATGATCGGTTCGTGATATCTCTCAAATTAATTTCATTCATCCAATTTGTAAAAATTTAAGAAATGCTACTAAAATTGGTAAAAAATTGTGTTCGACTAAAAATCTATTTAACAAAACTAGATTTTCAAACTAAACTGTTTCTTGATATGAAAATATTGTTGGTAGTTTTAAAATTTGTAAGAATAATTTAACTGACAACTTTTTTAACGCAACACGAAAACCAAAAAACTTTTAAGCAAAGCAAATCGGAAGACGGGCTGGGAAGTTATCAGTGTGGGTCGCATTCCATCAGCCTCTTTTTAAATTTTGTTTTTTTTTTTAACATTTCAAGATATTTGTCTTGACCAGTTTTTGGATCAAGAAGAAGACTCAAGTGTCTCATATATACATTGTTAAACTTTTGAATTACTAAATTTCAATATTATAAGAACATCAACCAATTCTCTGTTATGAATTTAGTTTGCATTATTTTTCTTATACGAGATAAGAAGTTTAATTAAAACATTGAAAGGACTTTTGGATAAAACTAAAAAATCAAACAAAATTGACAGCCAATTCCTTGACAAAGTTCTTAAATCAATTTAAAACTCGATCTAATAACTCTCGGTTTATCTTCAAAATTTGGTTGTAAAAATATTAAGGACTCCAGGATTTCTTCACTTTCTATAATTTCCGTAGAATTTAGTGTAAATTTATTATTGAATGTTAAGAAATCTCGGTTTGGTCAAACAAAGTCCCGGTAGGATTTTTTGACGTACATTTCTGACATTCTATCAAGTAAAATATTGAACATTTGTCATAGTTTTGGTCAATATTGGTGGAAAATTAGACGAAATCAATTCTTCGAAATTCAATACTCCACCAACTGAGCAAGTAAATACAAAAAGGACGTCTTCTATAGTTTAATTAAAAATGTCGAAAAACGTAAATTCTGTACAAGTTATACACCTTAGTGTAAATATACTTAACCCAATTTCCTCATCAAAGACTGTTCTAAGACAAAAGCTAAACAGCTTACTCTTATAATATCTTTAAAAATTTATACAAAAGAAATTCTATAATAAACTCGACGACCTTCAACTATGAACTTTATACTATAACCCATAGGTACATTAGAAACTTAACGTTCGCGAAACAAACTTAGATGATATAGATATGCCCGCCCGCATATGCCTTTAATAAAGACTAATTCTAAATAAATAAAAACTTCCGAGTATAGAATCAAACCTTAATTAAATAAAACATAAATAATTAACTAACTTTTCCTCTTCTTGTGTATATGTATGTATATATGTATGTATGTTCACAGTGAACCAAGTCGAATGAGGCTATACGAATTATTCCTGAATTTATATTTTCTTACGATATAAGAAACCAAAAAACTGAATCAAGTTCTTGGTAATCTGTTCTTATAAAGAAGTTAATAAATATTTACAAATTTATTTATGAATATTTTCAGAATCCTCTGTAGAAATATTAACCAATTCCTTTTGTTTAATAAACAAACTTTGTTTGAAAAAAAAGATAAGAACCCCTAATTGTTTTACAAGTTAATCACCGACTGCGAAATGCCATGTGTCGCAATTTTTCAAAGGATTCCTTTTTTTAAATTTTACGATAAAAACATTGATTTTTCATTTATTTCTCGCCCCCCGCATCGCACTTAAATGTCACCACACTCGTTCGCTCTATAAAGTTGCGTGTCCTTAAGAAAATCAAGAAAAAAACAACAAAATTGGGGGTGAGTCAGGTTTCAATCTTTACTACGAAGGTGGTTCCGAATCGGAATCAGAATCAGAACCCCCAAAAGAAAGTATATTGCGATGGAAAAAGATGGAGCATAATCAATGAAGAAGGCGCAGTTGCAGATGAAATCAAATATTCCAATTCAACAAATCGTAACTAAAACTATACTATACCTAACCTATACACACATTCAAATTCACACTACCAGAATCCTTCCTTGCGTGGTGGTAGAGAAGAGAGTTATCCTCATGTGGAACGCATGTAGGTGTGTTTGTCAAATATATTTTTTTATTTCCGTCCCGATTTCCAACTTCCGCTCGACTGCCGAGGACTAAAAGTGATTTTCTTTCTCTTAAGAAAATATTTGTCAAATTTTAGAAAATTCTTTTTCAAACTAAAGCTTTCAGTTAAGGTTTTGCGAAAGGAGAAGATAAAGGATACCTCTGTATCACCATAGGGGCACTCAAGTGATGCCTATAGTTTTTTGAGCCGAGTTAAGGGCCCTTGCACCGGTTTTTATACTCTAGATCCCAACTCATAAAATTAAGTGGTACAACACACTTTACAAAATCCTTTTAGGTAGATGTCGCTAGCGCTGCCGTCGTCGCTCAGTCGTCCTGCGTTAAGTGCGGGAGGAGCAGCGACCGACGGAGAAAAGAGGCTGAATGATGAGTGATGACGGAGGAGGGAGGAAGGAGGAAGGATTAGATGACGGTATGGAAAGATGTCTTCGACCCCTACATCACGCCTTACATCTCTCTCCTGCATATACCTACATTTTCATATTTCTCATCATTATCTCACTTGACCTACTGTGCCACACTCTGAAATCAGTGTGAATCTCAAAAAATATACGCCAGTATGTCTGACGTCCATGACGGACGGGACGGAACGGCACGATGCAAATGTGTTTTTCCTATCGCATTAGAATACAGATACAAAGATAGAAACTTGAAAGGATTGGAAAATGGAAAATAAAAAGAAAAAGAAAAAACATGCTAAAATTCTAATCATGCCTTCAACTTACCCTTCGATTAGATATAAGATACTATGACTATATTCGATGTCTGGAAAACGTAAATTGTTGTTGTTAATAAGCTGTAAATGTTTTAATTTTCTTTTTTTTATTATTTTGTGTGTTCACCTCTGCCCTTTGTACTTGGAGTAGCAAAAAAGCAGCTTCTATCTTTTTTTTTTATTTTATCGACACTGATAACTATGAAGGTATAGATATAATATCTTTTTTTATTTCTATTTCTTTGGAAGAACAAATCCAATTTTTTTAATATAAAATTTTCTAAATTAATATTTTTCTAATATAACGAATGGTATTTCTCCTTTTAATTAAATTAAAGGAATTAGGTACTAGAACCGTTTTCAGGATGTTTTAAAATTTTAATTAATTTTAGTTTTTTGAAGGAAGATAAAATTTATTTTCCGTCGTTATTTTTTTGCAACCGAATACAACCGAGAGGAATTTTTCACTGAAAAATTTTAATATCTTTTAGTGGGCAGATAGGTATTTTCTGTGGGATTTTCTTTTTCGGATTCCATACATAAGTTTTGAGCTCGCGCATGCTTTCAGAGATCCTTTTTATATGGAGTATTGATTAAAGAAAATGGTATGCGATTTAGCGTGATGTTATTTACTTAGTAGATTTAGAGAGCCAAAATGTGACATTTTATTGGGGGAGGTAGAGATAATGAGTTGGGGGATTTTTCTGTTTTCTTTTCACTGAGTTGCAGGTGGTCAAATTGTATTAAAAATCGATAAGAAGAGTTTGAACAAATTTCGCTGAGATTTTAGTTTATATACAAACCGATTGGGTTTATTTTTAATGGGGTGTGTGTATGCGATGGAAATATTTTTCGAAGTGATTGCTGTATTGGGTAAGTACAGTTCGGCTAGAAATTTGATTTCTTCTAATTTTATATTAAATTCCATCTAATAATTATTGTAATTCTTACAGTAGAAATTTGTTATAACGAAAGATAAAGATACTTTATTACCAAAAAAAGATTCAAATTTTGTTTTGAGGTTCGAACATGAAGAAAACAACGTTTCGAAAAAACAGTTAATAAAACAGTCATGGTCGAACACCTTTTTTTTTAAATAAATTATAACACAATTAAAAACAGAGCAATTATTCTGACTCCCAACGATTTATTATCCGCGGAACGCGGAAATAAAAATTCGAATACCAAGAATAGGGAAAAACAAGCTTTCGAATACGGACTCGAGGAAAGAAGACATTTTGAAAAAGTCAAAATTCGAAAGACAAAAGTTAAAAAAACAAAAGTTCAAGAGTAGCAAATGTATGGAAATGCAGCTGCTAGAATGCCTTACATGATCTTGTTAATGTCACCCAATTTCGAGCTAGGAATAGGAGAAGAAGATACTATAAATGCAATTGATGCTAAATATTAATAAATATCATTAGTCTTTTTTGAATGTTTAAAAGAAATTGAAATAATTTTGTAAGTGCATAAGATTAGTACCCGTAGGATGATGAGTTCTGCTAATCTACCACGCCAGACAACGAACTTTGGATAGGCGACTCCTGTACAATCGGGACGTCATGGCACAAGGCAGAGCAGAGCTCATTCGGTTCAGTAGGGCTGTTTCCAAACGGGACCGAACTGATAGGGTGAAGCAGGAGAACCAATTTTGGTGGCTTCAATCGGCATTTGATAGTTGGAAGTCGGGATGGGGTTTCAAGCCTTGGGCGGTTTACATACTTGTTTATAGTTTAAGGACCTAATTAGTTTTTAAGTAAAAATAAAAAGAGGTATTGAATAATTTTTTTTTAATTTTCTAACAAACAAAAATAAATTAAATAAATTACAGTAAAATATAGCTTAGGGCCTGTAGTGTATGTGGGTGCAGATGTTATCACCCACTTGCTTATCCGATCGTGTTTGATAACGATCGTCATCACCATCTCGAGCACATGCGCATGAACACGAGATAAGACGAGAGAGTCAGTCTATGTCTGATCCTCGAAGTGTGCGGGTGCGTGTGTTGGCGAGCCGGTGAACACTACAGGGCCAAAATTCATTAGTAAGTATTTTATATTTTAACTAGAGTGTCCGTATAGGACCAGTAAGTAAGTTGTTAGTTATGGTTAATTAGGCTAGTTTTATGAATTTTTGTCTAGCTTTAAGATAGTTTTAAGAAATAAGATAGACCTCAACCAACATGCGTCTCTAGCCAGCTCGGTCCCTAGATAGCTGTTTAAGGTTTCGCACCCTAAGTCACTATCTTCCTCTACTGCGCCGTTGCTCGGAATTGGACTCGAAGACCCACCGGGCTGGAGTGTTGATGTCCATTCACTCTACATGACTCAGCCATCTAAGTAGTTGGAGTTTTATTCTTTTAACCAGGTCAGTGCCGCTGTACAGCTCGTAGAGTTCATCGTTGTATCTTCTCCTCCACTCTCCATCTATGCACACGGCACCAAAAATCAACCGAATAATTTTTCTAGGCGCTCTCATCTTTCTTTGACACGGTTCAGGCCTCAGCGTCATAAATGAGAACCGAAATGATAAGTTAATTATAGATGGTGAATTAAGATGCTTGAAAGAGGACTTTACTACTTAATTGCATTCTAAGTTCAAAATTGTAGCGATTTGCAAGAGTTATTCTTCGTTTAATTTCCAATTTTCTTCTTTTTTATGACAGCATATATATTCTTGGTCTTGCCTTCATTGACCACTAAACCTATACTTTCCGCTTCTGCCCCAATGCTCAAAAACGCTCCACTTACATATCATCGACGTATCCTAGTAAATTGATCGACCTTTGGAAGATTGTGCCTCTAGTGTTGACATAACACCTTGTCTTAAGACTTTCTTGACGTCAAATGGATCGATAAGATTTGTTTTGACCTTGGCAGAGCAGCGTCATTCTGCACAAAAGGATAATGCTGACATTGATGCCAAAAACTAGACGTTGATCTGTAAAGTTAGTCCCTATAGATGCTGCCACACTCCGCTTTAAAATTAATAAAGAGACGATGGGAATCGATTTGAAGTTCCAGGGTTTTTTTTTCGGCCGTTATGTGAATATTTAGGCAATGGTGGAATTGTCTGGTCTAAAGCCACACTACCTGTTGCTTAGCTGCACTTACCGAAACTCGTCTTTAAACAAAGGGTTTCGTGAGGAGGCCGTGTAAAACTCAGCACTTCAGAGACGGCATCTTTAATGGCTGCAAGACAATCTTACCACTAGTTTTCAATGCTTAATGCAGGCAGCAAAGAACTCCTTAAGAGGTTGTTAGAGCCCAGAGCGGAAAAGAATACGGTGTTCTCCTGTGATTGTATTTGATATCTCTAGCCTCACATTGGCTACAACGAGTTAGTGGTCCGAGTCGATGTTGGCCCCTCGGAATATTTGGTCATCCTGTATACTGGAGAAGTGTCATGCGTCGATTGCAATGTGGTCAATCTGGTTGACAGTTGATTTATCAGAATATTTCCATGTCCCCTTGGGGATATTAAGACGTCTGAATTGCGTACTTGCTCAATAGGTTTTTTGTTTATATATTGTGCGCGTACTAAAAGGGTTATGAATACCCTTATATTGATTAAACACAGTGCGAACAATTAGGAAAGGAGGAAGAAATCAATGAACATTGGTTTTGAAGGTCTGTAAATTGTACTGCACAGGAAATATTGAGTGTAGTAAAGTATTACACATTCCACGTAGTGCGGCTAGGCTAAAGAAAGAATCTCTGTGCTTACTTGATGCGCATTCCTAATATTATGGCAACTGGCTATTACACATTATAGCATTATTTATAAAAATAACGAAAAAAACAATGACATGAATGGCTTTTTTTTCAATTCTTTCCAGAAGACTCAAGTACGTTATTGGGGCACCAGCTCAATTATGAGAGTTATACTCAAGTTTATGACGAATAAAATCTTTATAAATTATAGCCAGATCAGAAGGGGTGAAAAAAAACTTCTTGCATCGCATCGCCGGAGAAAACCTAAACAGTTAGCAGCATTTTAGGTGATGTCAAATATGTGACCACTCTACAACAACTGGCTTGTGATGCACATACCTAGGACTGATAGTTGTTCAATCTTCTTGATGCAAGTACCACTAATGGATACTGGCATTGGCAGACGGTTGCTCTTTTGCGACAGAAGACAGCATTGAGTTTCCGAAGTATTAAATGCTATACACGGTTTTTGATTCCCCATTGAACAATGCTGTCAAGATCAGAATTTAATGACCTTATCATACGCTACTGTTGGTAGTCCACATTCTAAAAACGAATATGAAAAGCTAAGAAATGATAGAGGTCTTCATTTTGCTTAAAGTTACAAAAGCCAAAAATAGGGTTAATTTCACTTCGAAATGGTCTAAAATTAAATTCACAAATTTCTGCACTGACTTTAAATATAAGTCTCATATCAGAGGCAGAACATTTTTAGTTTTATATATAGCACTTGAAGTAAGCTCCTTAGCCTTATAAATATGCATCTGATAACTCCGTTCGTCTACTTTTGCATGGCACTCATTAAAAATATTTTGCCATTCTGCTACATTGATTGTACTTAAATTGAATGAGACACCATGTTCCAAAAGCAAATTCTGCTAATTCTTAATTCTTAAGGGGTATAAAAAGGAGTATTCTTTTGCGTAAGTTGGTGTCAGTTCTTTTTTCAAAATCAGCATAAGCCTTCAGGTTTTGTATGAACATTAAAGTTACACTGGACTCAACGTAGATAGCGTAGTTTGGAGTATTCTAGGTTAATTCTAATATTCTTTTAAAGAAATTTATTTGGATTTATTCAATATCCTCCGCCCATTGATAGCCGTAGTCTCATTACCACAGAAGAAACAAGTGTTAATTGTGGCGTTAAACACTTTGAATTTGGCCGTTTCGTCAACAAAAGATTATGACAAAAATTTGGACCGTATTGAATTAACTGCAGACTTCACTATAGGCAGTTTTTCTTTTAGATGAACACTGATACTCAAATTACTCAATTTAACGAAACCAAGGTATTTAAATTCATTCACAACTCCGATGCTGGTGCCATCTTTGATGTTTAGATCCCATAAATCGGAAAACAACTTGAGCTTATTTATTTTAAGATGAAGTGGCACTGGGCTGTCAGCAAAAATGCAGCATTTAATAATATTTGTACAAATATATCGCCAAAGGAAGCTCTCTCTGGCATATGATTCTCGATATCGTTTATAAATAAGGTGAACATTGACGGACTTAAAACACATCCCTGAGGGACATCAGTTTCTGAGCAAAATGAATTTCAATCATTTTTCCCATCACATATCACTGCAGCCATATTCAATATCAACTGCTCACAGGCCCTAATAAACTTCCCGACCACTGGGAGTTTATATAATAAAGACCTTTGATTTATAGTGTCAAATGCCGCTTTAAAATTAACGAAAAAATGGAAATAAAGATGTTTTCCAAAAAAAAACATTTTGCCACAGTAGATAAGGCAAAACTCTGATCCATCGTCCAAAGAATTGGCTGGAAACCAAGGATTGTTTCTAGGATAACGACATTTAGTTTTGATCGGCTATTAAAAGGTTTTTAAAGTATAAGGCGAGCTGATCAACACATATACTTGATGACACCGATTTAGTACACCCTCCCAAGACCCTGACATTGCTCCTTACATTCAATGAAATTCTAAGCCGATATCTTCAGATAAAGTTCCTTTTTTTGCTTGCATAGATGTTAAGAGTTTTTATTTCACTGCAGGTGAACAAGTTCAACTTAAATTAATGTCAAACGTCAAACAATGCCTACGCCACTGCCAATAACCCTTATATCTATCAAATTCAACGACAAAAGATAAACAACTACATCACACATGTATAACTCTGGGACAAAAAGATACTTGGTAGTATCTATAGATGTATCTAAGCCTATGTTAGACACTATGTTTTAATTCAATTTCGTACCTATCTTATTGCTAAAGCAGTCAGCCCGGCTCAGAGTCAGAGCAGAATTCTGAGTACTCGTACATATCTCTTTACAGACTTGACTGACTGACTCACTAAAAATTCCAAACACAAATAAAGGTAAGTCTAAAATCTATCTATACATCAGACCAATATATACCTATGTGAATCTAAAGGTTTGGTTGGTGTCCGTAAGGCAGACGCCACCGCACGCACCGCGCCGCTCCGCCGCTCTACCACAGCCATCCATCGCCATGCCATGCCGAACGCGATCGCTACTATGTTTCTCTTAACTTGATAATTTAAAACTCAGTTTTAGTTACCACGAGATCGTTGAATAGAACGTAAAGTCGCGGACAAAATAAAAATCATTGGATACAATTTTTTGTTTGTTTGTTTTTTAATTATTTTTAATTCACTTATTTGTATTTCTTTTATTGTTCTGTCAAATTGGTGCGTGCGCTCTTTTTGTTTTTGCAATAAACATTGTAAATTCTTTTATTTTGAAAGTTAAAATAATTAAAAGTGTTTACAAATATTTATTTAAAGACTAAAATTACACAATTTCTTCCAAAAACAAAACAAATACTTTAACATTTTTCATGAACAGTTTATTTATTTATTTATTTATACCTGACGACATTGAATTCTGTGTGAAACTCTTTATTTGTGTGATGGTTGAGAATGAATTTATAATTTAGTTACCTTTGTATATTTTTGTTAATATAAGTGATGAATTTTTGATATATTCGATATAAGCAAATAAATCCCCTTGTTCATCAAAATAAAAATAAAACAAAATTATTAACTGGTTTTTTGTCACAAAATTTAACAATATTGAAAAGTCTACTTGAATTAAAATAAATATAAAAATAAAAACTGATAGGTACTTATAGTTGGTTAGTTGCTATAATAAGAAAACCGGTGGGTGTATCTGGATATACTATTTGCGCGAGTTCGGATTGAAGTTTTTTTTGTATCTTCTCGTTCCTCTTGTTAGGTTCAAATTCAGTCTAAAAAAGGTTTACAATCGCTGGCTGGCTTGAACAATGACAGGCACACATAATTGTGTAGGAAAAAACTTGAGTTCTTGGATGTTCTGGATTTTAAGTTGCTTTTTTTTTTTTGTTTTTTAGAAACCCACGAGATATCCAAAATGCAAATGCGAATATTTTATTTGTTGATTTTCTTATTTTATGGCGGGTTTATTTAAAATTGGCATAAGATTGTATATTTTATTAACACCTACAATTGCGTGTAGGTAGGTATAAGATGTGTATTATGTATTGTGACCCTGGAAATAAAATTGAATACAATGACTTGTGATTTAAGCATCAATAGCACATAACAACCTACTTGAGATATGTTTATTAATTCATCTATAGAGGCAGTCTTGACTTTAACTACATTATGTACATTGTAATTTTTATTTTTTATTCATACCCACATAACATATTTAATGCATGTTTGTACAGCTTGACGTTCAATTAATGGATTATTTCAAGAGATATAATTTGTCAGGTTTGAATAATGTCGTTAAATTCTTTATTCAATATTCTATATATTGTTAGGTAATAAGACACAGGTGTTAAATCTTTATTAATTTGTATTTTGAGTATTTATTAATTGCTTTGCCAACTACTTTAATTATGTATCTCTTAAACTTAGCTTAATTTTGGAGCCTTGAATTTTGCAACCACACATGCAAAATTGTATTGTTTTTTTTTTTAAGTTTTTATAGAAAACTAAAATCAGATTTCCTTAGTTATAAGGCTTCATAGATTTCATAGAACCCTAAACAACTCTTATAGATTACAGATAATATGAAGAATTTTGAAAACGTGATAGAAAAATGTAAATGCACAGAACAACAATATTTCAAAGAATAGTCAAATTCTAAAGGTCGGGATTACATAAGTTAAAAGATTTACAAAAATTATACTAATATTGTAGTACATTGTAGTAGCGTGTGGCGTAATTGTTAGTGCGCAGATATGGCATACAAGATGAGTTCAATCTCTGCCTTTGCCACCTAAAAGTTTTTCACGGGCACTGCCTCTAGAGCGGAATTGACAAATCCTCTTGAATTTTCAATTAGGGTTGAACCAAACATTGAACCATCAATTATTTTAACACATTTATTTCTTTAGTTAAAGTTTTTATTGTTATTGACCTTAAAGAGTCTCCTGGCAAATTGTTTCTTATTATTCTGAGGGTTGCCGAAAGTTGAATTAATTGTATTCAAGAGCCATTTTCAGAACTTGTACTAATCGTTATAATTGTCCTCAGAAGTTTATTTTAATATTTGGAATCAGCCGTTTTGTATTTCAATACTAACAATTTTGTAGTAACAAGTATTGAAGAAAATATTTAAAATTTATTGCTAAAAAAAAATTGATCATAAATCAATTTTTTTCACGACATAACAACAATATAAAGTAGTGCCAATTGAAAATGACTCATTTCTAAACAATTTGTATTCTCAATCTCATCATGACCGAGGAATTTTTGCAGTGAATCATTAAATATATTCTGTTCACATTATTCATTCTCAACTTTTATACTTATATATAGTTTGTTTTTATAAATCTAGTTCATCAAAATTAATAAAACAAAATCAAATACAGAAAGACAATATAACAAAAATAATTAAAACAAAAGATTTGATGTGCAAACCTGCTAGTGTCACCATGCGACCGTATTTTGGATTACTTCTACTTTGCTTTGGATTTTTAACAGATGTAAGTACATTTTATTTTAACTAATAACAATATCAAACAGAAGTATCAATAATTTCTTTATAAGTACAATGTCTATCGAATAGTCTTTCAAAGGAAGGAACAAATGTTTTATATGCTTTGTAGAATTTTAATAGAAAAGTTATAATGTTTGCTAGTTTATATAAAGCATTTAAAATTCATGTCAGCAAAAGCTTATGAATGTTCCTTAAATGAACTACAATTATTTATTTTATTTTTGTCACACAAATTTGTTATTCGTCATATTAAATTTTTTCAATTGTTGTGAATCATCATAGAATGCATTTATTTTCTTGTCGATGATAGAATAAAAAAAAAGCTTTCTTCAAGCTACAAGTTGCTCAGTAAAAACAATTGTAAGTAAATAACACAGAATCGTACTGAATTTAATCTTTTTTTTATATTGTTGACAATTAAGTCTGTTTATTAGTTGACCTTATATATAAGAAGTCACATTTTACCACTACGTGAAACCCAGGTTGGTGACAACACATATCATTCGGAGTTTAACATTCATGGTTATATCTTAGTACAAGTATTCTTTTTTCACCACGGTTTAGTTGCTTAAGTGAGAAATGATGTTGCCTACCAGCTTCTACCACAGCATGGTCAATGTATTAAAACTAACTTTAATTACATTTTATTCAAATTTACTGTTCAAACGCGCATAATCATACGTGTTTTATTTATCACAGCCAAAGTCTGGATAGTAATTGGACTTCCAGCGAATTCAATGCGCTTTCCGACCCTATAAAGAGAATTATATCCCATTTCTATGCAAACAATTCTTCTTAACTGCACTATTCTGGCCAGCCAACACTAGAATTAAGGTATGTCGAGATTTTTGCTGAATTAAAGCACCTGATTGAGTTAGTTGACAAGCCAACTCGGATTTGTGACGTTGTAGGCAAACACTCTAGACTTGTTTCTTACCTCTGATCCTATAAACATATATGGTCAGTGTACTATCGCCTCTATGCACATTAGACCGTTGTGTCATATCTGCTTATTTCGCATGCCATAAACAACCCTCTTAAGGTAAAAACCCCTACTAGAACCGTGGGGTAATATGAGAAATACAACAGGGTTAATAAGGTTCTTCCGGAACCTTAACTGGTCACTATTCTTCCCCGGTATGGACGTTAATTCCAGCGCAGATATGGTAACAAACATAATTTTTTGTGAAATGAGAAATTTTATCCCAAATATGTTGAAATCTATCAAACCCTAAGAAAATTCATGATTTGATTCGAGCTTCAGAGAGGTTATTAGGATCAAAAAAGTAAGTTTCTGGATCTACAAATCCAACCCCACTAAAAAAAATTAAATTAAATTAGGTGGCGCAACAGTCCGTAGAGAACCAGGGCCAAGTGACTTACAATTTTCAACCATTCCTGTGTGCGAGTAATGTTATCAGGAATGGAGGGGACCTACAGTTTATATGTCGAATCCGAACGGCTTGATTGAGAAAGCACTTCTTCATGACAATTACTCTTGGAGAATTTGTCAATTCCTAGCAAGAGGCAGTAATCGTGAATAAAACTGTAAATGGCACAGGCAGGGATCGAAGCCAAGACCTCTCGCTTGACAGTCCAACGCAATTTTTTTTTTCAAATAAATTTGTATTAATTTATTCTGAAAACTATCTTAAAGCTAGACAAAAATGCATAAAACTTGCCTAAATAACCATAACTTACAACTAACTTACTGGTCCCATACGGACACTCTTAGTTAAAATATAGCACTAAATACTAATGCCTTTCGAGCCCAAAGCTCTATTTAACTGTAATTCATTTTATTTATTTGTGTTAATTAGAAAATTAAAAAAAAAATAATTTGATTATCTTTTTATTTTTACTTAAAAACTAACTTTAACTACCTATTCTACCTATAAACTACTGAAAACTAGAACAACCACAGCAGCAAATCTATCCATCTTATATTTTTTGTTTTTCATATTTTGTTGTCCTTTTTTCCGTATTCCATGTTTTTTTTTCTATATTTTTTGTTTGCATTTTTTTTGGTGCCAACATGCCTATTTTACTTAAAACTAAACCCTTAAACTATAAAACAAGTATATAAGCCGGCCAAGGCTTACAACCCCATCCCGACTACCCACTATCAAGTGCCGATTGAAGCCACCAAAACTGGTTCTCTTGCTTCACCCTATAAGTTCGGTCAAGTTCGGACGCAGCCCTATACTGAACCGAATGAGCTCTGCTCCGCCTTGTGCCATGACGTCCCGATTGTACAGGAGTCGCCTATCCACGGTTCGTCGTCTGACGTGGTATATTAGCGGAACTGCCAATCTATCCTGTATCAGACCGCATCTATTTAAAAAGAGGATTTGGTGGAATGAAGCCGCTCAAGCGTTCACTCTCAAAATACTCGTCGTTCGGATAGAACGCCCCGAAAATTTAATTGTTGGTCGAAGACATACGTAGCTCTTGCAATGTGACCTCAAACGAGTTTTATAAATTGTCAATTCTGTTGATTCGAGCTCCGTTGTATAATACCTCGTCGGAATAGTAATGCACGTAAGAAGATTCGGCTTATCGATATAAGCCGGTACAGCATCGTAAACACTGCCACTTGAACACCCGAAACTTCTCCATCTGGGAAGGAGCAACGTTGAACCACACAGTACAACCCTAATCGATCATTGGCCGTATGAGGGCCATGTAGCAAATGACCTTCACTCTTGGGCCAAGCCGACTGCTAAAAAACAGCCGTTACGTCAGAGCGAAGGTTCATCTAGCCCTTGTCAGAGCAGCATTTATATGTCTGTTGAAATATAAATACTGATCTAAACAGATACCGAGGTACTTCACTACACTTTGGCTCGCTAATCTTTGCCCGTGAAGATAAACCATGATCATCTTGCGCAAAATCTTGCACGTATCCCTCGTGGCCCTAGCCAACGGAGTCCGGAACAGAATTGTCTCCGACTGCTGGACACTTATTTTCAGTTTCCAGTCGTTTCAATATCGCTGAATCATGTCAAATCACGCTGCAAGAGAATTGTAATAGCCTCAACCTTTCGGGTCGCTCTGTACGCAATTAGATCTTCGGGGTAACAGTCAAACGCACTAACCATCATGCCACGGGTACTACTGAAGAAAAGTGGAATAAATTTAAACAAGCTAGAAAGACCTCTTAAGGACTTATACGACGCATTAAATTTTTGCTTGACCAGAAATTACGGCAAAAAATACTACAATGTCCCAAAGGTAGTACAAATTTCTGGTCATTTGAAAAATATGTGCGTAACTCCTTTTGTAAGATCGATTATTAAAGCCAATTTGCTTATAGCACATTTTGCTATTAATTCGACGCTGCCAATGAGTGACATGACTCCTCCAGTACTTTAAAGTGTAAACGATTCTATGGGACGAATTTTCTTTCGTACACGTTCCGTTACTAGAGTACTTAAAAATCTTGACATACACAAATCTGCTGGCCCGGATAGTATCCCCGCTATTATTCTGAAGTGGTTTTCTTCAACGCTGTCAAAACCACTGCATAAGCTTTTTCATCTATCCGACTCCTCAGGTCTCATTCCGAGCGGACGGAAAACCGCATTTGTCCAGTTTATTTCCAAAAAAGGCCAATCTTCCATCAATCAATCTGAACACCTTTCAATTGTAGATATGATCATCACAAATTACTTGTTGTGGAGTGATCACTAAGTGATCTGCTAAGTGTTTAGGTTTTCTCCGAAGATGCAAGCAGTTTTTCACCTCTTCTGATCCGGCTGTAATTTACAAAGCTTATATTTGTCCGAAACTCGAATATTATTTTCATATTTGCGATGGTGGCACAATAACGTCCTTTGAGTCTTTTGGATATAATTGAATAGGTGATCGATTTATTACTGTGACATTTGCTTCTCTTGAACGTGGCCGCAAGGTGTCATGCATATCATTGTTTTATTGATATTTTCACATACAATGCTCTAGTGAAATAGTCAGTTGTATTCGTCCACTTAAAGAATTCAACCGTAACACCCGTACTTCTAGGAATTCTCATCAATTTACCCTTAGGCCCAATTTCGGATGTTCTGTTAAGTAAAGAGATCATTTTTTTAGCTGCACTGCACGAATGTGGAATGCTTTTCCAGGCCCAATTTTTCTACCACTATCCGTTATATGTTCGCAGAATACCAACACAGTTCGTATTTTTCGAGTAGCTGTCGAGAGTAAACATGGCAAAACAATGGACATTGGAGGAAGCCTATCAACTTATTGAAAAATATGAGTCAGTTGAATTATTGTGGAGAACTATGGATAAATCATTTCGCGATAAAAATAAAAAAAGCGTAATATTAACCGAATTTGGGTAACAGTTATCGTGTTCTGAAGACAAAATAAAAAGAAAACTGTTGAAAATTGTGGACAGACGTCTCTCACAATTCTTTCCGTTTTACATACTGGAATCGGAGAAAGGTACTGAAGGCTGCCGTATGAATCACCTGCACAGATCATTCAATTAACTTTTAGTTTTGTCTTCGAAAATAATTTTCGATTCATATGTTTACCGAATGCTAAAAATCTAAGTGTTACCAGTATATGCTCATGTAGTGGTATGGCTTCCGTTAATTTGGTATCTGTTATACAAATTATGGGTCCAACGTTTTGTATCTAAAATTCAATTTCACTAACTGACAAAAGACAAAAATTTCGAAACAGTTGAGGATTTTCAATTTGAAGTTCTCTTGAAAGAGCATACCCCGCACCGAATTGGTGACGATGATTTACCCAAGGTTTGACCCAACATTTTTTTTAATTCTTTTTTAAGAACAGTGCCAATAATTATAGCAGCTGCAACTCTTCGCTTGTAAGAATACATGGCCAACTGATAATATGCTAGCAGAAGAAATTTATCAAGTTGACACGATTATGAGAGTTTCCTGGGCAAGAAAACTCTTAATATTCTAGCAGAGAGCTCGAGATAGCAAAACATCTAAAATTTGACTTTCAAATGGACAGTCTCCCGAGAGTTGTTTCGAGAGTTAAACGCACCTTAATGCCATCTTTCTTTTCTAATTGACATTTTTTTTTGGTTCTCCAACACTCTTCCACATTTTTATAAATGATCTTTCTGCAATTTCTAATCCGATACAATATTTCGCTGAAGATAGTACTCTTAGCTTTTCAATGAGACTGAACACCTCGATATTCTCGGTATGTGTGTCACCAGCCACCTCTTGTGAATTGATAACATACGCGATGTCGGCAAAAATGCCGCAAGGTGTTTGGGTTTCCTTAGGCGATGCAAGAAATATTTTACCCCTTCTGATCTGGCTGTTATCTACAAGACTTACATACGTCCAAAGCTTGAGTATAGCTCCCAACTCTGGGCTGGTGCTCCTGCAACTAACTTAAGCCTCTTGGATAGTATTGAACGTAGAGCATTTAAATTGATAGATGATAATATCATCATAAGTTCATTTACTTCGCTTGAACATCGTCGTAAGGTGTCTTGTCTGACTCTTTTTTACCACTATTTAAACGACTTATGGTCTAGTGAAATAGACAGTTGCATTCCTCCCCTTAAACAGTTCAACCATAATACTCAAGCTTCTAGGAATACTCGATATCCTCGAATACAGTATATCCTCGAGCCCAACTTATGCTGTACTGTTAAATACAGAGATTCGTTCTTAAGCCGTACTACGCGAATGTGGAATGACTTACCACACTCTGTCTTTCCCAGCCATTGCAATATTCAGGAATTTAAAACCAATGTGCACCGACATCTACTTCCCTCTCTCCACTTTCTAGTGCTTAGACTGTGCCTCTGCATAATAAGGGTAGTACTATCCCCTTGAGTGCTTATTATAAAAAAAAATTAAATAATTCAAAACAAAAATTTGCGACTTGTGTTACATATCAATAACCATTTAACTCCATAAAAATTTTAAAACTATCAATCAGTTTATCAAATTTTTGAGTATAAAACTGTAGATTCTTGCATAATCATAACCTTTATACAAACTATTCATTTAAGGCATCTTATGTGCAACTTTTTTGTATTATTTTTGTATCAAGCCATCTTTGGTCCTCTTCAAAGTATTGCTTAAAATTATGAATTTGCATTTAGACAAACTTTTTAAAACTTCAATATTATTTCAAATGCCATCAGGTGTCGAAATACGTGGGATCTGAAAAGACTTTTCCTTTTCTGTCATTTGATGCAATTATGTTAATTAAAAAAACAGGTTCCCTTTTTAGGACTTAACTTCCACTTTTAAAAGACTTTTCCAAATAAAAAAAAGTCTGTCTGTATTATTTATGATGTCATTAATGATGTTCCATAATTTCAGTTTCACTCACCATCAGCATCACAACACCACGCAGCAAGTTTTATCAGATTAAAACTTTGTTGCAATTAATTATACTTATATATTTTTTAGATCTTGTTCTCTTTTCTTTTGTTTTAATTATTTTAAACTTAAAAATTAAAGAACTTTCTTCTAACATAGATACGATTAATGCCTGAAAAAATGTCTAACGAATTTCTCGAAACACTTTCTAGATTTAGAAAAAACAAAAATTAATTTTCCAAAAGCATAAAAATGGCTATCTGTCATCAGGAAGGCAGCAGCATTAGCCTATAGTCAAGCCTGCCGTTGCATTCAGCATTCTAATTCAATTTGTCTATTTAGACGTATCTGATGTATCTCTTTAATATCTTTCCCCAAACGTGCCGGTCATTTCAGTATTCTTACCTAGGCATTGGATTTATTACTTTGTTGTGGAAAAAATTAGAAGAAAATATTATTGCTTTATCGGAAATCTACTCGACGAATGAGAATTGAGGTAGAAAATGAAAACGCAATTAACGTCTTATGGCACTGGCATCATATAGCTTTGTGGAAACTTGAAATTATGAATACCTTTACTGCTATTGTAGCTTCTGTAGCTCCAGTGACCAATTTTAATTTTTTATTATATTTTTGTTTTGTTTAGATACAAAGCAGTGACAAAGACAGTTGGGTTTTACAACAACGATGACCTAAAACAACTTATTCATAGAAAATATGTGAATATGAAAATATGTTCAAGACCCAAAAAGGTTTTAATATTTTTCGGTAGTCGTTTTTCTACCAAATTCTTGTTTGACATGCCCAACCCAGCCAAGCTCTTGCAAAAAAAGTTCATACATTCGCAATTCAAACATTCCAAAACGTTTTTTTGAGTTTTTTTTGCAACTTGGGTAAAATTGTAAAACAATTTATTTGATCAATTAAAAATTCACCTCAAATTGGAGCAAGAACTTTAAACTCGGCCACAAATAATTGTTGTCCGTTTTATTTGTATCAAAGTACATTTATGGGTTTATTTGGCCACCCATAGACCTGATCTAAATTTGTTTCATGAGCTCGATTGTGCGGTTAAACATCAAGGCTTTCAGGTTTTATTTTTAATATTAAACAATAAACCAAAGCTCACTACCCACATCATATTTTTGTATCTGGTTTATAGTTTGACGCGGAATTGTTAATTTTTATTCAAGCAGCCATATGTTTAAGTATTACGTCATTATCGGTGCACATGCGAAGGCATAGACTCATATGAAGCCTAGAGCTTGTATCTATATACTTTCATGTCTGATTGATGAATTTATAGTTGGTTTTATTTAGTTTTTTTGTTTTAAGTCTTGAATTAGCAAAGATTATTCATGCATGGGAAATTAAATACTAAAATTATTTATTCAAAATGCAAACGCTCTGGCGCTGTTGAAGTTTGATAGATTGTGGAAGGATTTCCTTGTTATGGTTTTGTAACTTAAATAATTTTATTCGTACATTATGACGTTAAACAAAATACGTATATAAATTGTAAAACGTATTAACTGACGATTTTTGCTTCCACGGTCTTCATCCGAAAGTTGGTAAACTTTCAGGAGGCATGTGTCCCTTCTAGGCTAATTCTTCTAACATTATTAAACTTTTTAGACATTAAATAATAATAACCTTTTGCTCACAATAAGCTATATGGTCTCTGGGTATTCCCTAACGGGATATTGGGTTCGAGGGTAGTTTCCTACAATGTGTTGGAGCTCCCTCCAGCTATACCCCAATATCGACGTTACCTTTTCGAAGCGTATGTCCAATGCATTGCCACTTACGTCTCTAGTCTTTAGGTTCCTTACCTGTCTTATCTTCCTATGAAGGACCTCATTTGAACTACGGTTTGGCCAGAAAATCCTTAGGATGTTACAAAAACATCTATTCACGAAATTTTGAATTTTTCTTGTAATGGATGAAGTAATCTTTCAAGCGCTGCACCCATAAGGAAGCATTTGTGCTAAACATTCGTAGCTTTGGCCCAGAGTTATTCCTCCATATTTTCGATAACATACCGAACGCCGCTTTTGCTTTCGCCGATGCGAAGATGACGTCTTGTTTGGTTCCGCCTTCGATGGAGACGATACTTCCAAGGCACTGAGAGCTCTCCACTTTTTCCTCCGGTTGCGAGGAAATATTTATTTGATAGGATGGTCGAGTTCCGAGGCTAATCATTTTTGTTTTGCCGGAATTAATTTTCAGCCGCACAACTTCTGTTTCTCTTTCCACACTTGTTGTCGTTTGATGGAGATCCATGATCCTATGAGAGAGTAGGCAAACATCGTTCGAGTAATCCAAGTGCTTTAAATATGATAAGAAAGTCCAAAGGCCTTATCGCTTATCATCAACAAAAACAATATTGGCGACAGAATACAGACCTGTCTGACTCGGCTATGGATTTCAAAATCATATGACAGAACGTGACACTTGGATCCATCATATTATGTTGCTTTAATAATAGCAATAAGTTTTTCTGGAATCCATCCCCTCCGTAAAGCTAACCAGATATACTCCCTGTTAACGCTATCAAAGGCCTTCCGAAGTCGATGAACAGCAGGTGTAGTGGTGCTCGATAATCAAAGCACTGTTCAATAATGATCCGCAGGGTGTTGAATAGATCAATACAGGAGGATCCAGCACGGAATCCTGCTTGTTCGGCATCGAGTGTGACCTCAAGGTGTTCTCTGATGCGTTTCAGTACGACTTTTGCTACTATTTTGGCAACGGCAGGTAGAACGCAAATTCCTCTCCAGTTTTGGCATTTTGTTAGATCTCCTTTTTTTGGGAGCTTGAAGATAACTTTCTTCTTCATCGGAAAAGCTTTCGGTGGTCCAGGTTTCTTTTATGAGCGGATGAAGCGGATGATACCTTTGGTTGAAAGAGATTGAAACTAAGGTTGTAATATTCACTAATTTGGTAGTGAGTAAGACAATTACGTTAGTCAACAAGAAAACTGCGTTAGTCAATACGATAGCTGCTTAGTCAATATGACAACTTCGGAAGTCATTTTGATAACTGGTAGTCAATACCACAACTGTTGTAGTCAATATGACATTTTTTTCTGAAAACACGGATACTCAATATGACAATCGTTGATAATCAATTTCGGTAGTCAATATGACAACCAAATTGTAGTATCGACTACCGAAGTTGTTCTATCGACTACTTTTGTTGTCATATTGACTTTTTGAAATTGACAATAGAAAATTGTTTTATTGACTATCCAGTAGTCAATTTTTTAAAAGATGGTTGTCATATTAACTATTTTGGTAGTCAATTCGACAATTTGGCCAAATTTCAAGTTGGCTATCGGCGATTGTTAATATGAACATTTTTGTTTGTGCGTTATCCTTTCTTGAATGCCTGCGGTTTCATACAGTATTGATTCGACATTTGAAAGGAACAGTGGTAAATTTGTCTTTCCGCTGAGAGAGGGAGAATTGGCGGTTCCGGCTTCAGCCATACTTACAATTATAAGGTACTTAAAACTCTCTACTTTTTTTCTGATTGCTTTAGGCTTAGTCTTTCTTTTGTTGATCTTCGCCCCACGATTTCTGGTTCTCTCTACACTATTATTGATATAGATTCAATATCTTGCGTGCGTTATCAACCTTACATCGTCTGCAAAATTTCAATTTTGAAAAGGTGTGTTGTGAGAGTCAATCTTATTTCTTCGTTTCCTATTAAGATCACCAACAGCACAACGCTGATCGGTATGCAACTCTGATTGACTGCACTTTGGACTTCAAAATACTCCGATAAACAATTACCGTGTAAGACGTGACATTTGACACACTGTCTTATGTGTTTTAAGCCCTGCATCACAAATTTTCACTTTGAAACTGTTCTTACAAAAAAAGATTCAGAATATTATAAAACTGGAACTAGGTTTACTCTGGTTAATGATGATATTGGGATGTACATATTTAGGAGTCTTAGACTTTTTGTTGTAACTATATGTATATGCATACATTCGAAAAGCTATTAATATGACAGTACATGTGAATGAAAAAATGTAACGCTTCTTTGTAGAATCTTCATAGTCTTACGTATGACCAATATTTCAAAAAGGACCAATCGTCATTGTTCAGGAACAACTACAGTGAACTCAACCATTTTTAAAACCAGAAACATTATTTCCTCGACAGTTACTCAGTTTAAGAAAAAGTATTTGCTTCAAAATGAGAGATGAACTTGTTCTTATAAATTTTATACGATTTAGACCAAAACTTCTGACAAAATGTGATCTGTGCAACCTTAAGAAAAAATTAACAAATTCTCAATGTCCCAAAGGCAGTAAGAATTGTTGGTCATTTTTAAAAATGAATTCTAACTCTTCCTCGGTCATTGCTTCCAAAGCACTTCGCAAAAAATTCCATTTTACCTAATAGTGTCATGGCTTCCCTAGTTCTTCAAATTGTTAATGATTGTATGGGACTAATTTTTTTCGTTCGTTCCGAGTAATTGGAAAACAGCATTTTTTCACCCAACCCTTAAAGAGGCGAATCTTCTTTTTCATCAAATTATCGTCCGATAGCACTAACTTCCTTTTTTTCTTCATCAAAAGCATCTTAATGACCGACGGGTCCATTGGTGATCTCATGGTTCATCTCACCGAATATTGGAACAAATATTTCCCTCGTTTTGGAGAAAGCAAGATTATTGCACTTGATATTTTAAAGGCATTTGATAAAGTCTAGCATCTTGCTCTCTTATCGAAAATGTGTGATTTCGGTATTGACGAATCTCTATTTCGTTGGATTAGAAATTTTCTTTTGAACCGTTCAATACAAGTTCTTTTGGAAGGATTCAAGTCTGAAACCCATAAAATAAATGCTGGTGCTCCCTAGGGCATGACATGATTTCATGTCTGCTACTTCTAATCCAATATATTGTTTTGCTGACGATAGCACTCTTAGCTTTTCATATTCGTTTCTAGACTTACAACCCTCCTCTTCGGGTGTGGAACTGCAACGAAAAAATATGATAAGCTCATGAAATTCCAATCTGCACAGCATTTTACCATAAGGAGTACAAACAGTGTGGAATTTAATGTTTCATAAACCCAATGCTATCTTGTATCTTTAAAGCGAGATAAACCCTCTTTGCCACTATCTAATAGTGTCACTTGTATCAATGTGCATCAGCAACCAGCTTTTGTGGAGCACACAAGCGATGTGGCCAAAAAAGCCAAAAGATGTATAGGTTTTTTGAGACTTGAAACTTGAATATAACTCTCATCTCTGGGCTGGTGCTCCAGTAACTTATTTAAGCCTCTTGGACAGTATTCAAAGAAGAGCTTTTAAAACGATTGGTGACATTAACATCATCAACTCAATTACGTCACTCAAACATCAACGCAAGGTTTATTATCTTCCCTTTTTTACTGTAATTTTAATGTACTATGCTATAGTGAAATAGCTTTTTGCATTCCCTCCACTAAACAATTTAACCGTAATACCAGCGCTTCTTAGAATTCCCATCAGTTTACTCTTGAGCCAAAATTCGGCCGTATTATGGAGATTCATTTTTTAGCCTTACTACTCGAATTTGGAACGCCTTGCCACGCTCTATTCTTTCTTTTCCTAATGCTCATACTGTGTCTTAGGCATATTAAAGGTAAACCTTTTAGTGTTCGCCAATTATATAAACAAAAAAAAGATCAATAGTCTTATACTCTCCAAAACGATGTAAAGATTTTTTCCACTGTTCAGTGAAATAAAATATGAGGTCTCCTAATGCTACCGTAATCTATATTGCAGGTCATTAAGAAGCTTTCGTTTTTCAGGATGTTTCTTAAGCTGAAAATGTATCAGGTTTTCCATGACCCTGGAAAAAGGGACGTAAGTGCTATTGGGCGATACTTTGAGGGTGAAGAGGATTCGCCTTTTTTAGGAACGGGCCAAATACTGCTTTCCATTTCAGAAAGAGACCAGTGGAATGGATTTGGGAATGAAAAGTTTTTTAAATACTCTGGCAACTGTACGCGTACGAGCAACTTTCAAGTTCAGAAACAGTCATGCCTTTTCATTAGCAGCATCGAGTCAATAGAAAACTGTGCTGCAAGTAACACTAAAGTTGATGAAACAACTTTAATAGCAAGCTATTTTTACTATTATCTTATTGAACCATAAACAGAATGGAAGAATCTTTATCAGTTAAAAACCCAACAGTTGACGAACTCATGATGAATTAAGTGCACAATTGGATATACAGGATGGTGTCGACAAGGTGCAGTCAGAAAGGTTATGTGTCAGAAATTATTTGCCATAAAATCTGTGAGTTAATAAAATCATTCACATTTTGTCATTCCGGTCAATTTGTTGTTTTATTAATTTATATTTCAGTTTTTTAAGCGTTTTTCAGCTTTGTTTTTCAGCAATTGACCCTACAAATTCAGAACTGTTAATTAGAATTTTAAAAAAACTACAAGTGTGATTTCTCTGAGCCCATTGCTATAAGCATCGAAATGATATGCATAAATAAATCATTTGTATTGTAGTTTAAGATCCGTTACTGCATTTATTCTCTGAAAGAATCTAAGAATCGTTGAAGAAATAATCAAGCAAAACATCACGTTAGAACTTCTTCTTTAAACTGCAAATAAGAATGCTAAGCCATTAAGATCGTGTTCGTGCGTACTAAATTAAGACCTAAACCTAATTTTGGGAGAAATTCTTAACTTAGTCAGTCCCGCATATCAAATGAATTTAACATAAATGAAAATAACATTACCTGTCGCTTACACATGTCTTATTCTTGTTTACCATCACGGTTGCCAATCATGGCCAAGAACACATTGTCTTAATATTCCAGACACTTCTTGCACAACAAAGCAAATTGTTTTAAATTTGGAAAGTTATTTAGAGTACAATTGATTTAATTGACTTAAAACGTATTTTCTAGAATTCTTTTAAGGTTTTCAATTTAGATCAAAACAAATGAAAGTTATTTAAAGATGCAGTTTCTAAGATCAAAATGTTTATTGATATTTTTCCCATGAACTGTTCTAGAAATGGCGAATGCGCAAACATACGCTACTTGAATATAAATTTATAGTTAATAAAAATGTTTATTTTTGTTTTGTTATCCGGAAATAATATTAATTAATTAAATATACTAATTAATGGGATGTTTATAGTTGTCAGCTGCCAAATTTTGATAGTTTTTCAATGTCAAACATTTTGGTCCCTTACCTCACACTTAAAAAAGTCTTACATAATTTGTTAATGAAATTTACAAATTTGGATGGAACAAGCTTCCATTTCAGACGTCTTAATTACTTCTTTGACATTCAACTTTGTTTTTGGGTTTGGCAAACACATTTGGGCATCTATCGATTGGCGCGTCGTCGTCGCGTTAGTCGGCCACCGCGGGAGTTGGTTGGAATTTTATGTTAATGCTAACGTGTAACCTACAAAGCGCGAATGGTGTTTTGAAGAACTAACATGTGGTTCGTAAAGAAATACCAAATGGTAGTGGATATAATAATTATATGTTATGTTTACACAAGTGTTGTACTCTGAATTCTTAATGTTTGATTAAGAAGAATATAACAAAACAAAACGATTAATCGATGAATAATCCAAAAGTTTTTGAAGGTTTGGCTTTTTTTATTTTAAATAAAAAGAACACAAGAAGACGCACATAAACAATATGGACACCAGCTGATATGGCTTTTTTGAAATTTTAAATACCTAAGTCTGGTTTTACTGTTATTCAAATATAAAGTGTGCTATTATGGTGTTTAGTTATTTGAATTTTAATTTCTTTAACGCGACTTTGTGCTGATTTTTGCCTTTAGGGTGCAGTTGAAAGAACGCATTATAAAAAGAATTGATTCAAATAAGTTAACGGATTTAATTTAGATTTATTTTGATTTAGTTAATAGATGCGACAAAGCCCATACGCAACATAAGAAGCATTTATATGTACAACATCAGTTTGGGTTGGGGTAGAAATACTGTATGGATCATATTACTCCAAAGTACTATTTATGTACATATATGCCAAAATACTGTACTACAAAATCGTTTTATTTAAAGATTATATTTAGCACAACAAATAAGTATTGATGCTTGCCCTATAGATTGATTTTGTATTCTTGAACATTGCAATGAAAGGGAAAGATAGATCAACGCGAGTCATTCCATATTCGCGTAGTACGGTTAAAAAATGAATCTCTGTACTTCACAGTATAGGTTTCTAGGTCTTCTAGGAAACCCCATCACTTTACCCTTAAACTGATGGGGTTTCCTAGAAGACCGATTGTGTTAAATTGCTTGAAGGAAGGATTGCAACTTTTAATTTTAATAGAGCAAAGGTCGATAAAATAAAGGTAAAAAGCGTGAGACAAGAAATTTAACAACGATGGTCAAGTAACGTAATTGAGTTGATGATGTTAATGTTACCAATCATTTTAAAAGCTCTTCTTTGAATATTTTCCAAGAGTCTTTAGTATGATACTGGAGCACCAGCTAAGAGAGTGGCTTTAAATTCACGTTTTGGACGTATATACTCGTATAAGTTAGTAGTATAAGAGGTGGGTGCACATTCCGAGGACATCGAAATTTTCAGTTTCATATCCACAAAATAAACGCTGTTGTACCCCAGGAATTCGTGTTGCCTCCGACACTTTTCCTAACTTAAAAAATTTTCTTTTTTCTGAACCTTCTAACCCACTAAATTGTTTCGGTAATGATAGTTCCTTCAGCTTGGATGTGGACTACCAAGCTCTTTAACACCGCAGCAAGTGCTTATGCCTTAAATTGATTTATCGGTATTTTTCAGGCTTATTACAATTTGCAGTAAATCCGTCCGTACCCGAGGCTTGTTTGTGCTTCGCAACTATGATTTTTTTACGGGGCCAGGAAGTCACCCCGACGGCACAACTCCCAACCTGGAGGGCCAGATCCTTAGTATAACTCCAAGAACGGGGAGCCGGATAAACCACTCCTTATAGGCCTGGGCTTCGAAAAAGTCGTAGAAGTCCTATAAGGTGCTCACTAAGTAGTTCAACCTTACTGGAACTGTAGAGGCCACAGTAGATTCCATCACGGGAATTCCTCCGCTGTCATCTGGATAAGGAGAGTTGCCTTAATGGAAACACCCCTCCCCCCTTCTCTCTCTCGTTTGCTGCCCCCAACAACTTTCCACTGGCGTTGGAACCCAATATGCAATTGAGGTACAAGGCCCTGATGTTCACCACGGGGAGGTGGGAGTAGGAGTTAATAGACAGAGGTGGGTTTTGAGAAAAACATATGAAAGCTTGTGTAGTCTTGAATGCACATGTCTCCCGTTCGCACAAGGAGAGTTAGAGAAGTTTGTTGGGTGACGCCTTAGTTCAAACAGGACTGTAGAGCCACCTTATGAAAGTAAGTAAGTATTACAATTTGAAGGCATTCAAAACAAATGTAAGTCGGTATTTTCTTTCAAATCCTGTCCTGTCTTCCTAATCGCTCGCACTATGTTTAATTATTATTAGGGTATTCATAACCCCTTTAATGCGTGCTAAAAATATAACAAGCCAATTAGATATGGTTTCCTAAAGTGAAATTCTATTACGAATCTCCACAACGTTGTAACTAGAATAAATTGATTAATTGTCTTTAATTTTTCAAAAAGCGGTAAGTCCATCTTAAACAAAATAATTTTCCGCATCGTTCAATCAATTATCTAATCTAACTACCATCTAATTCTCTTTGCAGACCTTATACGGTTTTTCTTCTTACCATTTTAAAAAACCTAACTGCTCCTTAAACAACTATACTAAAAGGCCCGCAACGCCATCATCCATGCCACTATAACAAGTTTAGCCCATAGTGTGACATAACAATTTCTGCAGCTCAAGCGTGCAAATAACTATTGTACATTCAAAGATAACCAAACAAATGCAACTTTCTCTAACATCATCAACTATTCAATACACTTTCCCACTCGTCGTAAAGTGCTTTATTGTGAATATAGTATTTCCTAGTCTTTGTTTGTAATGAATTTTTGTTAACGAATATTGACAAATACACTTCCGTGCACAATTTGATGTTCATACAATGCGAATTTGTTGAACTATATACATCGCCCACACGACCCACCACCGACAACGATATCAGATGCGACGGACGTACTGTACGGTGTTACGTTGTTGCGATTGAATGCAGTTGTGTCGACAATTCAAATTTAACACCCTACAATACAATCATCACGTCATAGTAACCTACTCGCTCACAGAAGCGTGTTTTATTCGGTCACAGAGACCCCAAACTAAATAAAAATACATCATAAACAAAAGAGCTGAGAAGCGAACCTTTTTTTTTGTGTTTTGGTGTTTTGTACACAAAACTCAATTTATGGGAATGTTTGTAATTATTATAAAATTTTAAAAAATACATCGACATAAGATATACAAAAGTTTAACAAGACATAGGTGTTACACACTCAACTATTTATTTAACACTCTTGCGGTTAACTGATGCGATGTACATAAGTATGATGCCCTAACGATGATAATTATAATGACGCTGAGAACTTTGTTCGTTAGACCCAGCTAAGCAATAATTTATTTGATTGCCATATTTGACCTCAAACAAAAGTTCACTTAGCAATTCTATCTACATTCCCGCACACACAATTTCTTTCCATTAACTCACATTCATTTAAAGATCGTAAAATTGACCCACGAGCAGAACGTTCATATGGAATAGGCCCATGATCATCAGATCAGAATGCCCTCCTCTTCTTACTACACACAATATTACAACTTGAGGTTAGAGTAACTTATTCAGGAAGCCGACTGAAGACGATGAGTAGTTTTATTCCAAGAATTCTGTTTATCATGCCCTGTCTCTGCCGCAATCAAAATATTTTATATTTTTTAATGTCTGCTGTTAGAGTACCTATATGTATATTATTTTTGTGGGCGACACGAAGAGAACGTATTAATGTTGATTTTTTGATGTCTTTGAATACCCGGCCATAGCTGCATGTAATCGTATTATTGGTAGTGGTCTTTTTTATACCTTTATATACAAAAACAAAAGAAAACAAAAATCAAAAATAAATTACATTTTGCTGCTTAGGAATGTTGGGCGTTAAAACCTTATTGGTTTAAAGAAATGGTAAAGCTGCCTTCTTTTAAGCCAAACAATTTTATTACATGAAACCGATATTGTTTAATCATTAAAACTCAAATAAGTTCATACGTTCGCATACTGTGCATGACCTTCTGAAATGGTGAATGCATTTTTTAAACCAATGTCCGCCACCACCGCCGCGCCGCCATCGCGTCGAGAAAGATAGAGGTCCTTGAGCAAGACAACACTGTACTTTTTTGCTTGTAATTCCCTAATCTCTTATAGCTTAGGCCATAAAAAATAACAAAGATTTGAAAAAATTCGTTCGGTTCGTCGTTGGTTTCTTGTGGGGCTTTGGCGATTTGATCTGATGGTTGTTCTGCAGAAAGTGTAGAACACACGAATACGAACAAGTTTTTATTTTGGATCGCCCATGCATTTTATAGCAGTTTGGTTCACTGTCGACCGAGCGCCAACCGCTGCGCCGTCGGTCGTTCATTTTGCTCTGTTTGAATGAATGCGAAATCGAAAAATAAAACCAGTTCCTTTGGTTTATGACGCACCGAAAAGGCTGAATTTTTGCTTTTATTTTTCTTGATTTTTTTTTTTTACAATAAAGGATTTGTGTGTGTAATGTTGTTGTGGCTTCTACCTTCCTAGTTAGTCGAAGTTGTTGGAATGGCTTGGATATAGTCAATGAATTAGAGTTGACTCTTAGGCTTCATGTATGACAATTTTAGAAGGCTTTCATTAAGTCAATAATAAATATTGTGTTCTTAAGTCTCTAAATATTTTAGTGGCATTGTTTATTTTAGACACATGAATTTACCACATCAAAAAATAATATATACTTAGTTACTTCTAAAATGTATATGTATATAATGTAAATATGTATCAGTATTTTGCTACAAGACAAGACCGGAATGTGGCTGCCTTAGTTGATTTTAGACACGCTTGAATTACATATAATTTTAATAAGTAACTGTCGAACCCAAAGTTATGATAATGGTTCGAATATGAAAGGAAAAGAAGCGGGTGTTTAAAATCGAATACGAACCCCGTCAAATTTTTCGATTAAATTCAATGTTTGTATAACTTTTTTTTTCAAGTTCCGTACAGAGGTGGGATATTTATAAGAACAAAATTCCAAGACCTACTTTGAAACCCCTTTCTAAAACTAGATGGGAGAGCAGGTTAGAAGGATTGAGGGCTTTATAAACAAATTTTGAAGAAACACATGAAGCAAAAACATTGCAGAATCGTTAGAAAATAAGGTTTTTCATTTTCCATTTATTTGCTGCTTGCAAATTTGGTTTGATGTTTTAGAAAATATAAATAAAACTAGTAAGTATTTGCAAAGTCCGTCAGTCAATCTGTCAACTGGCATAAAAGTTTTAGAAAATACAAAAAACAGTTTAATTTTAATGCGTTCCGATGAAAAATTTAATGGGTAGGTTTGTTCAATTAACCAAGCGTATTGCTGATTAATGTCCTGAAACTATACTAAACCCGAAACAAAGATTTAAAGTATATTTTTTTTTCAGAATACTTAATCAAGACATTCAATCAATCACAGAAATGTTTGAACAGCTTTTTCATTTTTAAGTAACATAAGCGAATGTTTAAAAAATAAATATGTACTTGCGTCATGCCTTAATTTGCAGAATGTTATAGCATTAGGTAGTTTTAAAAATTAAGATGGAGGAGAATTGTTTTAAGAGTAAACCGTAATATCCCCGCTTGTTACACCACAAAGCTCAAGTTTAGATGTGTTAAATTTTATTTTTAGTTCATACCTTGAAGATTTTGCTCCGAATTTAGTAATTGCTCTCCAAATCCCTAATACAATCCCGGTCACGGTAGCTTCAGGAGAACGTAGTTTTTCTAAACTTTGAATTATTAAAAATTATCTTAGGACAACCATAACTCAAGAGAGATTGGTAGGCTTATCTACAATGTCCATTGAAAAGGAATTATTAAATTCTTTAGACTTTGATGTTCTTATTTCTGAATTTGCAAAATGTAAGGCCAGAAAAGTAAGTTTCTCCTCTGCTCATTTCATCGCGGCGTTTTAGTTTATGATTTAGGGTTACTTACCTCCTGATTAATGTGGAAAAGGCTTATGCTTGTGTATCAATTTATGTGTGAAAATATAAAAAAGGGGCGCTTTCTACTAATCTTGCATAGGGCGCAAGATTGCCTGGGGCCGGTCCTGGTCATTAGTAAAATAGTTTAATTATTGAGGGTTTCAAAAACTTCCATATTAAAATCATTATTACATACAAAAACTAAATGAAGAATATTTTGTAATGAATTTAAGATTGATTTTTTCTGTAAAAAATAATCATGTCATCATATTCAATATGACTCGAAGCTTTAGATATTAAACCGTTGGCATTATAGTAGTTTATGGAAGAGATTTTGAACTAGAGAGGTGACGTTGTTCTCATTTGGCTGTGAACGATTTTGCATAGGTTTTTTGAAATGAAAACAAATTGGCGAATGATAACTCCAGCAGGCCAAAATTTCCCACTATATACTAAATTGACGAAAGGAATTGGCACACTTATCTTAATGTTAACAAAATTAGCACCACGTCCAATTTTCTTGGATTTGGTGATGTAAAAGCAAAACGAATGAGTTCAGTTTGCATTTAGATTCGATAAGATGTAAGATAATTTGAAATATGAAAGGATTTCATTCTACCCATAACCTTAATATTACCAAATTGCAATCTTTTCCCAGTAACACCTGCAGAATGCTTAAGTCGTAAACTTAAAACATCATTTTACGATAAAACTACTTCTCAACCAGAGCACCATAACTTTTATGGAACATAATTCCCATTTCTTATTTTTGTAACTCTACTTCTCAAACTATGACAAAAGTGACATATACCTATACCTACATACTTTTGTATATCTTAATTGATATGTATATCAAAATAACGCTTACGTCATGATATCATGCATTGGTGATAACTTTTTGAATTTATTTATGCGATACAATAGATTTAATGTCTTTTACAACTATACGAGAATATACCAGTCTTTGGAATGTGTCAATGAACTGCTAAGATTTGATTTGAATTTATTTAGATTAAGCATCATGTTATGTACATATGTAAATATGTGTGGGCAAGTATAGGTAAAGGTAAGTTCATAATTATTGACACTTGATTTAAGGAGTGGGTTCTTTAACATATCTATAGTGTTTTAACTTTTAATTTGAGAATGTAGTTCAATCTTTTCAGTGAGGAGTTAAGCGGTTGCTTTAAGAAAAAGCTTCGAATTTTAAAAGTGTAGACATGGCGAAAAAGCTTCTGAAGCATCTGGCAGCACCATCTTCAGTTAATTCATTTGGGGTTTTTTTCTTCAACTGGTTCTTTAAGTTAAATACAAATTTAATTCATTTTTGCACTATTTACTCTTAGAAAAATAGGCGCAATACTGCCTTGAACCATTTAAGCAAGTTATTTCGACACAGAGTTCTCTTTATTATTATTTCCGTTGATTCTTTTTATTGTGCGATATCTTCAGAGTGATTTTTAATTATTTTTGACTAGCGCTCCACGCGATTGAGTATAGAAAGTCGCGTCATCGCTCTTCGTTCGGTCCTCTGAACCTTTCTCAAATGGGTCATCATTAAAGACTATACGTAAGTGTATATAGAGATATAGGCTATACAGCAAATAGCCCGTACTCTTAAGGCATTACTTTAATGGTATAAAGGTACCTAATTCAATTTCTTACACTCCAAAAGACTGACTTCATTGCAGATGAAGTGGAAAATTTGAATGATTAGGTGTAGGTTTTTTCTTTTTGGATAAAAGAAAGGTCTAAGTAATGAAGTTTAATGCTTTTAGTATATGTATAGGTTCTATTTTTCTATTTATACCTACAATAGTTGATTAACTACAACATGATCTTTAAATCGATATGAAAAGGGTCCATTAAATTACAAGATGAACTTTTTTTCAAAAAAAATAAAGGCATTAATTTGTGCGGTATAAAGAACAAAATGTTATCATTTTTGATCTATTTCATAAATAAAACTAAAAAAGCCAACGATGAAAAGAATTTTTGAGGCTTAAAATTTGTTCAAGATCTTCTATTTATTTTTTTGATAATGGTTTGCTATTGACTCTATTAATATTCACTAAACAAAAAATTATGATTCGTATTTAAAACAAAAATACAAAGCAACTTAATGAGTTGATTAAGTCTCTTTGTTCAAAAATTACATAGTTTTTTAAAATAGTTTTAGGGAAGTGCGTTTGTTATGAAAGATTGATATCTGTTACTTAATATGATGAAAAACATACAACATTGAATTGAAAAATTATTGTTAAACATATAGAAATATTTATATACGATATGATTTTATTTTCCACGTTGGAATTTACTGAAAATTTTCGATTTGTAGAATTTAAAAATTTTGACATATTTCAACTTTTCATGGTGTCTCGAATCCTCCTTAGAAGAGATGGATATGATTAGAAAGGAAAAACCGATGCACATTGGTTTTGAATGTCTGCACACTGTAATGAGTTGGAAATATTGAGCATGGTAAAGCATCCCACATTCAATAAGTGCGGCTAAAGAAATAATCTTAACTATACTTAACTAAACGTCCGAAATCAGGCTCAAGGGTAAACTGATTTGCATTCCTAGAACTACGGGTATTACGGTTGAATTGTTCGAGGGGAAGAACACAACTAGCTATTTTACTAGAGCATTGTTTTTGATAATATCTATAAGACAATGTTAGAGCCCGTATTTTCTTAATTCGGTGTCTTTCGGTTGGAGTGTTCAGACGGTACGGTAATTTAACCGTACACCGTACTCAACCCTACACCGTACTCGTACTCGTACACAAAAACGACTATAATACTAGCAATAAATTATTCGACAGTAGCCCAGACGAAAAATGACGCACTATCCGTCCAAATATCGAATCGTCTGAACGCACTGTCTATATATACATTATACATACCGAAAACGATTTGCAGAGACAAAACCGAATGACAAAATCGACCTAATCGGTAATTTTACTATGTATATACAGTTAAATGCCTTACCGTCTAAATAAAATCATTTAAATTATTTTGACATTGGCTTATACGGTAATATCGACGATACAGCAAAACCGCCTATTTGGGATCGTGTGAACGGGCTCTTAGGCATGAAACCTTGAAACGGTTTTGAACGATTGCTATTTTTTTTTTCAATTCTATTAAAAAGACTGAAGTACGTGCTTAGGGCACCAGTCTAACAACACTTTCCCTCGGTTTTAAACCAAGTGTTTGCAAACAACGTGAATAAACTAATCCCCGAATCTGCACCGCACCTCCCAACAAAGATTAGATCGTTGCCGTGCCGCAATTAAAGCGCTTAAGAACAACAAAGCGGTAGGACTTGATGTGATTCCCGCAGAGCTTTTAAAAGCAGCGCAAACGTCATCAAGCGAACTGCTTCATCCGCTCATAAAAGAAGCTTGGACAACCGAAAGCTTCCCCGATGAGTGGAAGAAGGGAATGATCGTCAAGAAAACCTTGCAAAAAACTGGAGAGGAAACTGCTTTCTACCTGCCGTTGCCAAAATAGTAGCAAAAGTCATACTGGAACTCATCATAGAACACCTCGAGCCAACATTCGATGCCGAAGAACAGGATTCCGCTCTGGATCCTACTGTATTCATCATATCAACACCCTGCCGATTATTATTGAACAGTGCGTTGACTATCGAGCACCACTACACATTCTGTTCATTGACTTTCAGAAGGACTTTGATAGCATTAACAGGGATTTTATCTGATTAGCTTTACAGAGGAGAGGCATCCCAGAAAAACTAATAGCTATTATAAAAGTAACATATGATGGATCCAAATGTCACGTTCTGCCCGGTGGTAGGTTGTCGGATGATTTTGAAGTCCGTAGCGGGGTCAGACAGGGCTGTATTCTGTAGCCAATGTTGTTTTTGTTGGTGATAAGCAATGTACTGCGCTCAGCTCTGTCAGGTAGTGGAGGGATCCAATCGTCTTTGACATCCTATTTAAAGCACTTGGATTACGCGGAAGATGTTTGCTTACTCTCTTAAAGGATCATCAGAAGTTGTGGGGCTGAAAATGAATTCCGGCAAAACAAAAACGATAAGCCTCGGAACCCGACCATCCACTTAAATAAGTATTTCCTCGCAACCAATGGAAAAAGTGAATGGCTTTCAATGCCTTGGAAGTATCGTCGCCATCGAAGGCGGAAGCAAACAAGACGTCATCTCTATCATCGGCAAAGCTAAAGCGGCGTTCAGTATGTTCTCGACAAATGGGAGGAATAACTCTATCAGCTTTAGAACAAAGCTACGACTGTTTCGCACAAATGTCGAATCTGTGCTCCTTTATCGGTGCAGAACCTGGATTACTTCAACCATTACAAGAAAGCTGCACACCTTCGTGAATAGATGTCTTCGCAACTCTCTAATAATTTACTGTCCAAACCGAATATCCAATGAGGTAATTCATAGAAGGACAGGTCAGAAACGTATAGACTCTTTTATACGAAGGCGTAAGTGGCAATGGATTGGACATACTCTTGAAAAAGGTAACGACTGCATTTCAGGCCAAGCAATGCAGTGGAATCCACTCACACAAGAAAAAAGAAGCACAAGAAGCGACCGAGAAGCACATGGCGCAGGACAGTCGAGGCGGAATCAGCGTTCCAGGCAAAAGTTGGAGGGAGCTTAAAAACATCTCCGGAAACCGTACACGATGACGCGTAGGCTTAGTAGAGGCCCAATGCCTCTTAAGTGGTTCCCAACAGACTTAACAGGTCTGAGGTCCTAAGTAAGCAGTAAGTAAGTTCAAATATAAGAATTACATTCGAGTTTTGGACAAATAAAAGCTTTGTAAAAAACTACTTAAATCATGTTAAATATGTGATCACTCCACAACAAGTGTTTTGTGATGCACATACCTACAACTGAAAGCTGTTCATCAATGTATAGTGATATTGGGGGAGAGTTACGCTTTTGCGACAGTATACATACACTTCATAGAGTTTTCGTAGCATTAAACAGTACACAGTTTTTGAAACCCCATTAAACAATGCTGTCAAGATCAGAATTTAATGAACTTATCATACGCTGACAATGGCAGTGCACATCTGAGGACTAGAATTGGAATCTTAAAACGAATATGAAAAGCTGAGGGTACTGTTATTAGCAAAGCATTTTAGTGGGTTAGAAGCTTCAGACAAAAGATCATTTATAAAAATAAGGAAGAGTGTCGAACACAAAACGGAGCCCTGGGGCACACCGGCGTTTATTTCGTGGACATCATAGTTAAAGGTTAGATACCTTAGATCTAAACTCTTAAGCGAAAATCCGCAAAACAAAATCTCCAACACGAAATTCCTAAACAAAATCCCGAAATCTAAAATCTCAAAAGCCAAATCCCCAAAACCAAAAGTGCCAAATCTAGAATCCCAAGAACTTAAATCCTTGGAACGAATTCAACATATTTTGAGTATATCTCAAAATATGGTAAATCTATGCTGACTAGAGATTTTGTACTTGGAGATAACGAATTGGATTTTTCTAAAGTGTACCGAATTTTCTTTTGGAGATTTTGAACTTCTGTATTATGTCGGTATCCCACATTTAAATTTGTGGCTTCTCATTAAATGTAATTCTAATATAAAATGTAATTTTTTCGTTAACCCGAAATATATTTTCTGAGACAATATTTTTTTAAATCGAATATTTTACGAACAAGAAATGAAATTACTTATTTTCTTTTTATTAACTTGTCGAACTGTAATTATTCACATATCTCGACGTTTCAATATCTCTTAAATCTAAATTAAAGGTTTTTAGAGAGGTGGCTTTCAAGAAATGCTACTAAAATTGTTAAAAATTTGTTTTCTACCAAAACTTTCGTTATCAAAAAAAGATTTTGAAATCAAACTATTTTATCATATGCAAGAAATATTATTTGTAATTTTTAGTCAATCTTTTAGAAAAAATAAACTGTCAACAACAAAAAATTGAAAAGAAATAGTTTTCGACTCAAGTATTAGAAGAACAAAGAATGATATTGAATATGAATTTGTTGTTAAAGTTTTAAGCAAGACAATTCAACAGACGGGATGGACAGTGTGGGTAGCATCCCACCCTTTTTTTTAAGGTCTTATTTTACCATAATTTAATATTTTAATTTAATATTTTTACAGATTTCAAAGTTTTGTTTTATGTTTTGAAGTCCAATTTATAAATTTACATTTGTGTACGTAACTTTTTTGTCGAACATATATATCAAGACTTGCAAGAAGTTGGTCTAATACTAGCACCGTTTTTCACGCATGCCAATCACAAACTGGGTCTTTAAAGAAGACCTCCCCTAAGAAAAGTATAATGCATTTTATCAAATTTTGTTATATAACATTTCAGGGTCAACTAAAATTAAAGCAGAATTACATGAAATTTATAGATACTCAAATTTGCTTATTTTAGATCGATATACAATCGAATATATCCAAGAAACCAAATGTTTTTTCACTTGATGATTCAGAAGATATAAAACTTATTCGTTTACTATCTTATAGTTATAGTTAAAAACCTGTTAAGCACATGTGATTATTTATTCTTTTGTTATTTTATTAGTTAAACAATAGAATTTCATAACTTTGTAAGTATTCAACTTTTATACACATTTTTAAAAACGCCTATAGCAAAAAATAATCTATTACCAAGGTTAAATTTATATACCAACTTATTGTTACTGTTACGGAGCGCCTCGTATACAACCTGGTGACCTAAAAAATTGTTTCAGACATTAAAAACTCATCTTTAACAATTTTCCTTTATTCGTTTAGGATTTTATAATAAAATTTTAAATACTCATTAATCATTATAACAAAAACATTATTGTAATTTTTCACGCTTCTCTTAATGTAATTCTTTCTCGCATGGGTATGTTTGTATGTTTGTAGTACATGGAAAACGATTGCTTTCAAATTAATATACTATTATTATAAAAAGCGAGTATGACATATGATAGCATAGTATATGATACCATTAACTGTTTATTAGCTTGCTTTGCTTTTTCTGTTAACTATATGCGAACTACGGGCTTTACAGGAAATGAAAGAATAATCATTATGAGAGATATACTTTTTGCCGAAGACGACCTTGGTAATAAATTACTGGATGCCGCGCCAGGCCGCTCACAACGTTGAATACCTTCGTGCTAAATATAGCTAAGAGATCGTTACCTACTTGTATATGTAGATACTTTTATAATGTGATATGTGGTAACTAACAGTTTGTAAAAGATAGATAAGTTAGGACCAATTACCACCTGGCTCAGATAAGAGCAATGTGCATACATTGTTTTTCTTTAAACTTTTGAAGTGTAGCGGAATTGTTCTTTTTTTAAATCAAAATTAATAAAAATTAATCATACCATACAAATTTAGTATCACAAATTAACACGAAGAGGTTTAACAGTATAAATTTGGAATGTTTTTTCTAGAAAACAATAATTTCCGAAATTAGTGAGACCCAGAAAAATCAACAATATATACAATCACATAAGATTTTGTCTACTATCTTAAGTTGGATAAACTATCTATGGACTTTTTAACGAAGTGTATCCTTTCTTGACAGATCTTTTGAAATATTCTTATCTAATGCTTCGAGCTACAAAATTGTTATGAAGGATAAAGAGTGTTTTAACGGCAGTAAACATTTTTGGTCATTCTTAAAAAAGCATGAGAAATTCTTCATCTTCCTCGACCTCTGCATTTGTTGTTAATGACACTTGTTTCTAAGGCAGTTCTTGAAGGCGTCGGTTCTATGAGACCAATCTTTTTTCGTACTCAAACTGTGGCAAGAGTGCTAAAACATCTCAGCATTCACAAATCCGATAGTTTGGATGGTATCCCCGCCAATATTCTGATGAGGTGTTCTTCCACGCTAGCAAAACCACTATCCTATCTTCTGGATCTGAACTCGTTCCGAGTATTTGGGAAATAGTATTTGACTAGCAAATCCCAAAAAATGTTAATCTTCTTCTTACTCAAATTATCAACCCATGTAATTATTTATTATATCAAGAAATATCTCGAAGATAGTAAGCTTCGTAATGGCCAACATTACGGCTTTCGTATCAATATAATGGTTCATCTTACTGAACAGTGGAACAAATCTTTACATCTTAGGAGAAAGTAAGATTATTTCACTTGATATTTCAAAGGCATTTAATAAAGTGTTTCATCTCTTATTAAAAGAAATTAGTGCTTTTGGTATGAACGAATCTTTTCTTCTTCGTTGGATTAGAAATTATCTTCCAAATCGTTCAATACAAGTTCTTTTTTACGGATTCAAGTCTGAAACCCATAATGCCGGTGTGTCCCAGGGCTCTATTTTATCTCCGACCCTTTTACTAAATTTTATAAATGGTCTACTCTCTGCAACTTCTTGTTCCAATTATTTTTTTCGCAGACTTACAACCTCCTCTTCAGACGTGGAACTACAATGACAAAATATGATAAGCTCATTAAATTCCGAACTTCACAACATTGTTCAATGGAAGTAAGAAACCGCGAATTAAATGCTTCGAAAACCCAATGCTGTCTTGTATCATTAAAGCGAAATAAACCCTCTTTGCTATTATCTATGAGTGGCGCTTGCATAAACGGAACTGAAAATTTCAATATCCTCGGAATGTTTGTGCATCAGCAACTACCTCTTGTGGAGACCTCACATACAAGATGTCTAGGTTTTTTGAGACGATGCAAGAAATATGTCTCTCTGTCTGATCTGGCAACAATCTAAAAAACATATATACACACAGTCAAAAAGTCTTCGTACAGCAGCTTTCTTTCCGCTGATTCTGAGATAAGATATTTATCATAACAATATGTTAAAAACAAGTATTTTGAAAATCACAATTACAATTTTTTTAAATTAGGTAAAAACGTGAACTTTTGTTCAATGTTACCACTTTTGTTTTTACATTTATTCCTAGCACTTTTTTCAAAATAAAACACTAAAATTAAATTAGGCTGCTGTACGGAGACTTTTTGGGGTACGCGTATGTCCTAAACTTGACTAAAACTTATATCTCTGGGCTGGTCCTCCAATAACTTACCTAAAACTCGTGCTTGGACAGTATTCAGTAGAGAGCTTTTAAAATGGTGGGTGACATTAACATCATCAACTCGATTACATCACACGAAATTTTTGGTAAAGTTTCTTTTCTCACCATTTTTTAACGTTATTTTAACGCATTATGCTCAGTCAGTCGCATTCAGTCTCTTAAGCTATTAAACCGTGAGCCCATGAGTTTGCCCTCGATCCCAACCGTACCGAGATTTATTTTTTAGCCGTTCTACGCGAATATGGAATGCCTTGGCACGCTCTGTCTGTCCATAAAAAAAGTTATAAAAATAACGAATTATCGTCCTATAGCGAAATTGTCTATTATTTCTTAATTGTTTAAATTCCTTGTCTTTGGCATAATTTCTTTTAATTGTTCTTTTGTTATACGTGAGATTCAACATAAGTTTGTAAAAAAAAACTACTAATTTATTACAATTCTCTAATTCTCGATAGCACCTTTTAGCAGACTTTATCAAGGCTTTGGACAAATTAAGTAATAATATCTTAAAGATAGATATTAAAGAGTTATGTTTTGTATTCAAAAACATATGTAGGGTCAATTTTTGAATACGCCTACCCTGTATGGCACCCAGAAAATGAGAAAATATTTTATGAAGAATTTTCTTGCCTTTATTATGTTTTATTTCGGACTCAATTTTCGGGTGTCTGTTATCATACTACTTACCCATAGATTGGAGCTGATGCTAGAAGACAAATCCTTAAAATTCAAGTTTTTTTGTAAATCTTTTAAAAACATTTTTATCTTAAAAGAGCTAGCAGAACTTAAAAATTGTGTAGAGAAAAATTGTTCGTTCTAGAATTTTAGGTAATTGGTGCATTTAAATACATTTTTTTTTCTAAAAATTAAATAAAAATATCTTAAGGTAAATAAATATAAGTTGGGAAAAAACGTTAGTTTAGAATTCCAAAAACGTTGCAGAATCTCTTTACACTTCAGTTTTCGAGATATTCAAAGCTTTTATATTAAATGAGTAGATATAAAACGTTAATTATGTTTTTCTATTAACAAAACTGTTACTTCTGTTGTTTAAATCTGATTTCTAGAGCATCTTAAGTAAATTCACTTAAAAAAGTAGATTTCTTTCATTTTTTGAGGTCTTAAAAGTTTTTGTATTTAATTGAAAATCTATTTTGAAATTAAAAAAAGAGTCTGGGATGGGACCCACACTGATAACTTCCCATCTCGTCTGTCTTTCTTAAAAGTTTATTGCTTTTCTTATTGGTCTAAAGAAGTTATCAGTTAAATTATTTTTAAAAACTTTAAAATGACCAAAAATATTGTTCTTATATAAAAAATAGTTTAGTTTGAAAATATAGTTTTGTTAAATAGATTTTTAGTTGGATAGCATTTCTTAAATTTTCACAAGTCGGATGAATGAAATTAGTTTGAGAGATATCAAGAACCGAACATCAAACTTTACCAAATTTGCGTAATATTTTTTGAAGATGGAATTGTTTTTATGAAAAAACGGACTTTTGGATTATTATAAAAAACTGCTGAATATCGAAAACAATATTTTCTGTAAAATAAAAAAGTTTGAAGACAATATTTTTAATGTTTGAGAGGCTATTTGAGTCGAAAGTAAATTTTTACCAAGTTCAGTATTGTTTTTATTTTAGGTTTTTATTTTTTTGTGAAAAAACTGTCTGCTAAATTTTTCTCAAAATTGTTGAAATGTTGAAAATATTATTTTTTTCAAAGAAACGGGTAGTTTAAAGCCAATATCTCAAAGTTTTGAAAAGATATTTGAGTCGAAAATCAATTTTTACCAACTTTTATAAATATTTGTTGTAGAAAAACTGTCCATTCGATTTTTCTCAACATTTTTCAGAATGTTGACAACAATATTTCTTACAAGGTAAAATAAGTTTGTAGCCTTAATTTTAAGCTTTTGAAAGATATTTGAGTCGAAATTCTTTTTTTACCAACTTTGAGTAATGTTTGTTTTTTAGGATTTTATTTTTTATAAAAAAAATTGTCAATTAAATATTTTTTTTAAATTTTGTTGTTGATAACAATATTTCTTGAAAGATAAAATAAGTTTGAAGCCAAATATCTCAAAGTTTTGAAAAGATATTTGAGTCAAAAATCAATGTTTACCACCTTTTATAAACTTTTTTATTGGTTTTTAATTTTTTGTAAACAAAACAGTCAATACATTTTTTTTTAATTTTACTAAATGTTAACAAAAATATTTTTTTAAAGATAAAAAAGGTTAAAGCCAATATCTCAAAGCTTTAAAAAGATATTTGAGTCGAAAATCAATTTTTATCAAATTATATTATGTTTTTTTTTAGGTTTTTATTTTTTATAAAAAAACTGTCAATTAGATTTTTCTCAAAACTTTATCCATGTCAAAAACATTATTCTTCGTTGGACAAAATTGTTTTGAAGTCGTAAAATTTTCGAGGTGACAATTTTTTTTAATTTTTTTTTTTGAGCTATAAGAAAACCGTTAATTAGATTTTTTCCAAAAATGTATTTGTTTTGTATATCGTTACCAAGGGGCGGATCCAGACTTTTCATCAGGGGGGGGTCACACATTTAGATGAGTTCTTACTCTTTGCTTAAAAATGTTCTTTAATGTTTTGTAAAGGAGGCTAAGAACACGTTTCAATTGCTAAAATGATAACTATAGTTATCAAATTATTTTATAACACTGTTGTCCAGCAAAGTATGTTCTAACTATTTAATTTGTATGACTCCCTACATATAAAAGCATTCCCAGATTGCAAAAGTTTTATAAATATGCCATATTTAAAAGCATAAACACAACAGTTTAGAGGGTTTTGCTGCATTTCACGCAGAAATGTTAGAAATTGTTTTGAAACATAGCTTTTTTTCCAAAAATAAAATATAAGTTTCTTGTATCCATTTCTATTTATGCTAAGAACGCTAAAAAATTAAAAAATCCAGAAAATGAGAGAGTATTTGATATGATGAAATGTCGGGCTTTTTTGAAGAAGGTTTTTCGAACTCTAGTCTATTATTACTACCGCTATCAGTCTGGTTACTCGTATTTTGATCTTAAAGGAGTAAACTTAAACATTTTAGAGAAAAAATGTTTGGTTCTTGAAATGTGAGTAAATAGGTGCTTTTAAGTACATAATTTATCTAAAAAATTACACGTTTCAGAATCTTTTTTCACTTCAAATCTCAAGAGATTCAATATATCAATAGATATGACCCGTTTATTATACCTTTTAATTAGCCCTTAGTTTAACAAAAGTGTCACTTTTGCTATTTTTGGGACATTTATATTATTGAAATTCGTGTTTAAATATTCTTTCTAGAGCATACAAAGCAAATTCACTTCAAAAGTACATTTATTTAATTTTTTAAAATCTTTTAAGATCTTTTATGTTCAACAGAAAACCAATTCTGAAATAAATAAAATGCACGACTGGGTCGCTAGAACTTGCTAATTTCTTACAAAAAGTATGTTTAAAAATATTTACTATATCATTTTAAATTTTGTCTTAAAAATATTTTTGGTAAGCACTAAATAAAGAGCTTATAAATACATATACATTTTACATCTAAATTTCGTCAAACAAAATTAATATTTTTAAAAATTAAAAAAATACATTTTTGACCATAAAAAATCATGAACAATTTAAATATTTGATCATTAAAAAGAGCTTGCACAGAAAGAAAAGATTATAGAAATCGCTCCATTAGTTCTTGGAAAAATTTAAAAACATAACAAAGGTTCTTGAGGGGTATCCTTCTGGAGCAATACCAAAATATGTTTTTCTTGTAGAACCAAGCCGAATTAAGAACACAAAATTTAGAGAAAGTTTAAGAAAAATCACAAGTTTTAACCAACCAAATTGTATGGGGACTGCTCTTATTTTTCGTATTAATAAAATACGAAAAAACGCCTCACGCCAATCGGCTAAAAAAACCTTTATTTCAATCAACACAATAGTTTAGACTGTATGAGCCAGGAAAGACAGACAGACGGAATCGGGGTACCCACTTTTTTCAACTTCTCTACCGTCGTAATGTCATATTTGATTAAAAGCTCTAGATCAAATTGTTTACTAATGCAAAACATACCATATAAATAGTTCCTATGTGTTGCAATTAAAAATCACTTCAATGTTCACTATTTATGTGTGTCAAACAAATTTAATAATAAAATTGAAGGCTTGTTTAAGGAATTTAAAGGCAACTTAATATAAAATTGATGATCTCTTATTCAAGGTTTGTTCTTAGGAACCTAAATGTTTGCTCTTTTTCTTAGAAACAATTTTCATGAAAATAATTTAAAGCATTACTAAAGTTTTTTTCAAATTCTAAATTGAGTGAAAACAAACATTTTAGTTGTTTTTGATAGCAAACCACTTTTTGGTGAATGTCGTTAGATTATTAATAAATCTATAGATGAAATATTTGCTTATGCAACTTAACTGTATAAGCTTTATGGCTCATATGACCCCCCTTTGATCGCCAGTTGTTCAAAAGTTGATAAATTTGTGCTGCATTTTTGGAATTTCCGATTCATATTATGTTCTTGGTCCAGGCCTAAGTTAAAAGTAGTACAAATTAAAAGTAAAACAAATTTTCTCCCAGGGGGGGTCATGACCCCTACGACCCCCCCCCCCCTTGGATCCGCTATTGATCGTTACAGTATATAATATAAAATTTAATTGAAGTCTCTATCGTCATTGGTTCATGCGATATTTAGGTTTAGCCAAAATGTTCACCTTTTTTTAAAACTGCTATGGTAAAAAAACCACACACGCAATTTTCTTGAGAGCCCTTTCTGCATCTTTCTGCCTCATTATCTGTAAAAAAAAATTATTTGAAGTCGATATCTCTTCTGGTTCTTGAGCTATGGAAGACAAAAAAAACGTCGCGAACGTACGTACGCACAGACATTTTTCTAAAAAATCTTTTATTTCTACTCTATTGACCTTAAAACGTCGAGAAAAGTCAAAATTTTCAATTTGACAAATCGGTCCCATTACAATAACTTCCTATGGGAAGTTAAAAACTCTTAAAGAAAGCCTTGTGTACGTCAAAATAAGATGGAATTGAAGACGAGTTTCAGAAATTTAAAAGCAACTTAATATCAAATTGGTGATCTCTTATTCAAGGTTGCTTCTTTAGAACCTATCAAGCTCTTATACACATAATTCAAAGCATTACTAAAGTTTCTTTCAAATTTAAAATTTGTATCATTGCCATTTAACATTATTACAAAGATTTTAGTGTTTGTGACAGCAAACCGCTTTTTGGTGATCATCGTTAAATAACTAACAAGTGTTTAGGTTAAATCTTTACTTTTACAACTTAATTGTATTGGCTTTATGGATCATATGACCGCCCAACCTGGATCGTTAATTGGTCAAAAGTTGATGAATTTGTGCTTAGCGATTAAAATAGGGCTGGATTCCTCATTCATATTGTGTTTTTGGTACAGTCCTCAGTTAAAAGCAGCATTTTTAACAACAAAGACATTTGATTTTCATATATAAAATTAAAATAATCAGAATATAAGAGGATTAAAGCCATTAACGCAAAATGATAAGTTTTGAATTCAAGGGAATTGTTACAAAAATAAAAATAAAACAATCTCGGTCATGACCCTCAACACTGGATCCGTTATTGAAATTATGTTAGTTTTAAGGTGAGAAAGAAGAAAATACTTTTAACTTAACGTTAGCATTTTACATTCAAAAAACTCAAAAAGTGGCACGGCAACCCTAGTAGAAGGCACTCCTCCTATAGTAATGAAGTCAACAATCTTGACTTATCTTTTTGTCCCTTTATTATGTTTACGTTTTGTTGGCATATTGTTTATTCAAGGCGCAAAGAAACACTTAAACATATATGAATAGTAGGTAATTGAAGATCTATTCCACAGACATTGGTTGGAGTGTTAATCAAACATAAAACATTCTTTCCATCAATAAATTTGAATTGACCCAAAAGGATAGAGTCAAATATATTGGATGTATAAGCCAGACAAGTTCCAGCGCATTCTTAAAGTTTATTACACCTACAAAATGTATAACTAGCTTAGCTTAGATAAGGTACACTAAGGTATAATGTTTAAATTATATTTCTATGAATGGAAACTGAAACAGCTTTTTTTTGGGACCACTCCGAGGTTATTGTTCGCTAACAAAGCCGATTTTTTTTAAAATAGTATTGTTAATGTTGCAATAATTTCAAACAAATAAGGCAGCACGCTCTAATAAATAGCAATTAAAATATTTAAATTTTATATTAATTCATTTGGTCTGATGTCAACTGATGATAGAGGCTGTTAGAAGAGACATAAATATATACTAACTGCATATATGCAAACATACCAATGCGTATAGATATAAGGAATGTTGGTGCAACTTTCTTTATAAAAAGTGCTAAGACTCAAGGTTTAAATTTTACGTAAACATAACATAAGAATCTTTAGCTTTTTATACATCTAACTGATTTATTAAATTTACTTTAATTAAACAAATTTTTTATTTAATTCTCGTTTCCAGATATCATGTCAAGAAGCACCATCAAGCGAATTCGCTCCACGTGTATCAGCAACATGCAAAGCCGGAACAATGAACATAAAAGTCCATTTCAATGGACCCTACTCAGGAGCTGTACATGCTAGAGATTTTCGCATTCCAAGTTGCATGGTCTTGGGCAATGGATCCGATACAGTTGGATTTAGTTTGAATTTATTTGCCAACCAGGGACAGCCGGATTATTGTGGCATTCTGGTTAGCAACGTGAGTGCAGATGTAAGCTAACACAATTTCATTACTAAAACTACTACTTTAATCACATACACATATTTTGCATATGAATATACATAGATATTTTAAACATTTATTAATAAATCTATTTTCACATACAGTCAGAGAATTCTTGTAGGATAAATACAGGGAAAGCTATATTAAGTGGACACTATTATTTGTATCTCCTACTCTTAGATTCATTAATGCAAAAATTGAAAAATTAGCTGATGTGTAGATACAATCGTAAAAGGGCATAAAGAAAGAATTCGTGCCTAACAAAACTTTGAGATGAATATAGACGAATTATTAAATTACGTAGTCCATAATATTTCAATGCATTTTTGAGCTGGACAATATTACACTGTTCGACAATATTAGGTTTTTTATTAGTCCTACAAACAAAACAATACTTTTTTGGATAGATAAAATGTCCTTAATTTGAATTTAGCCTTTTGATTTTTTCATCATTTAAGGTTTTTTTTAAATATGCACCTTAAAAATGATAAACACAACTAAAAATCGGAGTTTTTAAGGCTAAGTTAAGGCTCAAAATATGTCTTAGTAATAAATTGTATGATGATTTTGGAAAGAACGAAGCTTTTTCTTCTAGATACAATTTTAATTATTTTACTATCTTACTTAGTTTCTGGAAATTCTCATTAGTAACGAGTCGTTATTTGACTCTATATGAAGTTTTAAGAACTTAATTCTTAGTGCTAATTTCGAATCCAAGACTCAAGGTTTAAAAATACCCGTTTTCACCATTATTTCCATGTTTTTGTTATATTATATTTAAAAACTTCATATACAAGAACAAAACTTACTTTTAAACCGTTTTACATGTTTGCTTTAAAAACCGTTTTAGCATAAATTGGGTTTAGATTTGTTAGACAGACTTATGGAAGATTCGGATTATTATATGAAATAGTATAAATATTTCAACTGAATATTGAAGAAAAGTATTACAGATTTGGAAAACCATCACTGATTTTATCGAAAAAAGCCTTTTCATGAATAAAGATTATCTCCAAAAGCAAATAATGCGTCTTTTTTCGAATTTTTAAAATTAATATCTCACAAACTTGACGTGTTACGTTGATTTTGAGGTCGGATTTGAGTTAAAGCCATTAAAACCCATTTTAAAAGTACAATTTTATTGCCAAGAAACAAACCTTGACTACCAGTATAAAAGAAGTATTAGTAGTAAGATTTAATTTAAAGAAACACGGAATTTAAGGGGACCTTGTTGGATGTATCATATTAAATAGAGCTCTCACTGTATTTAACCCGCCAATGGCGACCGGTCTGTGAGACCGGGTGTGCGACAAAATGCGAATACATTTCTTCTCCGTTATTGTTTTTTTGTTAAGTTCGAATCTGTGTATTGTAGTAAAAGACCTTCTGTTGATTTAATATCATTGTTTTATTGCCAAGGAGCATTTCAGAAAATCTTCAGTTGAAAACCCCGGTCCGGGCGACCGGCGTCACTACTGATCAAAGTCAAATTTGCGTCACCAATGGCTGGTTAAGGAAATGCAGCTGTACTGGAACGTGGTATTCAAAAGAAAAAACGTTGAAAAATAAATTGATAAGATAAAAAATCAAGTTTCAGTTCAGGAACAAGAAGCAAGGAAGTCTTTTATGTACAGTTAAGAATTAAAAAATAATTATTCCAATAGAAGTATAGACTTGTATACCGTACCAAGAAATTTATATATAAAAAATAACACAATTTAAAAAAAATCACAAAGCCCGAAATGAAGTTAATAAAATGTACCTTTTCATTGGGATACATTAACATTCCGAAAAATTAAGATCTTTATAATTCATTTTAAATCAAAAAATAAATCAATTTTTTCTCAATGAAAAACAAAAAAACCAGTATTGAGAGATTCTTATTCAGAAATGAAAAAGAAAATGTACACTGCCTTAAGTAAAAGAAGTTTATTTTCTTACTAATGAGGGTTTTTAAGACGTGTGGTTTTCAATCTGGCAATTTTTGCAATTTGGTAATCTACTAAAATACTGTTTCGGTTCTAATCGACGTAATTCAAACAGCCATTCATAGTTTTCAAACCAAACCACGTTTAGTCTAGTAGATATGGCGCATCCTCAGAGACCGCGTACCAGCTGTGGAGCAAAGAATCGAAGAAGACCCGAATGATTACCGTCATAGCTACCAACAATTGGAACTGTGCACATCTACTTAATGAAAGATTTTGGGGAGGGATCTTGGTTTACATTATTGCATATGCAGACGCAAGCATTGTAATGGCTTCGAGGAAATTTATACCTACACTTTGTTAACTTAAATTAGGTCTTAATATGCTTAGCAACGTCAAACCTCTTAAGACAGAACCGGTTATATTCACGAGAAAAAAAACATTAAAATTATGCACTGCCCTACTATTAATGGCAAAATATTTCTCGATCGTAAATTAAACTGGAAACAAAACATCAAAGACAGAGCGAAAAAATCTAAGTTGCCTTCTGCATCAGAATTTTCAGTAAAAGATGGGGTTCAAGCCCTTAAACCATTCTGTGGGTCTACACTGCCATTGTAAGACTAATATTAAAATACGCAGGTTCGGTATCATGGCCATCCATGGAACTCTGAAAAGGGTTACCAATCTTTAAAATTTGACAAAAATTCAAGTGATATGAGAACTACACCAACTGCAGCCATAGAGACATTGTTCTCGCTAGTCCCTCTTCTGCCTTATGTTAGACAAAAACATAACATAGGAACACCACTTGCTACATGCAAATATCTTCTCAAGCAATATGCTTTAGAAACAACAAATACTAGATGGTCACAAAGTACCACCTGCCTGGCAACCAAGCAAATATGACCAAGTATTGACTTAAAACGGTCAAAAGGCTTGATATCACTGAGCAGACAAAGTATAAGCTCTACAATTGGAGTAATAACGGGACACTGCCTCATAGGTAGACATGCTCTGAGGCTAGGGGTCTACACAAATGACTTCTGTAGAAGCTGCATGGACGAGGAGGAAGAGGAAACAGTCCAACACCTTCTATGTACATGTCCAGCACTCTCCATTAGAAGGAATTACTTTCTCGGTAATCCCTTCTTCGATAATACCAGTGAACTGACAACGATTGACACAAAACGTCTCTCTAACTTTATTAAAAGTACAAGATGGTTTGTTTAAATTCATTACTCTCCCATTAGTAACCTCATTAGTGGTATCACAATGGACCCTTGAGGTCTAAGTGTGTAAATGATATCTGGACAGCCACTCCAACCTAACAAACTAACCTAGTCCCTCTCGATATATTCGTGAAGGAACTGGCTACCAAAAGCGCATTACAGTGTAAGAACTTTAAAAGGTCTTTTTTGGTCACAGGAACATAAATAACATTGGCAGACAGAGTATTTAAAGCCATACATATATTTTAATCCAGTAGCACGGATAGTTCCAAAACGAGTCTGACATCTTTTCATGTAATCATAACGTAGAAATATCAATAAAGCTTCCCAATTACAGCAGTGTCTTTCAAGCAGAATTATTTGCGGTTTTTGAAGCCGCTAAGGATCTTTCTTCCCATGAAGAAAAATGCACAGACATATTTATGTCAAGTCAAGATTGGTACAGTAATGCTGTAGGGAGCTTCGTTGCCCTCTGTTGGGTCCCAGGACCCTGTGACATTGACGGCAATAAAAATGCCGACAAATTGGCCCCAAAAACGGATCAATGTTTAGTCCAAGTCATATGGTTTCAAGGCCAATGACCAGGTAAATGAACAAATTCAGCAAAGTTTAATTGAAATCGCAAACCGCAGGTTGGCAACTCTTGGAACTTCCAGAGTTTCTAGAAATCTATGGGCAAATATTTCCAATGTAAAACAAAAGTTCCTTTGCAACTAGTTAGGCCTCAGCTGTCCTTACTAATTGGTATCCTAACAAGTAACAACTCATTGGACACCCGCATGAACTCTCATCTGATTTATGAGGAGAATGTAAGGACGCGGCGACTTTCTATGTGAATGCCCAAACCCAGCCAAAAGAAGAATGACAATAGTAGGAAATGGCTTTTTAGACAACCTATGCGACTGCTCGTTCTAGCGACCTAGAGAAATTCTTAAATTTTCCAAGAAATCAGGATGTTTCATGGAGGCGCCCTCACACTAAATCCCTATGAATCTACCCAAACCCTTCCCATTTCCTTCCCAATTTCTTGGGAGCACAATGAATCTAAAGAGATAAAAGTGAGATGGTTTCTCGATCTTGACAGATACATCACTCCATGCAATCTTACCTAAATTAGGAAGGACCAACAAAGCGTGTCACACGTTCAGTAAATGCATCCAAATCGATATCCCCACTGATTTCGATTTCCTCAAGAAAATTTTGTTCAGCGATGAAGCTCAAATTTTATTGAATGGTTACGTATATAAGCAAAATTGTCGTATTCGGAGTGTCATAATCCACAAGCTATTGTTAAGATGCAGAGGAATCATTGGACTATGATTTATGCCTTTTTCGTGTATGTATGGGATGATTTTGATGATTTCAGGAGAGAGGAAACTTTTAGTGAGTGGCCAAGACGATTGACGCTTTAGAAAATAAATATTTGGCACGACGAAAATTGTTCCTCTCTGCTAGAATTTGTCTCTAACGAGGCTGACGTTTTTATCTCTTCTTGAATAACACACGTCTTAGAAAATACCCTTTATTAAAGAACCTTACCGTAGGCGCCTGCTTGTCTTGTCCATCATGGGGTTGTCTCTTATCTATGCGACAGTACATATGTACATATGTATATACCTGTAACAAACCAATTGCGTCAAAGTTTAAACAACATATTTTTTAGATTACGCACTCATTCTGTAAGGTAAAATTCTGAGTTTTATTTTTAAAACTAATATCGGGAGGTATAACAATCCGGAAATGATTCAAAACAAAGTTAACAAACACAACAAGCATTACTTATAAATTGCGAATAATAATAATCAAAATAACAATTCTATAAATAAACATACATATTTACAAAGCTTGTCACTTGAATAACTGCCGTAGGCTGCTTCTACTCAACCATAGCCTCAAAATCTCTAAACAATAATCATAATTATAATAATTATTAAGGTGTAATACTCGTACACCTGAACAACCGTCACACATCACATTTAAAATATAATCTGCTTCCTAATGTTCTGCCTACTCGCATTTATTTGATTAATATAAAAGCTGATGATTTATAATTAAATTAAAAATCCGAATCAAACATCCTAAGGGTGTGTTTACAATGGAGCTAAGACGAATCGTCTTATAATAATAATAACTTGATTTCAAGATCTTATGAAGTGTTTTTGTAGATTGTATATGTAAATTAAAGCTTTTAAGCGTTGTTTTCCTGTATACAATCTAATTCTGTTCTTAACTTAATTGAATTTAATTGTTAAAATTACAATTTTAAATAAGAGATAAGAGCTTTGAAAATATAACATTGAATAGTTTTTGGAAGCTAAATTATAAACACTCCCTTTTCTTAACGCAATATTAAGGTGGTCCAATATTTTCAATTTTAATTCATCTAATGTCGTTTTCTTTAAAATGTCATAAGTGTTCCAGAAATGTCAAGAGATATGGAAAATAGAATTAATTAATTAATTTTTATAAGACAAATTCATATCTTTTGAGGGTTTATTCAAAAGAATTCGTTAAATCAATCTAAATAATTATGAAATTATGGACCACTCTTATACAATAATTCTATAATATTTAATTTCATATTGTAGTTTTAGTATAATCAATATATTAATATATTTAACTAAAAACTATTGTTCAAAGACTAATATTTAATTTTTGAATAATTTCATAGAAAACCGAAGAAAGATCAATTCAACTTGCAGTACGAGTTCATAAAACACTAGAATTGGCTGATGATAAGTTTTATGTAATAACTTGCGGCAAGACTGGATTCCCAAAGTAAGTCCTGTATAATAATTTTTGTTCTTTAAACCTTACGCTCCAATACAAATTTTGACCAGCAGAAATGCATGAAACCCAAAAATCAAAAAATATATGTATTCAACGACAGGGACGTACGAAATCTAAAAGTTTTAAGGGCCAATTATAGCTATCATTTAATTTCATCATTGAAACCAATCATTTGAATTCTTTTGGAAGATTAGATTACAAAGGTCGCACAATATAATCAGTTTAGGCCGATGTAGAATATAATTGAGTTTAATTGTTTCTCCTCTCTTTTTTAATATCAAGGTTATCATGTTCTTGAAGATTTATGTTCAACTGGCTTTATATCATAGGATGAAAAGAAGATTGCGCATCCAACAAAGAAGCCTTAAACTCGTACATAGAGCCATTTGATCCTTCTAATAAATTCTGAAAGCAGCTCTTCAATTCTTACTTATTTACTTAAAGTGGCTCTGCAGTCCGGGGCAGACCTAAACCTCAAACAACATGCGTCTCCAGCCAGCTCGGTCCCTAGCGAGCAGTTTCCAGTTTCGCACGCCAAATTGGTTGAGTTCTTCTCCCAACTGCGTATGCCAACAGAATAGCGGTCTTCCTCTACTGCGCCGTCACTCGATATTGGATTCGAAGACCTTCCGGACTGAGGCGTTGATGTCCATTAGCTCTACATGACCTATAGCCATCGAAGCCGTTGGACTCTAATTCTGTTAACTAGGTCAGTGTCGCTGTAGCCCGTACAGTCCGTCGTAATATCTTCTCCTCCATTCTCCATCTATGTATACCGAACCAAAAATCACCCGAAGAATTTTTCTTTCGAAGCACCCTTAGACGCTCTCATCTTTCTTTGACAGGGACCAGGCCTCAGCGCTATAAATGGGAACCGGGATGATGAGTGTCTTATAGATGGTGATTTTAGATGTTAGAGAGAGGACTTTGTTACTCAAGCAGCGATTTGCAGGAGTTAATCTTTGTTTGATTTCAGCGCTGGTGTCGTTGTCTGTGTTTATAGCGGTGCCTAGGTAGACAAAGTCCTTAACTGCCGGGAAGTTATAGCTGTTCATGGTGACGTTTTGTCCAAGACGTCGTTGTTCAATGTACTTTTCTGATGACAGTATATAATTGGTCTTGCCCTCATTGACCACTAAACCCATCTTCTTCGCTCACGTCACAATGCTCAAAAACGCTCCACTTATGTCAATATCATCTGCGTATCCGAGTTATTGGATGGCCTTTGGAAGATTGTGCCTCTAGTGTTGACGGTTGAGTTTTGCACGATTCTTTCCAGAACGATGTTGAAGAATGACGGTGCATCGCCTTTTCTAAAACCTTTTTTGACATCAAATGCATCGGTAAGATCTTTTCCGACCTTGATAGAGTAGCGTGCATTCTCCATCGTCATTCTGCAGAAACGGATACGTTTGACAGGGATGCCAAAACTAGACATTGCTCTGTAGAGCTCTTCCCTATGGATGCTGTCATACGCGGGTTTAAAATCGATACAGAGATGGTGGGTATCGATTTGAAGTGCCTGGATTTTTCCAAGATCTGCCGTAGTGTGAATATTTGGTCGATAGTGGACTTTCCTGGTCTGAAGCCACACTGATAAGGACAAATCAGGCTGTTGACGAACGGCTTCAGACGTTCACATAATACGGCAGAGAAGATCTTATATGCTTTGTTAAAGAGACTGATGCCTCTGTAGTTGGCGCAATTTAGAAGGTCTCCTTTTTTACGTATCTGGCAAACTATGCTGAGATTCCGCTCATAGGGCATGCTTTCTTCCGACCATATTTTGTTTGACTTAAGTTTAGATATAGCTATTTTCACTTCGTCGAGGCAAGGTAGGCGTAATTCTTGATCTGCCTTGCCTAGGTTGAGTGGTTCTATCTCCCTTACAGCGGAATTTGGTTGGTCATTACATAATTTGTTCCCCTGATTGTGTTTACAGGCTTCGGTTCATGGCTGGTACCCTTAGGAGGTTTTTTCTACCTTTTGTGTTAAATTTACGAACCTCATTCCTGTTGTGACATCCCTCTATCTCCTCGATCGCGCTTCTCAAGCTCTCTTTTTTCTATCTAAGGAGCCGGTGTTCCTCTACTGATCGTAGAACTCGCGGCAGCTTTGGTTCCTTTTCGCTGCGTGCGCTTGCCGGCATTCGTCGTCAAACCAGTGGTTTCGCTGTTGTGGGCGTGTGAAACCTAGCACTTCAGAGGCGGCATCTCTGATTCCTGCAAGGCAATGTGGCCACTAGTTTTCAATGCTTAATGCAGGCAGCATAGGACTCCTTAAGAGGTTACCACAGACTCGATCGGAAAAGGACATGGCAGTCTCTTGCGATTGTAGCCAACTAACCTTTGAACTTTTCACAGTACTTCCTTGTTTTGGCTTGGACCGGGATATTCATAGCTCCTCAACTCACCTTGACTAATATCTGCTGCCACCTCCCACTTTCTGACGAGGTTCCATTTCGATATGATGATGCTTTTCAGGATTTTGGGTAGTTCCATTTTTCCATCTCCAAAACTTGATAACATAGTTAAAATGCATTTTAGTAACATCCAAAAACAATGGTGGTACAGAAGTTTCTAAATGTTATTAGATGTATTCGAAGGCAATCGGAAAATTCGTTTAAGAAAGTGTCTTTAAAACCATTCTACCTCCTCTGATTTGCCATAACCCTTAAGATTGCGCCCATACAACTAAATAGAGACCGCAGTTGCTCGAAACAGTTTAATCTTTGCGTTCGCACTATGTTTAACGGCTTATTATCGATGGAAAGACCCCATACTGATAAAATTGCTCTTTTGGCTCCGATAACTTCAACTGGAAGTCTTTTTTCATATTTAGGTTTGGGCTAATCAAAAGACCAAGAAATTTGCACTCCCGCACAAAAGCAATATTTTGACCTTTTTAGTTCCACTTTTCATTTCGAGAATATCTGCCGCCTCCATTTCTCATTTTAGATTTTTCAAGGTTCAATGACAGATTTCAAAGACTGCAATAGTTTTCGAGATCGTAAATCATTCGTTGCATTCCCTCTACAGATTCATTGATGAATAAAATAAAGAGTAAGGTACTCAATACACAACCTTGTTTGACACCCATTTCTGAAGATAATTATTTTCGATTTTTCAAAGTTCAGTGACAGATTCCAAAGACTGTAACAGACATGGCAATAGTATTCAATCCAGCTCTATTCCTCCTCCAATAGCTTCCACAATATCATTGATAAATAACATAAAGAGCAAGGTATTCAATACACAACTATGTTTGACACCCATTTCCGTTGCGAAGACTTCTGAAATAAATTCACCATCCCAAACATAAGAGACTTTATTCCCATTTTATACAGCTCATAGAAAAGTGCTTTACGCGCTATGGCTTCAAAAGCAGCCTATAAATCAACGAAGAAAGCATACAGTTTGTTGTTGCTTCTTTTGTAACTCCCCGAATATTAATCAACAAGAATAATTGGTTTGAGGTTGACCGGTTCCTCCTAAAGCTCGATTGAAACTCATTAAGAATTCCTTAACTTTACCGAGGTGTTCAAAATTAAAATGCCCCGGTAGTTCTCTGGGTTATTTAAAGCTGCTTGGAATGTGGAATGTTTGTTGTTTTGAATATCCTATTGAATTACTTGGCTAATGCAGACACAAATTCGAACGTACAGCTCTTGAAGAATTCCATCTCCCGGAGCCTTTCCTGCTTTAGCCTTTTCAATCTCATTTACCACTTCTAAAAATCTAAAAGGTGAATCGAGAAGCTCATCCATATGAAGAAAGGGGCTGCATGCTGTGGATGTGTCGAAAACCGTGGGGTGTTGAGTAGCTTTTTAAAACAGTCTAGTAGCCCTGCAGTTCGCAACGATGAACCGATCTTGTTTGTTCTACCATTTACCGTTTTTGCAACTTTCCAGAATTCTTCGGAGGACCTCTCATTGCTTTGTATATAGCTAACTTAATTTTCAATTTTTCAATTACATTCTTAAATATTGAATAATTAAGACTTTTGATTGATTTGAAGACCCAATTCCTCCTTCTTCCATTTTTTACTATTGTACATAAATTACTTGTAATTGATTTTTAAATTAAAGTTAATAATTGTTTGTAATTTTTTTCACAGGGACGACAATGCTCATGTTATTTTGAAGTTCTTAGAAAATGATCGACGAGTTCGAGAAACCGTTTACGGTCGTTCATATACAATTCGGGCTGAATTGACAAAGCCAAATGGTAATTAATCCAAATTTTATTTAAACAAAAACAAATTTTTAACAATAATTTATGAACAATTTTTCATTTTACAAAATTAGCAACTAACGGCATACGAGTATCAAATTGTTTTGCTTTTGATAAAAAGAATATCAGTTTTCCATTGATTGACGAAAAAGGGTAAACAAATAATAAATTTTCACAAAACTTCAAAACACATAATTTATAAAAAAAACGTATTATTTAGTTGTTCGGTTGATCCAAAAATTATTACCACATTCTCACCAAATTCCGATGGAACATCAGCAAGTGCTTCACTCAAGTCAATGTTTAAATTTCCTGAAGGTTTGTGGTGTCTATTGACCTTGATTTTTCAATTAACATAAAACTATATCTTGAATTTTTGTTTTATTGGTCAAAATCAAAAGGATCTGAAGTGCATCTCCAATGTGACGTCCATCAGTGCTCAACCAAATGCATTGAGGATCTCTTCTGTGAAGATGAACGAGCTATTGCGGGACTTAGTTGGACATCACCACCTGTCAAAGGTAGCCGAACTTTGAACGAAACCGACGAAGGCAGTCTTCTAGGTGCAACCACAGTTTTTGTCCTTGATCCAGCAGAGGCTCCTTGTAAGAAATCGAGCTTAACTTTTTTTTAAACTAAAGTTCTATACAAAGAAATGTTTTATATTTTTTCAGTAGTCTCAACGCTCTGTGAAGATACTGGAATACGACCATCATGGCTCTTGTGGCTTACAATCACTCTTGGAGTGTTGTTCCTAATTATGTTACTTATGAACATCTTCCTTTGCACGGCAATGAGCTTTAGCTGTGCTCGAACTGAGGTAAGATCCTAAAACACGTTATCAAAAGATTTCAAGATTAATATGACTGTTTCTGTTTTACTTTTAGATAATTGAAAAAGATGCATCGATCATTGAAGAATATGACCCATACAGAAGTTGGCATGGAAGCCAATATGGATCAAGATATTCGCTGCACGGACGCGAAGGTCATAACAAAGGATACGCGAGTGGGGGCTCAACGATTCAATCGAATAGGTCTGATAGATACTAAGCATGTTCTACTTCCATTATCTACTTCTCCTCAACAACACTCCACATAACATTTTTATTTGTTTGACTTGATTTGTATTGCTTCTATTTTTTATAAAGATCTGTACAGTAGCGGCCTGCCAAAAAAACAAAAAATTAAGACACTTATTTAATTTAAAAAAGAAAATAATTCCGAATTTTAAAGAAAAAGACAAAAACATTTTGAAATATTCTAACAAAATTTAAAAATGCATTGTTATCTTGAGAAAAAAAAACAACTACTACTATTTTTACTATTAATTAATTTAAAAAAAAAAAAAAAAACCCCTTCTATACAAGAGTGATACACGTAATAATCTAAATCTTAAAAAACTGTTCTTGAAGGTCATTACCAATTGATACCGATCATTATGCAATTGTTCATTCACGTCCTGGCTCTAGACATTCCGGTGTTTATGGACATCGATCCAGAGGACCTCCTAGTAACTTGTAATAGTTTTTGAAATATAGTTTTTCAAAAATATATAAACAATTTCAAAGAAATCAATGTGTTCGAACTGAGTGAGAGAGAAAGAGAAAAAGAGAGAGAGACAAACAAACAAAAAGTGAGTCTTAAATAAAATCTATTTTCGAAACGAAAGTAAATAAAATTAAATTAAAATTTTTAAGAACATTATTTTCGTACTACATACAATCAACAATAAAATTATGCATGTCAGTATTTTGATTTGAATGAAAATTAATTTTTAAAATTTTATTTATATATATATTTATAATTATACAGACCTTCAAGGAACTCTGAGAAAGTGTAAATACCTATAAGAAAAATCAAAAACAAACAAAAATTATCTACTAACATCTACGAATCTATTTTTTGGATCGAGACTTTTTTGATTTGCATTCCTGTTAATATTCTTTTTTTTATTTGTAAAATAATTAAAAATATTATTCGTGATTCTAAATTTATAGTTAATTCAATTGGAGGATAATAAAATTGATGCATATGTACGTTACGTATAAAACGACAAATAATATTGAAAAGAAAAACAAACTCCGTTTTATTAAATATTAAGTCACTAGTTTAATAAGGATGTTTAGAATTAAGTTGAAGAACACAAAATTGTATAAACAAAAATTGTAATTATAAATTGCACATACATATAGATTTATAACAAAAAATAAATAAACATAAATAAATTTAATAATAAAACTAAAAGAGGAATTGTTATTACTTTTTTAATCATTGGTGTGGTATTGAAAATGTATCTAGACGAAAATTATTTTCAAATAAAATATATTACACAATAAAACATTCCTCAGAAATTTTTTAGATATAGGTGATTGTACAAAAGTTGGATAACTCGATGTCATCAACCAATATATGCATATCTTATTATATTTTATTGAGATTACAATTTATTTCAAAACAATGGAAAGACCTTTATTTAGTCACCCAATTTTAGTTCTTCATTTTGAACACAATTATGTAGTTCTTAAAACGTCAGTCCTTTGGCATGTCAGAACCCTGAAGACCAACATTGTAGGTGGCTGTCTATTGTTTAGTAGGGTTTTTCATTTCCGCAAACAATTTTTTTCTCGGTGCTCAAGCAAAATATTAATTTACTCATAGAAAAACAATTCTTTCCAAAGTAGAGCTCTTAATATCAATTTTAAGTACTTAAAATTTAAAATTGAAGTTTTCCCATTTAAAATGCATGTAAAAAAATGCTTTTTTTCAAAGTTCTAATGCTCACTCACTTTTACAATATTGTTAACCGGTTTAATTGACCTTATAGGGAATTTTACGCTCTTTAAAATTGCTTTGGTGTTTTTTGTGTAATTCGCACCGGTTCGCCAGTAAGAGTCATCAAATTGCAATTTTTTGAATAAATAGCTTTTTACCAATGTTTTTGAGCAATTCGCAAAAAGTAGGGAGAAAAAAAGGGCTGATTCGTAAAAAACAGTCCAGAAGTGATGTGAGCTGTACATGGTGAATAACGGCATTCGGATTTTTGTTTTAAAATATGACTGTGCACAATTTTCATTATAAAATAATAAGAAAAGCGAAACAATGTCACGAGTACGATAATTTTGGCCACAAGATATAATAACGGTTTTTGGTAGAGGGGCTTGATACAAGCTACGGGAGGGGGAGGTCTATCTCTCCCCGTTTAGGCGTTAGGGGCAATTTAAAAAAATATGTACATTAAATGGAAAAAAATAATTAAAAAATAACGGTAATACTTACAATTAAGTTTTATACTTTTTTTTAAAGCCAACATTTTTGTCTATTAGCTTGTTTTTAAATCAAGTCAAAACTATGCATAGTTTTTGAAAAAAAATAGTTTTAAAGTCAAAATTTGAGCAAAACAAAGTAAAAAAAAGGATTAAAGTGTAATTTTTCAATACTTCAAGATTAATGACCACTGTTTTCATTTCAAAATTTTTTGCTCTTATTTGTTTTTGATCAAAAACTGAAAACTAGATGATTTTATGTCTTTCCGTTTTTGAGAAAATTGAAAATAAATTTTTTTTTAATTCTTTTTTTTTGCTTGAATGGCCTTATTTTGATAGTAACAATTATGGGTGCGAGTTTGGTGGTATGCAACAGTGGGATCTGTAAGGGGGAGCATGCTGCCCCCATGCAACCCCTCTGTTTCGATACACTATACACTATTTGGGGTGGGTGCAAGTTGAAGTGCGTGCAAGGTAAGAAGGGAGCAAGGGTCGGTGGGTACAAGATGATTGATTGATGGAAAAGAAAGTGTGGGTCTGCAACTAAAGCACTTCCACCCCCTCGACGTTCCCAGTGAACACATAGAAGATGTGTTACCGCCAAAACAACCTCGGCTCTTGACCATCAATGACGAACTTAACGAACTCCACAGTGACACTAGTACGGACGATGAATTCACTGACGAGGCTTACATACCTTCAACAGTGGTAATTAATCGTGAAGTATTGAAAAATTACACTTTAACCCTTTTTTTTACATAGTTTTGACTTGATTTAAAAACAAGCTAATAGACAAAAATGTTGGCTTTAAAAAAGGTATAAAACTTAATTGTAAGTATTACCGTTATTTTTTAATTATTTTTTTTTTTCCATTTAATGTCTAATCTTTTTAAATTGCCCCTACCGCCTTAACGTGGGGAGATAGATCCCCCCTCCCATAGTAAAAAATGCTTGTTTTTAACTGTTTTATACAAATCCGTCATCAAACTTTGTCGCCAAAGTTATCGTACTCTCGTCAAAACAATTTATTTTAACTTTCTTTCAATAGTTCAGAGTTGCCCAATTTTTCATTAAGTATTAACAAAAATGTTTCACCCCCTTCCCGCCCCCTCTCGACGATGCTGTACTGCTTTATGACGTTAGCTAAATTCTTGAAGAAATGCTCGGCAGAAACCCTTGGTTTAAAAGAAAAATATTTCAGCTAGAGCCTAGATTTAAAAAATCAAAAAAAAAAAATCGCTGCGATTTTGGAAAAATGTTCTTTGGAATTTACCTGTTTGGGTTCCGAAGGAAAGCGTTATATTAGGCGTCCACTAAAGCATGAGCTAGGTCCTTATTATGAAATACGAAACGAAGGGCAGAAAAAACGAAACCCAGAAAAACGAAACTCATTGCGTAGAGCGATTATGAGAAACGAAAATGGAATCAAGAAAATGTTAATAGCCAAAAATGAAAAATGGTATTTTTGTTAAACGCAACTATCCTCACACCTATTTACAAAAGTCAAAATGTGAATGTTATTCTAAACATTTTTGGCTTTGGATTTTGCTTGGCTCGTCGGCAAATAATTTCACTGGTCAACAAAATTTTAACTTTTTTTTGCCACACGGACTTTTTTGATATTTTTTGCTTAAGTTGGTGATCATAAGAAAAAATAAATAGTTAAACAAAATTGTGGGCCAAAGATTTTATTTTATTGAGTAATTGAAAATATTGCGAAATAATACAGATCTTGTTAATCAAAACTGTATTTTTTTATAAATGACTTAATAAATCTTAGATTTTCTTCCATGTTTCGCTTCTGGATGGTCCCTTTTAATTGCCCAGCAGTGATCCGCTAACATATTTGAGTTCCATTTGCCCTAGTACCGCTTTTCCATATTCAAAATGTGTTGATGGAACCTCTCACCGTGCTCGTCGCTGACAGGCATTAAATTGTCAGGAAAAAAATCCAGGTTGGAGTCTAAAAAGTGGATCTTAAGTGACATGTTGCAATATGTCATTAACAGCTCGCTAACCAACTCCCTGTAGCTGTCACGCTCGTCGTTACCCAACAAATTTGCAACAACATTTTTAAAAGCCTGCCATGCAAATTTTTCTTATGCAGACAACGACATCAGCGCTGAAATCAAACGAAGAATAACTCTTGCAAATCGCTGCTTCTTTGGACTTAGAAGGCAATTGAGAAGTAAAGTCCTCTCTCGAGCATGTAAAATCACCATTTATAAGACACTCATCATCCCGGTTCTCATTTATGGCGCTGAGGCCTGGACCCTGTCAAAGAAAGATGAGAGCGTCTTAGGATGCTTCGAGAGAAAAATTCTTCGGGCGATTTTTTGGTCCCGTACGCATAGATGGAGAATGGAGGAGAAGATATAACGACGAGCTGTACGGGCTGTACAGCGACACTGACCTAGTTAGCAGAATCAAAGTCCAACGGCTTAGATGGCTAGGTCATGTAGAGCGGATGGACATCAACGCTCCAGCCCGGAAAGTCTTCGAATCCAATCCCGAGGGACGGCGCAGTAGAGGAAGACCGCGACTCAAGTGGCGCACCCAGGTGGGAGAGGACCTCAACCAACTTGGCGTGCGAAACTGGAGACAGCTAGCTAGGGACCGAGCTGGCTGGAGACGCTTGTTGGTTGAGGCCCAGGTACGCCCCGGACTGTAGCGCCACCTTAAAAAAAAAAAAAATTCTAAATCGCTTTGGTTTTAGACGAGATCCTAAAAGTTCTGATTGTTTCTTGGACAAATTTAGATTCCGAACTAAATCATTTAAATCTCCTTGAGTTATGAAATGTGGCACGTTTGCGATTCCTTTAAACTGAAAGTCATCGTCCTCGTCAACATAACATGGGTACTGCAAACGGCATAGGTCGTGCGCCTTTCTTCCAGTCGGTTGAATTTTTCACACACGTTTTGCAACAGACATAAGGAGCCCAGGGGTGCCAGTACGTAACTTGATACAACCGAGTTTAGTCGATACAATCGAGCATTGGCAGCACACATTTTGGTTCAATCGAGTGTCCTCGATTGTTTCGCCAGATGCGGCAGCACACAAACTTCAAACTAAAGTTTGAAACAAAAGTTTTCACTCGACAGAAAATAGTTATCGTCAGGAGTAATTTTTGTGTTAGAAATATGAAAAAACAAAATAATGTCAATAAATAAAAAACAGATTGAGATTTTAACCAATTTAATGAGTTCTCACGTTGGTTTAGGGAGGAAAAATATAAGTATCTACCATCAACGCAGCCCAGTATTCCTGGTAGTTTAAATTTCCTATGTACCTATAATATAATAATACTCCTTGCTGTCTCCAAACTTAGAGCTATCAAATTTATTCCATTGCGGACAATACTTATTTTCCAGGATAACCAACGTTTGGCGAAAGAACTTGGAAACTGTTGTCTGTGCCATACTCAGCAACACATTTGTTCCAACATTGGTTTGGTTACGACCACTGGCTAAGAGATTTAATGTTGCACAAAGCTGTAGAACTGATGGAGCTTATGTTCTTTTTCTGTCTTCTGGAAGATCTAACGAGCTGAGTATCTTGTGAAAACATTCCTTATTGACTCTAAACTGTAAAATGTTTTACAAATGTTATACCTACATGATCTATCTTTTATTTTTGAATATTTGCTCATTTTTACTCAATTCCAATGGGTTGCTATTATCTCTCAAATATCTTCTTTTGATTTAAGTAATGGACACTTCATCGCCTTCACTTTCACTCTCCGAATCAATGAAAAACATTTCGGAAAGGACTTAAAATTGAAAGTAGAATGAAATTATTTCAAAATAAACTCATTTGACATTTCATTTTATAATTCACAATGACTTTTTTAAGTAAAAGTCACAATGGAACTCGTCTCAAATTACGTGCTGTCAAAAATAATTTGTTTCGAGTTGATCGACGATCGACAATCCTCGATTGTATCAAGTTACGTGCTGGCACCCCAGGATTGGTCTTGATGGGCGACAGAAAAACCAAAACATTGGTGATAACACTCCAACACAAGATTCGTAAGGTTTCGTCTTTGTTTTTTGAATGTCAGTTCTCCGCAAACAGATCATAAATAGATAGGATCATTGTTACACTTCCTCGACATGTTCACAGGGTTAATAGCAAAAAAATGCTAAAACAAAAAGGTGTTAAAATGCACCCACAAATATTTATAATAATAAATATAAAACGGTTTACTTGGAAGCGCTTCTGTTAATTTGCTGCGTAGTACAAGTTTTGAATTATAATGTAGCACAACAAAACTGAGGCTAATTGACACTTGAAAATTGTGATTTAATAATGAGACTAGATTGACAAAACAAAATTAGCTATCAAAGTTCGTGTGACAAAACCATTGTTTTTAGCAACATTTGGATTACTTTCCATGAAAGCTACCATCAAGTCTATTTGTTTAGCATTCGTTGTAGGCCTAAATATTAGAAATATCTTATTTATATGTTTTCCACCATTTTATTTATTCAGCCTTATTTTGACATTCTCTTTCGTTCGAAAGTTATTCGAATTCGTATGATACGTATTTTCAGTTTCTAACGTTTCGAAAGTTCATTTTAATTCGAAACTTAAGCAAAGTTTGACTTTCTAATCATTCGAAACAAATGTCATTTCATTAGCGTTCAATTTTTTCTGGCGAATAGATCCTCAAAACATGTAAGCTTTGATATTTGTGTTGAAAAATAGATAAAATAAAAATCTTTTATGAATTATTTGTGTTTTTTTTTTTAAATAAAGGTCGCAATCGCATTCCAATTGGACCAACCGGGAGCAGAAGGAGATTCTCATCAGATTGATGGAAGAAAATCCTGAGATAGCCAAGGGATTTTCAACAAACCGGGTTGACATCGATCGCTTTTGGACAGATGCTGCGGAGAAGCTGAATAGCTACGGACCTCCTTCTAAAGACGGTGCGACTTGGAAAAAGGTCTATAAATTAAATTTTAACAAAAAAGGTGTATAGTAACAAATGTTTGGTTTCAAGGTTTGGGCTGATTTTAAATCCAAAACAAAAAAGAAACTGGTGGAAAATAAAGTAAAAAGGAAACAGTCGGGATTCAATTACAACAATCTTGTAGCCCTAACGGAGTTCGAGGAAGCTATTGTCAGGATCACTTCACTTAAGCAGTCCGTTGAAGGCATAAGTGCCAGGGTATTTGGCATAATCCAAGAAGAGGAGTCTGAAAAGGTGGCGGCTTCTAAATCAAAAGAGTGTCTATGGATTCTTGCCTTGAAGAAAATTTGGAAACAGGCGCAATAATTGAAGACCATGAGAAGCTGTCTGTACCCTTCTAGCAATAGAGCAAACAAAGACACTCCAGTTAAAATTCTTCAAAAGCAAAATGAAGTACAGGAAGTTTTTTTTTGCAGAACTGTCCTCCAAACTGGATGATATTAAGGACGAACTTCACCAAATGAATAGATATATACAAAAGGCTGATGACACACAAAAAAAAATGTATGAAGAGAACTGTCGGCACAATCTCGCCGTGGAAAAAAACATGCGCGAGAAGTTAGAATTAAAGAAAAAAGTCCTGGAAGTGCAACTTGACCAGGTCATGGCTAAACTAAGCTCTACATAAGTTTGGCACCCGTCCCACAAAATCTTTGAATGTGAGATTTTAATCTGCTTAGGTACCTACATATATAAAAGAAAAAAAAAGTTCCTCAGTTGTTTTTTGAATTAAGTTTATTTTTTGTGAATGGTTTTAGTTTTGAGTTAAGTTTTTTCAAATCAAACTCTAGTATTTCACTAGACAAATGTTTTATAGTTAATTTTATTCTTTTTCATGTGAATAAACTTGTATTACGGTTCCAAAAAAAATAAATTCATGTTTTCGTTAATGCATTTCAAAATAATTAACTCATCCCAGCTTCCAGCAAAACATTATTTCACTTTATGCTTTTGGAATATGTAGGATTAATTTTCCGAACATTTTTAACAAAAATTAAATAGTCTGCAAAAGAATCAGGTTGGTCATACTACATACAATCGAAATGTCAGTAGATTACAAGCAGCTGATTTCGAAAATATAATTCATTTAAGTTCATTTTGTGAACACATTCTACAATGAATATCTTTCGTTCGAATGTGAAAATACGTGAAGTTCATTCGAATGAATAGATCTATTCTATCGAATGAGCTATTCATTCGAATCTCAGAATAAGGCTGATTATTATACGAGTATCGTTTTTTTACGACTTTCGTTTCTCCTAATCGCAATTTTACAAATACGCGCTTCTGCAATCGTTTTTCGTAATTGCAATTTCACAAATACTCCGTATTAAAAATCGTTTTTCATAATAACCCCCCTGATTCCACGCTACACAGTAAAAACGGTGGTGGTTGTATCATGCTGTGGGCTGCGTTTTAATGACACGGTGTAGGACCAATTGACAACGATTCTAAGCACACTTCACGGCTAGTGAAATAGTAGATTAGTGATCATGATCACCAAATCAAATTATTGACTTGGCCTGCAAAGAGCCCTAAACTGAACCGGTAGAAAAACTATGAAATGATGTAGAATATAAGATTGGATTGTGAAAACCAAAACTTTTAGAAGCTATTAAAGAAGGTGGGAACAGCATTCATATTCTCAACAAAATGTTAATGAAGAAGGCTCCTTACAAGTAAATAAAACTCTTGAAAAAATGAAAAATTTGTCCTTACCGCAAGGCTTAATGCTAAATTATCATCACTTAACTTCTTTTTCAATTGATAAAATCAATTAAAATAAATAAAATTTTATGCAATCAAGATTAGAAAGAACATTTTTTTGTTTTTTATTATTTCAGAAATAAACATTTACATGAATTTATATTATAACTTTAATTATTATTATTTATTATTATCTTTCTATAATTGTTATATTAGTTAATGAATATTTATAAATTCATTGTATTATGTTTATTTTTATTTTCTCTATTTATTAACAAATCTTTGATTAAATTAGATCACAAGCTGAAAAATATACAAAACGCGAATTTCTATGAGCAAATATTCATTTAATAAAATGTTGCAACACAAAAACGATCTTAATTAATTATTTTATATAATAAGCAAGACTTAATAACAAAATAATAATAATAAAAAATACATATTTCAATAATTATTATTATAGGTACACCTGCGCCAATGTGACGGGGTTGGGTTGGTTAGCATAAGATTATAGATTTATGGATAATAACAAACAAAAAAAAATACAAAAAAAAATATGCATTGTTAATGTCAGAAGGAAAATAAAAGAACGCTCGAAATTTTTTAAAAAAATAATCTGATATGGTTTTAAGGAAAATACAGAAAACAAAAGAATTTTAAAAATAAAAGAATGGCACTACAAATTGTTTCTACTTCCAGGCGCAAAATTTAAAACTTACACACCCCATCCACACACTTTTAATTCGTCTTTTGATCTTTTGTTATTTTTGTTGTTATTTTGTTTAGTGTTTAGTTTAGTTTAGTTTAGTTTAGTTTTTAGATAAAAATATCATATATTAAAAATATTTACATTTCGCGCCTATGAAATGGTTTTAATTTTATAAAAATCGTAAAGTGAAAAACGTTGCCACAGCACGGTCCTATGCTAGCCCTCGTCGCAATATTTCAACAAGCTCTGGCACACAATGGTCTTGAATTTAACACTCAAGCTATCAAAGATCGAGTCTGTGTCATCGAGCCTGTACTCCTCATTGTGATTGGGATCCTGCGTGATGAGGTTTTTGAATTTTTGATTAAGATTCTGTTCGAGCTCGGTGTTGTTGTTGTTGAAATAGAGCACATAGGAGAGCTCTAGCAAATAGTAATCGAGATCGGATAGGAAGAACTCCTCGCATTCGTTGATGTCGAATTTCTTCGTGATGAAGTGCACAAACAGGCGATAGATAAAGAATTTAAGGTCCTGCCTTCGCATGGGGACAAAACTGGTGTCTTTGGTAAAGTACTCGAAGATTTTTAGTGATTTTGAGGCGCTCGAGCAGTCGCTCAAGCAGAGAGTAAAAGCGTCGACAAATTTGAAATTCAACATAAGCGTGCGTATGCGATATTCAAGGCGTTTTTTAGAGAACTTCTCAATCTTGTCCGGGTTGTAGAGACCATGGAATACGTACAAACAGTAGTGAATGTAGTTGCGGAGCTCACGACTGTTGTGACTGCTCTCCGAGCTGAGATCATCGGATGGCGGAAGACGTGAATAGCTTTGCTCGTCTGCGGATATATCGTTGGAGCTATTGTTCGGGTAGGCTGGACAAGACAGAATTATAGAATCTGCATCGATGTGGCTGAGATTTTCAATACTTGAGATCATGTCGTCCGATTCCTGACATGGGTTGGTTGTCAGAGGTGACTTCATAGCTGATTCGTAAGGCTCCAGAGATATGCCGGCTTCTTGGATGAAATGCGGCTGATACTCGGGAATCGTTTTCAAATAGCGCACTGGCTCGTAGTCCAGGCGTATCCTTGGTCGGGGCAGGTTGATTTCTGTGGGTATTTCAATGCATTGACTCTCGTAGCGCATTGGTCGTTTGGTTGTGGGCAAACAAATAACGCGCTGTTTCACTTTGTCAAACAAAGCTCCCAAGTCTCTTCCACACTTTAAAATTCAAAACAAAATTTCATCAATCGATTAACCAGAGTGGCTAAAAAAAAGGATATAACAAACCTGTCCATTAGCGTTACCGCCAAACGCTTTTACAACATAGTCGCGGGACATGACAAGCGTAAAGTCGGCCCCACACTCAACATACATCGGGTGATCGATGTTGTCCAGCGGAGCAGGTCGGTTCAAAGCTTTTCGTTCCTTGTCTTCCGTTCCAAGCTGATGTTCTAAATTCTTTCCCCATGTGTAGATCGATCCAGACGAAGTTACCATAGCAAAATGGAATAAACCACTTGAAACCTAAAAAAAGACACACATCACATCATATTTTCTGCGTCGTAAACGGAAAAGCAGAAGCAAAAACCAACATTATGTATATCTCCAGCTACTTCGGTTGTATCGACCAAATGTGGTGTCATATGCTCATTCGATGTATCAACTTCAATCGGCAAGGACTTCTCTTCGACTACGACCTTTGGCTCCACGTCCATTTCATTTTCAACTGATTGAAACCCGTCAACCATGTCAGCAGTACTTCCTTCAGCTGCGCTACTTTGATTCGTCGATGCATCAATGTCCTTATCCATATCAACATCTCTGTTCGCTTCTGCTGCTGCTGAATTTAATACTTTGATTTCGATATCTTTGGTATCGCTGGAACCTGCCTTTGGTTTATCGTCTGAACTATTTGAAGAAGAATTATCGGATTTACTGGGGACATCTGAGGTTGTCGCAACATATTTCACATTCACGTTTTCTTCATCGAATGTCAGGGTTTCTTTGAAACGTTTTGTAATTTCTCTTCTTTGAAATTCTTCAATTTTTTGTTTAGCATTTGCTCGACGTTTTATTTGATTTGCCAAACGTAATGCTTGAGGTGAGGAACCCCACGTGTAAAGTTGATTGTTTTCATCAACCACAAGCTGTTGAAGTTAAATTAATTATGATTTTGTTTTAAACTTTTGGGTTGTGGGTTTTACTTACATTAGAAAAGAATTTGGTATGAATCAGTCTTATTTTTGCGGTTCCGTTAATGTCAATTTTCAACGGCACAAGAGATTTTGTGAGACTTTCTGCATTTGAATCGGAAACATTCTTGGAGCCAATCGGTCCGGTGCCTAGTTGGCCAAAATGATTTGAACCGAATACGTAAACCTCAGTTGTTCCGTATAAACCTTTGCAGAGAACTAAGCTGTGAGCATGACCCAAGGAAACTTGTATTACTTTCTATAAAAATAAAATAAAAGCAGAACAAAACTTATGAAAACAAATTCTTAAAATAAAGTTATTATTATTATAATTTATTAACATTTAATTAAAATAAATGAGCACAAGTTGCAAGACATCCGGCTCTGAGGTAAACTTAACTAAATAGAAAAAATAAATGTTAATTATGATAAAGTTAAATGTCAATTTTTAATTTAATGAATAAATTATGTATATTTTGAATGTTTTCTTAAGTAGGGTGTTGTAGGGCTTCATAGACGGAAAAATTTGGTGTAACGTTTATATTCGTTGGGGTTGTTCAAAATATGAATAAAATATGTTAAAAACCTCACAAGTAGGTGGAGCTTCATAACATAGGGAGTGCTGGTGTGTACTGACTGTATGACTAAGTCGAAGTCTAATGCAAGCCGTGTTCATGGTTTTCGATGTGGTGACATTAAAGATAGGTACTCTCTCCATGTTGATTGTTGAATAATGGTGGTTTTAATCTCTCCAATCGGAGAAACGTTTAAATTCAAGCTTTTTTTATGTAGATCGAGGGTGGTAGGTTCGAAATAGTAGACAGGATGGACCTGCGCGGAGGACAAATCTGCCAGATCATTACCTTTTATACCCATATGGCTAGGTACACACATAAGTTTCAATTTGTTTGGTTTGCTGATAAGATAGTCTCGGATCTTGTTAATTATGACAGTATTGTGATCAGGATGTTTTACATGACTGATAGACTGTCTGAAGATATAATAAACTTTTTGTTGTGAGAGACGCATTCTGTTATGGTTTTCAGAATGGCAAAAGCCTTGGCAGCAGATATGGAATCTGTTTTACTGAGTACACTAACACAAATGAAAGAGCCATCTTCGTTGACAGAAGCAAAAGATGTGTTTGTTGCAGGTTTTGAACCATCTGAGAAAAGGAAGATCCATCCATTTTTTTTTAAATTCTGATGACACGCTCAAAAAGGTCTGGAAAAATACTTCTTTAGATGTGTTATTTTTGTTGAGATTTGACAAATTCATGATGAAAGATTTAGGTTGCATATTTCATGGGGGAAAATGTGGCATGTATTTATTAATTTGTTTGATTGGGATAGTTAGTTCTTTTGCTGTTGTTATTGCAATGGATATTGCTGACGGTGTCCGTTTTGGTGTTTTTAGTTTGATTGTGGAATTGAAATCTTTTTCAATAATAGAGCCATTTGAGAAAGCTAGATTGATAAAGAGTTTTACTTTTTTAGATGTAATTCTTTCCTCTAAGGTGGGCAAACCACCTTCAACCAGCATGTTTTTTATGATGCTTGTTGGGAATGCATTTAAACTCTTCCTTACACTTTGATGATAGGGTGGTTTAATAATGTTCAATGCTGATTTTGGTAAGTTTCCATGAATGAAGAGCCATTGCTTAAAATTAAAGATCTACTTATATTACATAGTGTATTTACATGAACATTACATTTTTTGCTTCCTAAATAATTAATGATATTAGTTCTTTTATTTAAGATTTTTTACATTTATTATTGAACTATTAAAATTATTAACATTTACGTTGTTTACAGAAAGAGGAATATTATTAAATGACGTTTTGTGGCAAATATAATATCATTGAGAACGTTTGTAAGTAGTAAGTTGGCAGAAGATGAGTAATTATGTTTGCATAGAATATAAAAGTCGTCAGCATAAGCGGTGTGTTCAAGTTGTTTGTGATTTGCAATAATAGAACTTAAGTCTTTAAAGGCAATAATAAATAACACCACAGATAGTGGAGATCTTTGAGGAAATCCATTTGACAAGGCGTAAGATGGTGAAAAACAGTTTTGTGTTTTAACACATATTTTTCTGTTGGTAAGAAAAGCTTTAATAAAGTTAAAATTTTTTTTGGCCGATGCCCCAAGTAATAAGTTTGTTGAGTATGAAGTGAATGCCTATTCTATCAAAAGCCTTTTCAAAATCTAAAGAGAGAATAGTTACATGGTTTGGTGCAGATAGAGCGTTAAAAATGTAAAAGTCTAAGTGAACTAGTGCATCTGTGCATCCTTTTTTGGATTGAAAAGCCACTTGATTCTAGAATTGATTAGCCAAAGCAAACGTTTGGCTTCAATTTTTTTCAAGAACTTTAGCAATGCATGGTATGAGGGAAATTGGTCTTAAACCGTTAACGTTGTTAATGTTTTTCTTTGGTTTAGGCAGCGGAAATAAAGTAGCTTGTTTACAATTTTGTGGAATAATACCAGTATCCAGCACATTATTATACAGTTGTATGAGCCTTAATTTTACTGATTTCGGTGGGGTTGGAAATAGAACCTGTGGCGGTTTCAATTGCTTTCGTATTATGTTGAGTATACACATCGGTTATTTCAAAATTTTGTTTTGGAAAAGTTTCAATGCGATTGAAAAGAAGTCTTTAAAAAAAGGCTGGGTTTCTTTACTGAATAAAAATGCAGTTTTTGTCTAAGCATCGCAATTAATTAAGGAACATATTGTCTTTCAACGAGCTGCTCCGCAAAATGGAGCCGCAGAGCGTGAAAATCGAATTATTGTGGAAACAGCTAGAAGTATGAGAGTCGGTAGTAAATTGCCAAGAAGCATCTAATACAGCAATATATGTCTTGAACCGCACAGGACCGACAACAATCGAAAACATGGTTCAATATGGAAAAGAACTGGAAACTCTATAGTCCAGTCATTTTAGGTTTTATCTGCGGAAAAATTCCTAGTGAGCTGAAATTTTGTATACACCTTTATTACGGCATTGTAATGAAGATGTAAAAAATCGACATTGATGTCTCGCGATCTATTGCTCAGAGGCCAATAAAGGTCATTATAAAAATTGTTTGTCGTGAAATTGTCTACAAAAAAAATGTCTCTTCCATTTTTCTGTAGAATTAACTGCTTTCCGAGTAGAGCGCCGCGAAAGCGATTATATTATAACGATGCACTTGTTTCCTCCCCACCTTATAAGTTTTTTTTTTACATTGTTTCCCTCGTAGGCATAATCCATAATATGTAATAAGGGGCTTTTTCTGCTCCACATTTGGTGCTGCAACCTTTTGTACAATTACAGAAAATTGTGTTTAGTAGATTATCGGGTGCTGGTTAATAAAGTTGTTATTGGCTGCAGTATATTACTTTTTCCGACTGTTCCGGTTCAATTTCTCTTCCTAGCCAGGTTTGTATTTGATAAAAACTCAATAAATATGCTGTTGCTGAAGAAGTAGGTGGTAATAATGGATATTTTACAGCTGTTCTTTGCCTTGTTAGTTTAGAAAAACTACATTATCTGTAATTATCTATCGAAAGTTCTGCTTTTGGAGCACGGTGCATTGCTAGTGGAAAATGTGTCCCAGCATTGACAATGACATCTCGAGAGCAGTTTTCTTGTTGGAATATTTCTGCAGAATTGGTTAAATCGGATCTTTTTTCAAGCATTTTCAAGATTTTTAATTTTCCTTCTCCAAAAAGTGCTATAGTTGTATCACATTCGGTCATGGCATGTAGAAACAGAGTATTTTTCTTGCAATGTTGATATTTGTTGAGGCAATCAGTCGAGTATATTTTTGTTTCAATATTGTTTTTTTTGTTTCCTTTTTTTGGTGGTGGATATGAGTCGTGAATACTTGTAACAGAACGAATATCTTCTTTAATTATTGATGCAGCAGCTTCTACAATGATTTTGTTTTTTATCTTAGTACCACGAATTTTTTAAAATATTACTTGCAGTATCTCGAAAGCAAATAATTGTAAATGATTTACTTTTCGTATTTTAGTATTGTTTTATCATCTGGAACGTAATCTTTCATTATATTTTTTAACTCAAGCAATGTGAATTGGCAATTGGACGGCCTGCGTCACCCTTTCCACTAACTAATAAACAATTTGAGAAACATTTATCATGATACTGAGTCATACTCAATATTCACACGCTCCTTTACAATTCTTCCATATTTATCACCACGCGCCTCTGCAGCTTTAAATACTGTGTCTTTAAATGAAAAAGTACTCACTTCTCTAATAACGCATCTGTATTTTTTTCTTTTTCTTTTCAGGGAACGATGAGAATAGGCGCGATACAAAGCACGTCTGACGAATCAAATTCCTCTGTCAGGGAGATACTGATTTCCAACAGAGTCGCTGGAGCTTATGGCATAGCTTCTGAATTATTCAGGAGCATAAACCAACTTTGCAACGCATGCAAAACATGGTCGGAAGAAAGCATGCCCGATGACTGGAACCTCAGCATCGTTTGCCCAATACAAAAGAAAGAAGACCCTCTGAATTGCGCCATATAAAAAGGAATAAGTCTCCAGAACATCGCGTATAAGATTCTTTCTGCCGTATTATGTGAATACCTAAAGCCGTTCGTCAACAATTTGATAGGTCCTTATCAGTGTGGCTTCAGACCAGAAAAAAGCTTGCCATTGACCAAATGTTCACATTACGGCAGATCTTGGAAGAAACCCAGGAACTACGAATCGATACCTTATTGATTTCAAAGCCGCTTATGACACCATCTCAAGGGTTCAGCTTTAAAGAGCACCGTCTGGTTTTGGGACCTCTTTCAAACTTTACCGTTTGTGCAAAATGACGATGGAGAATGAACACTGCTTTATCAAGGTTGGAAAAGATATCACCGATTGTGGAAAGAATTGTGCAAAACTCAGCCGTCAACACTAGAAGCACAATCTTCATCAAAAAAAGGACACTGAACAACGACGTTTCGAACAAAAAGCCATAAATGGAAAGCTATAACTTTGAGGTAGTTAAGGAGTTTGTCTACCTAGGTACCGATATGAATTGAGAAACGAAGTAGAATTCTTGTAAATCGCTAATTCATTGGACTTAGAAGACAATTGAGTAGTAAATTCCTTTCTCAGGCTAGGCGCCCTACAAAGAAAGATGAAAACGACTTAGGATGCTTCGAGAGATAAATTCATCTATCAAGAAATAGATTTTCGGTACCGTCTGCATAGATGGAAAGTGAAGGAGAAGATACATCGACGAAGTGTACGGGCTGTACAGCGATACTGAACTGGTTAAAAGAATAAAAGTCCTGAGACTGAGGTGGCTGGGTCATGGAGAGTGAATGGATATCAACGCTGCAGCACGGAATTTCTTCGAATTCAATCCCTAGGGACGGCGCAGTAGAGGAAGATTTACATGTTGGTTGAGGCCCAGTTAAGCCCGGAGCACCACCTTAAGTAATATCAATATCAATACATATGTGTTATCGCTTGTAAAAACTCCTATGGCATTTAACCGTTACATAACAAATAATAACAAACACAATAATCTTACCTTGTATTGAAAGAAGGGCACCAATTTTGGCTCAGGTATATTTTCTGTACTTCCATGGCCCAGTTGACCATAGACACCCCATCTTAAAAATACATCACAACATTAATTCCATAATTTAACATAAAAACAGACTTAAATAATCCTTACCCCCAAGTGTACAAGAATCCATCTGCAATAACAGCATTATGATACTGCCCAGCTTCTAGAGCAGATATGTTCTTGCCATCCAAAGCTCTAACTAACATAGGTTGCAATGCCATTTGCATATCATTACCTATGCCTAATTGACAATAGTTATTATTGCCAAAAGCATAAACCTTTAATTAAATAGAAACAAAAATTATTAATTATAAAATAAAATATACTAAAATCTTAAATGGCATACTCACTCCATTGTTAGTAAGAACAAGAGAATGTTGTCTGCCACAAACAACAGCATGAACTTCCAAATTAAGTTGTGACAAAACATCTAAACATTTCACAGCATGTGGAGGTTCTGGTGGGTCTATAAAAGTTACTTATATTTTTGTTTTTGTATCTCAAAGAAATATGATAAAATACACCTACCTGAAGACTTAGTGACACTAAAATTACAAGGCACCCCGTTTGATCCCCAAAAATAAGCAGCACCATCTACAACACAAGCGCAATGCGCAAAACCCGCTGATAGTGGTTTAAATTTTGAAGATTCAATAGCAAACTACCAAACAAAGATGGTTATGAATTTTTAAGAGAACTAAAATGAAAACATTTAAATTCAAACCTGATTGTCTTCATAAGTTAATCGAAATGAAGAAAGTGCATTGGAAATGTTGTCCTGTTTGGATTTGAGAGATTCCATGTGAATTAGAACAGCCAGATAGGTTTCGATAAGACTCTTGCAATAGTCAAAAATTAACGATGAATTATTGTCGTTGTATTCCTGTTTGCGCTGATAATTGGAGCGAGCCGATGATGTGTGCGATACAATTGGCCGAAAAACAGCTGAAAAGGGATTCAATTGTTTTTCCAAGCGCTAAAATAAAACAATATTAAAATAAAGTTAGTTATATTTCATGTTTGTTTGCTTTTTTTTTCAATAACAAACCTTTAAAACACATTCTCGAATATTTTCCAATTTGTCTTGAAGAAAATTAAAATAATCTAATGCCACATGTGACAAATACGTTATGCACTCCATGAATATTGGCTCACTCAAGTTGTATAGGCACACGTTTAGCTCTGAGTACCACCCTAAGTGAGATTCATTTATTTTTACATATTTACCACAATGAAACATTGTGTTACCGAACTCCTGACCGACAACACTATTGAGAGCTAAGAACGTATCGATACATGCGCCTCTGGCTTTGGCCAATATCAAAGCCGCTGAATAGAGCCCGCTCTGGCACAAAACAATACTGGTCATGTTGGTGTGGAATTTTGTATTCGTTACCAGGAAATTCCTAAAAACAAAAAAGATTCATAACTTTTTCTTAAAGCTTAACATCCTCAAAGTAACTTACCAAAGCGGAATATAATTTTTATCTTTTACCGCCTTTTCAGCCAAAGTTATGAGCAATAAATTTGCCAGATGAAACTGAGCCGACGGAGACATCTGCAAATTACTAATAGACTCATCCACCCCATAGTGATAATCACTGCACGGTTCGCCTTCGTTGACATTTACACCTTTGGACGGCTTTTTTGGTAGGATCGGATGGACGTCTTCTGAATGCCGAAACGCCACATCTTCCATAATATTCTTAATAATTGCACTGCAAAAATATTGACTACGAAGTATGTATATAGACTTGAGAGCCATCGCACATAGATGCATGAGAGCATAGGTCTGTCCGAACATGGCAAGTTTCAGGGCCGTCCTAATTGGTTTGATGCGTGCGGCATTGTACGTGAGCAATGCTTGTGCTACCTTCTTCTTCCGCAACAAATAGTCGCCGGCAAATTCTATGCATGCTTCGAATGACAAATCGAAGGTCTTGCAGAACTCATGACATTGATCCCATTTGCTGGCCACAGCAGCGTCCAGAAATATTTCAAAGGGTTCCTTCTTCAGTTGGATGTAGTAGACATTTTTGGTTGTCACCACATAGCATGGATCGTAGCAGATTTTGGGGAATTCGTTCTTCATGATTTCCATTTCACGCAAAGAATAACTGTCCTGACTGTCGACGTTCTTAAAAAAGTGCACGTACTCTATGGGCGAGCGAATTTGCTTCCGGTCTATAAGTTCTGGTTTGTCGTCTTTGTTGACTGTTGGTTCAGTTGTAGCCTCGTTGTTAGCGTAGGTAGTGATTTGATACATATTCAAAACCGTTTCGTTTTCGAATTTAAATAAGCCCAAAAGCGAAATGTCATTGAATTTCTGTTAAAAATAAAAATTTTAAAAATTCATATACTTCCAATACTGAGGTTGATATTTTGATAAAATATGAAAATTATACTTTAGGTTTAGTTTTATTTTCTGATTTATACTTTTAATAATAATTTTAAAACGTTGTTCGATAAAGACTTTCTCTTGTGATATCTTCAGTTTAATCAAAGTAAAACTCATACAATAACTTTATGATGAATTAAATTAAAAAGAGATAAAGAAGGAGTTTTGGGTTCATTTTGGTGAAATTAACATCATCAACTCCATAACGTTACTCGAACATCGTCGTAAAGTTTCTTGTCTTACGGTTATTTTAACGGACTATGCCTGGTAAAAATCCTCGTTTCAAACCCTCCCAGTGGATGCCGGGCGGTAATGATCACCACAGTTGTCTTGTACGCTGTCAAGATGGAGATCAGCTAAGGTCAGGTTGAATTGCTTAAGTTTCCTACTCCTTAATAGTAGTAAGCTTTAGCAATGCAATTTGACCATAGATACGGGGTTCCTAATTTCAGTGGTGGTGTGAGCGTCTTACATAATCCGTGCCGAAGAATGAAAGGCTGGGGGGAAAACCAGTCGCTAACGAGCTCATTCGGATGCCTTGGCAGGGTCCGTCTTATCTTCTGCCTTACCCCGGTATAACGGCTCTGCCGGGGCTGACCTCTTTTTTCCGACCTACTCGTGGGACCAAAATACAATAAATTTAAACAAAATGGACGAAATAGACAAGACGAATGTAGAACGCTCCACAGACTTGGAGGATGAACTCTTGGCCTCCAGCCAGGAGACTTTGAAGGGGAGCTCATTTAGCGCTGGTAGTTCCAGCACTTGTGAGCAACCCAAAACCACAGAAAGTATAGGCAGTGGTATTCATAGCACTCCTATACTTCCTAAACCGTATACAAAACCGAAACCCTCGAGTAGCAGTGCAACTCGAGGAACCAAAAAACAATCAGAAGGCGCTCTTCTCAGGAACCGCTTCAAATCGGCCTCTCACATTCTTGCCAAGATTGACTATAACAAACAGTGAGGGCCCCTACCCTAGTTTTGACTCTGGCGAGAACCTCAAGGGGTATAGGGTAATTAAGTGTGCGGACAGGTTTTCTAGGGATTTCTTTAGTGAAAGCATTGCTAAGGTTAGCAATGACTGGGAGGGCTTGAAGCTCAAGCTTATCCCAGCTAAGGACATCCCTAGACAACCGAAGGCTCGCATTTGATAACCGAAGCTAACATCAAAAAGGCAAACCTTTTGATCGGAGGCGACGCAAATGCTCGGCATACCCTTTGGGGAAGTTCTGTGATCAATGAACGAGGTGAGTCACTTTTTGATTTTATTATTGAAAATAATATGCCCATTTGTAACAGAGGCATTCGTCTTTCCGAGCTCGGAAAATTATGATGGATGGGAGGATGTGCTTGATCTTACTTTAGTAAACAACCGTAATTTATTAGTGGAGAATTGGAGAGTTTCCCCTTTGAATTCGTTTTCGGATCACAAGTGGATTCTTTTTCAAATTAATTTCGAGTCGAAAAACCCTCCGCCTAACAGAAATCCCAAAAGAACTGACTGGACGAAATTCAGTCAAATTGCGAATTCCAAACTAAGCAACTTACCGAATCTCACTGAATCACTGAAACATAAGTTTTACCAACCGTATAAAGACTCTCTTAAAATTTACAAGCAAGCCCTGTCATCAGCCAAAAGACAAGGCTGGAGAGAATACTGTCAATCAATCGAAGACATAAAGGACTCCGCAAGGCTCAGCAAAGTTTTATCGAAGGAACATTGTAATCAAACATGTGCCCATGTCGTGGAGACAGGTCAAAGTAGTTTTTATCCCGAAAGTGGGTAGACGAGGTCACGAATCCGCGAAGGATTTCTGACCAATAAGCTTAACATCTTTTGTGCTTAAAACCTTGGAGCGCATTCTTGATTACCATGTTGGAGAAATCATACTTGGACAACCTCTCGAAAGCTCTCAGCATGCTTATCTTAAGGGCAAATCTACGGAGACTCCTCCATGAGGTAGTGCGTACTGTAGAACAAACGATCCATTATAAAGAATTTACTCTTGCCACCTTCCTAGACATAGAAGTGCTTTTAACAACGTCCTTACAGAATCCATAGAAGAATCGCTCGTTAAGTTCGGTGTAGAAAACTTCATTCGAGAATGGATTATTTCCATGCTCAGTGGTAGGAAGATTCGAGCCTCTCTAGGCAATACAATCGCAACAAAACACGTGAGTAGAGGAACACCCCAGGGTGGTGTTCTTTCGCCTCTTCTATGGCTTCTGGTCATGGATACAATTCTCGTTAAATTAGAAAGATGTGGAGTGAAGGCGTAAGCCTACGCGGATGATTTGGTGCTATTGGTGTCAGGAAAGTACACCTCTGTGATTAGTGAAATCACGGAGTCAGCTTTGACGAAAGTTAGCAACTGGGCCACTAGTTGCGGACTAGGAGTTAACCAAAGTAAAACTGAACTGTTGCTCTTTACCACCAAAACCAAAGTACCGCCCTTCACGCTACCTCGACTCAATGGTCAAATCCTATCATTGTCTTCCAGTGCAAAATATTTGGGAGTTATACTCGACCCTAAACTAAACTGGAAACTAAATATTGAAGTACGGATTAAGAAGGCCTGTGTTGCCTTCTACGCCTGCAGCAAAACTTTCCGCAAAAAGTGGGGACTTCAGTCGAAGATGATTTTATGGACGTACACAGCCGTAGTACGCCCAATCTTAACATATGGTTCGATTGTGTGGTGGCCTGCTCTTAGCAAAGCCTATAACATTAATAAGCTAAAGAAGGTTCAGAGAACAGCTTGCGTGGGCACCACAGGGGCCATGCATACTTGCCCAAAGGACGCCTTAAACGTTATTTTGGATCTTCTACCAATAGACCTACTTTGAACCTTAGTAAGGGTTTTTAGGTTATTTTCCCATCGAGAAAAGATTGGGAGGATGACATCGTGTCGATAGGGTTCGACACAACCATCTTTACTGACGGCTCAAAGATGGAGTGCGGAGTTGGTTCTGGGATCTTTTCTGAGCCCCTAAATGTAGCCAAATCCTTTAGGCTTCCTGACTTTGCTAGCGTTTTTCAGGCTGAACTGCTGGCAATAAGGGAGGCATGTAAGATACTTAAACAAAACTCAAACCAAAACCGAAATGTGGCTATCTTTACAGACAGTCAGGCAGCTGCCAAAGCCATTAACTCGGCAATATCCTCATCTAAATTGGTCCAGCAATGTCGCGATGAGCTTGCGAACCTGAATATTAACATCGGTGTCACCCACCCTGATCTGCTTTCCGGGCCATAATGGTATCGTGGGAAATGAACGGGCTGACGAGCTAGCCAGGCAAGGATCGGCCCTTCATAGCTCACTTGCGGAAATGGTTAACATTCCTCTTGGTGCTATGAAGGGTAAAATCTTTTCTATCTACCAAACTGAATCAAACCGAAGGTGGAGCAATTTACCCAACTGCATTATATCTAGGAAGATATGGCCTAATGCGACAAAATGGCTCTAACATAATCGCTATGAAGCTTCTCTATCAATCTATCCCTTTCAATCAAAGGTCAAACGAGTTTTTGGTATCAAAACGGTTGCCTTGAGATCGCCATTTCTACCTACCTATGCTCTAGTGAAATAGGTAGTTGCATTCCTTCCCTTAAATAATTTAAGCGTAATACAACTTCGGCCGTACTATGAAGTAAAGAGATTCATTTTTTAGACGTACTACGCGAATGTGGAATGCTTTTTCCTGTCGTTGCAATGTTTAGGAATTCAAAATCAATGTACACCAACACATCCTAACTAACCATTCCCTCTTTTCCTGATGCTCACACCTTGTCTTTGGCATATTAAAGGTATAAGGTATACAAAACCCTTTAAGTGTTCGCTAATTATAAAAATAAAGTTCGTGATAAGAAATTCAAAAGAGAACGTCACCTTTTCTTAGATTTCTGTAAGGAACAGAAAAAGGCATGGGGTTAGTAAAATCGGAGATTTTATTCTGCCACCTAGAATCTTTATAGAAATAATTCTTAAACCCTTTGACTTTTTAGAGACCTCAAATCAAATTAATGTGCTAGGACTATAGCTGGGTAAGCCTTGAGATCACCCTAAGTTCGTCAAAGCAAAACGCATGTTTGGACCATTTTCAATCCTTTCGGAGGAGTTGTGTTAAAAAACCTACGAATTCGCTTTAGATACTATAAAGTTAATGTGTTCCGAAAGAGACAACTTTGTGTGAAAGATGACACCAAGGTCTTTTGTTTCGCATACCACTAAAAGATTTTCAAAACCAAGACTATAACTGAATAGCACTTTAATTGATGAACACTTAGAGATATTTAGCTCAAGATTTAGAGGTTGTATTTACACTACTAAAAAACGCATATATATAATTTTAGAGCTTTGGAAACAGACATTAATTGAAGATACCGGAAAATATAATTTTAAATCGTCTGCCATTTGCAAATTTTACACAATCTGGAATGTCATTCCACTAAGACACCTCTCCTTTTATTCTGACGGCAGCGCAGTTATTCCCAAGATGGAATCAACGGTGTCGTCTACAGTTCCAGTAAGGTTGAATTACTTAGTGAACACCTTATAGGGCGAAACCCTGTAAGGAGCGGTTATGTCGGCTCTTGCCCTTGAAGTTAAATCAAGGACCTGATCCTTCGGGTTGAAGGCCGGGCGTCGGGTTGACTTCTTAATCACATAAAGAAAACCCAGTTGCGAAGCATCAACAGGCCTCGGATATGGACGGAATTACTGTTGACAACGCACGCAAACGAATTAAGGACAACGAACTTCGGAAATCCACGTGAAATGTTAGGTCCCTTATTAGATTACGTGCAGCCGAAGAATTAACGGAGGCCCTCGACTGCTATAAAGCAGAAACCACCGCCATCCAGAAAATGCGAAATTTTCTATGGTGACTGCTAACGAGAAAACCAACAACTCTTATTTGGATGCGGCTTTGTTATTGGAGCAGGACTTAGGCAACAAGTCTTGAGCTATAAGTGCCTCATGACCATTCGCATCAAGTCTTAATTCGGTAAAAATACTATCGTAATAAGCACACAAGCCCCCACAAAAGAGAAGAATAACAACACCAAGGATATATTCTTCGAGCTCTTGGTAAAAGCATATGAGCAGTGTCCTAACTACGATTTTAAAATTGTCCTGGGCGTAACACATTGGGTTTCCAGACACAAGGCAAAACAGGGATCTGCTGGGAGAAGATACAACTTCAAACCGCTACAATCGCAAGAGAGTCTGTCGTGCTGGGTTTCAAGCAGCTAACAACAAGAAACCCCTGGTTTGATAAAGAATGTCGGCAGACAAATGCAACCAAACAACACGCAATGTGGCGCTGCATAGAAGGATGAGAGCTGCTCATGAGCAGAAGATGAAAGAGGAATACCTACTTCTTAGAATTAAAAAGAGAGAGCACGAGAAGCGTTCGTTCGAAGATATTGAGGGGTTCAAAAGCATAAAGGAAGTACGAAAGTTTTTTGAGCAGGTGAAACGAATATCACAAGTACATAAATCTCGAACAGAAGGCTGCAAAGACGAAAGTGGAAACATAATAGTGGAACCGCAGTCAATGCTGAGAATATGGAGGGACCAATTCTGCAAACTGTATAACGGCGACGACGAATCGAATTCCGCCGTCAGCCAGGATGATCCATTCAAAATAGACGACGAAAGCCAACAATCCCGTCTTCCCTGCATAGACAAAGTAAAGTTTGCCAGATCTAAGCTTACGTCTAACAAAAATGCTAGAGCAGATGTGTTGAATCCAGAGCTCTAATTTATATGGTCGGAAGAAAGCATGCCCCATGAATGGAACATCAGTATAGTTTACCCGTTTCTGAAAAAGGAGATCTCCTAAACTGCACCAACTATAGGGGAATCATTCGACTAAACATCGCTTCTAAAATCTTCTCTGCCGTAATATGTGAACGTCTAAAGCCCATCGTCAACATCCTGATAGGTTCTTATCAGGTGACAAAGTCGATCCAATATTCACATTCAGACAGATACTGGGAAAAAAACCCAAGAATATCAAATCTCCACAACCACCATCTCTTCATCAATTTCAAGGCCGCATATGACAGCATCTACAGGGACGAGCTTCATAGAGATTTGTATAGTTTTAGAATCTCTGCCAAACTCGTCCGTTTGTGCAGGATGACCATGGAGAATTTACACAACTCCATAAAGTTTGAAAACAGATTAACAGAACCTTTCGATGTCAAAAAAGGCCTTAAACAAAATGATGCGTTGTCATGCGATTTTTTCACCATCGTACTTTAAAGAATAGTGCGGAGCTCACACGTCAACATTAGAGGCACTATCTTTCAAAAGTCTGTACAATTATTAGCATATGCTGATGACATTGACATAATTGGAAGAACTCAGCGTGATGTCAATGTGGCCTTAGTGAATATTGAGGCAGAGGCGGCAAAAATGGGTTTAACGGTTAATGAGGGCAAAACAAAGTACAAGCTGTCGTCAAGAAAGGACATAAAACACCGACGTCTTGGTTAAAACGTCACCATCGACAGACGTAACTTTGAGGTAGTCAAGTACTTCGTCTACCTAGGCTCCGCTATAAACGCAGAAAACAACATCAGCGCTGTGATCAAACGCAGAATAACTCTTGATAACCGCTGTTTCTTTGGGCTATGAAAGCAATTGAGTAGCGAAGACCTCTCTCGAAGGAACAAAGTGTCGCTATATAAGACACTTATCATCCCCGTCCTGCTATACGGTGCAGAAGCATGGACTACGACAAAAGCGTATGAAAGCACCTTGGGTCGGTTCGAGAGAAAAGTTCTTCGTGTGATCTACGGTCCCGTATGCATTGAAGGGGAGTAGAGGAGAATATGGAACAACGAGCTGTACGGGCTGTACAGCTACGTAGACTTGCTAGAAGGGTAAAAGTAACACGACTAAGATAGCTGGGTCACGTAGATCGCATGAAAACCAATGCTCCGACCGGGAAAGTGTTCGAATCCACTCCCACAGGACAGCACAGTAGAGGAAGACCGCGCACAAGTTGGAAAGTGACCTGACCCAACTTGGAGTGCAAAATTGGAGACATCTTGCTAGGGATTGAGCTAGATGGAGATGTTTGTTGGATGAGGCCTTAGATCACACAGGACTGTAGCGCATGACCTTAAGTAAGTTGGTAAACAATTCGTGGGCTGGAATCTTCAAGCTGTTCTGTAACAATTTTGAAAAGATGTATCACCAACCACTCCAGCATTTGAAAAACGTCCATTTTCCCGAACTTCTACCATGATGAATTTACAACATTGCCGTAACAATAGCCATGTGTTTTATAACTGAAAAGCCTGGTGGTTTGGCACCTATGCAATGAGGAAAGTTCTAGCGCTGATTAAATTAATCAGCCAAGCTTTCGTCTCATCATCGGTGAAAATACATGTGTTCCAGTGGCAAAGATTCTTTTTACCGAATGCATCTTTCTTTAACTTTTATAGCTTAAATTATAAAACTTAATTTGACTTTAATTGATGGCAAACTTAAATTATAAAAAAAAGTGGCCTACAAGTTTAACTTTGAGGTGTTTTTATGACTAATTAATCAAATCCTTATGGTAATTTAACAATAGATTTCCTTTAGTTTTTCTCAAAAAATCCACGAGTGATTGTTTAAACTGTAAAATTAATAAATCTGTTTTACAATATATTGCCTTCATATTACTTATTTCTTCGTTTTCATAAATACGAATGTTTTGAACGAATTTGATACACCGTTAGAAGAACTTTAAAACAAAGTACTGAAATATTGATTATGAGTACTTACATCTCTATCACCATTTGGAACTGATGCCATTGCGCTGCTTATAACGCCAACAGCATTAACCATGTCATTGCTTGAGCTCTTGCCAACATCTTCATTGCTTTGTTCATCCTTATTGTCTTTTGTTTCGGCAATCTCTTCGAACGACAGGTCTTTTGAGGGACTATCGTCGGCGACACTGCTTTCCTTTTCCACATATTGAATTGAGTACAAAATGTTCGAACTTATTAGAATTTCATGACAGTTGGTGGGAATTTTATATAAAAACACTGGTTTCAAACTTATATCCATGCTGTGTACGGAAAGAGTATTGGTTTGAGTGTGCAAGGCACTGAGTAAGTAGGTATGTCGCAGGTTTTGTAGCGTATAGAAGGAACCGGCGGACATCGATAGAACTTCTGGGGTTAGTGTTGGTTGGTCCATAACTATGAATCCGGCTATTGAGGTCTCGTATGCACCTGAAATGGATACACATAACAATTATTCAAATGTGAAAAACATCTCTTGAACGAATTTAATATAATTTATGTTTTGTTGAACATGTGCAGGACTACTGACTGAGTCTAGTATCTTAATGAAAGTGCACCACAGTGCCATTGAATAATTCGTATTTGAACTTGGAATGGACGAAATGGTTATTTATGAAAGCATTGTCACATCGAGCTTAAGATATATGGAGGAATATGGTAAACTTAATTCGTTACCTTAAAACTCACCACGCTTGATTCGTATTCGTGCTAATAAAACAAAAGCTAATTTAAAAACTATGCAAGCAGGAGTCAATTTAGAAATAATTAAAAACAAAAAGAAGGAAGAAAGAAAAACAAATCAAATGGGAATTTTTGTATTTTATTTTAATTTAAAAATTTTAATTTTTGTTTATTGTTTTATTTTTCATTCTATTAAAAGGAATGCAGTGCCCGCTGTGTGTGTAATTAAGAACAAAATTAAAGTGTGGTCTTAATGAAACAAAGTTTGACCTTAAACTACGCAGAGAAGTGCAATCATCAATTCCTTAATGAGTGCTCTAGCAGAGGCGGAGAAAAAGTGAATGTTTTGTATAAGTTAACATTGTTTTAAAGAGGACGGCACCAAACAACGGATTCAGTAGTTGAAAACACCGATCATAACCGGAGTTTAACCTTCGTTATTATAGCTGAGTGCCACAATTATTCTCTCACCATTCCTTAGTCGTTTACATGCTAAATGATGCTGCCGGTCAAGTTCTACAAAGTTTGGGCCTTGTTTTAACACAAATACAAATTATTTGTACTTCAACTTCCAACTAATTCTATGCGCTGTCCGACTCTATTCAGAGAATGTCGTTATGAGCGATTTCAGTGTTCACACATCGTCGTGGCTGCGGCATTTTAGTCAGACAACATCTGATGAAAGGTATATCGAGATTTTTGCTGAGATTTACAACCTGACTTAGCTGGTTGACGAGCCATCTCCGTTTCCTGACATTGCAGTTCAATTAATCAACGCTTAAGACTTGTTTCTTACATCTGATAAAAATTAATATGCGATAAGTGTTTTATTGCCTCACGGCTTATCAGAACGAAGGCTGATCGATTTTGCTGCGGGGCGAGACGTTCTGGTAGCTAGTACGCAGTTCACACATCTTAATATCCACAAGGAGACATGGAAATCTCCTGATCAATCAACTGTCAACCACATTGCGATCGACGCTCCACACTTCTCCAGTATACAGGATGTCCGAACGTTCGAAGGGACCAACATTGACTCGGAACACTATCCGTTGTAGGCAAGGTACGGCTACGAATATCCCGATCCAAGCCAAAACAAGAAAGTACTGTGAGAAGTTTCGACGTTAGACGGCTACAATCGCAATAGACTGCCATGGCATTTTCCGATTGTAAGGGAGATAGAACCACTCAACCTAGGCGACGCAGATCACCAATTACGCCCATCTGACCTCGACGATGTGAAGATATCTATATCTAAACTGAAGCTGGGTTCCCCATTTATGTTAAATGTTGAACAAATTTCACATCGTAACCATAATAAGTATTTGGCCCTTAAAATACATGGACCTTATTCAATTTTCAGTGTTTTAAATTCACTATCGTTTTGGCCTAAAGAAGTAATAGTTCATGAATTTATGAATAAGTCGAACAACCCTTTTCGTCAGTATCGGACAACGCTAAACCACAGTCAAAGCAGCTTAAAAAGGTATTAATCTACTAACAATCTTTCTCAAGATATCATAATATTGACGGAAACATGGCTCAACAACTCTATCTAGAACTCGAAGTTTTTTGACTCCTCTTATCAGTCTTTAGAAGTGATCGTAATATCTCAGACGATTCAAACGCCGTTGGTGGCGGAATTCTTGTCGCTATCAACAATACTTTCACTATTTACCTGATTGACGACTTTCGATCAACAGACATCGAGATACTATGCTTGAAAATTAAAATGACAACAGACATAGAACTTAATTTAAACATGGCTTCACCTCATATGCTATCTAGTAACAACAAACTAGAATTCAACTTTAGGAGGTGTAATTTTAAAAACTTTTTTAACTTATTAGGTACTTTCAATTGGGATCACTTATTTTGTAACTTAAATATTGACGATATGTGTAAAATTTTTTATTTAACTCTTTTTGACTGTTTCTACAAAACGATTCCATTTAAAAAGATTAGAAATAACTTAAGTGTTCCACCATGGTTTGATTCTCACGTTAAAAACTTAAAAAACAAAAGGAACAAAGCTTGGATAAAGTATAATCAAACAGGAAATGATGATGATTATAGGACGTTCATTATAATAAAACAACTTTTCACTGACTACTCTAATATCCTATAGGACGACTTGATTCTTCCGAATGTATTGATTGAATTAAACCTTAAAAATAATACTGATAGTCTTTGGAATATCGTTAATGACTGATTCGACATCAAATAGTAATGAACCAAGAATAATTGCTAACATGTTTGCACACTACTTCAAAGATGCTTTTGTAGATTATAATACTATTAGCTTTCCTATGCATCTACCAGAGTTATAAATTTCCCCCACTAAAATTCTATCAATTTCGTTATAAGTGAAGATACTGTCCTTAATAGTATCCTACAACTTGACGAATGTTTTAGTCCTGGTCCCAGCGGTCTACCATCATCCATTTTAAAGAGATGTGGTGTGTATTTAGCACACCCGTTATGTGTTCTTTTCAACGTAACTCGGTGTTTCCTTTTATCTGGAAGAGCTCCTTCATAATACCAGTACACAAAAAAGGTCCTAAAAACGAAATAATGAACTACCGACCTATTGCTAAACTATCTGTGATAAACTGTTTGAGTCAATCGTATGTAGCGTCCTTTCTTTTCACTGTAGTTCAATTATCTGTGACAACAAGCAAGGTTTTGTTAAAAAGCTTTCCACTGTTACTAATCTGTTTCACTTTACGTCCTTTTGTTTAGATGTTTTTGAAAAACGTGAACAAGTAGATTGTATCTTTACTGATTTCAGCAAGGCCTTTGACAAATTGTGTCATAAAACATTACTTTTAAAACTATCACAGCAAGGTTTTAACGACTGTTTCATAAACTGGATCTCCCTATATTTGCAAGATAGAAGTTAGTGTTAAATTTCGTAATGAATATTCAAGTTCGTTTGTTGTGAATTCTGGTGTCCTATTCTATTTGTTTTATTTATCCTGGAATATGCTTGTACAGTATGGTCACCTTACTACGCCCGCCGTACACGTTACAAGACTCGAAGCCATTCAGAAAAGATTTTTGCGTTTTTGTCTACGATCCCTTTAGTGGTTTCATGATATTCAAACATTACCGGCTTATTCACAAATATGGTCGGAAGAAAGCATACCCGATGAGTTGAATCTCAGCATAGTTTGACCGATACATAAAAAAGGAGACCCTATAAATTGCGCCAACTACAGAGACATCAGTCTCCTTAACATTGCATACAAGATCCTTTCTGCCGTAGTATGTGAACGTCTGAAGCCGTTCGTCAACAACCTGATAGGTCCATCGACCAAATATTCACACTACGGCAGATCTAGGAAAAAATCCAGGAGCTTAAATCGATACCCACCATCTCTTTATCGATTTTAAAGCCACGTATGGCAGCATCCATAGGGAAGAGCTCTACAAAGCAATGTCTAGTTTTGGCATCCCTGTCAAACTTATCCGTTTGTGCAGAATGGCGATGGAGAATGCACCCTGCTCTATCAGGATCGGAAAAGATCTCACCGATGCATTTGATGTCAAACAAGGTTTTAGACAAGACGTTACACTGTCATGCGACTTCTTCAACACCGTTCTGGAAAGAATTGTGCAAAAATCAATCGTCAGCACTAGAGGCACAATCTTCCAAAGGTCCATCCAATTACTCGGATACGCAGATGATATTGACATAATTGGAAGATCAAAGCTTGATGTCAGTGGAGCGTGAAGAAGATAGGTTTAGTGGTCAATGATGGCAAGACCAAGTAAATGCTGTCATCAAAGAAGGATATTGAACAACGACGTCTTAGACAAAACGTCACCATGGACAGCTATAACTTTGAGGTAGTTGAGGACCTTGTCTACCTAGGCACCACTTTATACTCAGACACAACGACACCAGCGCTGAAATCAAACGAAGAATAACTCTTGCAAATCGAATGAACGGCCTTCGAATCCAATTTCGAGGGAAGGTGCAGTACAGGAAGACAGCGAATCAGGGGGCGCACGCAGTGGGCTATGACCTCAACTATCTTGGTTTGTGAAACTGGGGACAGCTAGCTAGGAAACGAGCTGGTAGCGCTACCTTAAGTTAGTAAGTAAGTAATTTTCAGCACGTTCTTGAACATCTATCTACTTGTGGTATTGAGAAAATACTAATTTTATATGAAGTTGACGTTGCTGTTTCACACTTTTACAATGTATTTGAATCCGGCATACAAAATGTCTTCCCTCTTAAAATATCCAAAAACTAACGTCTAGTTTGATTGATAAACAATATAGTAGTACTCAATACATCGCGTTTAAAGATCTTGAAGTTATATTTAATTCTAATAGTTAATAAAGCCAACATAGAGTTGTTAGTTAGGATTTGTTAAATGTTGGTCTAATGAATTTTAGGATTCCTATTTTACACTCGCTCTATATAACTCATTAGTCCACCACCATTTTAAGTATGCATACCAGGAAGGGACTCCTTTTTATAAGAACCACAAGAATAGGATGGAATCTGTTATATGCAACTTCCATACGACTTGCTTTAAGAGGGCTATCATATGGTCTGATCCTTATAATCTCCCTCCTTATGAACATCGCATAAAGCTTCTTCAAATGCAGCTTCTATCGCAAGAAGGTTTAATAATGATTGTTTTTATTCTTCAACTTTTTACTGGTATCATTAATTATACCTCGTTTATTAAATTGTATAATTGTAAATTGTGGAGGTAACCACAATGACCGCAGTTTCTAATTAATGCATGTTTTTCAACACCTTCGAACCAATTATGTGTTTTAATACATATTACAACTACTTGTATTCGGCGTTTTTGTAATTTAACAAAGTAGTTCCCTTATCAACAACTTAGCTCTATCAGCTTTTATTAAGATATCTTATTATAGAAACCTCAGAATTGAATCCCTGCGTACAAAAAGAGAAACAACTTGAGATCAAAAAGTTAATGAAATATACAAAAATTCAAATTGTGCATATAACTTGAAAAACAAAAATCAGTTTACCAAACCAAAACCAAACAATTCATTCGTTAAAGAAATTAGAATGTAAAAAGTACAAAATATTCTTGTGAGTGTTTTTAAAAACAAAAAAAAGTTTAAAAAACAATTAATTATTTAAAACTTATGTTAACTCGTATGCAAATTTTAACATTGAATAAAATCAAAACAAAAAGAAAACCTTTACCTGTTTTGTTTTTAAGTTTTGTTTAAAAAAAATAAAAAGAGAAACAAGTTAATGTAAGTTAAAGGGAACTGCATTCGCTTGATTAAATTTATCACACCATCATCATAGCAATCTTTTGTTATTTACATATTTTATGTTTACTTACATTCTTCTAGTTTCTGCCTTCGATCTGATAATCTCATTTTAATAGCGTTTAGTTTTTGAGATCCAAGGCACTTGAGAGATGCTAGCCGAGCTCGAGCAGCCGGAAGAATACCATTCCGGTTATTTGCTTCGTCTAAATCTTGGGTATTCCTATTTATTGCTGTTGGATTTGTTGCAGATGCAGCTGGTATCACTGTTGTTGTTGTTGTTGCTGTTGTTGTTGCTACTGTTGATGTTGCTGTTGTTGTGGATGACGATGTTGCTGTTGCATTTGATACTGTAGGTGCTTCCTTGGTCTCTGTAAAAACTTCCTCTTCTTGTTGGCTGTTATTATCCGAAGCAGGATCCGAGCAATTACTATTGTTTTTGATGGGCGTTATTATTTGCCAGTTCGACGAAACAGGAGATATGTCTCCCGGATACACATACTGAATGTCACTTTGTTCCAAAAGGAGTTTATATTGCTGTTTAAGAGATGATGTGATCTGGAAAAACAAAAACAATTTCGTCAACTAGAACATTTGATTGGGAGAAGAAAAACCTACAAGCAAAGTTACACTTTCTACATTGTTGTCCTTGCAAATTAGCATCTTAACAACAGATCCACTCTCGATTGCAGTACTAGCAACAAACGGACAATTCGGACTCAGGCCAACAAAACAAATCGAACCATCCGAATAGCCGATTATTGCTCGATGACCCAAATTTACGGTTTGCCACCAAACCACTGACAGCGGATATGGACACGTCGCCGAACACATAAACGACGTACACATCACTTGACTGTTTCCGGTTGCATCTTCAGTGGGCACATTGGGTAAACAAGCAGATGCAACTACAGCTGCAGCACCAGATGTCGTAGATGCTTGCATATTTAATGGTATGTCATGACTGAAAGTATCCAAGTTTTGTTCGACTTGATTTGTTGTTTCATCTTCGTTCATGCCAATAATCGATTTCGCTGGGTCTTCACCACCTTCTGGAGGTTCTGGTGTTAGAATGGGCGGTGAAATTGATGGAAGTTTAGCATTAAGTTCCGCTTCGTGATTTGGACAAGCCTTAGAATTTGGACATTCGTGGGGGCCTACAAACGGTATTATGTACGAAGTGACCTGCGTTGTGCTAAACGTTTGATATGTAACTTGTGGTATTTTCCCACCAACAACTGCTAGAGCTGGTATAATGTGTAAAGTGTTGTCAAAACCTGCCAATCATATACAAATAAAATTTATAATTAGTTAAAAACAATTAATTCAAGCGAAAACTAACAAAAATGACAATCGATCAGGTAGCCAACATTTAAACTAAAGAGTTGAGCATTAACCAATCATACGCTTAAAAAAATTCAAATGAATTAATCCTTTAAAGGTATAGAAGTTTGATATTAAAGCAATAAAAGAACATATTTTAAGTTATTTGGTTTTGCAAATGGTATCGATATTTGTGTGAGCGATAAAATTTAATATCGATTTTCGTTAAAGACCCCTCCGAGAAATTGATTGAGCCTCATAGAAAATAAGAGAGTTGAATAACTCAATCGCCAAATTGACAATGTCAAGTTTTTAATCGCAGAGTAGTAATATAGGTTCCGTTCAATCTCAGACAGATAGGGTATCCGATAACCTTTTTGTTAGCGTTTTTCGTTTAAAAGAATAGCTAAACCGAAACAGCTGGGATTTCTGGTACAAAAAAGCCTGAAAATTGATTCAAAATTTGTATGTTTTTGGTATAAATTCAGCAAATCATTAAAGTTATCCATTGAAAATTTTATTTTATTAAAATCTAAAAGTTTGTCTGCCTTTTGTGAACAATTTTTGCAAAGCTATTTCAGTTTAGGTCTCCAACTCGTTCAATAAGTTATCTAAAATCCACCTACCAAGAATACCTTATTTAACATGAGTTTAGCCGCAACCATTGGCTCAATTCTTGGCCAAAAAACTATTTTTTTTTAATTGGTAGCACTAATTTGTTATTTTTTATTTTTATTATTATTATCAAGCTGAATTTATTATGTCAATTATTGTTTTGGATTTGTGCTCATGTATTTTTGGCACATTGTAAGTTAATTGTGACATTTGGTGTTGATTTGAAATTACATTTCTGATCAGTTAATACAATCATTATTGAAAGGGTTCAAAATTGATAACCATAAATTAAACTCTGATGTGCCACAGGGCTCCGTTTCGTGTCCGACCCTTGTTCGGTTGTCTGCAACTCCTTATCTATTCAAACCTAAACCGCAGCATATGATTAAATCATTGAATTGGAATGTAAATCATAGACCACTTCTTATACAATAACCACAAGGTCCAAAACATGAATATAACTCACAAATTTAGAGAATATGCTTATAACTTTAAGTCTTTTGGACAGAATTAAAAAAGATGAAACTATAAAAAAAAACTTTTACATCGCTCGAATTTTGTCCAAATATTTAATGTTTATAATATTTATAAGCAACGTTTTATCCAAAAACTAGTTGCATCCCATTCCCCCATTTCAAACAATTCAGCAGTTATACTCATACTTTCAGAAGTGCCCATCGGTTTACCCTTGAGCTCAAGTTCAAGTATGGAGATTCGTTTTGTAGCAGCACATCAAGAATATGAATTGCTGCATTTTGAACCAACTTTGGTGTCTTATCCCTTTTTATGTATAAATCTTCAGTCTCTCATCTAAGGCTAGCACTAGTTTTGGCTCCCCAGGTTTTGATCGTGATCTTTTAATTTCTAAAAGCAAACGACTGAGAAAAGTTTCGTTTATAATAGTTCTACTTTAAAATGCATCTGGCTCTAAAAAAAACAATAAATATAGCCTTGTATCGAATAGTTCTTAGAAATTGAGCTCTAATTTCACGTTGGTTAAAGATAAACTGTAATATAAACACGTCTAGGCAGCGACCTAGTCACTAACAAAGTATTAGTTCATATCCACCACCGAAAACAAGTTTTGAGTGAGAATAGTTAGTAGGCAGTGAGTGTGGTTAGTAACGGGTGTTAATTTAAAAAAGGGGTTTAACTTAAAGTTAGCAACAATATTTTAACTGGTGGTCATTTTGTCAGTTAACAAGGGATTTATTTAAAGGTTGGTTTGACATAACAAACAATGGCGCTAACAAAATAATGACGCTTGGACAAGTGTGTTTTGAGACACCGTTATATCTATAATATTTTTTAGTGTGCTTATTGGTACCACTTAGGAGTCATTCTGTCTGTTTTTTTCGTTCTTCAATTGAAAAAACTATGATGTCTTGTGCAAGATCTGTGGTTTCAAGAGCATGCAGGTGGAGCAATATATTACACAACTGTCACATTTGATTTATTGAAGGAAGCTACGGAGGACGGACCCATAAATTGGTCTCCAAAATTATGCAATTTAAAGCCGCTTGTCTATTTCCTGCGCCATCGAAAATTGTACTTCCTTTAATCGCCCAAAATCGTCTTAAATATCCGCCTTTACTTCGGCCTTAAAGCACAACTTAAAAAGAATGTCTTAGTTATAATAAACAATTTCTTTCGAACAATTCAGTTTTAATTTCTCGTTAGTTGAAGAAAGTATCTCTATTTAAAATAATTTTAATCTTTATACAAATGATAATCCTGCAAAGTTCCATAAATACCCTCATTTTGTATTCTCCAAGGAGATAAACTGCATGAATATGAACTCTCCCTTAGTACTCTATGCACATCCCTGATTATGAAGTTCTTTTTGTTGTTACTTTTTCACGGTACTGTGAGTTAGAGGGCTAACCTTGAACAATGAAATTCCATCATGGCTTTCATTTGAGCTTTATTATTTTGTATAGCATTTTTTAATATTTTATTATAATTACACTGACTCGTACCAACACTTTTATTTTGGTTTTGTTTAGGCTGATAGATTAAGAATTTTTCTTCTCCTATGTTCGCAAGGACCAAAATCAGTATATACATTTTTATTTTTGTATTTATTTTTCTGTTTTTTGAAAGAAACCATCAAATATTAGTTTGTTTTTTGTTTAAAAAGCATTTTTAAATGTTTTTTAGCTTTTTCCATTTTTTTTTTTATAATGTACAGGCTATCAAAGGCATATTTATACCCTTAACATGTTTACGTTTAAAAACAGTGTTAGGAAAATAGGGAAGGATTTAAGAGGCGATACCGGTGCACATTGGAACATTGCTTGTAAAAATAACTGTAAAACAACGAAAGTCACGAAACATTACGGTGATGTTCGAGTGACGTAAATGTTTCGGTAATAGTTAGTTAGTTAATAGTTTTCAAAGCTCTTTTTTGGATCCGATCTAAAAGACTTAAACTTGTTTTAGGGCCACCTGTCCAAATATGTGAGTTGTATTCAAGCTTTGGGGGAATGAAAACTTTGTAAATTACAGCCACATCAGAAGGGGTTAATAATTTCTTGCACCGTCGGAGAAATCCTAAGCACCTTGCAGGGTTTTTTGTCGATATCGAATATGTGATCATTCCTTAAGAGGTGATCTGTGATACTCATACCGAGTACTGAAAGTTGATTAGTTTCCAGGATGCAAGTGCCGCTCATGGATAGCGGCATCGGGGCGAGTTATGCTTTAACGACAGGAGACAGCATTAAGGTTTTGTAGCAATAAATTCTACACGGTTTTTGATTCCCCATTGTACAATGCTGTCGAGATCATAATTTAATGAGCTTAGCATACGCTGCCGTTGAAGTTCCACATCCAAAGGATAGGGATGTAAACCAAGAAACGAATATGAAAATATATATGAGGGTACTGTCGTCAGCGTAACAGTTTAATGGATTAGAAGTGGCAGACAATAGACCGTTTATGAATATGAGAAAGAGAATCGGAGACAAAACGGAGCCCTGGGAAACACCAGCATTTATTTTGTGAGTTTCAGATTTGAAACCATCCAATACAACTTGTATTGAACGGTTCGAAAGGTAGTTTCTAATCCAAAGAAGAAGAGATTCATCAATACCAAAATTACGCATTTTCGACAAAAGAATGCCTTTAAAATATCAAGTGCAATAATCTTACTTTCTCCAAAACGATTCAAAGATTTGTTCCACCGTTTAGTGCGATAAAGATAAACCATTCTACCGGTCATTAAGAAGCTTCCAGTCCTCGAGATATTTCTTAAGCTGATAATTAATCAGCTATTCCATGCAATTGGAAAGAAGAGATGTGAGTGCTATTGGACGATAGTTAAAGGGTGAGGAGGATTCGCCTTTTTTGGGACAGGCTCTACAAATGCTTTTTTCCTTCCGCTCGGAAAGAGACCTATAGAGAAGGAAAGTTGGAAAAGCGTTGAAGAGAACCTCTTCAGAACAATAGGGGAATACTATCCGGGCCAGCAGATTTGTGTATGTCAGGGTCTTTCAGTACTCTTGCGTCTGTACGAGTGCGGAAGAAGATTTGTCCCATAAAAGCGAATTGGCTTTATCAATCAAGCTTACATAAAAAATGTCATTGTGGACGACCGTTGGAACCGAGGATGACGTGGTGTTTCGTACGTTTTTTACAATTGACCAGAAATTTGTACTACCTTTAGGACATTTTAGTATTTTTTGCCGTAATTTTTGGTCATGCAAAAATTTGGTTCGTCGAATATGACCGTTACATGTCTTTCTAGCTTGTTTGAACTTATTCCGGTTTTCCTCCGTAGGGTTGGCTTTTTAACAACTTACATTCCTGATCCTAATTACAGCTCGAATCAAACCATGAGTTCTCTTTATGTTTGAAGAATGTTAACCTATTCGGGATACAATTTCTTATTTCACAATGAATTTGTAACAATATCTGCGCTGGAATCCACGTCACTGTCAAGGTTGTATAGTGACCAGTTAAAGTCCCTGAAGAATTCATTCATTCGGTTCTCTTAGGAGTTTTTTTATTTAACTGGATTATTTTCACATTAAAAATTTGCAGACACGATAAAATGTTCTGATGTGGTTAGAGGCGGTAATACACTGATTGTGTATTTATTAGGGTCAGAAGTAAGAAACAAGTCTAGGGAGTTAGCGGATTGACAGGAATTCGAGTTTAACTCATCAACAATCTGAGCTAATTGATTTAACTCAGCAAAGACATCAACATACCTTCCTTCGGGTGTTGACTGGCCAGAATAGCGAAGCCAAGAAGAATTGTGTACATTGAAATCGCCTGCAATGACGATTTCAGTGTGAGGATAATTCTTTCGATGAACAGGGCATCAAATTCTTTAAAAGTTGAATTTCTGTACAGATTTGGACTTCGATAAAGAAAGCATGAGTGAATGATGTGCTTGTTTAGCGTGAATTATAACCACATGAAGTTAAAGTTGGATCACAAACCAAATTGTGGCTGAAGTTGGTATGCAATATCATTTCTTATAAATACGACTAATCCATGTCGGTAAAGAATAATGGCAATAAGTTATACTCATTTAGATTAAATTCCAAATGATCGGAATCTTCACCTATCTGAGTTTTACTTAACGCCAAAAGAGCTAGTCTGTGTGTCTCAGTGTGAACATATGAGGCATAGAAATTCTTTCTAAGACCACGAATGTTGCTAAAATCCACCCTGAATTCACCAAACATTCCAATATTCAAAATTTACAAAACACAATTCGGACAATTACTTAAAATATGATAAGGGATTCAACTGCCACGCCCTTTTGTAAAATATCGTATTTTGTTTGTCGGTACATGCCACATTTGGAAACTATTTTGTTTGTGTTTTGTATTAGTCGCTCGAAAAGAGTTACATCACGTTATGGAAAGCTCAAACGAGACAACATTTGATGATAAGCTAATACTATAAAATAAGATTTTTTTTTGGTATAGGGGTCAGACGAAGTCCTCCGAAATCTTTTGCGCAAACAAGTGACGAAAATAAAAGACGAAGAACCACAGACATTCGATCAAAAGATTGTAGAGGAACTGGCTTATGCTACGCAATTGAAGTTGGTTTTTACGCATAATGTTGATGAATCGAAAGTTGTTTAAATATTACATCAATCAATACAATGAAGAAAAACCAGTAAGCACCTTTACGTGATCTGTAAATGCTTACAAAAGCAAGAGTAAGTTACAAAAACTTCTTTCGTTGCTATACTCTTCAATAAAAGGTCAAAACAGAATGCTGCAAACTACATTCTGCTGAAGTCAACGCGAAAAAGCTAATTGGTCACACGGTAAGTAGTCGTCTTATCAGAAATTTTTATAAAACTGTTGTGACGGATCCCAACAGAGTCAATATAAAATTAAATTTGAAAATGAAGCTAATTCTTAGGCCAATACATATTTTCAAAAGTTCGGTAGATCCACTTCACCTAGTTTATGGGCCTAAAAAGAAAATTATATACCAAAACCTATCCCCGTCATACCATCGTTACTGTCGACCAATAAGAAATCGCATTATCAGTGTGGTTTTAGACCATGAAAGTCCACAACAGTTCCTGAAAAAAAAAAACAAAAACATCAAATGGACACCCACCATTTATTCATCAATTTCAAGACAGCACGTAAAGTCATGTCATTCCTGCCAAACTTCTCCCTTTGTACAGGATGAAGATAAAGGTTGCAAAAAACTTAAAAGAATGATTCGAAATCAAAAAAGGCCTTAGACAAGGTGATGCACTGTCATGCGATTTTTTAACATCGTCCTTGAAAGAATAGTGCAGAGCTCCAACGTCAACACTAGAGGCATTATCTTTCAAAAGTTTGTACAAATCCTGGAATAAGCTGATCACATTGGCATTATAGGGAGATCTTAGGGTGATGTCAATGGGGCTTTTGTGAGTATTGAAGCAGAGGACGCAAAAGGAGGTTTAGTCGTTAATGAGGGCAAAACAAAGTAAAGGTTGTCATAAAGAAAATAAAATATAATGATAAAAATGCCAAGTTTTTTTTTAATTTTCTTGGTTTTAAATTAAGTTTGTTATTTAGTATTAAAATTGTTCTTAGGCTGGTCTACCTGGGCTCCTGTATGCATACAGAAGATAATACTAGCGAACAAACAAAGAATTCGTCTTGGTAACCGCTATTTCTTTGGACTAAAAAGCAAATAAGTAGTAAAGCCCTCTCTCGAATAACTACTCTAATCACATCCGTCCTGCTAAACCCTACAGAAGCATGGGCTATGATAAAAGCAGATAAAATCTCCTTGGGTCGTTTCGAGAGAAAGGTTCTCTGTGTGATCTATGGTTCCGTACGGAAAGAAGGTGTGTAAACGTGAATATGGAACTACAAGCTGTAAAGCGACGTAGACTTAGGCAAAGGATATAAGTCCAACGCCTGAGATGTCACGTAGAGCGCATGGAAACCAATGCACCAGCCGGAGTCTTCGAATCCACGCAAACAGGAAAGTGTGCTAAAGGAATACTTCGGCACAGGTCTCACCCAACTTGGAATGCGCAACTGGAGACATCTAGCCAGGGGCTGAGCTACATGGAGAAGTTTGATTCCGTAGTTCACATATTATAATCAAGTAAGTATTCTTACAGTTTTAAGTTGAACGTAAGATTAGAGAATGAAGACAAACAAGTACTGGAAAACTTTAGTAAAACGAATGATGGTAACATTCTTTGACTCGTACGAATTATTAGCTGCTATAACATGCTGAGGTAGGACACACTTAGGCCAGTTTAATTTACTTAATTTAACGATCTTAGCATATAGTATAACAGGCCTTAAAAGCAAACTTTTGCAACCTGATTTTTTCAAATATATTTTTAAATTTGATATTATTATATTATTAGAAACTTTTTTAGAACCGAAAGATGAAAATGACTTTCTTAAAAATTTCAAAGATTATAAAATAACTTTTATTTCAGCCATACGAAGTAGTGTACATGGGAGGGCGAGTGAAGGTATTCTCTGTGCCATAAAATCGAATATTGCTCACTTTGCTCAATTTAAAACCATTAATAACAAACTTCATATTCATAATACATGTAATAATTTGAATTATTATATCATACCGGTTTACCTAAACTGTAATAATTGGCAGAATGATTTTGATAATTTTTATAGTTTTATGACGAATTCTTCTTTGGAAAATACTTTGATTATTGGCGATCCTAACGCTCGGATTGGTATTTATCAAAATCATCCTGCTCATATGTCACAAACTCTGCTGAATTTCGGTTCCAACAGAAATTCAAAAGATATAACTCTTAACAGAAATGGTAAACTACCGACCGAATTTTTTGAAGATTTTGGATTTTTTGTGCTGAATGGAGTGGCGAATGGAGACATAGGCGGTAATTTTACGTTCATTAGCGGTCAAGGACAATCAGTAATTGACTTTTGTGCCATATCTGGAGAGTGGTTTCAATGTAGTCGATGATTTCGAGGTGCTCATGGCTGGATTTTCTGCCCACTTACCAATTATGATTAAAGCTCGCTTCATGGAAGAAACCCAATAGAGGAACTTGGATTCTATACGAAAACTTAAATGGATTCAAGGTTAAGCATCTCGTTACAAAAAAAATTTAGATTACCAATGTAACTTCCTTCCGCTACAGTCAACAAACTCGGTAGAGCAAATTGAAGAAAATATTGTGAGAATAATTTATGCCTCGGCACCAGAGGCAAACAATAATTACATAACTTTCACACCTAAATGTAAATGCTGCGATAAGGAGTGTGCAAGCCATCGTAAACTATCGTTTAAATATTTAAAGCTATTCAGATTGACAAACATGAATTCCTTCAAAAATTTGTATCTTAGTGCCAACAAGGAATTCAAACAATTATGCTCTGCCAAGAAAGTAAAATAACTTAAAAATCTGGCCATACAGGTACAACATAGTAAAAACTCTAAGGAATTCTGGTCTAGCGTACGTGAACTGAGTGGATTGCACCGGGGTATGAAGATTGCTGTAGAAGCTCAGATTTTAGCAGCACATTTAAAAAAAAAGAGACTATATGTATGCTTTGTTGATTTTAAAGCCGCATTTGATACCGTCAACACAGGCTCTGATTTATAAGCTGGAGAGGCTTGGAGTGTCTCGGAAGTTTCTGATGCTTTATAACAATTTCTTGTCGTCATCTAGTGCAGCAGTTTGGCATGGTTCCAATTTGTCAGAGTGTTTTGAGACGTCAGCAGGTGTCCCTCAGGGATGTATTCTAAGCCCCCTTTTATTCGCGCTTTTTATCGATGATATTTCTAAAATACTTCCTGGAGGCGTTATGTTCGCTGGTACTCTCATCGAAGTTCTTCTCTACGCTGATGACCTGGTACTAATAGCCAACCCCTTTACTCTTCAACTCCAAATTAATCGTCTGGATGAATACTGTAAAACTTGGAATCTCCACATCAATGTACAAAAAACCAAAGTTATGATTTTTGAGAGTCGATATAGAAGGGTGAGGCTACCTAAGGAAACGTGGCGGCTCAATAATCAACAGATTGACATAGTATGTGAATTCAAGTACCTTGGAGTTTTATTTACATCGAACTTAAATTTTGGCAAGCATGCAAAGGATAAAAACACTGAAGCTAAGCTGGCGCTAAATATCTTGTGGAAAAGGTTCTTTGCTAACCAAAACATTGACCATTCAACAAAATATCAAGTTTTTAGTGCTACAGTGAACACTTGCATGTGCTATGGGGTGCAAGCTTTTGGTGTTTCGCCCTTCGAAGAATTTGAAGCTATTCAAAGATTTCTCTTCAAACGAATATTTCGGTTACCGAATTCAGCACCAACCTATGCAATACACGTGAAATCTGGCTTACCATCCATCTACACTAACAACTTAAAAGCGCATGCAGACTATCTAATAAAAGTGATGAGGAGAAAAATCAATTCTGATGAGACAACTGCAATTGAATCAGTATCCTTTTAGGCAGTGGCATTAGTTGGCCCTGTCCAATGACCTTTCTCTATCTTTAACAGAGGCGAACGTTTTCGAATGGCACAATATACTTACATTGATTATTGCTAAGACCGATAAAAGGATATATGACCAGCACCTAACCAGAGCTTCTTCGTCAACCTCGAGGTTATTCTACAAGAACCTTAACCATCAAATTCTAACTGAGAATAGCTATTTCAACATTAAGTACTCGTCTGAGGTTATAAGTACCATTTTCAGAGCAAGAGTAGAAATCCTTAATCTGAATTACATCCCTCATAGAACTGATCTTTAGCAGACTTGTGATATATGCAACAGAAGAGAATGTGATGATGTTTACCACTTCATTGCTATTTGCCCTATATTACAAGAAATTCGGCGCTTGTATTTTCAAGAAAGTTTGATATCACTTAATAGCTTGTATAAAATATTAAATGTTGGTCGTGGTTGGTCTAATTTATACAAATTTTATAAACACGCTTATCGGAATAGTTTGTGATAATTGTATTCTCTTAATATTTCTTCAAATTATTACTTTTTATGTGGCAAATCATTAAAATGGCAAAAACTTCAGGGTTATCGCTCTCCCATTATTTATTTATTTATCTTATACTTATGTTTGTTGCTCTAAATCAATTAAAATATTCACTTCTTATATTGTGTATCATCAAAATTATAATAACTAAGAACCACACAGACTAAATATTAGCTAAAATTAAAAGTTATCAACATACTCGAATGCAAATCATTTTGTAAAATTATTGTTTATTACATTATTCTTTTCTTTTCTTTTATTTTTCTATAACATATTCATGAAATGTCATATCCGGCAGACGGCAGATAGCCATGTCCGTATTCTTAAGATTATAATTGTATCAACATTGAATCGAAAAAATTAAGAATTTATCTATCTATCTATCTATCTATCACTTAGGCCAGTTTAATGGCCTATGTAATGATTTGCCATATGAATCTTGAGACTTTCAAACCAAAATTCAAACCAATTTGAGTCCCTAACGAAACGTCAAAGACTGTTTATGTTAATATAATTAAGATCGTTTGGGTCGTTATAGAAGAATTCTGCGATTTTAGGCTAGAGCAGGTCATGTACAGAGAAGGTGAAGAAATATTTCCTTCTCTTCCCCATCCAAACACCTTTTGCAAAATTCATTTGAGCATCTGCGTGGCGTTCTCTCCCATTAGACAGTGCCCGGTTATGATGCCGTTTTTCAATCTGATAGCTGATGTACTGTACCATTCCTGGCGAGTTCATCTGGCTTCCAATTTCCTGGAATGTTTCTATGGCCCGGCACCTAACAAAGGTGAATATTAAATTATTATGTGCCATCTCCATTAGAGATGAACAACAGTAATGAGTTTGCAAGGACTGAGTCCAGAGATTTGATAGCTGCCTGACTATTTGAGAAAATACGGATATCACGTTTTCTTTAAGATATGTCAAGACTTCTTCTGTCGCTAAAGTTTGCGCTGACCATGTTACAATGATTGGGGAGGCGGAATGAGTCTTAATTTCAGACGGTCAGAGTACACACCTCCAACCAACACCAATCCCTTCATTTGTATTTGATCTATCTGTGTAAAAGCGGATTGAATCGTCGCCCTATCCTCCAAGAAAGATCTGAAAGGTATAGAAAACTGTCAGATAGTTTAGTCTATATACTTTGAAATTGATTCCAAATGGCCAATGGTGTTGTTAATTCACTGCGATGAAGCTTTGAGGCGAATAGTAAAGCTTTCAGCTACTTCTTTCCTAAAATCAAGAGGTGTCCAGTGCCGCAGATGGTGTCGTGCGAAGCGATGCGCTTATACATGGGCAAACTGAACGTTGGACTTTATTTAATTTGCCGCGGTTTATAGTGACAAAGAAATTCACTATACTGCTACACATTACATCAAAGTCGGTCTAATTATCTAATATATAACCAATGCGTAACTCGGAGTTGCAGTTGTTGAGACATAGACAGAAGTCTTGTGTCCCTGCCCTTAAATGGTTATCAATCAATCTTTCAAAGGTCTTTAGAAGGAATAATGATACAATATAACGGGTAGAAATATACAATGTTTTTGGCCATGTTTCAGACCCAAATACCACACTGTGCAACGGTCATTTGTTTTGAATGACCAAATATGTGAACTATGCACTGCAACCGAAAGAACCGTGCCACTTAAGTTACCTGACCGCTCACCTTTAGCCCGTGTCTTACCAATTATGATAAATTTGTAGGTCGATTATTTGTGCGGTTAAAATTCAAATTGAATAGCAAACAGAATTTCCACATAAAACTGACTTTGTCCTCGGACATGAAACGTAAAGTATCTTTAACTACTAAGAGACCTCTCAACTATAAGTTTAATAGAAACAGTACTTTAGTTCTAGGTTAAAACCTTTAGTGCGTTAGCCAGAGGTCTGATCGTTCATACCTGTAACTCCAGAGATATTAATATAACAATTATATATTCGCATCGTTCAAATTTGTAAAATCCAAAACCCAATCAGACTCAATATAAACACCTCAAATGGAATTCTTATTGACGATAAAATCTAATGTGACAAAAATGAAACATTCTCCTGGTTCTTTAATTGAAATCAATTTGACAGACCGCCACTTACCGAACTGAAGAAGAACAGAAGTGACAAAAATGGTGAACTTAAAAAAAAAATATTTATTTCTATTTCACTGAGACGGTAGATTCAGATTTTCCAATTTGAGACAGTTATTAATATTTAGGTATCGCAGCAACAAAGTTTCTATTATTCTATATTGGCAGTTTCTAGGCTTTATTTTTCACTATACAAATATTGGGCCATTCGGTAATTTTCCACTTAATAATATTTAAAGTTTCACTTCGAGTTAATAAAATAAAGAAAAACTTACACACATTAAATAAACAACAAACTTACACAAAACTAAGAGCCAAGTTCCACTTGGATCGAAGCTGACATCATGTATAACTCTGGACATCCGTCTGAACCACGAAATCAGTTTCAAGACCTCCTGCTCCCCATTGCCAATGTACCGCAGCACAATCTCGTTCTCCTCGGAGACCAGGCAGAGCAGTTGTTTCTGTGAGTCATAGTCGGACACCTTCGACAACTTACAATTCAAATTCGTAATCAATGGCTTAAGCTCAAAGATGTCCAATTCCTGAAGCGATGGCATCCTTGAGGCTGATGAGTTTTAAATCCACTTCTTGCCGTCGTCCGTCGTCAGTCCGTCCTAAGGCAGCGATTTCCTTCTCAATTTCTTAGGAAAGTATATGCGCCCCTCGAGAATTATGACCAAATCTACGAGTTTTCTTTTTTCTGTTTTCTTTTTCTTCTTCTTTATATATTTTTAGAACTCTGCAGGACAAAAGAAAATGGGCAGACAGGTATGACGGAAAAGAATGATGATTTTTCTTCTCTCTGCGTGAGCTGAGAACTATACTCACTTGATCGTAGTGTAAATTAAATGTTATTAGACTTTTTAGTTTTGGACTGCATTCTATTGGATTGTTATTTTTGTTGAGTTTGGATTGTTGTTGGTTGTGATTTATTAATAATTATATCTAGTTTGGGGATTTATTTATAGAAAAACTTTTAGAAAATATTTCTGAGCCGTAGAATTTTTTCATCACGAAATGTTAAGAGTGAAAATAACAGGAAAACAAATGTCAAATGGTCGATTCTCTTTGGCGGAGGTGGCGCCAGTTTTTAAAATAATGTTTTAGTTATGACAGCTTAAGTTATAGTTTGAGAATGTAGAGGGGGCTACAAATATTTTCCAATTGGTTGGAAACACAATGAATGTTGGGTTTTCTAACTCTTAAGTTCTGTTCTAAAGAGATTTGTTATGAAGCAATGAGAGTAGCTGTTTTATTCAATTCAAGCAAGGAAAAGAAGACATCTTTGGTAGAATAATTGGCAAAAAAATACTTCCGACAACGGATTCAGGCTCATAGATTTTACTGTGGGATGAAACGTCATGGTAGCCAGTACTCGATTTCCAAACCGCAATATCCACAAAGGAACTTGGACTTCTCCAGATCAATCTAGACACGCTTTTAGCATTACGAATTTTCGAACTTTCCAAGGAGCTAACATTGACTCGGAACACTATTTCGTTGTAGCCAAGGTAGCACTTCGGGTTTTCAGACCTAAGTCAAAACAGGGAGGTGCAAGTAACCTCTCTCGAAGTTTTCTGCCGCAAACACAATGTATCGAAAACCAGTGGCAACATTGCCAAGATGCAATCAGAGAAGCCGCCTCTGATATGCTGGGTTTCAAGAAACCACCAACAAGGATTCCCTGGTTGAATGAGGAATGTCGGCAAGCAAATGCAGCCAATCAACAGGCACGCAAAGTGGCGCTGCATAGAAGGACGAGAGCTCCTCATGAGCTCTATGAGCAGAAGAGGCGAGAGGAAGGTCATGAGAAGCGTGCGGTCGAAGATGTTGAGAGGTTTAAAAAAAGGAATAAAGTTCGAAAGTTTTATGAACAGGAGAATCGAAATTCACAGTTACATAAACTTAGAACCGAAGGCTGCAAAGACGAAAGTGGAAACATCATAGTGGAACCGCAGTCAATGCCGAGGATATGGAAGGACCACTTCTGCAGACTGTATAACGGCGAGGACGAACCGAATTCCTCTGTCAGGCAGGATGATGCATTCAACATAGACGACGAAAGCCAACAATCCCGTCCTCCCGACTTAGACGAAGTAAAGATTGCCATATCTAAGCTGAAGTCTAATAAAGCCGCTGGAGCGGATGGCTTGAATGCCGAGCTCTTAAAAGCAGCTGGAGCCAATTTGGTTGGTTAGGAGCATGCTGTTGAGGCAGAAAACAACTCCAGCACTGAGATCAAATAAAGAATAACTTTGAGTAACAAAGCCCTCTCTCGAGGGACCAAAGTTACGCTATATAAGACACTCATCATCCCCGTCCTGCTATACGGTGCAGAAGCATGGACTAGGACAAAAGCGGATGAAAGTGCCTTGGGTCGTTCCGATAGAAAAGTTCTTCGTGTGATTTACGGTCCATTATGCAAAGATTTGGAGTGGAGGAGAAGAAGCGACGTAGACTTAACCAGAAGGGTAAAAGCCCAACGAATAAGATGGCTGGGTGACGTAGAGCGCATGGAAACCAATCCACAATCAAAGGACAGCGCAATAGATTAAGACCGCGGATCAAGTGGCTTGCACAAGTGGAAAGTAACCTCAACCAACTTGGACCGCGAAATTGGAGAAATCTAGCTAGAGACCGAGCTAGGTGGTGAAGTTTGTTGGGTGACGCCCTAGTTCACACAGGACTATAGCGCCACCTTAGGTAAGTAAGTAAGTACAAAGTTGGAATTTGGGCAAAAGCAACTTTAATTTTAAAGCTCTTTGTTTTCCATTTTTTTAGCTTGGATCATACTTTAAAAACAGATCCTATGAGGTAAAATTTAGTGTTATTCAGAACCTTTTGTTCCTCAATCGGGTGTTGGACAAGGAAGCCATATTGGCCTTCTCTGTTCATCTTGTCTACATTAACGACGTATCGACAAGTCTACGCTCAAATAAAGTTCTTTTTTTGCTGATGACATGAATATTTTTAAAGTACTAAAGCTCACCTATGTTTTGTAAACAGACAGAACTACTTGGCTCTTTGATTCCCCATACACGGCAGAGGCGAGCCTTGGCATGTCAGTTAGGCCTCTTCGGGTTCCAAAATTGACAGTTCTACTTATTTATATCACTCATTTGACGAAGTGCTCTGTAAGTTTGACGGACATATAAGGAATTTTGCTAGTGCATTCACTCAAACTATTAACGTTATTCTGTTGTAATTTCTTTAATATTGTTTGCCAATGTTAAAAAAGTTAAAGGCTTAAAATTTATCCCCATTCAAACGCGTTGGCTCGCTGACGTCACGAAATTATCAAAAATTGGTCTACCAACGCACCATAAACATTTTTAAACGTTGACTATCACACTTACATACTTACTTACTTACTTTAGGTGGCGCTACAGTCCTGTGTGAACTAGGGCCTCACCCAACAAACTTCTCCATCTAGCTCGGTCCCTAGCTAGATGTCTCCAGTTTCGCGCTCCAAGTTGGGTGAGGTCACCTTCCACTTGTGCGCGCCACCTGATCCGCGGTCTTCCTCTACTGCGCTGTCCTGTGGGTGCGGATTCGAAGACTTTCCGGGCCGGAGCATTGGTTTCCATGCGCTCTACGTGACCCAGCCATCTTAGTCGTTGGACTTTTACTCTTCTTGCTAAGTCTACGTCGCTGTACAGCCCGTACAGTTCGTCGTTCCATCTTCTCCTCCACTCCCCTTCGATGCATACGGGACCGTAGATCACACGAAGAACTTTTCTCTCGAAGCGACCCAAGGTGCTTTCATCCGCTTTTGTCATGGTCCATGCTTCTGCACCGTATAGCAGGACGGGGATGATAAGGGTCTTATATAGCAACACTTTGGTCCCTCGAGAGAAGACATTACTACTCAATTGCTTTCTTAGTCCAAAGAAACAGCGGTTAGCAAGAGTTATTCTGCGTTTGATCTCAGCGCTGGTGTTGTTTTCTGCGTTTACAGCGGAGCCTAGGTAGACGAAGTCCTTGACTACCTCAAAGGTACGTCTGCCGATTGTGACGTTTTGACCAGAACGTCGGTGTTGTATGTCCTTTCCTGACGAAAGCATGTACTTTGTTTTGCCCTCATTAACCGTTAAACCCATTTTTGCCGCCTCTGCCTCAATACACACAAAAGCCCCATTGACATCACGCTCAGTTCTTCCGATTATGTCAATGTCATCAGCATATGCCAGTAATTGGACAGACTTTTGAAAGATAGTGCCTCTAGTGTTGACGTGTGAGCTCTGCACTATTCTTTCAAGCACGATGTTAAAAAAATCGCATGACAGCGCATCACCTTGTCTAAAAACCTTTTTTGACATCAAAAGGTTCTGTTAAGTTGTTTCCAACCTTTATGGAGCAGCGTGAATTCTCCATGGTCATCCTGCACAAACGGACGAGTTTGGCAGGGATGCCAAAACTAGACATGGCTCTATACAGCTCGTCCCTGTAGATGCTGTCATATGCGGCCTTGAAATCGATGAAAAGATGGTGGGTGTCGATTTGGTGCTCTTGAGTTTTTTCCAGGATCTGCCGTAATGTGAATATTTGATCAACTGTGGACTTTCCTGGTCTAAAACCACACTGATAAGGACCTATCAGGTTGTTGACGATGGGCTTTAGACGTTCACATATTATGGCAGAGAAGATTTTATAGGCGATGTTAAGTATACTTATTCCTCTATAGTTGGTGCAGTTTAGAGGGTCTCCTTTTTTCAGGATCGGGCAAACAATACTGAGGTTTCATTCATCGGGCATGTTTTCTTCCGACCATATCTTACAGATACGTTGGTGCATGCTCCTAACCAACTTATCTCCAGCTGCTTTAAAGAGCTCGGCATTCAAGCCATCTGCTCCAGCGGCTTTATTAGACTTCAACTTAGATATGGCAATCTTTACTTCGTCTAAGTCGGGAGGACGGGATTGTTGGCTTTCGTCGTCTATATCGAATGGGTCATCCTGCCTGACAGCGGGATTCAGTTCTTCGTCGCCGTTATACAGTCTGCAGAAGTGGTCCTTCCATATCCTCAGCATTGACTGCGGTTCCACTATGATGTTTCCACTTTCGTCTTTGCAGCCTTCGGTTCTAGGTTTATGTACCTGTGAATTTCGTTTCACCTGTTCATAAAACTTTCGAACCTCATTCCTGCTTTTATACCTCTCAACATCTTCGACCGCACGCTTCTCATGCCCTCTCTTTTTCCTTCTGAAAAGTCGGCGTTCCTCTCGCCTCTTCTGCTCATAGAGCTCACGAGCAGCTCTCGTCCTTTTATGCAGCGCCGCTTTGCGTGCCTGTTGTTTGGCTGCATTTGCCTGCCGACATTCCTCATCAAACCAGGGGTTCCTTGTTGGTGGCTGTTTGAAACCCAGCACATCAGAGGCGGCTTCTCTGATTGCATCTTGGCAATGTTGCCACTGGTTTTCGATACATTGTGTTGGCGGCAGAGAACTTCGAGAGAGTTTACTTGTCACTCGGTCGGAAAAGGATTTGGCGATCTCTGGCGATTGTAGCCGTTCGACGTTGTATCTTCTCCCAGCACCTCCCTGTTTTGCCTTGGGTCTAGAAATCCGAAGTGCTACCCTGGCTACAACGAGGTAGTGGTCCGAGTCGATGTTAGCTCCTCGGAAAGTTCGTACATCCATAATGCTGGAAGCGTGTCTGGCGTCGATCGCAATATGGTCAATCTGGTTGACGGTAGATTGATCTGGAGAAGTCCAAGTTCCTTTGTGGATGTTGAGGTGTGGAAAACGCGTACTGGCTACCATGACGTTTCGCCCCGCAGCTAAATCTATGAGCCTGAATCCATTGTCGGAAGTGTTGTAGTGCAGGCTGTTTTTCCCGATTATTTCACTAAAGATGTCTTCCCTTCCTAGCTTGGCATTAAAATCACCCAGGACTATTTTAATATCGTAGCTAGGGAACTGCTCATATGTTTTGTCTAAGAGCTCGAAGAACATATCTTTTATGTTGTCGTGTTTCTCTTCTGTGGGGGCGTGCGCGCATATCAGGCTAATGTTGCCGAATTTAGCCTTGATGCGTATGGTCATAAGGCACTCATTGATGCACCTATAGCTCAAGACTTCTTGCCTAAGTCTGGCTCTAATGACGAATCCGCATCCAAATAAGCGCTGTTGGTTTTCGTGGTAGCAGTCACCATAGTAAATATCGCAGTTTTTCATCCTCTTTTTGCCCGGCCCATCCCATCGTATTTCCTAGATGGCGGTGATATCTGCTTTATATCTTTCTAGGGCCTCCGCTAATTCTTCGGCCGCACGTGGTCTGTTAAGGGATCTAACATTCCACGTGCATATCCGAAGTTCGTTGTCCTTTATTCGTTTGCGTTGGTTGTCAACAGTAAATCCGTCCGTATCCGAGGCTTGTTGGTGCTTCGCAACTTTGAAAGCTTTTACGTGGCCAGGAAGTCACCCCGACGCACAACCCCCAACCTGGAGGGCCAGATCCTAAGTATAACTCCAAGGATGGGGAGCCGGATAAAACCGCTCCTTACAGGCCTGGGCTCCGAATAAGTCGAAGAAGCCCTATAAGGTGTTCACTAAGTAGTTCAACCTTACTGGAACTGTAGACGCCACCGTTGATTCCATCTCGGGAATTCCTCCGCTGCCGTCTGGATAAGGAGAGGTGCCTTAGTGGAAACACCTCTCCCCACCTCTCTCGTTTGCTGCCCCCAACAACTTTCCACTGGGGTTGGAACCCAATCTCCAGTTGAGGTACTAGGCACCCGATGTTCACCACGTGGAGGTGAGAGTAGGAGTTGATAGACAGAGGTTGGTTTTAAGAAAAAAACTGTGGACGCTTGTGTCCTCTTGAATGCACATGTCTACCATTTGAACATCGTTGACTATCAGACGCTGTCTTTAAATGCGTTGACGCCATGTTTAGTTAATCTGTCAACGCTTTGACTCGAGAAAAATTGACGATCATACGATTTGACAAAATAATTTTTATGTGAGTCAACGTTATTTTTGTTTTTTTTTTTTATTTTATATTAACGTAAGGATATTTAAATTGGTACAAAATAAGTATATTCTTGGTTAATTTTTAATTTTACGCTCAATGAAATAAAAAAGTTTACAGTAGGAAAGGAAAGTTATACCTTACTTTTTTTATGAATTTATGATATGATTTTAATATATTGTTGTATTTAAAAAAAAATCTAAAGGTCATATACATAACTGAATTAATAGGCTTTTCACACCAAACCCAAAACCGGGTTTTCGTTAAAAAGTTTTCGGAAACCCGAAAATCGTTCACACCAAATATTTACCTACTCGTTTTCATTTGACATTTAAAATTTGCTAAACACCGGCTGTCAAATTTTATATTGATAAAAAAAACATTTCAGAATGAGCCACAGAACTTTCGATATACTCTGCAATGAACTAAAGGATCTGGAAATGGAAGATACAAACCTTAGGTACTAATTAAGTTGAAAAAGAAAGGTAAAGATCTATACGAGCTCCAAAAGAACGAATGGGATTCGGTCATTGAGTGGTTAACCAAACGTTTCAATACGAACATACAAAAAACTCCTGGTATATCACCACCCGTCTCGGATGCGGATAAAATAAAAATATCCAAGTACTTCCTTTAACACAGTGAAGATGTTCTATATGGTATGTATTCTCTCATCTGAAAATTCTTGAAGTTCAAACATTCTCCAAGGGATTTTTCTTTGCCGTCGACACCCTTGAGTCGATAAGGAACTAGAAGCTCGCTTGGCTGTAGCTATCCTCTTTGTTCACTTCAACCGGTCAGAACAATTCACCAAAGCGAAGCTAATTGTGTAGAAAACATACGATCAAATCAATAAAAAACTGTTACAACAAAAATTCATTTTATTTAAAACATTTTCTTTTTTTTTCACAAAAAACTCAATCCAAAATACTGCTTATGACTTTTCCTTCTGTTGGCCAAGTGTGGCTTTAGAATCGCCATGTATTGTGGCCGTCCAAGAATCTTATAGGCGGGATTGAGAAGAATCTGAACAATTATGGCAGGAGCAGAAACAGTCAATTCCTAGTTCCAGATTCGGACCAACATCACACTCATCCAGAGCGATCACTGAAGCTATAATGAAGTCTTTCTCCAGCTAGTAAGCAAAAGCGTCGAACATATTTGTGGCGACGAGTTCGAAGACGCATCCCTTGGAAACGTCATTACGAACTATGAGCAAGTCTTCCTCGTCCTTGGGGTCGAAACGCCAGTAGCCATAATGAATTTCGATTCGTCGCTTAACAAAGAGTGATTGAAACTCTGGAGGATCATAAAAGAACCGCCAGTGCCGCAAATAGTCACTGGGGCTTTTATTCTCGACGTTTTCATATTTTCCATATTCTGTAAATAAAAACAAAAAGCAATAATTCTTATTTGGGAAGGAAATTGTATAAATTATATTTCTTACAACGACCAAATTTTTTTCAAAATTAAATATTTGTTTTGACAGCAGCCATCACCCGTTTTGTTTACAATAATTTGAGCGCTGAATGGTTCGAAAGGTTTGTTTGTTTAGTTCAGTTTTGAATTGCAACTAGTTTTCGAGTAACTTGTGGTTTACCAAAAATGTAGGGGAAAACTTGAGTTTTCGATGTAGGTTTTCGGCGAAAACTGGGTTTTGGGTTTGGTGTGAAAAGCCTATAAGGGTGTTTTTTTTTCGATTTGAATTTCAACCCCTTCCCAAAATTGGAATGTTTATGAAAGTTGGTTATAATGTGTTATTATTAGCCGCGTTTTATTATCACCATGATCTGATCCGGATCTTGGATTTACATGCATTACAACAACAACACAAGATCCTGTTTTGTGTTTGGATCTCAATTTGAGATCCAAAATTTAATTCCTTTTTTCACAACAAGGAGCGCTCTATCATTGTTATTTCACATGTAAATGTTGGTATCATTGGAAACAAATTAAATAAAACCTGTATTGCCATATAAACATTTTAATTTGACAGAAATAAAATATTTTTTTTAATAAAAAGCGAGAAGCTTTATATTTATTTATTTGGTATATAATCCATGAAATAATTAGATATTTTAACAAAACTAATTAATTGGTGAAATTCAAATAATTAAGTCCAAAAAAATGTATATTTGACATAATTTATGGGTAATATTTTGCCCAAAAAAAAGGAACAAAAAAAATCATTGAGCAAAATGTTCTATGGGCAACCCTGCTTTAAATGTCAAAAAACATAAATAAAATCGAGAAAGCTGCAGCAGAAAAAAATTTTGAAAATACTTTTACATGGGAATTTTTTGAAATCATTCTTTAAATTGAAAATGGTTGTAAGAAACACTTAGGTGACGTAAATTAGAACTCAGAACCGTCTGAACCATTTCAATTAAGAGAGTAGTTTTGAAATGATTGTGGGTTGTATGTAACACTTTTAAGAATTTTGTATGGTGTTACATACAAACCACTGTCATTTCAAAACTACTCTCTTCATTGAGATGGTTTAGACGGTTCTGAGTTCTAATTTATGTCACCTAAGTGTTTCTTACAACCATTTTTAATTTAAAGAATGATTTCAAAAAAATCCCATATAAAAGTATTTTCAACATTTTTTGATTTTTGTGATTTGCACATTTTCAGAAGTTGTGGAGCTACAACTGGAACTTGAATCATCATCGATAAGATTCAATAGGGATAAAATTGAATTGTTTGATTCTTCGCTTTCATCACTTTCAAATAAAAACTGCAAATTATAAAAGTTTTTAAAAGAGAAAAGAAATAAAAATTAAAATGAATACTTCGATCAACCACAGCAGCTTCCATTTTGGGTATTTGTTTATATTTTTTTGCTTCGAAGTGTCACTTTTGAAAGAACGAATTTGACACTGCTACCAAACTTTAAATAATACAAAATATGATGATCCACTGCTGTTTTATTATCATGATCTGATCCGGATCAGATCACGGTGATAATAAAACGCGGCTATTAAAAGGTAAAACGATATTTTGTTTAGAGAAATGTATTTACCTCAAAGACGACCACAAATTTTTGTTTGTTCAAAGACAAATAAGACTTTAATTTATGTACGGTACTGACCATACTTGGATTACTCCTTGCTCACTTCCTGTTAAAATACGTCTGGATAAAAAGCCGATTGGCAAACAATCTTTTAATTTAATAATTAATAGTGTTCGTTGCTATGGGATTACATTAAAAATATACGTTGACTTGATAAAAAATTACAACCTGTCAATATTGGGACACAAAACGAGTCATCGTCTCCTAACAGCATTCACTCACACATTACACGGTCACAGAAAAGAGTTAAAGTGTTGTTTTGACCTGAACGTCAACGTGTTGATAGTATTTATCGTTGACGATTACATAAGGTGATACCTTTGGAACAGATTCTTACGTCATTTTTATGTCAGAGAATCAACGCGTTGAACGTTTAAGTTGACCGTCAATAGTAGCTATACAATTTCATCATAATGTGGTCAGCGGATCAAAACTCAAAGCGTCATATCAGTGGCGTGTTTGGTGGCTATCAAAGGCTTGACCAAGAACATATGCTGTCTCCAAGAAATTACATACATTAAAAATTACGACTTTTTGGACAAATCGTCATCATGAACAGCTTTAACTTTGAGGTAATTAAAGTCTTCATCTACCTGGGCAACGTTACCAATTTAGAAAATAACACTTTCCCTAAAACCGAAAATAACTCTTGCAAATCCCTACTTCTTTGGTTAGAAAGCAGAAACTATAATCGTTTTTTGAACACTAACGCTTATCAATCGAATTCTTACATAATGGCGATGGATAGTGTCTTTGAATATAATCCAGAGGGGTAGCTTAATAAAGAAAGACCGAGTCAGGTGGCGTGCGCAGGTAGGAAAAGATGTGTAAGTAGATACCTTGTTCCGTATCTTGGATTGAAGGGCCAAATTAAGTAAATTGTAACTTCACAAGGTGGTCCCATTAATCATATTCCATTGAATATTGCTCAAGTTACTTAAGATCTTTTTCAAAAAACTATTTTTTGCTCGCTAGACGGTTATCTCGATTCACTGTACATTACATTTTCAACTAAATTGTAGCACCGTCCATATGTTTTCACCAAACCTTCAAGCTGCAACAATTTCATTCATATCCAGGGGAAATTTTCAAAATGCAATGTAAGAATGGTCTCGGCCGACAACGTGTCAATAGCCCTTCTTACCAAACGTTTATGTTATATTTTTGTGGAACATCCCTTATAGTTTATGAAAACACATCAATGTTTGGGCTTCTTAAATATTTGTTACGGTAAAATAAGAGCTTTAAGCTCTTCCTAATTCAATATCAACAACACTGTATATGCGCTCCTTTGGCTCCTAGAATCTATAGCCTTGAGGGAATTCCTGCACAAAATTCATCTTCTGGTGGTGGAACTGATAGTCTCAACAAAAAGGAATACTTCCACTGTCAGAGCGGATATATTTGCATAAATTTACAACCCTCGACAACCACGTGCTTCTGTGCAAGAATATTGATTTTTCTTTTGTTTTTAAACATTGTGAAAGTAAAAATGAAAGTGAAGGGTTGATTTAGTTTAGTTAGGTTAGAAATTAGTTGGTGTTGCTTAGTTTTTGAGTGTTTCGCAGTATTGGACATACGGGAAGTGATATAACAATTTAAAAAAAAAAACAAAATTCAGTAATTTTTGGATCTAATTCAGTTCAGTTCAATTTAAAACTCATTGGGATAAAAAGGTAAGAAAAAAGTGTCAAAAAAAACTATATTCAGATCAATTCAAACAAATAAAAGGTAATTTCATATCAAGAACGAGAAAGAAACACTTTAAGCCCTATTAAGAGGTCAAAGTATTAAGTAATCAAATCAATCATACAAACTGCTGGCGTCTATGAAAGTTCTCTCACGTAAGAAAAATAATTGACAGTTGAAAAAAGTGTAAAGAAGTCTAATTTTTGTGACAGACTTCCCTTTAAAAAATATGTTGCACGGAATTTTGAAAATATTAAAAACAAAGCATTTGAGATCGATTATGCATGACAATGAAGAATTTTTTAGCATTTGACAGATGTCTTAAACGTCTAACAATTCCGAACGTCACGTTGTCTGACAATGACGTTTTTGGCAAGAGTTTTAGAACACACAATCGAAGACATTCGTTATGCTTTTTTTTTACTCACAGACTTAAAAACATTGTGAAAACTGATAATTGTCAGCGCTTAGTTTAAGTTTTCTCGCTTGAGTTGTGGAGTTATGGATAAATGTGATTATTATCGTCACCTTTGTGTATAAAATTTACTATTATATCGTAGTTACGGCGACGTTAGCTAGTGAAGTTTTGTCGACTTAAATTTTGTATTAAAAAACTTCCAACGCCACCTAGAGGCTACATAGTTTGACATTTTATCTCGCTTCCAAAATGACTGTTACCTACACATCAATCGTGTAAAAATTAAACGAATCAGTAAAATGTTAAAGCCATTTTTAGAAATTTACTAAGGGTAAAAGATGATTAACCTAATTTTACACGATTTTACATCAATTTACTATCTCTTAACAATTTGCTAATTATAAAATCACGGAATGGCTACTGCAACTCTTAGCAATTTGCTATGTCCATATGACAATCTGTACAATTATTCTTATAAGAGCAGTGGATGGAATGGTCCAATCAACAATTAGGAATTCCAATTAATAGGTCTGTTTAAGCTTATTTGCTTTGTTTATTTTCACGAACTGTCACATTTTAGAACTGTTTGAACTGTTTGGATTCTCGTTTTTTAATAAAAGATAAGACAGGTTTTCAAGGTTTGGACTCTATTAGTAAATTTAGTTATTTTGTTAAACTTTATAATAAAACTAGACGACAAAATTACTTTTATTTTACGGTCCCACAAACCAAACAATACTTTTTTAAATGATTGAGATGTTTTTAGCTAAAATTTTTTCTTAAACTTTTCTATCACATCAGGTGTTCTTTTAAAATGTTAAAATCAATTAAAACGGGGTTTTTAAGGCTAACTAAAATCTTAAAATATATCTTACCAATAAATTGTGTGATGATTTTTCACAGTACACATTTTTTTCAAAGATACAACTTAAATCATTTCAGTTTCCGGGAATTCTCATTAGTTATGAGACTTTATTTTACTCTATTTAAAGTTTTGAGAAAACCTTAAGTTTGATACTTTCATAGCTTCGAAAAATACTTTTTGAAAATAATTGTTGGTGCTGATTTCGAGTCGAAACTTTAATTTTAACTTTTTAAAAATACACGTTTTCAACATTATCTTTATATTTTCAATATTTTTCAAACTTGATATATATAATAGATTTGTTTAGATAATAGATTTGTTACAAGAACAAAACTTACTTTCAAACCATTTTTACATTTCTGTTTTGAAAATCGGTTATGCATGAAGAGTTTAGCCTTTCTTTCTTTCGGATTTTTTTAGGACAGATAAAATCTAATAATTTATGAACCCTTTTCAAATGTTATATGAAAAAATATAAATATTTCAACTGAATATTGAAGAAAAGTATTACATATTTTGAAAACCATAACCAAAACGAATTTTGTTAAAAAAAAATACTTCATAAATTAAGGTATTATAAAAAAGCCTTATGTACACGTTTAAGTCGGATTTGAATTAAGGCCATCATAGTCAATTGTAAAAAGTGCAAATTCATTACAAGGAAGAAAACCTTTCCGACCAGTGTAATAGATGTCATTAGTTTTTTTGAACTTAAAAATGCTTGTAATAAACCGTTTTTACGTGTTTTATGTGCAAAGAGAAACTTTGAAAGTTTATTTAAAATTGTGGAAAACATTATTATTTTATGGATATTAATCAAATTTAAAAAAAGCGTATTGAGCCAAATAGTTTGCCACTGTTTGAAATTGATTGATTGGGTTTTTCACCAAGAAACAAACTCTAACCACACCAAACCTACACCTAGAACAAAGTCCTATCGTTTACCTTCCAGATATGAACTGCTCGTAGCCAAGTTCGTGTTGGTGTCATCTATTCCTTAACGCTACTAGCCCTTCTGTAAGATCTGTGAAATTTTGTAAAATGTTTTAACTTCATTTTTGTATCCCTTTTATTTTGTCAATTTTTTTAATAATGGATGTTCTTAGTTTGTTTGACAACGAAAGTTTTTCGAAGTAAAGAAACAACAGATGGCGTTTAAAAATTAATAATAATCTTATGCGTTAAACCTACAACACTCAAGCATAGGTAAAGAGGTGGAATTACTTTAATGCTTTAAATATTTCGTCTTCCGAAAGCACTTGATTAAATTAGAAAAAAATAACAATTGTAATAGATGTCACTTTTGGGATCACTGTCAAACTTATCAGTTTGAGCAGAATAGCAATGGTGAATGTAAGCTACACTATTAAGGTAGGAAAAGATCTCCCCGATGTTTTTGATGTTAAAAAAGATTTTAGACGAGGCGACTCACTGTCGAGCGATATTCTTCAACATGGTTCTGAAAAGAACTGTGCAAAACTCAACCGTAAACACTAGAGGCACACTCTTTCAACTTTAGAACGCTGGACACTAGACTGGAGGTAAGACCTAGCAAATTGGTCATCTACAAAACGAGAACAAAATAAGTCAATTTTGAAGTTTAAAAAAATAGATCATAATTACCTTCTAAATTCTTTATCGTCTATTATGTGCACAACATACCCAAATACAACTTTAACTAATATTTTGTATCTTTTTGTTTACCAACAAATACAAAAAGCTAAAATCAATTTTCAAGTTTGTTGAAATTCAACCATGTGTTCTATCAGGTTTTCTGTCAGATACCTACATACCCCAGAAATTCTTTGATACCTTTGGATTCCTTTTTTGACATCTCAGCTGTTATTTTACGGGTAAAACACTAACAAAAAGGTATCCGGATACAATATATGTCTGAGATTGGACGCAGACATTGTTTTGCATCCTCTTCGCACATGAGACATCTGTCACTATCCTAATGAATTAATCACATTTCATCAGCTACTATTCCGTGATTGTAAATTTACTGTTTAAAATTAATTTTGTGGCAGTACTTTTTCACGAGCCTTTCGTTCTCAGCTTATTTTTAAATATCACACGTTTATGCTTTTGTCAAAAAATTGTATTTGATATTCTTCAAGATACAAAACTTAATAGTACTAAAATGAGTAGTGTCCTGTGCTGAATGTGCATTCGGTGTTAGGATTCTTGAACTAAAATCATTCCACCACGAACACGCCTAAAAAAGTTTGAAGTTCGAGAATGTAAACGATAAAGAAAATGTCAAAATCAAAAAAATAATAAATACCTTTGAGAAACTAAACAAATGAATACAATTTGTTTTTTAAATTATTTAATTGCTATTCATTAAAGTATTTCATGTTTTGAAACGTCTAAATGTCGTGAAAATAAAGCTTTCAAGTAATTGTACAAATTGAGTTGAAAAAACCAACAAAATAATTGAGAAAAAGGAATTTAATTTAATGTTATTTGGACCACCTTCCAAAGAAAATGACTCTTTGTAAGTATAATAAGTTTTTCTGTTGAAAGTGACTTTATTTTATTTAATTTCTAGAGATTCTCCAAGTCGTTCCCAGGATAAACATTAAAGGAATACAAATATCAACTTCAGATTAACTGAAACAAGGAAACCAAGTAAGGCGATGTTTTTGTCATCTCTTAAAGAGTTGATGTTGTATTAAGCTTGTGACTTCTTAGACTTCGAATAATTGAAAAATCAATTTTGGTTTAAAGAAAAGCATTGACACAAACGCAAAGATGATATAGCCCTCCAAAGAAATCAACATAACAACAAGCTTCAAGCTTTGCCTTACAATAAAAGTTTAAGGAATACAAATGTTAATCGGTATTTAAAAAATTAAAACAAAATAAAAATAAACGATTGGGCAATGTCTAAACGACAAACACAATCTGTTTCACCATTGGCAAGGAAGCGAGATCGTTTGACAGTAGTACAGCCAGAACTAATCCCTGGCGAAATGGAAGCATCAGAGGGTCAGATTCAGATTTCCCAAAACACTCCAAATGCACAAACAGCCGACAGTGAAAATCAGTCAATAATAAGTTTACTCAAAATTGTGATAGAAAACCAACAAAAGCAATCTGCGCCACTTACACCTTTTCCCTGTAATCAATTCCATACTTTGGGACCTCATTGTCATTGTCAAGTGTTTCCAAATAACTGTCCAAACCAAATTGCAAACTCTGCAAATACACCTGCCATCAATGAGGAATCCTCAATCAAGAGTTTACTCTTCACCATGCTGAAAAATCAGATTCAACCAAATTACGGACAACTTGGGTTCTTAAGACAACCCTCATCGATGCAGGCTTGTCAAGTCCATGCATCCTTTTGCCAACATCAACAAAATCAGTCGTCTTTAACACAAGCTCAGAGTTCAGTACCTGCAACATCAACTACAGCAGCAACAACATCAACTATCAAAAAAGAAGAGCTTGACGAGCCATCAAACAACAGCCTAATAATGACCATACTCAAAAACCAAACCAAAATGAATGCCCAATTAGAAAAACTCATAGAAACGCAGGAGTTAATCGTCAAAAAGCTGGAATCCCAACCCGTAACCACCCTTTTTCCAATTCCAAATAGAATAAACTTCAAGAAAATCGATTCCGTTAAAGATTGTCATGAGTTTGAAGAGAACTTAAAAAACGCTGAATTCGCACAAAATATGGTAAACTTTTTATTAAATTTGACGAACGATTTATGACTTTTTGGATTCACTTTTATTTTTGTTTCAGCTAAAACACTTTGAATCGATTTGTGGTGGAAGTAGTGATTTATATGGTGACAATGTTGCCTATGCATTAATTGATCACGTCTTCACGCGTCGTCTGTTTACCTTGGTTACCTGGACTGGACTTTCGCGAGGAACGGAATCCAAAGAATGTTTCCTTAAATTCGAGCGTGTTTTCCAATTTTTCTTCGATTTAATTCGACGAGTTGATAAGGACTATAGTATTAAATCGTTGAAGGACTTTTTTCAAAAAATAATTTCCAACTCAAAACGACGATTCGAACACAAACGGAGACGTATTTCACGTGTCAAATTGAGTTCTGGTTTGATAGTCAAACGGAAGAAAAGACCAATTATGCCGCATAAAGAAACAATCAGTAATTATGTCGATGGGGAGCAGGAGATCATAAGCGATGAAATCACGGATAATGATGACGATTTTAAGGATAATTTCAGCACTTATTCTAATGAGTGTAATGTAAGTGTATCAAGGAAACCAAGCGAACATTCTTCAACATTCTTGTTGAGAATGCTTGAGTTGTGTTCCTTGGTTTTTGAACTGTGGTTTAATATTTAATGCAATTTTATTTTCAATTTCAGACCGATGAAGTGGCAACATACCCAGAAATCTGTATTAAGACTGAGGATGTAGAAGATTAACAAAATAAGTGCAAGAGACAAGAACCAATTAATATATTTATGTTATGTTATTTTTATTATTTATTTTTTAAATTGTGAATAAATAAATGTCCAATATTTATGAACAGTTTTTGAAATTGTATTTGTTTTTTTTTTTAAAAGCGATATGATTTTGCTCAGTTCTAATTACTTTGATTTAAACTTTTCTTTTTGGGATTTTTAGGCATTGTAAAAACAAATGTTTAACGGTCTTGCCTCGATTTGTATATAAGTAAAAAATGATTAAGCGCTCGATTGTTGCGTTGCGACAATCATACCTATTACCGAGGTCGTCTCGTTTTTACGACGACTCTCATTTTCTCTGTTCTGTCGTTTTTCAAGTGGCGTTCCATAAGTTCGAATTTGTAGCAGATTTTTAAACGATGCAGAAGTAAACATCTGTCAAAATGAAATTAAATTCTAAATAAAAAATAATTGTTAAATGTTTAATTTTTGGTAAATAAATAAGTAATTAAAATGATAAGTGTAGAAATGTTTTCCTGATTAAAGCAAACTTTAACATTTTTTTACATTAATGAAATTAGCGATTCAAACCTTTTGCCAAACATCTCCATATCTTACTGGAGTACCTACCCTTGCTGTTCAGCTACTCAGCTATGGAATTCCATTCCCTTTTTATGTCAGTTTTGTTGATTCCCTTAAAAAATACCCTAACCAACTGTACGTTGCTCTCCATCAGCTCGACGAGGGCCTGTAACTGATTCTGATTTGTTAATTTCAACTGCAAATGTGAACAAATATCTTGTTTTTATTTATTGCAAATAAAGTACTAATAAATTCCATAAAATAAATTATTTAACAAGGAAACTAACAGTTTTGCGAACTTCCTTTTCCTTTCGTCTTACAGAATGCTGAATGAAAGCGTTCAACACAATTGACGTTTACACACGACAGCAAAACGAGTGAAAAAAGTTGAAAACGACTTATGGAATGCAGATTGTGCCGTGTCGTATATTTTGCTGTCGTTTGCGACATCGCTAATCGCTACACTTGTTTTTGAAACCACATTTCAATCGTGTCCGTGCAACTTTTGTAAATACTTTATGAAACTTGAAATGTGCGTCAACTGGAGATTGGGTTCTAACCACGATTGCCAAATTTTGTCATTATTTTTTCACTTGGTCAAATGGTCATGTTTTACTCCAATTAGTAATTTTTTCCCGAATATCAATGTAAGATATTCCACAATTTGATTAAAGAGTTTCAGAAAATGTGTGTTTACCATATACTCACATGACCCAATACCTTTTTGGCAACACTGGTTTAAACAGGTGACGCACGCTTGCAGATTATTGAATTTTATTATCAAAATGCGTGCTCTGTTAAGAAAGTTAATCGCGCGATTCTTCCATTATATGGTCAGTTTAACCGACCTATACTTAAGCGGCCATTCGGGCTATTGTGACTAAACCTCACACCAAATTTACACTGTTGGACATTAAACCACCAACACGCTTACGTAGAGTGCGAACTGAAGAAAATATCGCAGCTGTATCGAAGAGTGTTAATGATGACCATCAATTATCGATTCGCTGTTCGCAGCAATTGGGCCTCTGTTAATCAAGAACGTGCAAAATTTTGCGGAAGACTTAGATGTGATGCTTTTCAAAATACAGCTGGTGCAAGAATTGAAACCTAGCGACCTACTTTAACGTGAATGGGCTCTTGGAAAGTTGGCCGAAGATTCACTTTTTACCGAATTGTGTTCAGCGACGAAGCTCATTTTTGTCTTAATGGGTATGTAAATAAGCAGAATTCTCGATTTTGAAGTGAATATCAGCCAGAAGCATTGCAAGAGCTACTAATGCATCAAGAAAAAGTCACAGTTTGATGCGGTTTATGGACTGGTGGCATCTTGGACCGTACTTCTTCAAAGATGAAATGATATACATTTTTTTTTTTACCCAAAATGCAGGAGCTTGACTTGCATGACATGTGGTTTCAACAAGACGTTTCAACACGCTAAACAGCACGCGCAACAACGGACCTTATGAGAGGCGAGTTCGGTGAACACGTTTCACGTTTGGGACCGGTCATTTGTCTGCCTAGATCGTGCGATTTAACGCCCTTAGACTTTTTTTGTGGGGCTATATTAAAGCTCATGCCTATACAGACAAGCAGTTTCAATTGATGCATTGGAAGACAACATTGGACAGGTGCAGCCAACATAAGGGACTTCGTTTGCAGTCAACTTCATTCTTTGAACATACATTTTGAACAATGCAACTAGTTAGTTTTTCACTTCACAAATCTCTATACTTTAAGTTCATAGTACAAAAAGTTCCCACAAAATTACTGTCTTCAAAACACTCCTCAGGCAAACTACAAGTCCACCACGATTTGTAAACGGTGATTTTTTAAGAGCTTGAGAACTTTAAAAAAAAAAAACGCATAAAATTTGCAAAATCTCATCGATTCTTTATTTGAAACGTTTGATTGGTCCATGACATTTACTTTTTGAAGATAATTTCATTTAAATGTTGACCGCGACTGCGTCTTCGGTGGTCCATTCGGAAAGTCCAATTTTGGGTAACTTTTTCGAGCATTTCGGCCGGATTAGCCCGAATTTCTTCGGAAATGTTGTCTTCCAAAGCTGGAATAGTTGCTGGCTTATTTGTGTAGACTTTAGACTTGACGTAGCCCCACAACAAATAGTCTAAAGGCGTCAAATCGCATGATCTTGGTGGCCAACTTACCGGTCCATTCCTTGAGATGAATTGTTCTCCGAAGTTTTCCCTCAAAATGGCCATAGAATCGCGAGCTGTGTGGCATGTAGCGCCATCTTGTTGAAACCACATGTCAACCAAGTTCAGTTCTTCCATTTTTGGCAACAAAAAGTTTGTTAGCATTGAACGATAGCGATCGCCATTCACCGTAACGTGACGTCCAACAGCATCTTTGAAAAAATACTGTCCAATGATTCCACCAGCGTACAAACCACACCAAACAGTGCATCTTTCGGGATGCATGGGCAGTTCTTGAACGGCTTCTGTTTGCTCTTCACTCCAAATGCGGCAATTTTGCTTATTTATGTAGCCATTCAACCAGAAATGAGCCTCATCGCTGAACAGAATTTGTCGATAAAAAAGCGGATTTTCTGCCAACTTTTCTAGGGCCCATTCACTGAAAATTCGACGTTGTGGCAGATCGTTCGGCTTCAGTTCTTGCACGAGCTGTATTTTATACGGTTTTACACCAAGATCTTTGCGTAAAATCTTCCATGTGGTCGAATAACACAAACCCAATTGCTGCGAACGGCGACGAATCGACATTTCACGGTCTTCAGCAACACTCTCAGAAACAGACGCAATATTCTCTTCTGTACACATTGTACGCATTCGTGTGGTTGGTTTAATGTCCAATAAAGTAAACTGAGTGCGAAACTTGGTCACAATCGCATTAATTGTTTGCTCACTTGGTCGATTATGTAGACCATAAATCGGACGTAAAGCGCGAAACACATTTCGAACCGAACACTGATTTTGGTAATAAAATTCAATGATTTGCAAGCGTTGCTCGTTAGTAAGTCTATTCATGATGAAATTTCAAAGCATACTGACCATCTTTCTCTTTGACACCATGTCTGAAATCCCGCGTGATCTGTCAAATACTAATGCATGAAAATCCTAACCTTAAAAAAATCACCCTTTATTTTGTATAATAAAGAAATATTAGTTATTTCTTTTCCAAATTGACAAGGAAGCCTTTTACAGAAAGCATTAAATGAAGTTGTGCAGAAAATAAATAAATTATCGAGTAATAAAGTTAATTGAAAAAAACATGATGAAATGTCATCTTGATAGAAGTAAACTTGAATCGATAGTTAAGGAGATTTTTCTTGACTAACTTTCCAGTCAACTTTCCATTAAAGCTGCCTTAATTGGAAAGTAATTGTTTGGCAGCTGGCCAATCAGATACTAGGAACTTGCCTAACTTTCAAGTCCCTAATGTTGTCTGAACCTGCCCATTGATTAGTGAGATAACGGCCGAAATGTTGGAACATTATGTCAAGATTGGACTTAGTTGATTGGCCATTTGAGGCGCAATCAAGGTCAACATTTCCGTAAAAAAATTTTCAAACATTCAACTATATGTTTTTATGTTTTATGTTTTTTTTTGAAAAACTTTCCTATATCTTTTAAGAAATAATCCTATAGAAACAACGGTTAAACTTATTTTAGGCAACTTTGTGTAAATAATAACTTTATTAAAAATATAACTCTTGATCTTAATTTGATTAAGGTAACAGAGAGAATTATCCAAACATTACACATGTTTATATTGGAAGTGAAGTCGTAAGAATTCTAAAAATCTAACCATACTAATTTTAATAAAATGAGTTTAAAAACAAACCCTTTGAATTTGAATTTATAACTTTCAAAACGACTGTTACTAGCTATTAAGATTTCATCTCAGTAATAATGATTTAAAAAATCCATAATAACTCTCAAAAATGTTTAGTCGAAATTTCAATATCTTATTTAATTTATTGTTTTTCTAAATGGGTTCAGGGTTACCCCGAAGAAGAAGTAGTGGAGTGGAGTAGATTTAAAAAAAATCAAAATCTTAACGATAAAATGATGGGATTTTGGAGTAAAGTCAGTTTTTTAATGAGTACTGTTTCGGAAATTTAAATTATTTGGTTTATAATTTGATGTGTCTTCTAAACAGCCCAGCTACCGCTGAAAAATATTTTTAGAATTAAATTTGAAACCATTTAAAGAGCTTCAAAATACCAACATAGTCATAGTCTCTGGAGAGCAAAAGATTTTCTAAAATAAGGTTTTTGTATTTAAATTTTTAAGCTTATAAACTGTGATCTCATCTTAAAACACTTTATTTGTATGTTTTGTTACCTTTATTTGGGTTAATCTAATTAAAAGGGTGATTTTTTGAGGTTAGGATTTTCATGCATTAGTATTTGACAGATCACGCGGGATTTCAGACATGGTGTCAAAGAGAAAGATGCTCAGTATGCTTTGACATTTCATCATGAATAGACTTACTAACGAGCACCGCTTGCAAATCATTGAATTTTATTACCAAAATCAGTGTTCGGTTCGAAATGTGTTTCGCGCTTTACGTCCGACAAATTTTGTTCAGCGATGAGGCTCATTTCTGGTTGAATGGCTACGTAAATAAGCAAAATTGCCGCATTTGGAGTGAAGAGCAACCAGAAGCCGTTCAAGAACTGCCCATGCATCCCGAAAAATGCACTGTTTGGTGTGGTTTGTACGGTGGTGGAATCATTGGACCGTATTTTTTCAAAGATGCTGTTGGACGCAACGTTACGGTGAATGGCGATCGCTATCGTTCAATGCTAACAAACTTTTTGTTGCCAAAAATGGAAGAACTGAACTTGGTTGACATGTGGTTTCAACAAGATGGCGCTACATGCCACACAGCTCGCGATTCTATGGCCATTTTGAGGGAAAACTTAGGAGAACAATTCATCTCAAGGAATGGACCGGTAAGTTGGCCACTAAAATCATGCGATTTGACGCCTTTAGACTATGTTTTGTGGGGCTACGTCAAGTCTAAAGTCTACACAAATAAGCCAGCAACTATTCCAGCTTTGGAAGACAACATTTCCGAAGAAACTCGGGCTATTCCGGCCGAAATGCTCGAAAAAGTTACCCAAAATTGGACTTTCCGAATGGACCACCTAAGACGCAGAACATTTAAATGAAATTATCTTCAAAAAGTAAATGTCATGGACCAATCTAACGTTTCAAATAAAGAATCGATGAGATTTTGCAAATTGTATGCGTTTTTTTTTTTTTTTTTAAAGTTCTCAAGCTCTTAAAAAATCACCGTTTAGTTAAGTTTGTTTGGGATTTTGAGATCTGCATGATATGGATAATATGTTAAAAAAATGTGATTAATTCATTGTTCTGTGTTTACAAACATTTCGGACTTCAATAATGTTGGTAATTTTTACCTAAAAGTGGTAGTTTTTATTTTTAATTTGGACACAAACTTTTTTTCAAGTGGCAACCGTGGTTCTAACCCCCCAGGGGAAAGTTGTCGTGGTGTTTATACTAAGGCACCTCTCCTTTCAACCAGGCGTAGTGGAAGAAATTCCGAGTTAGAATCGACGGTGGCGTCTGCAGTTCCATTTAGGTTGACCTTCTTAGTAAACATCTAATGGCTCTACGACATATGTATTCGAAACTCAGGCCTGTAAGGAGTGGTTAGATCGGATCTTGTCCTTGGAGTTAAATCAAGGACCTGGTCTTTCAGGTTGAAGAAAGTGCGTCAGATTAACTTTCTGACCACGTAACTAAAAACAAGTTGTGAAGCACCAACAAAATTAGGATACGAACGGATTTACTATTGACAATCCACGCACACGATTTAAAGACAAAGAACTTCCGATATGCACGTGGAATGTTAGGTACCTTAATAGATAACGTATAGCCGAAGAATTAGCGAAGGCCATAGATTTTTACAAAGCAGATATCACCGCCATCCAGTTTATCCGATGGGATTGGCCGGGCACAGAGAAAATGAAAAACTGCGAAATTTACGATGGTGACTGCTGCCGAGAAAATTAACAACGCTTATTTGGATGTAGCTTTGTCATTACAGCTAGACTTCGGTACAAGTCTTGAAAACCTCATGATCACCAATTATTATCAATTATTAATTATTATAATTTTAGCGACATAATAACCTAATATGCGCACATCCCCTCACAGCAGAAAAGGATGACAACACCTCTTGGACAAAGCATATGAGGAGTGTGATATAGCTACGATATTAAAACTGTCGTGGGTGATTTTAATGCCAAGCTAGGGAACGAATACATCTTGGGTGTAATAATCGGGAAAAACAGGAGTCAGGCTAATAGATTTTGCTGGGAGGAAAACGGAGCCAGACGGCATTTTCCACACCTCACCGTCAACAACCAGATTGACCATATTGCGATCGAAGCTAAACACGCTTCCAGCTTCATTGATGTCCGAACTTTCCGAGGAGCTAAAATCGACTTGCACCACTACCTCGTTGTAGCTAAGGTAGTACTTCGGATTTCCAGAACCAAAGCTAAACAGGTAGATGCTGGGAGAAGATACAACGTCAAGCGGCTACAATCGCAAGAGATCACCAAATCCCTCTCCGACCGAGTCACAAGTAATCTTTTTCGAAGTTCTCTTCCATCAACACAATGTATCGAAAACCAGTAGCAACATTGCCAAGACGCAATCAGAGAAGCCACCCTTGACGTGCTGGATTATAAACAGCCCCTGGTTTGATGAGGATGAGGAATGTCAGCACACAAATGCAGCCAAACAACAGACAATAAGAGCTGCTCACGAGCTTTATGAGCAGACGAGGCCAGAGGAACACCGACTCCTCAGAAGGAAAAAGAGAAAGCATGAGAGGGCGTGTTGTCAAAGATGTTGAGATGTTCAAAAGCAGAAATTAAGCACGAAAGTTTTATGGGCAGGTGAAACGCAAAGACGAAAGTGGAAAAATAATAGTGGAACCTTAGTCAATGCTGAGGTTATGTAAGGACCACTTCTGCAGACAGTATAACGGCAACAATGAACCGAATTCCGCTTGTAGACAGGATGATCCGTTGAACATAGACAACGAAAGCCAACAATACAATCTCGTCTTCCCGAGTTAGACGAAGTTAAAATTTCCATATCCAAGCTGGGGGGTCATTCCGTAAAACGATAATCGTTCGACGATATCGTTTCGACGATAGTCTCACTTCACGTAAGACGATAATCGTCAAAGTGATATCGTCCAAACGATAGCGTTTGCACGATAGCTAAGTAGGTATCGTCTGCTATTAATTTCCATTGACAACTAAGCAAATTGAAGCAAAAAAGTTTCGGTGTAGTTTAGTTTTGTTACAAAATGAAAATAAAAAAATTAAAAAAAATACAATGAATTCAGTTACGCATTTTTTATATACAAAACATTAGTAATCTCTCTTAATTGTTGTTAAATAAATAAAACACTTGTAGTTTTGGAATTGCAAAAGAGGACTTTATAATGATAATATAAACAATAAATTTACCAGACGGTTGTCGTTCTACATACATAATGTACATATATACATTCAATATTCAAATTTGTTGTAACTATTAAAACTTTGGGGCGTAGGAACATTGGTATATTCGACAGGCAACAATTTTTGTATCGCTTTTGCACAAAGCACTAATCCAAATTAGTTTTGGAAACATTAAATATTTTTGAAGCCAAGTTATGTTCCCTGTGGATAAAATGAAGTCTTCACTTCCTTCCCTTTGACCAAATTGGGTTTATTATTGCAGATTGCAGCTGATTTACAAAAATATAAAGCATTGAACAAACATTTTCACATTATTGTTTTATCTTCGGCAGCAAAAAATGAAAACACAAAAAGTGACAATAACAACAAACATCACAAAATAATTGGTATGTTTATTAACAATACGTTTTTTGCAAATTTTCAAAATTTCTCATAGAGAAAAACCAAGTTTAATAACATTTTCAAGTTATTGAACAAGCTTATCTTTCGTTGAGTTCATTTTGACATTTTGAATATACTCAACGAACTCATACTGAAAACGATTGAACGAGACGATAGTGATAAAGTTACGTGAAGCAAATTATTGACGATATCGTTAATGATAATCGTTTTGACGATTATCGTTTTGAAAATTACGGAATGACTACCCTGAAGTCTACCAAAGCCACTGGAGCAGAAGGTTTGAATACCGAGCTCTTTTAAGCAGTTCGATATAATTTGGTTAGGAGCATGCACAGCACACATTTATCTGTAAGATATAGTGGGAAGAAACTCTGCTCGATTCTGAAAAAAGGATACCCTTTAAACTGCACCAACTATAGAGATCTCAGTCTACTTAATATCGCTTACAAAAACTTCTCTGCCGTAATATGTGAAAGTCTAAGACCCGTCGTCAACAACCTTATAGGTCCTTATTAGTTTGGGTTTGGACCAAGAAAGTTCACAATCGATCGTATATTCACATTACGGCAGATCCTGGAAGAAACCCTAGAAAATCAAATCGACACCCACCATCTTTTCATAGATTTCAAGGCCACATATGACAGTATCTACCGTGACGAACTGTATAGAGCCATGTTAAGTTTTGGCATCCCTGTTAAACTCGTCCTTTGAGCACGATGACCGTAGAGAATTCGCGCTGCTCCATAAGGGTGGGAAACATCTCAACAGAACCTTTCGAGGACTTAGGCAATGTCATGCAATTTCTTAAACATCGTCGTTGAAAGAACAGTACAGAGCTTCTTCGTCAACACTAGAGGAACTATCTTTCAAAAGTCTGTCCAATTACTAGCGTACTCGTAGTAGTGAAGCCCTGTCTTGAGTAACCAAAGTGTCGCTATATAAGACCCTCATCATCCCTTGGTTCGCTTCGAGAGGAAAGTTCTTGGCGTAATCTACGGTCTCGTAGAAGGTGAGTGGATGAGAAGACCGAACGACGAGCTGTACAAGACTGTAGCGCCACCTTTGTTTGTTGAATTTATAAGCACAAATCATAAAATTTCTTTGTTCTCGTACTATTAAGCTACGTTTCGAAAATTTGGCCATTTTTGATACAGGGGGTTGAACCTAAAAAACTCCACTTTTGGAAAATTGAAGCAAATTTTGCATTGATTCATTTAGACAGAAGCAGAAGTTTCCGCTGTCCTTTAGATGCATCCAAATTGTATAACTTTTATGTTTCTATTAACTTTCTTGATCGCTCTTGAACTATCGCCCTTGTTTCCTCCCTACGTGCCTATTCCTGAAAGATGGCATAATTTCTTTCGAGAAAATGACAAAAAACGATATTTTAAAAAATATGGAGATTTAATCAAATGTTTTTCTTTTTTCAGATGAACTCCATTCAGAGAAGTAGCTTGATTCAGTTAATTAAGCAGCATTTTCCATATACTGAACCTTGTGACGTGGATCATGCTCTTCAATGGGAGATCATTGCTGAGACGTTAAATGCCTTAGGTCCCCCACAAACAATTGACCAATGGATTGAGGTAATTTCGATTTGTTTTTAGTTTGTTTTATAGTTTTAAAATATTTTCTTTTAGGATTGGGAAACTATCAAAAACAATGCAATCGAAAAATCAAAAGCAATAAAATCAAAGCAGAGTGAATTTCTTGAAATTCCCGAAGAACTTCAACTTACAGAAGAAGATCATCGTGTAATAAAAATATGTAACTTCTCAACGGATTCGAAGAAGATGGAAAAATTGATGAAAATGCTTGATTGTCGTGCTGTATCCCCATTTGAAAATTATGATTCCGAAGAATCTGATGTTTCAGTAAGTTTTTGTTTTTCTTCAATTTTGTTCTGATATTTTTCAATGTATTTTTTAAAAAATATTTTAAGGATTATGAAGATGATAGAACTGGGCCAGTTCAAAAAGCCACTGTTAAAGAAAGTGTAAAGGATATTAATGATGTAATAGCTGAGAGAAATATCGCAATAGAACAACTTGAAGAGCAGAAGAAAATAAATGTTCAATTAGCTGAACTTTTGGCGATTTTTAAAACACCAAGTCAAACTTCATGTGCAAATTAGTAAAAATTAAAAATACTTTTACATATTTGATTCGAACAATAATATTTTTAATATATAACTAAATGTATTATACTTCTACTCATAGTACCTAAAACATTTAAAATTGGCAGCTTTAGACAACATAGACACCTAGATAATTATTTAAGTGTCAAACATTTTAAACTTGAAACTTTACTTCTGTAACCGCTACCTTCAGTTGATCGTGTAAAAACTATTAAAACTTTATAGTCTACAAAACACTCCTCAGGCAAGCTACAATTGCATCGCAACTTGTAACTATTTTATATTCTAAAGAAATATAACTTATTCCTTTTTGAATTTGACAAGGAACCCCCTTACTAAAAAACATTAAAAGTTCAGTTTTCAGTTAAGTGAAAAAACACGATCACCTGTCATTTTGACATAAATTAACTTGGCCTGATAGTAGTTCAGAATTTTCTTAAACTTTCCAGCCAGCTTTTCAATAAAGTCCCTGAACCTATAAAGCCAATATGGTAAAAAAAGCGAAAAGAAGAAAATCCAATTTGAAACGACCATGACATAGGGCGATTCAAATGTCATGAGCGACTTGAAAGTAAGGCAAGTTTATAGTACCTGAATGGCAGGCTTTCAAAGTATTGTTTTCTAATTAATTCAACTTGATTAGAGAGTTGAATAGAAAGTTAGTCAAGAAATATCTCCCAAACAATCAAGTACATTCTGTCACAATGACAGATAATAATATTTTTAAATTAACTGAAAGCTGAACTTTATTACTCGATTATTTATTTATTTTTGCTTATTTCTATTTAATGTTTTATGTAAAAGGATACCTTGTCAAATTAGAAAGGAAATAAGTAATATTTATTTAAAATACAAAATACAAGTTGAGATGGACTTGTAGTTTGGTAGTTTTTGCACTATCAATTGATAGTAGAGGTTAGTGAAGTAAAGTTCCGTGTTGGAAGCTTATGACAGTTAACGAACTAACTAGTTCCATTGGTCATAATTTTAGTTTAAGGAATGCAGTTTACTGCAAATGAAGTCCCTTATGTTCTCTTAACCTGTCTATTATGATTAATTTCTTTGCATTTAAATTATGTTCAAGTATAAATTGTAATTAACTTTGTTGGCACTCTCTTATAGCCAACGTTATTATTATCTAAATGATGAAAATTACGTTGTATATTTAACTACTTAAATATTTATGTATGTTGTTTCATTAGATTTTTAATTAATTATAGTTGAACTTTTTGTCCACGATGTGGAATTATGAATTTATTTAACTATTTACTATTGTTGTTGTTCTGGATACTCAAATCAAAATTTTTTCTCGCTGTAGTTTTTAAAACAAAATGCAATAAATTGACCAAAATATTTCTAAAAATATTTAATAAAAGTAGTTAAGTTAAAAAGTATGGTCTTTTTTTATTTAAAGCATAACTGTCTTTTTGTAAGTTACAATTTGGAAGAGTCCTGGAATTTGTAAGAAAATTCTATGTTTACAAAGAAAATTGCGTATACGTCCATGTGAACCGCAGTTTACTTGCTTTGTTTTTAAGGCAGGATCAAACCTTTCTATTAAAAATGCGACCTACACTGATAACTTCCCATCCCGTCTGTCAATTTGTCTTGCTTAAAAGGTTTGTAGGTTACCGAGTTTTGTTAAAAAAGTTGTTTGTTGAATTGTTCTTAAAAATTTTAAAATAACCAAAATATATTTATTTTGAAATATATTTTTGCTAACGTGATTTTATGTTAAAAACCAATTTTTACCAGTTTTAGTAACATTTCTTGAAATTTCTATTAAAAAGTTTTATAAACAACAATTTTTACCAATTTTGCGTTTTTTTTATAAAAAAACGGACTGTTTTATTTTTATATAAATTGAGTGTATGTTAAAAATAAAATTAGTTTGAAGCCAATATTTTTATTTTTGAAGAGATACTTGAGCCGAAAATCAATTTTTACCAACTTTTGTTAATTTTTGTTTAGGTTTTAAGTTTTTTATAAAAAAAAACTTTCCATTCGATTTTTCTCCTAATTTGACCGACTATTGAAAATAATATTGCTTATAAGATAAAATAAGTTTGAAGCCATAATCTCAAGTTTTGAAAAGATATTTGTGTCGAAAATCAATTTTTACCAAGTTTTCTTAAATTTCCCTTTAAGTTTTTATTTTTTTGTAAAAATAACTGTCAAATTGATTTTTCTCAAAATTTTACCAGATGTTAAAAACGTTAATTTTCGTTACACACAATTTTTTTGGAGATGAAATCATTTTTTATTCTAAAAATTTTCTTGGGGACACATTTTTTTTTCTTCAGTTTGTTTTTGATTTATATTAAAAACTTTTAATAAGATTTTTTTTTCTATTTCGTTACATTATATAAAATTTAGTTCAAGTCTGTAGCGCTATTGGTTCGTGAGATATTTAGGTTTAACCGAAGTTTTCACTTTTTTTAAATTGCTATGGTAAAAAAACCACCAACGCAATTTTTCTGACGAGCCTTTCTGCACCTTTTTGCATTTTTATCTGTAAAACAAAATTTATTTGAAGGCGATGGGTCATATGCAAAAAGATGAGTTCAAGCTCTTTACTCACTTTTCTGAGAACTTTCTTAGAGTGGTATGGAAACAAAAAATACAGAGACCGAGATTGATCTAAAAAAGGTGTGTAATTTTTGACAGGTGAGTTTTTCGGGCCAACCCTGAAAAACAGGCGGTGGTGCTTTGACTCATTAAGAAAAAATGTGAATTTTTCTTTGTAGAAGATCCTGGATTTCAAAGCGGCGTTGGTGAAGACATTGGTGTCAACCAATCAACGATACCTAGGGTGGTACAGCAAGTCGCAACAAAAATTGCAAGCCGTGCAACTGATTGGATCATATTCCCACAAACTTTTGAATAAATAGAAGAAGCGCAAAGGTTATGGAGGAGTACGTCAACTGCAAAGGATACTACTCAATAAATGTAACGTGCAACGCGGATGAAAAATTTCCAAGAATTAAAGTTTGCTAGCCAGGATCAGTCCACAACTCCCGTATTTTGAAAAATTGTTTTTTAATTAATCATATGAATAATAATTCTTCAGTAATATTATTCGGCGATGAAGGGTATGGTACAATAATTTATAAGAAAGATGTTTCGAACAAATAGAGCAAAATTTTCCGATTTTGCAATATAAAGTTCGAGTAAAGCAAGATACAATATAACATCCTTAATCAGTTTTTGTTTTGTCATACATAACTTAGCAAAGAATTTAAATGAAGACGACTTTATGGATTCAAGCAATCGCTCCATGCAAATTAACGATTCAAATGATGATTGGACTTAATCGACTTCAGCTTGTGGCGCACAACAACGTAAATCAGAAATTGTTACTGTTCTAACTAGTGCAAGTTCATACAAAGAGGGTTGAGATCGTTTTCATATCATTAAGTCAGAACTGTAAAAAGTGAACTCGAATGAACTCCCATGGGAAGTTAAAAAGAGGCAGACATTGAATTATTAGGTTATTCCATAATTAGTAGTTTATTGTAGTTAGTTTAACAATTATTGGTAACAGGTAACGTCATGATCAAATAGAAACAAGTAAATAGTTTAACTTCGTACAGAAAACAAATGGGACGGTTTCTTGATCTTGAATCTAAAAAAAAACATTACTTAAAGATGGAAAAATGGTTATGGACTCAAATATTTTGGCAAAAATTGAAGGTATTGGCTTCAAAATAATTTCGTAATTTTCCATAAAATTAAAATTTACAAAAAATACTTCACAAAATTGGTAAAAATTTAAGTTTTATTCTCAATATCTCGCGAATAAATAAAGGTGACTTCAAAAGGTTTTCATGCTGTGCTTAATTTTGTTGTTAATGTATTATAGTCTTAGAAAAATCAAATCTAAAAAGAAAATTGATTTTCTACTAAATATCTCGCTAACAAGAAGAGATTTTGAAATCAAACTTATTTTTAGTTAATTTCATACAAAAATTAAAGTGACAATTTTTTTTACAAAACAAACAAACAACGAAATACTGGTTTTCGTTTCAAGTATTATGTGAACAAAGAAATATACTGACTTCGAATTTTTTCGTGTGACACAAAATGTTGTTATTAATATTTTGTAAAACTTTTAGACGAATCGACGGACACATCCCTGCCTCTTATTACAATTTAGAATATACATATACTTTTAGTATCTAAGTTTATTTTGTTTATTACTAAAAACTTTAACATAGTTTTAAATTTTGAATGTCCTGTGTGAGGTGAGGTCACTTTCAACTTGTGACTTCCATCCGCGGTTTTTCTCTACTGCGATGTCCTCTGTGTATGGAATCGAAGACTTTCCGGACCGAAGCATTGGTTTCCAAGCACTCTCCGTGACTCAGCCATCTTAATCGTTGGACTTTTACTCTACGTTACTATGCAGCCTGTACATCTAGTCGTTGCATCTTCTCCTACACTCCCCTTCGATGCATACGGAACCGTAGATCAAAAGAAGAAGTTTTCTCTCGAAACGTTCCAAGGTGCTTTCATCCTCTTTTGTCATAGTCCATGCTTCTGCACCTTTGGTCCCTCGCAAGAGTGCTTTGCTACTCAATTGCTTTTTCAGCCCAAAGAAACAACGATTTTCATTGTGTTTTATTTTCTGTGTTCATAGGGGAGTCTAGGTAGACAAAGTCCTTAACTACCTCAAAGTTGAATCTGTCAATTGTGACGTTTTGACCGAGACATTCGTCGGTGTTCTTTTCTTTAATGACGACAACATGTGCTTTGTTTTGCCCTCATTAACAGTTAAACCTATTTTTGCCGCCTCTGCCTCAGTACTTACAAAAGCTCGATTGACATCAGGCTGAGTTCTTCCGATTATGTTAATGTCATCAGCATATGCTTGTAATTGAACAGACTTTTGAAAGATAGTGCCTCTAGTGTTGACGTGTGAGCTCTGCACTATTCTAACAAGCACGATGTTAAAAAAATCACCTTGTCTAAAACCTTTTTTGACATCGAAAGGCTCTGTTAAGTTATTTCCAACCTTTATGGACCATCGTGAATTCTCCATGGTCATCCAGCACAAACGGACGTGTTGCCAAAACATGGCTCTATACAGCTCGTCCCTATGGATGCTATCATATGCGGCCTAGAACTAGAAATCGATGAAAAGGCGGTGAGTGTTGATTTGAAGTTTTTGGGTTTTTTTCCAGGATCTGCCGTAATGTTAATATTTGATCGACTGTGGACTTTCCTGGTTTAAAACGATCCTGATAAGGACCGATCAGGTTGTTGACGGTTTTCTTTAGACGTTCAAAAATTACGGCAGAGAAGGTTTTGTAAGCGATGTTAAGTAAACTGATGCCTCTATAGTTGTTGCAGTTTAGAGGGTATTTTTTTTTTCAGAATCGGGCAAATAATACTGAGGTTCCATTCATCGGGCATGCTATCTTCCGACCGACCATATCTTACAGGTAATTTGATGCATGCTTCTAACCAAATTATCTCCAGCTGCTTTGTAGAGTTTAGCATTCAAGCCATCTGCTCCAGCAGCTTTGTTAGACTTCAACTTAGATAAAAGCAATCTTCACTTCGTCTAAGTCGGGGGGTCAGGATTGTTGGCTTTCGTCATCTATGTTGTATGGATCATCTTGCCTGACAGCGGAATTCGGTTCGCCGTTATACAGTATGCAGAAGTGGTCCTTCCATATCCTCAGCATTAACTGCGGTTCCACTATGATGTTTCCACTTCCATCTTTGCAGCCTTCGGTTTTAGGTTTATGTACTTGTGAATTTCGTTTCACCTGCTCATAAAAATTTCGAACTTCATTCCTGCTTTTAAACCTCTCAACATCTTCGTCTTCACGCTACTCATGCTCTATATTTTTCTTTCTGAGAAGTCAGTGTTCCTCTCTCATCTTCGGATCATAGAGCTCATGAGCATCTCTCGTCCTTCTAAACGTTCTGAGTTTTTATTGTCCAACTGAGAGTTAAAATTATTAAAACTTTCTTCAAAGGCAGCGATTTCAATTCATATTAAGCTATGAATATGATCCTCATAAAACTGCTATGGTTAATGTTGTTGTAAGGCATGTGTAGTACATAAGGTAGTGGTATTGAGACCTAGCCTTGGCAAAGGTTAGAAAATCGTCAGCGGAATACTAGTCTTGTTCGAGATTCTTTTAGACAGTGACCCGGAATAATAATTTCTGTTTTTTTTTTTTTTTTAAAAGGCCTAGTTCTAAAACCGTCGGTCAGATTGACAGAATATAATTTATGATAGCGAAAACAAACAGCACAATAAAGATAAAAAGTGAAATTAAATTGATTAATAAAATTAAATGGAAATTAATTTTAAACAAGTTTATATAAAACAACATTTCTTAATTTCAATAAAAAAAAACAGCAAAAAGAAAAGTAGTTTGCTTCTCCCAGGTTAAACTCCATCTTACTATAAAAGTCTCTATAGGTACTGCGATGCTTTGGCCTGTTTGATGAAATGTTGCCGATATTTCTCATCCAATTTCGCAGGAAGGGAGTAAAGACTTCCTATAAAACCCGTTAGATTATCCAAATCAAATTTGATCGATTCACCCGTCAAATTAGCAAGATCGATCCAAGTTTGTACAAAATAAAGCCGATTTATGATGATAAATTAGAACAACGGGCGATATTTTATAATTAGACGTTGTTGAAGTCTCCCTTCAAGCAAAGCAAAGACTCTCTTGAAAAAGAAACGTAATAATTTGTTCACATACTCATATTCTTTGTAGCCTCACACTTCCGAGGAGTAATAGATTTTGCCACAGCTTGAAACAGCCTCTGGAATTTTTAACTTTATATGTTTTTTTCATACAATGGTTACTTGTTATGTTCACACCGAGGTATTTAACTTCCTTAACAATTGAACTTCCTGATCTTGGTACCTGTGGATCAATGCTGTCAAATGCTGCCTTAAGATCTATAAATAAGGCATACCTATAGTTTTTGTCCACGATTTAAGTACACATTTGCAATATTAAGTAGCAGAAACACCGGATCTGTAGTTGAGTATTCAGAGCGAAATCCAGCTTGCAGATCACTGAGCTTGGAGATCACGTTCACCCACGAAGTAAGTCTACTGAATATCATACTCGCAAATATCTTCATAGACGCGTTCAAAAACTATATCAACTGGAATTCGGTCTGTTCCAGCTGCCTTATGTGGTTTCGCTCTGTCTATCAGTTAGGATTGCGTTTCCTAGCAGCAAATGAAAAAAATAATCGGTCGGCCTAAGCTTTGTCCGTCATACACTTAGAAGAAGTGTTTTAGCAAAGTCATTTTACCAACACGATCACTCTATTTGACGCTGTTATATTTTTTCTGGGCTACCCAAAAGTAAGTATATTTAGGCGAAACTAGGTAGGTACTATATTTGTTAGTATTTATTTTTTATAAAGGGTGATTTTTTTGAGGTTAGGATTTTCATGCATTAGTATTTGACGGATCACGCGGGATTTCAGATATGGTGTCAAAGAGAAAGATGCTCAGTATGCTTTGACATTTCATCATGAATAGACTTACTAACGAGCAACGCTTGCAAATCATTGAATTTTATTACCAAAATCAGTGTTCGGTTCGAAATGTGTTTCGCGCTTTACGTCCGATTTATGGTCTACATAATCGACCAAGTGAGCAAACAATTAATGCGATTGTGACCAAGTTTCGCACTCAGTTTACTTTATTGGACATTAAACCAACCACACGAATGCGTACAGTGCGTACAGAAGAGAATATTGCGTCTGTTTCTGAGAGTGTTGCTGAAGACCGTGAAATGTCGATTCGTCGCCGTTCGCAGCAATTGAGTTTGTGTTATTCGACCACATGGAAGATTTTACGCAAAGATCTTGGTGTAAAACCGTATAAAATACAGCTCGTGCAAGAACTGAAGCCGAACCATCTGCCACAACGTCGAATTTTCAGTGAATGGGCCCTAGAAAAGTTGTCAGAAAATCCGCTTTTTTATCGACAAATTTTGTTCAGCGATGAAGCTCATTTCTGGTTGATGGCTACGTAAATAAGCAAAATTGCCGCACTTGGAGTGAAGAGCAACCAGAAGCCGTTCAAGAACTGCCCATGCATCCCGAAAAATGCACTGTTTGGTGTGGTTTGTACGCTGGTGGAATCATTGGACCGTATTTTTTCAATGATGCTGTTGGACGCAACGTTACGGTGAATGGCGATCGCTATCGTTCAATGCTTACAAACTTTTTGTTGCCAAAAATGGAAGAACTGAACTTGGTTGACATGTGGTTTCAACAAGATGGCGCTACATGCCACACAGCTCGCGATTCTATGGCCATTTTGAGGGAAAACTTCGGAGAACAATTCATCTCAAGGAATGGACCGGTAAGTTGGCCACCAAGATCATGCGATTTGATGCCTTTAGACTATTTTTTGTGGGGCTACGTCAAGTCTAAAGTCTACACAAATAAGCCAGCAACTATTCCAGCTTTGGAAGACAACATTTCCGAAGAAATTCGGGCTATTCCTGCCGAAATGCTCGAAAAAGTTACCCAAAATTGGACTTTCCGAATGGACCACCTAAGACGCAGCCGCGGTCAACATTTAAATGAAATTATCTTCAAAAAGTTTTTTTTTTTTTTTTAAATTCTCAAGCTCTTAAAAAATCACCGTTTTACTACTTTTGACTGAACCTAATATTAATCCTAAATCCAGCCCTATGTAGTTAAGTTGTATAAGTAAAGGTTTTATTAAGAGATTTGTTAGTAACTTAACGATATTCACCATATTTGTTGTCAAAAACAAATATCTGTTTTAACAAAATTTAGAATTAAGAATATTTTTAATAATGCTTTAAATTATTTTAAGAATGGCTTTTCTGACGGAAAGAGCAAATAAATAAAAGAAGTCTTAAATTAGAGGTCGTGAATTTAATATTCAATTGCCTTTAAATTTCTGAAAATCGTCTTCAATTCCATCTTATTCATTGCATAAATAGTGTAGGGCTTTCTTAACGGATATTTTTTTACAAAATTGATTTTCTATTAAATATAACACCTTTTATGATCTTAAAAAAAATAAATAAATCTACATTTTGAAGTAAATTTGTTTTGGATGCTGTAGAACTGAGATTTAAAAACGATTTTCAAAAATTTAAATTGCTCAAAAACAGCAACTTTTGAAGACACTTTCGTGGCTAATTGAAAAATAATGAAAGTTTCATATTTATTAATTTACTAAAAAAGCTTTAAACTCTCGAGAACTCAAGTGAAAAGAAATTCAGCAACGTGTTATTGGTGAGCGCCTCACTAAAGTTTCCTCACAACTATAGAGAAATTCTCGAATGCACCTAATTCCTTTAATCTAAGTCAAGTTTTTAGATCAAAAAATATTTTTTTAGGATTTGTCTTCTATAGCGTTTTTTTAGGCTAGGGTAGATTTTGGTTCCCCATGGCGGCTATTTTATTTTGGTGAAATTTATCAAATCTTTTGTGGATTTGTTTATGCAGTTGTTTCAGGTGATAATGCATCCTCAAAAAGTTACGGTTTGATGTGAATTTTGGGCAGGCCATGGCGGCGTAATTGGCCCGTCCTTTTTTGAAAACGACGTTAGGGAAACGGTCACCATCAACAGCGAGCGCTACATAACGACGATAACTAATTTCTTATGGCCCAAATTGAACCATATGAACCTAGACAACATGGAGTGCACGTGCCACAAAACAAACGCCACGACATCTGCATTTTAGAAGTGCCAACAAGCACAGAATATATTAGTTTTGGAAAAACACTACGTTTCAACACAATTTCCAACATTTCTGCGTAAAATGAACCAAAAACCCTCTAAACTATTGTATTTTAACTCATAAATATGTCATATTTAGAATCTTGCTATTGAAATCTTGGAATGCTTTCATACGTAGGGATTCGTGCAAATTAAATATTTAGACCATATCTTGCTGGACAATAGCGTTCTAAAATACTCTTGTAAGTATAGTTGTCATTTTAGCCCTTGAAATATGTAAATGTAATGTAAAGGTTCACATTATGTTATTTCAATTTTGTCAGCCTTCTTTAAAGAACATTTGGAAGCGGTGCTCAAAAACTCATCTTTAAGTGGCAACACCCCCCAAACGGCGATAATACCGAGGTGCACATGTGGATGATACTGTTTTTCATACTTAATAGCAAAGTCCACAGAGCAAAAATCATCAAAATTATATCGCTTATGAATGATATAAATAGTTCTATACATTTTCTTCTTCATTAAATCCTATTATCCGGCATATGCAGTTGATTGGAAAATTCTAATCATTTATTTGTGTTTTTAAAAAATCTTATTAAACGTCAAAATGTCAGCTGTCAATGAGTCTTTTGTTTTAAAAATTGCCAACCGACCCACAGAAAAAACAACTCCCAAACAGTTGCAAGAATTAAAATAAAAAAACTCAAACTGAAAACTCTGTGATTCTGATTGGATTCCGAGATTTGAATCTGAAATAAGATCCTTGTATAAGGTGTACATAAGCGTGAGCCACGTGACTCTTTTTTTTTTATTTTTGTACATATATAAAGTGTCATTTAATTACCGCATTTAACATCATAATTCAATATTAAGAAAAGCATATCACAGAAATATGATACTTTCAATAAATCGAAATAAATGTAACAAAAACGAAATCACCCTACAAACGAGTACAACCGGAAGCATACGTCGGAAAACCACGTTTTCTATCTCAAAAACTTAATTTAAAGAAGAATTAGGGGTAGCTAACATCACCGCATATACATATATAAAGCGGCAGTCACACAGAACCATATTCTAATGCAAGAATTATGTATTTTTTTTTTAAATCTCTATAAATTTGTAACAAAATCCATTTGAATAATTTTCTGCAATGAATTTGCGAATCGGTTGACAGCGTAAAGCACCTGTGAGAGAAAAAATTAGCATATAAACTGCTCCCTAATCATTGTCTGTTACTGCTTGTGCTGACTTTGGCTTTGCATATGAGAAAAGTCATATAAAACATAGATACATTTAGGTAAGGACTTATCCTTAGCTGATGTGTGAATTCTCCAGGCATTAAACAAGACAATCTTATATTTACTTTTTATTACTTTTCCTACAGGTTAAGTATTGTTGTTTCAAAAATAATCTTTGTTTGACTTGGACTTATTCAAAATGAAGGCTGATTTTAAAATTGTCATTTTTGTCAAAAAAAAAGTGTGAAACTAAAAATTTTGCTTCTTTTTCTGTTTCTCAAGTTATCACAATTCCAATTCTTGGACTTTTTAATACTCATGCACTCCAAAACGCTTTTTTTAAGGTTATACAAATATTCAGAACAGACGTTGTATTGAGCGTTTTCAATAAACTTCGGAGTTCAGAGATCTGAGCTTAAAGAGACACCCGTTTTGAAAACAGGCGTAGACCCAGGGAACAGGCCTTTGACTTGGAAACGTCTGAAAATCTGAAATCGTAAAAACTTAGCAAATAACTTAAAGTACAAAGTTTGTAATTGTATTGAAGTAAAATTAAGTGATATAATATGATGCTCGAGTTGTTAGTAAGCTCTCACTAATTAATACTAATTCCAATACATGAATTTGCTTAAGCCATAATGCTCGATAACATTATCAATTTTGCAACAACGCAATTTTGCGTAGTTCTAAGACGTCAAATTTGATTCGTGGCTTATTTCATGATGACAGCAATTGAAAGATATCAATCATTAGACGACTAAATTTTCGTTAATTTGACTTTTCCGTCGTCAAAATCAACATTTTCTATTTCAGCACAAAATAGTTAATAGTTAGGCTTTTTAGCGTTCCCAATTGACTGTAACATTATCGTCAGCTTTCTTTTGGAGAAATATGCACCTTTCTGCTCATGTAACAGGGACTTCTAATGTATTGCGGATTAAGATCACTCAAAATAATTTGGCTTATTGACGTACCCATTCAACTAAAAATAAGCTTCATCGATCAACAAAATTTTCGGGATCGGTAGCGATCTTGATTTGGGACAATTTACCGAACGTGCTTGATGGTCGATCGACTTCAATTCTTGCACGAGTTGGACTTTGTAAGACAGCACGATGTACGCGTCACTGTGGATAAGCAAACCATTATCTAGCAGAGTGAACGTGGTGTGAAACCGATCCATGGTTGTTCGCATTACCGACTCATCCGGGTGATTATGTTGGCCGAATATTGGACTTGGTCATTTGCACGATTTGTAAACGTTGTTCAGGAGTCTATAATCATTATAAAATGGCAAACCAAACAGAGCTGAGGATAAATTAAGTGACAGTTGGTCTCACAAAAACTAAATTCGAAAAAGTATTGCCAGATTGAAAAACAACCGTCTTTGGTTTCATTTATTTAGAAAACATTCAAAACATCATCTCTATTACTAGTACATGAAATAATTTGTTTTCTTTTTAGATGCATAGTCTTATGGTTCTTGAAGTTACTTCTTGTAAGCTTTTGACATTTACTTTCAACTACAACAGTTTTGTTTTCATGTGAAACGTAAAATAATTGTCAAGGGATGTCAGAAACAATTATCAATATAACTAACGGATGGATTTGGAGTGAATTTTTGACACTTCTACAATAAGTTTTCCAAATCAAATATGAATCGGAGTTTGCACAATGAACTAATGTTCTGAATGGGGTTGTTTGAACAGTTAACTGGGTAAGAATCAAAACAAATGATTAGTTTTGCCTTAAGTTATGTACACTACCGACTACTAGGGACACACAAACATTTTGGAATCGATTTTGGCTTTTGACTGTCATGCCAGAGGTCTTGGGTTCGATCCCGGCCTATGCTATCTTAAGTCTTTTCACGGGTACTGCCTCTTGTGAGGAATTGATAAATTCTCCAAGAGTAACTCTTGTCATGAAGAAATGCTTTCTCAAAGTAGCCGTTCGGATTCGGCATATAAACTGTAGGTCCCCTCCATTCCTGACAACATTACTCTCACACAGGAATGGTTGAGAGTTCTAAGTCACTAGGCCCTAGTTCTCAAACGGACTGTTGCGCCACCCAATTTATTTTTTTTTCGCTTTTTATAGCTGATGGAAGTTTTGTACCCCGAAAAGTTTTGTACCTTTGAATAGGTACGTATTTCACTATTACAAATTTATAAAATTAAAGGGAAAATTATAATCGAGCGTTGGAATTCCCCAGATAAAAAAGGGTATAGAAAAGTGCGCCACTGGATGAGGCTATATGCAAAATTACAGAAAAAACAACATTTTATGGTTTAACAAAATGTATTTATAATTTTTTTTACATAAGTAATGACTATCTGCGTCATTTTCGACTATACGGTAGAAACATTCAATTTTGTTTAATAATCAAAGGAAGCTTATTCTTTCTCTTAATTACTTATTTAGGTGGGGCTACAGTCCTGTGTGAACTAGAGCCTCACCCAACAAACTTCTCCATCTAGCTCGGTTACTACCGAGATGTCTCCAGTTTCGCGCTTCAAGTAGGGTGAGGTCACTTTCCACCTAATCCGCGGTTTTTCTTTACTGCGCTGTCCTGTGTTCTTTTCTGTGTTCATAGCGGAGCATAAGTAGACGAAGGTCTTAATTACCTCAAAGTTACGTCTGTCGATGGTGACGTTTTGACCGAAACGTCCGTCGGTGTTGTAAGTCCATTCTAGATGACAGCCTGTACTTTGTTTTGCCATCATTAACCGTTTAACCCATTTTGCCGCCTCTGCCTCAATACTCACTAAAGCGGAATTGACATCACGCTGAGTTCTCCCAAATATGTCATGTTATCAGCATATGGTAGTAATTGGACAGACCTGTAAAAGATAGTGCCTCTATGAAAAGGTTTGGTTAAGTAACCTTTAGGGAGCAGCGGGAAATCTCCATGGCCATTCTGCACCAATGGATGAGTTTGGCAGGGATGCCAAAACTAGACAAGGGTCTTTACAGCTCGTTCCTGTAGATGCTGTCATATGCGGCCTTGAAATCGATGACAAAATGGTGGGTGTCGATTTAATGTTCTTGGGTGTTTTTCCAGGATCTGCCATAATATTTGATCCACCGTTGACTTTCCTGGTCTAAAGGCATATCTGGTTGTTGACGATGGGCCTTAGACGTTCACATTATTATAGCAGAGAAGATTTTGTAAGCGATGTTAAGTAGACTGATGCCTCTATGTAGTTTAGATGGTCTCATTTTTCAGTATTGATCAAACAATACTGAGGTTTGAACATTACAGATAAGTTGGTGCATGCTCCTAAGTCCTAACCAAATTATTTCTAGCTGCTTTGAAGAGCTCGGCATTCAAGCCAACTGCTACACCGGTTTTGTTGGACCTCAGCTTATAGATATGGCATTTTCTTTACTTCGTCTAAGTCGGGAAGACGGGGTTGTTAGCTTTTGTCGTCTATGCTTAATGGATCATCCTGTCTGACACCGCAATTCGGTTCGTCATTGCCGTTTCCACTTGATGTTAATGTTTCCACTTTCGCCTTTGCAGTCTTTGGTTCGAGGTTTATGTACTTGTGAATTTCTATTCACCTTATGATACAATTTTAGAACTTCATTTCTGCTTTTGAACCTCTCAATATCTTTGACCGCATCATTTTCATGCTCTCTCTTTTTCCTTCTGAGAAGTCAGGGTTCCTCTGGCCTCATCAGCTCATAGAGCTCGTAAGCAGTTCTCGTCCTTCTAAGCAGCCCACTTTGCATGCCTGTTGTTTTGCTGCATTTTGCCGATTTCTTTTGGTTGTAGCCGTTTGACATTGTATCTTATCCCAGCATCTGCCTGTTTTGCCTGGAAACCCGAAGTGTTATATCCGCTACAACGAGATAGTGGTCCGAGGCCATGTAAGCTCCGGACATCCATGATGCTAGAAGTGTGCCTAGCGTCTATCGCAATATAGTCAAACTGGTTGACGATGGATTGATCTGGAGAACTCCAAGTTCCTTTATGGATATAAAGGTGTGGAAAACATGTACTGGCTACCATTCCGTTTCGCCCCGTTTCAAAATCGATGAGCTTGAATCCGTTATCGGAAATGTTGTTTCGCATTCTGTTTTTCCCGATAATTTCACTAAAGATGGCTTGCCTTCCTAGCTTGGCATCAAAATCGCCCAGGACAATTTTAATTTTAAGAGCACGAAAATCATATGCTTGGTGTTGCCATCCTTGAAAGCATCTATTTTTGCTCTTTCTGTAGCTGTCAAAGTATTTCCAGATTAAATGAAAACGTTTGTTTTCGAACCTCTTTCAGGTATCCTTTACAAAAGTTTTTGAAATATTCGCAAATGACTCATTCAAGTTACGAACTTTTTTATACACTTTTTAGGAAGTTTACTTTTTGATCGTGGGAAATTCCAACACTTGTTTCTAAATTGCCTTTTTATTGTATGAATTTTGTTGTGTGAATTGTTGAAATATGAACCTATCCAAGGTAGTAAATGTTTCTGGGTACAAAATCTCCACCAGCTATAAGAAGCGAACATCGATAAAAGACCAGGGAAATTGTATAAGCTTTGTGTTAAAGATGACTGATCTGATAGCTACCTATACCTTAAAGAACAACTGTCTAACAGATATACATTAAGGGGTAAGTTTGTGCGACTCATCCATGCATTCAAATTATTTGAGGTCTTTTTAACTTTTGTTTTTTAAGAAAAAGGAATCGAAATCCGTGGTAATTCGTTTTTCTTTCATTTTATTCTTTCACACTTTCAAATTCGATGTGGAATATAAGGTTCTTTAAGGAAAAAAGACAACACAAAACCACATATACATAGGTAGGGGTATAGACAAATCACTCCACACTCCCATGCATCGGAGAACGAAGCTGGAAGGGCGCGCGCCGCGCCGGCCGTACAAAGTTAATAAATCTTATTTTTATCATTCGGCTATAAATACAGAATTTTTAGCCATTCTCGATTTATGGTGGTTATTTATGCGCAAAAGTATTACTTTTTCCTTATGTGTGGTTGTTGGTGCGGAGATGGTCGCCATTTCCCCCAGGACAATATTCCAAAGTACCAAAAGCCACACCATCCTTTATAATATAAAACCATATAACAACACTATACAAACCGTAGCACCAGGGAACTACCACCGCCATACACCAGCAGTAGCATCAGCAGCACCCCATCATAGTCCACAACTCAACTCTTTTCCTATTTTATCCTATTTATTGCCAGTTTGCCAGTTTCTTTTTTTTTAATTTATATATTTTTATACGTTTTGTTTATATTCTTTTTTGTCTTTTGTTATTAAAAAGCAAAAGGTCGCGAATTATTTAAATTTATTAATAGTGGTTGTTGTTATTTTTCCTACGAATAGGTGATGTTTTATACCGCGTGTATGCGGGATAGTAAATAAATAATACTTTATCATGATTGTGGAAAGGTATATGCTCAATTCATTTCCCTACACAGAAAGGCTTTGTTTTCCTTTGCTTCTTAAAAATCCTTTTAGATCCTTTTGAAAATAATGTCCGTCTTGATAAAAATAAAAATCTAATTTGGTCTTCAAAATACAAGGGTCAGTTTTATTCCAAAGTAATTGTAACTTGTATTTGTCGTTGAATATATACAGTCGACTTTCTCTAATACGAACTTTCACGGGATGCATAATAAGTGTGAGTTAGAAGGAGTTTGTAAACAAAAGGTTCTTACTTCTATGGCGCGTTAATGTATTGCTGTAATTATTGACTCACCAAAATTATTTTTAAAAAAATATTAATTTTTGAAAAAAAAGAATATTTTAAAAAGGCTGTTTTGAACTTCATAAGGTATATCTTCTGTCAATTCAATTGCAGTTTGCTATATTTCAATTGACGAAAAAGCGTAACCCGAGGAGATCGAACAACTGTCAGTCATAGGTATGTGCATTAAAAACCACTTGTTGTGGAGTGACCACATATTTGACATCGCCAAAAATGCTGCTAAGTGTTTAGGTTTTCTCCGACGATGCAAGAAGTTTTTACCCCTTTTGATCTGATGGCTATAATTTATAAAGCCTATATTCGTCCAAAACTTGATTTAGGTTAGGTTAGGTTAACGTGGCATCGGATTTAGAATCCACACACTTAGGCCAAAAGAAAAGGCCCATTGTGATACCACATGAATCTAGAGAATTAATTCTTACTTGAGTATTATTCCCATATCTGGGCAGGTGCTCCTATAACCCACTTGAGTCTCTTGGACAGAATTCCAAAGAGAGCTAAAAAATGATAGGTGACCGTTATCAAAATGAAACTTTTTTTGTCTCTCATTATTTTATCGCTACTTCCATAAGCCATGCTCTAATGAAATAGCCAGTTGCATTCCTCCCCTCAAACATTTCAACCGTAATAGTCGTTCTTTTCGGAATGCTCATAAGTTTACCCTTGAACCCAATTTCGGTCATACTGTAAAGTACAGAGATTCTTTTTTTAGTCGGACTACCCGAATGTGGAAAGCTTTCCCAGACTCAATATGTCCCACTCATTACAATGTGCAGGAGTTACAGCTTAACAACCTGGTGTACCCAGTCAACAGTAATATTATCTTATAGTCCTCTTTTTTGGTTTCCCAAATATTTAAGTTCTCGTCCAATCAATTGGCAAGGATTTTATTTTACTAAAACGGAGAGAATGTTTGGTTGACCCGATAAATAAGAGCTTAAGCTTTTCTGACCCCACAATCCCCACATGGAATTTTAAGCCAAGGAAAGTGACATTTGTAAAAACAAATTCCATTTCATCGACATTAAAAATGTAGTCAGGTTTAAATTCTTACAAGTTTCGAACTCTGTTGTTTCAATTCTTTGGTTTATTATTATCAACAGAAGCATTTTCACCAAACAAAACTTTGTTAAGGATACTATGCCTCGTTTTAAACTTAGTAGGCAACCATCACCTACCTTAAAATTAGGTAATCCTAAACAGTCTGGTCTGCAAATTCCAGAGCTTTCTTTTTTAATATTGGATTAATTACTGTTAATCTGTTGCCACGCATAGCCATTTGAAAACAGCTTTGTCCAAACTTTCCTGCACACAAATTTTGTTTCGTTTCAGGTTTATATTAGCAAAATCTTGCTGAGTTATTAAGTTTTCTTTTTTACTTTTATTTTCAACTCCCTTCTCAATTTTTTAAATTAGATGAAGCTACGTGCAAGATCTATCGTAAAATTTTCTTCTGGCCATAATTTAACTGAAAGTTAGTTCGAATTGCAAAAAATGGAAATTTCCCTCACATGAAGAATGCATTACCTACCAAACTAATAATAAAGTTTTTTAAAGTTTAATTTTGTAAAATTAAAAAAACAGTCCAAGCATCTAAGGAATTTGTTCGAGTTACAGTTAATTACGACTCAGAGGAAGTCGACTGTATTTGTTAACCACAGAAAATTAAGTGATAAGTACAGATTTTATATTCGATTACATAAAATCTACATTATATTGCATAATTTTTAACAAAAATTATTAAAGTATGGCGATTGTCGTTTGTCAGATTGACAATAAAACACAATGAATGCAATAAACCCTCAATATAATAACTTTTCAATATTTAAAAAAGGATTAACAGTTTGTTAACAATATGAAATTCATAAACGAAAATAAACAATTTTAAATGGGTTGAACGGAAAGACAATCTAAAATCTTAGTTTTTTATAGCAGTTCTATATCTGAGCGCAATTTTGCAAACTTTGTAAGGTAAAACGTCTTAACCAATTTCTCATTCAAGTGTTTTTTACTTACTTACTTGAGGTGGCGATCAGTCCTGTGTGAACTAGGGCCTCACCCAACGAATAAGGGACATAAGGGACCGTAGATCTCGCAAAGAAGAATTCTCTCGAAACGAAACATGGTGCTTTCATCCGCCTTTGTCATATTCTGCTGCACTGTATAGCGGGACGACGATGACAAGGGTCTTATATGTATATGTAGCAACACTTTGGTTGCTCGAGACAGGTATTTTCTACTAAATTGCTTTCTTAGCCCGAAGAAACAGCAAGAGTAATTCTTCGTTTGATCTCAACACTAGTGTTTCCTATGTTTAAATCGAAACCTAGGTAGAGAAAGTCCTTAACTACCTCAAAGTCAGGGTTGCCATGTTTTGAACTAGTTTCATAGCCCAATTTAAAAATTTTTGTAGCCCAAAATCGGAGCCGAAAAAGTAGCCCAAATAGTATCCCAATACCAATAAAAAACAGAACGTTTCAGTGGATTTTTGTTGTGGTGTGCTTCTCCAAGTCGGATTTTTGTGCACGTAGGTCAGATTTATAAACTTTGCAATATGCATAGCTTTCGCCTTTACGACTCTCAGCTATCCAATCTTGCCAAACGAAAAGAAAATTCAGAACGAAAATTAATAATTTATAAACTACATATTACAAAGAAGGTTCAATATTTACCCTTAAGATTTGGTACTGTTTCCCACTCTTTTTTTGTAAATTTTTCTATACCGAATTTGGAACAATATTATAATTTTAGATAGATAGATATTTTTATTTTCATAGATAAATGGTTTTTACAAATTATTGTTTTTGTTTTTATAATACGCAGCTTGCTCAGAGATTTGATATTTAATTTATATCTTACAACTGAAAAATTTTATAATATTTTAAAGATATTTTGAATTGGAAATTACATTTGAAGGAAAACTATGATTAAAACCTTCATTTAATATGTTTTATGCCGGGTTTTATATAAAAGGGAAAAAATGACTAAATAAAAATAAAACTTAAGATCTAAAGGAATTGCCAGGCTATGGGGCATAATATTTGCGTTTTTAAATAATAATTGTAACAGGGAATAAATAATAAATATATAGACAATATAAATAAATAAATTAATTAACATATAAGAAAATAAATAAATAAATAATGAATAATTTAAACAAAAAAAAAATAATAAGACAACAAAAACATATATACATGTATATTTATAAATAAATAAATTATATACATTTATTGGTTTATTAAATTTTGTATTAATACATTTTTAGAATCGCTACATCTTAAATTAAATTTTTGGTTGAGAAATTCAATTTTTCTTGCAACTGGATATACACCGGTTTGTTTATGTAAGAGTTGAGTGGAAAAAAACCAAGGTAGATTTGCCATCATTTTCAAAGTTTTGTTTTGTGAAATTTGTAGTTTTTGAATGTGCGATTTTGCACAAGTTCCCCACACTGGACATCCATACAAAATTATAGCTTGAAAAACTACTTCACAGAGGATTATCTTATTTGATTTACTCAGGGGTGATTTCCTACATATAAGGGGGTAAAGCATTTTAGTAGTAATACTTATCTTGTTTAGGGGTTTTGTGATATGGTCACGGAAAGTTAATGTCTTGTCTAAGTATACACCTAGATACTTGACAGAATTAACCCACGGGATATCACAATTGTTAATTTTAAGCTGACCCAGTGGTAGGGCACAGGCTTTTCTTTTTCTAGTGAAAAATATGGCCTGTGTTTTTTCAGCATTAAGCTTAATTTCCCATGATTTAAAATAATCGTAGATTTTGTTTAAACCATGTTGCAAGTCATTCTCAATTTCATGGCCAAAATTATTTGAGCTATAAATAGCGGTGTCATCGACAAACATTGCTATTTCGCAATTCCAAATTTCTGGAAAATCAGCAACGTAGGTAATGTACAATAATGGAGCCAATACTGATCCTTGGGGTACACCCGATGATATATTTTTTAATGATGAATGTATGTTATTCATATTTACTTTAAATTGTCTGTTTCTGAGAAAACTTTGTATTATTTTTACGAGATATAAAGGACAACCAAATAACTTTAATTTATGAAGTATCCCGTCATGCCATATGCTATCAAAAGCCTTTCCAACATCATTTTTTCTTTAATGTGTCTGCAAATTCTAAGGACTTGGTGTGAGGTGCTATGACCCTGTCTAAAACCAAATTGTTGGTCTGGTATGACATTCGAGGTGTCAAGAAAATACAGAAATTTAATTTTTATGACCTTTTCATATATTTTGCTTAAGTTACTGAGCAGACTTATTGGACGATAACTATTTGGGTTATTTGGTGGTTTTCCTGGTTTGAGAATCGGTGTGATCTTCGCGGTTTTCCATTTACTTGGAAAGTATTGCAACTTGATACAAGCGTTAATAATAAAGCATACAAATGTTATTCCAATGATTGGTAGCTCTTTAAGGTAAATATTTTTAAGAGAATCTATTCCTGGTGCTTTATTATTACGCATATTACGTATTATATCTTTTATGTCTTCGTTGGAAACGAAGACATCTGTGGGTAAGGATTCATTAGTATGGTTTAAGCCATTTATTGTGTCATATACTTCGTTATCAATTGAACTGGTTTCATTAATCAACGGATTATTAAAATTGTTTTCAAAAGAATCTGCAAAAACTTCTGCCTTTTCTTCACTAGTAATTAGCAATGTATTATTGTGTTCTAAGTGAGGAACAAATTTATTTTTATTTTTAAGTACGTTTGCAATTTTCCAAAATGGTTTTGAATTTGGATCGAGATTGCAAAGTTTTTCATTCCATGTTTTGTTTCTGAACTTAGAAATTTCGAAGGCTATTTGTTTTGTGTATATATTCATTTCATTAAAATCACTAACTTGTCTATATATTTTCCACTGACTTCTAAATCTATTTCTTAGCTTGATTAAATTTAAAATGTACTGTAGAAGAACAGATGTTCTCGTAGTTTTTGATTTTTTAGGAATTGACTCTTCAACACATTCCAGTAAGGAATTTGTAAAAAAATCTATTTTTTCATCAATTTGGTGGGAACTACTTATACTATCTATATCACAGGGTGTATTTCTAAGGTGTTGTTTGATTTGTGTTCTATATCTATTCCAATTTGCGTTTTTAAAATCTAGGTATTGCACATCTTTTATTTTACTATTAAGGAGAATATCACAGTTTATTGGAATATGATCTGAACTCAGAGCGTTAATTTCCACAGGCTGAGTAACGATTTCAGGCGAGTTCGTAATGATCATGTCCAATGTTGATGGCGAAGACTTTTTGTTGGTTGGGAAGTATGTTGGCCCATTTGGATAGAGCAAGCTTACTGGATACCTCATAATGATATCCAGTAGCAAATTTCCCCACTTGTTTGCTCTTTTGCAACCCCAATTTCGATGCCGGCAGTTGAAATCACCCCCGAGTAAAAATTTGTGTTTGGTGATATTATAATTTTCAGATTTGTTTGCTTGCTGCTTTTTTTAATAAAAATTCTGATAACATCATAGAAACCGAATGGAATAAAAGTGAGTTGTGGTTGATTTGAAGTGGCGGCAAAACCAATTAGTATGTTCAGTAAATAAAAAGTGTTGGCAAATTGTGGAATGCATTAAGGGTATGTTTAGAGGCAGAAAAGTGATTTATATATAAATCATTGATGTGTACGGAAAATAAAATCGTCAAAGATTAGATTTGGGCTATTTATAGCCCAATTATGATTGGGCTGTCATACTGAAATTGCTGTCGGCAATTTTGGAAAAAGATAGCCCAATTTCCGATAAATAGCCTAATCTGGCAAGCCTGCTCAAAGTAACGTTTTTGATGGTGACATTTTGAATGAGACGACAGTGTTGTAGGTGCTTTCTTGATGACAGCAGGTACTTTGTTTTGCCCTCATTACCGCGGAACCCATTTTTACCGCCTCTGAATTAATACTCACAAAAGCCTCATTGACATCACGCTGGAGTTCTTCCGATTATGTCAATGTCATCAGCATATGCCAGACTTTTGCCTCTGCCCTCTAGTGTTGAAGTGGAACTTTGCACTGTTCTTTCAAGAAAGATGATAAAGAAATGGCAACACAGCGCCTCACTTTGTCTAAAGCCTTTTTTGCCATCGAAAGGTTTTGTTAAGTCGTTTCCAATCTTAATTGAGCAGCGTGAATTTTGCATGGTCATCCTGCAATAACGGACGAGTTTGGCAGGGATGCTAAAACTAGCGTCACAAGCTTTTCTTCCACCTCGATAACTGTGAATGTAGAATTCAATTAGTCAACTTTAAATCCAGCCGGTCCAAAATGCCACTTCTTCGACGTGATGTTTCAGACTTTAAAAGCTTGAACTGTTAAAGCATCCTTTCAAGACAGTTTTGTGTGGATCTTTAATTGTTTTCTATTCCGCTCAATAGCCAATTTCCAAAAATCAGCGGAGTTTTTACAACAAGCTAATCGGGCTGCTTGCGTTTCAGCATAAGACTTTTTTTTTGAGTTTTATAAAACTCTTTATACTTCTTGTTGTCTTATATAAGAGAACCTTTAAATAATCCTTGGGTAGAGTTATGTGTTAGCGACATCTGCATTGTCGCAGTAAGTTTACCCAATACTTCGAAGACAACCCTGACCTTTATTGCAGCTGTTGCAATTTGCAATGTGCAAAACTCAACTTAACCTATTTCGCTTTCCTTTACCTCATTTTTGTATCCGAAATCTGAATAGAAAGACTACATATTGAAATATTTAAAAACCTTTCTTTTTGTAAAATTATTTTACAGTAAAATATTAAAATACAAATTGTAAACCAAGGTAATATAATATGAAAACACATTATACAAATATGTATATAAATAAACTAAATAAATTTCAGAATTTTTAAGCCGCTATATAAAAAAAAAGGTATTTCTTTTGCGACTATAAAAGCTTGGTTTTCGTCTTAACATTATGGAAAATCCTCAGCCACGCAAAAGAAGTTTTTCGAGTCTTTTAAATTTTAGTTTTTGTAAACCAAGGTTTGTTGTCTTACATTTCCTTTATTTTGGATAATTCAGTTCTTCATAGGTTAGAGATTATTTCATTATCTGGCTAAATGAGAACTTGTAGTGTCATAGCAACCGGAAAATGGTCTAAATATGGTACTAACTTAAAGTGGTGCTATAGTCCTGTGTGAACTAGGGCCTCACCCAACAGACTTCTCAATCTAGCTCGGTCACTATCTAGATGTCGGCAGTTTCGCGCTCCAAGTTGGGTGATTTCACTTTCCACTTGTGCGCGCCACCTGATTCACAGTCTTCCTCTACTGCGCTGTCCTGTGAGTGTGGATTCGAAGGCTTTCAGGGCGCTCTGCGTGACCCAGCCATCTTGTTCGTTGGACTTTTACCCTTCTGGTTAAGTCTACGTCGCCTAACAGCTAGTCGTTCCATCTTCTGCACCGTATTGATTGACTGTGGACTTGTCTGGCCTAAAACCATACTGATAAGAACCAATCAGGATGTTGACGATGCTTTTTAGACGTTCACATATTACGGCAGAGAAGATTTTGTAAGCGATGTTAAGTAGATTGATTCCTCTATAATTGGTGCAGTTTAGATATGGCAATCTTTACTTCGTCTAAGTCGGGACGACGGGGTTGTTGGCTTTCGTCATCTATGAGGAATGGATCATCCTGCCTGAAATATTGCACTAAACTATTAAAAAAATCATTCACGAACGGTCTCAAATCTTGTCTTAATGCAGCATAATCCACTAGTAATGTCCCTTTGCCACCAACAAATGTTTAAACTGTTAAGTAAATTATTGGAAGTTAAAAACAGCTTAACAGAAAAAATTATGTTTCTTAAGCCATGGTTTATCACGATATATTGAATGTTCAAAAGCTTGCAAGAACCCGTGAAAAAAAACGTTAGATGGCATAGGTAGGGATCGAACCCAAGACCTCTGGCATGACAATCTAATGCACTAACCATCATATTACGGGTACTAATATTTGACAGCTGTCACTTGAATTGCTCTCAATTTGATTTGCCTTTTTATAACTTTTGGTGAGCGCATTATCTCGCGTTGTTAGCCTGTGGCGTGGGCCCCAAGATCGTATGGTTAAACACTGCTTCATTATTTTTGTAGGATTATGTGAAGTCGCTTGGCTGTGCATATAAACCTGAGAGGACTGATGCCCTGATGGGGCATATTCGGCACGTTATTGTGGAACTACATTGTAGTGTTGGTTTAAAATTGGACCCCTAGGCTGCAATTTATTTGAGCCACTTGTTATACAACATAATATCAAACCCCTATCTTTATTATACGCTAAATTGTATTCTATGTTTATATTTGGTATTACCAGCATTGGTGTTTTTTTTAAGCTACAAGCAGAAAACTGAGCAGTATAAAAATGAAATGTGTTTTTTTTAGCTCAGATACATACATACATAAAAGAGTTTGAGTTGTGTGTCTTTTTTTCAAAAGGACTTGACTCGGTGCTCACTTTATGAGCACTGTATAAAATGACAGAGCTAATTGAGTAAAAAGCTGAGAGTTTCTGATCTTACGTTTGTTTCGTGTGGTATGAAAGAGAGATGACAAATTCTAAAACTAATGACAGTTCAGTTTTCAAGTTGTTTCATAATTAAATCTGAGAGGTTTGATCAAACTATGCTCAGTGCTTGCTCACTATGCACAGGCTTTAAAAGAAAAATTCCTGAAGCATATGCTACCTCAAATGTTAGTTCTTGATTTTTTTGCAGAGAGAGATGTGTTCCGTTTTTCTCTGGAATAAGAAGATTCATGAAATCGTAGGTCGAAAGGTGCAGAGCTTTTATCGTTTTCAAATTTGTACGAAAGCAACCTTTGCACGATAAAAATATTGTTTCAATCATATACGGGTATTTTTAAAAATAAAATTACATTTGAAACAAAGATTGAAGAAACTTAAATCGCTTTTGATTTTGATCAATGACATATTCGGCATTTATTTATTCTAAAAGATTAAATTGGTTACTTTTAATTAAATAACATTTGAATTAAAGTCTAATAGTTCTTCAAGTTTGATACAAAACGATAGAATGTAAGCTGTAAAGATCGCTAAGAAGAGTACCAAATCTAAGTTTACTCTCTCGGGCCTGTTCTCTAATTAAAAATTTAAATTAAATTTGGGAAACTGATGGTAAATCTTTATTCTCTATTTGTTAAATATAAATGGTTAAAAGTATTTGTTATAAGTTAATAGGAATATAACAAAAATCATTGCAGACGAAGCACAGATTAGAATAAATATCACCAAACGCACCTTTAATATTTAATTCTTTTGACGCCACCTAACTACCTAATTCATTTCCAATTTGAAACTCTGTCTTCAGTAGAATATTTTCTATATTGTTGTTTTCTGTCTTAAAATGCGGTGTATCACTTTTGTTCACCAATAACGCTGGTCGACAAAATTACTAGATATAAAATGTGTCTATCACATACAATTTTTAAAATATGTCCCTTTAAAAATGGTAAAAACAACTTAAAACGGTATTTTTAAGCCTAAGTTAAAGTATGATGAGTTTTGAAAAGGACAGGCCTTTCTCTTTTTTATACAATTTAAATCATTTAAGTATGTATGTTACTTAGTTTCTGGAAGTTCTCATAGGGTAGGAGTCTTTATTTTGAATCTATATGAAGTTTCGAGAAAAATTTGAATTTGATTCTTTAATAGTTTTGGAAGTACGTTTTGGCCTTTCAAACCGTTTTGCATTTTTCTGTTGAAAACCATTTTAGCAAAAAAACCACTGCGTAAGCTTTTTCATCAGTCCTACTCCTCAGGTCTCGTTCCGAGCGGATGGAAAACCGCATTTGTCCAGCCTATTCCCAAAAACGGCGAATCTTCCTCACCGTCTAATTTCCGACCGATTGCACTTACGTCCCTTCTTTCCAAGGTCATGGAAACGCTGATTAATTATCAGCTCAAGAAATATCTTGAAGATCGAAAGCTTCTTAATGACCGGCAATACGGCTTTCGTAGCAATAGGTCCACTGGTGATCTCATGGTTCATCTCACCGAACAGTGGAACAAATCTTTACAGAGTTTTGGAGAAAGTAAGATTATTGCACTACATATTTCAAAAGCATTTGATAGGGTTTGGCATCAGGCTCTCTTATTGAAAATGCGTGCTTTTGGTTTTCATGAATCCCTCCTTCATTGGATTAGTAATTACCTTTCGAATCGTTCAATACAAGTTGTATTGGATGGATTCAAGTCTGAAAACCACAAAATAAATGCTGGTGTGCCCAGGGCTCTCTTCTGACGATAGTACTCTTAGCTTTTCATATTCGTTTTCAGATTTACATCCCTCTTCTTCGGATGTGGAACTGCAACGAAAAAATATGATAAGCTCATTAAATTCCGTCCTAAACAGCATTGTACAATGGGGAATAAGAAACCGCGTGAAATTTAATGCTTTGAAAACGCAATGCTGTCTTGTATCGTTAAAGCGAAATATACCCCCCCTGCCATTATCCATGAATAGTACTTGCATCGAGGAAACTGAACATCTCGATTTTCTCGGTATGTGTATCACCAACCACCTTTTGTGGAACGATCACATACGCGAAGTCGCCAAAAATGCCGCAAGATGTTTGGGTTTTTTAAGCGATGCAAGAAGTTTTTGTCCCCCTCTGATCTGGCTGTTATTTACAAGACTTATATACGTCCAAAGCTTAAGTATAACTCCCATATCTGGGCTGGTGCTCCTGCAACTTACTTAAGCCTCTTGGACAGTATTGAACGTAGAGCATTTAGACTGATTAGTGATATTACCATCATAAGATCATTTACGTCACTTGAACATCGTCGAAATGTTTCTTGACTCACCCTCTTTTACCGTTATTTTAATAGTTTATGCTCTAGAGAAATAGCCAGCTGCATTCCTCCCCTTAAACAGTTCAACCGTAATACTCGCGCTTCTAGGAATTCTCATCAATATACCCTCGAGCCCATCTTCGGTCGTACTGTCAAGTACAGAGATTCGTTCTTTAGCCGTACTATGCGAATGTGGAATGCCTTGCCACACTCTGTCTTTCCCAGCTATTGCAATATTCAGGAATTCAAAACCAATGTGCACCGACATCTACTTTCAAACCCTCTCTCCCTTTCCTAGTGCTCACACTGTGTCTACATAATAAGGGTAATATATCCCTTTGAGTCTGCGCTTATTATAAAAAAAAAGATAGCCTCATAAAGTCTAATATATACAGTTGTGGTGAACTAATTAAGAACGATTTTACCCACTCCCGGTAACACCGTTTGGTTGATCACGAGAGATGACAACTAACATGAAAATTGCCGCTATTTCTTCTTGCATATCTATTCTAAAGTAAACTTTAACTAACAGAGTTAATTAAATTGGTTATTTATTAAATTGTATACTATTTCAATTGGCGATATAATTCAAAACGATTTGTTTTATTATTCCGTTTTAAACGTAAGAATTTGTAAGTAAGTTAAATAATTTGTTTGAAAATTAACTGAATTACAAGTCCTCACTTTGTTTCAAGGCCTTTGAAATAGATATGAGAAAGAAAAGAAAGCTGTACAAACAATCTGAGAGAATCTTAGAAATAATGAAAACTTGTCACATTAGGTAATTTCAAATAAGCTTAATTGCTAAAAATTGATGGTTGGAGTTGGAGAGTTGGAGAAGACCTCGTAAAACTACTGAAACCTAGGATAGGTTAAATGTTCGTGCTGCGAAAAAAAAATCCATTTTTGAGTTCTAGAGCAATACGAAAGGAAGTTTTCGGTGAAGACACAAATGCACTTTCAGCACGGTCTATTGAGAACGATTGTGTGAGAGCCAGCTTTTTGGAAAGTGGCCAGAAAAAAAACCCTGCTTTCATTAAAAAAACGAAAGGCTAGGTTAGCTTTTGCCAGAGAACATGAGAATTGGACCATCTCACAGTGGAAACAAATATTGTGGAGTGACGAAACGAAGATCAATAGAGTCGGTTCCGATGGAAAACAATTTGTACGACGACCAAAAAACGAAGAATTCAAGCCTAAGTACACAACTGTCACCCTTAAACATGGAAGTGGAAGTATCATGCTATTGGGTTGTAAGTCATATAAGGGAACCGGTCCGTTATATCGCATAGAAGGTATAATGAATGCCCAAAGATTTCAAATTTGGACTAAAAATTAATTGTTGTTTTTTAAAACATTTTAAATTTAATTTTATATTTGTTGTTATTTTTTTTTTGTAAAAATTCTATTTATTTGTACTATACTAAAATTTATGTTAGAAAAAAAATTAAAACTTTTTAAAGCAAAGAATTTTAATAAAAATTTGGAGTACACAAAATTTCTATAATCGTTGTTAACTAGTTCACCACAACTGTATATACACAGTGGCGCACGAATCGAGCTACAAAAATAAAACTTTTTCGGTTTGGGATACTGAAAAAATAATTTTTGAATATCCGTTCAAAGGAAATTTAGGCGGGAGTTTGGTGAAGATGTTTGCCGAATCTGGAGGCATCGCACGAAGACCAGACCATCGAGGTCCCAATGTTCGTGTTCAGAATACAATTGCAGGTAAAGAATCGGCAAACCAGGCAAATCCAAGCTTTTCACTCGAAATTTGTCGGGGCACAAAACTGCGCTGAAGACGCATCCTATTGAATAGCAGAAAATTCCAAAACAAATTCATTTCCAGTAACTCAACTTCTCACTGGCCCCCAAGATTACCTGAAATGACTGCACCAGACCTTTTTATATGGGGTTATGCCCAGAAATTTTATTGAACTGAAGCACTCCATAACGACAATAATGGAGGCGATTCAAACTTCAACCCTCCAGGACAATTAAAATTAAATTTAATAAATGAAATACACTGCTTAAAAAAAAATTATTTAAAGTTTTTATCGTAGCATAATTTACGAGTATGTGTTTTTTCGAATTTTAAAAATTGATATCTCAAAAACCTGGCGTGATGATTGATTAATAGTTAGGAACATTTTTACAAACGCGCCATTCTCTTGTAAATTGTTAGGCCCAAATTATTTCCAATTGAGGCAATGCGGCCCTGTTCACATAACATCTTGTTCGCAATGGCTGTGTGGTTTTGGTTTTTGGCTTACATTAAAATAGGAGGCGTACACCGTATAACTGGGTTTTCATTAGGAGCTATAACATAAGTATGTAATCTTTCTTTAACAAGTTGCCAGCTAAGGAAGAAAATAATGCCTGACTTGATTCGCCGTAAACGTGTACACCATTCTCCAATGTCCAGAACACATTAAAATCATCCAGACAGCAGCAGCGCAGCGAAGAACGAACTACGTTCCGTCCATAGCAAAATCAATGGAGGAACCTGCTGTTGCGTTGTTGCTAGTGCTGATGATGGTGCTGGTGGAGCTCGTGGTGGTGATGGTGATGGAACCTCAAAAACTCCTTGGGCAAAAGCGACCATCGAAGCGCTTGTTATCTAGAGTCGAGTCGGGGTTTTCGCATTATAAAATAACTTCGGTCGACTTTTGTTTTATCCTAAAGAGAGGCATATTGGAAAATGGGATGGAACCCAATTTGCTGTTATTACAAGAATTTTATGGCTGCCCTTAATGAGATTCATGAGATTCTCATTGTGATGGGTATATACTCGTAGGTACTCTTCATACTCCGGTATAGTCAACCACACTTTCTTTTCAAGCTTTTGTTATATATGTAGGTACCTAAGTAATATGCGATGGAGCTGGAGCTGGTGCCGGGAGTTGAATATTGCTTATGGAGTAGATGTGATATTGTGATGGTTATTTAGCGATGTGATGATGCCATGATGCCATGCCATTGACGTTGTGGTTGCCGTGCCATATTGGATACGCGAAATTTGTGTTTTCGAACATACCTACGACTAAAACGACCACGACGATGACGAGTAATAAGGATTTGGTTTCAGGTGAACTGATTTTGATCAAAATATACTCTGAGGGCTGGATTGGGGGTGGAGTTGAGGATTTATTTAATCGGGGTAACTTTAGGTTTAGTCATAATTTTTTGATTTTTTCCTTTATTCGATAGAATTTACGTAAGTCAGGAATTTTGACACTGCTCCGAATAAGGTTCATAGACTAGTGATTATGTTTTTTTTTGTTGGTGGTTTGTAAATAAAAAAAGACATTTTTTATATACCTTGAGTTTAAAACCATCATTGAGAGTTAGAATCCTTATTATGCGAATAGGTTAGTTATCTCGTGATAGTTTTCAGAGCTTATTTAAATCGAACAAAATAGATATGAGTTTCGTGGTGTTTGCTCATTATTTTTATTCCATCAATTCAAAGCCATTTAAAGTTATCCTAGAGTCCTTGATGGATTGATTGGAAGATTTTTTGAGAGACAAAATGTATTCATTATAAACCATACTACCATAACTTTTGTTTTAACTTGTTGTGATGAATTTAACGTGTTTCCAAATATTTTTCCTCAAAATGAATCACACATTATGGTTTAAAGTACCCGTGGCATAATGGTTAGCGCTTTGGACTGCTAGAAGTCTTGGGTTCAATCCCTTCCTGTGCCATCTAAAGTTTTTTTTTCACGTTTACTGGCTACTTGCAAGGAGTTGAGAAATCTTCCAAGAGTACTTCTTGTTATGAAAAGTACTTTCTTAAATTAGCCGTTCGGATTCGTCTTAAAACTGTAGGTCCCTCCCATTCCTGACAACACTACTCGGCCCTAGTTCTCAACGGATTGTTTCGCCACATAATTTATTTATAAATAAATAATTTATTTTTGTTTTCTTCCATTATACAGCAACCATTCCTTCACAACAAACGGTGTGTGTTTTGGATCGTTACCTGGTTGGAAGTGAAAGGTTGCTGATCAATTCAGTTTTTCTGCAGACAGACGAATATTTCTTTTAAGTACGTTACAAAATTTCCACTTGTTTATGATTGTGTCAATAAATTCAAAGTTCCCAATCCCATTTGCTGCCAACAACATAACATTTCTTCCTCTATGCTTTTAACAGTGACAAGCAAATTCTCTGTCTTGAAATGAGTATTGGGCTTTCTCCAATCAATTTGCTTTCCGTCAGACCAAAATATGCTAATTTTGTCTTGTTCGAGAACAAAACAACGTTCCAGAAACTTTAGGCGAACTCAAGACGTTTTCGCTTATACATTTTGGATTAAGAGGCTTTTTCCGAGCAACTCTGCCGTTAAAATCGTTCTTCTGAAGAACGCGACAAACAGTTTCGGTTGAAACTGGTCTTTCAATAAGTGTCGCCATTTCGGCCGCTAGTTTGGTTCACTCGTTTTTGGGTTTACTTTGAATTTTCTTAAAATTACTCTTTCGTCTTGCTGAAAAGTTGTTTGTTTTGATGCTCTTCCAGGTTTGTTTAGGATCGTACCGTCATACCAATATTTGTTAAGTATTTTTTTGGACCCTTGAATGTGTTCGGCCGACGATTTTGCCAATTTCAAGTTTTCAAGATTTCAGGATTTATTGTTTAAATAATGTAGTTTTAAAATTAATTGTCTAGTAGCAATTTCGGTTTCTTTCTTTTTTTCTGTCATTTCCACAAAAAAGAGAAATGAAAATTATTTCTGCGACGAAAATTTGATTCAAATTCAATTTAAAAAACAAGTACATTTTTCGAATACTCGATTTAAGAAGCCAAAAGTACAAAGTTTACGCTTAGTTTTGTACAATGAAATTTAGATATAATGGAGTTTTTTTTTAATATTACCTTTTGGTTTTTGTTTAAGTATAATGTTTTGTATGTATTCGTAAGAAAAAAATAATAAAAAATAGAAATTAAATAGAATTTTCCAAAAATATTGCATCTTAAACAGGAAAAGTAAAGTAACAAATAACTAATTCTCCATTGAGTGAACGCTTAATTTTGGGAGCAACTGTACTGTGCGTTTTGCCAGAAGTCAAGCATGAAGATGGCTCGATCAACTTTTGGGGTTGTTGGTGTTGAACCAATCCATAGAATTATTGGAATGCTAACAGCTCTAAAGTATGTAGACATTCTAAAGAAGCGATTTGTGTATTGGAAATGATGCAGATGCTTGAATCAGAAAACAATTTTTTGAGAAATAGTTCACTGTACTTGAATGGTCATCGGCAAGTGCAGACCATAACCCAATTGTAAAGAACCATTCGTGGATGAGAAAAAAGCTGTTACACTATAAAAATACACGCTTCTTGTTCTTTATTCAAACATTGAAGCCGCATGAAAAACTGCAGGTGGCAAAGCCTAAAATTACACATTACCATTTTGTCTAAAAAATGGATGCTTACCAAAAAACATCAACTAGAACTCTTACTTCCGATAATTCCTCAACGTTTATTTCACGATTTAATTGGACTGTATTACGATTTACGACACAGTGTCAGGAGGCCACTTCGGTTCAAACAAATCAATTATGAAAATTAAGTCCAGATTTTACTGGGTGGGGCGAGAAAAGACGTTGAACGCTATTGTTCATTGTGGGATACTTGCGCGGCAAACCAAGAGGCCCAAAGAAAAACACAAGGATATATACAATTTTATGTGACTAGTGAGAAATTCCAACAAGTAGACGTTGATATAATCGGGCCTTTACCATTAACAAAGAGAGGAAATAGGAATGTGCTGGTTCTGATGGACTATTTTTCAAAGTAGTTGGAACTATTTCCGCTCGTAGATCAAACAACACAGTCTGTAGCTGAAACGTTAGTTTATGAAGTCTTTTGCCGTTATAATGCCTCAACAGAATTACATTCATATATCTTATCAAACTTCATTATATTGCTTTATAAGTTGAAGATAAGCAGGATAAACTCCTCGAGCTCTTTTCGATTGTCAATAAGAAGATTACCATTTGCAATGATTTATTGACGTGAAATGCGACCACCCCAAGATTTATTTCTGATAGAGTCCCCACCAAAAACGAATGTCGTTAACTACTGCGGATTTCCTCAACAGTTACATGATCAACTTGAATTTTATGATCCAGCAATAGTCGAACTTTGAACCTCAGCACAAAGAATGAAGAGTAAGTATGATTGTATGGTTCCATAACCTTCAGGAAAGAGTCCAATTCTGTCCAAAACTTCAATCCGATTGAGATGGACCATTTCGAGTTATGGAAATAATATCATATGTAAACATAAAGATCCAGAAGACACCTAGATCAAAGTTGTGCACATTGATCGCGTAACCTGGCATCGAGGTTGTACCTTCCATGCTTGGGTTTCCGATAGCAGGCACTCCACAGAAGAGGCGCTAATCTAAGAAGGAGAGAATATTACTCATTTAAAAACTCACCAAATCATACCCTAACTCTTCACGGATGTACCAACTGATCTCTTTCAAAATTGCCTGTCGATGATGTCATGACTTGGCACTTGAATCATTCTAATAAAGTCAGACATTAAGTAAACCTAGTGTTTTAAATAATTTTAAATCTTACTTTTATCTCGCTATCCCTTCATTAAGAAGCCAACATCCGCGATTTCGCAACAACACTAGTATAAAAACCGGATGTTTGGCACAAGTTTTGAATTTGAATACTTAAAAATCATAAAATTATGAAAAAAAGGTGAACATAGACATTTTAACAGATCGAAATCAAATACAAATTGGAATGGTACCAACGAACTTGCCAAAAAATGAAATAAATCGAGTGGAACAGTGATTTTTTGTTCTTGTACTTTACTATCTGTGATTAAACACAATTTATTATCCATCAATATATTACCCTCCATAATTCAAAATTAATCAACAAACAAAAACCTACAAGTTTATAGCTCTCGAGTTAAAGTTTGTAAACTATTATCAATCTATTTTATTGACTTGGCGATTGCATTTATATGCGAAAAACGTGCATACATGATGCATTAGACACATAATTCTCATAGCACCTCTACAAACTATGTGCAGTCTTGATCATGTCAGAATGGTTGAGGAATTGCGATTTTGTTAACTCCCACTTTGGTCATCTTGTTCCTGCCATATCGGTTCGGCGGCGACGGAGGCTCAGCGTTGAACCAGACAGACCAGAAAAAGGTGTGTATTTTTTCTCTGCATCTGCTATAACAGAACAGCCGAGGGTGAAACTAAACACTGCATGATCGTCGAAGCCTGGTGCAGCGTAGCAAGTCCGATTTAGATCACTGCCAGAGCCAACAACGATCACATTCGTCCAGAATCCGATTTGGATTGGAGTTGCTGTTTGTGCGTTATTTACTAATCGTCGTCGTTGTCGGACTTGGGATTTTCTTGTTAAACTTTTCGCGTGCACTCCCACAAGCCTGTATATAGAGGTATAGACATCTTGGTGCGGATGCAATTCACAGTGCGAAAAAGGACTCTCCCAAGACGGCAATTTGCACGATCGCGCATTAATTTAATACGAAAACCTGTGCACTTTTATGTGATTGGGGCGGTCCTAATAATTTTACCAGATAAATGGAGGTGCAAACCATTTAAGTTATTTTCGATCTTTATTATTTGCGTTTGCAGATAGGTTTGGTGCATCAAGTTTGAGAAAGCAGTTGTATGGTAAAAGTTAGGGGCAGGTATGTTGTTGGAGGATATAAGAGAAACATGGTTTTCAAAGGTGTTGCAGTTGCTATTTTTATTTTTATTGGATGTAAGTTTTTTTTTAAAGAAAAAGTATACCTGTGGGAAATTAAGTATAAAGGTTAAGTTCAAGTCGTTACCAATTAAGTATACGAAATAGTAGGTACCTATATCTATTCTCTGTGCGATGAGATGAAGCGTGATCATTGGTAATTTAATAATGACAAGACTATATAATAGTAAATCTACGCTAAGATAATACCTAAATAAAATACAAGAAAGTGTTTAGGAAAGTCAAGATTATATACGCATGTTTATATGTATGTTGTTGCCTTCAACATTATTTACTAAATTTGTAAGTTTTAGGAAAAGCTGTGTTGTAATAGAATTGAATCTAAAGACATCCTTAATTTTCGACTAATTCTTTTTTTAGCTTGAGTTATTTATAACTAGGTCCTAGTGACTTACAACTCTCAACCATTTCTGTGTGTGAGTTATGATGTCAGGCATGAAGGGGACCTACAATTTTAAGACGAATCCGAACGGCTAATTTGATAAAGCACTTTTCATGACAACAATTACTCTTGCAGGATTTGTCAATTTCTCGCAAGAAAAGAGTCTCTTCCCGCGAAAAAACTGTAAGTGGCAAAAGCGGGTTGTGAATACAAGATATCTAGCATGGCAGTCTTACGCCCTTACCATCACGCCACGGGACTTAAAAAAATAAAATGTAGAAAATTGCTCAGAAGTCACTATTTCCCTGCACTTTGAGCGATAAAGACGCTTTGGAGGCAACTTTATCTGAAACAAAAAAGAAAATAATTATTCAAAATGAGCCACAAGGTTGCTCCACAACTCACGGTTAAAATGTTGACGGCAGTGAAAATGCAAAACACGTGAAATTTCAGTAATACTTGCTTACTCCTTGAACTAGTTTATTGCAACATCTTTAGAAATTGATGAAAGAAATGTCGACGGTCTCCAAAATACGTAATTTTAATTCTAAAAGTGAAGTCATTTGAATTACTTAGCATTATAGATGTTTGTCTGGCCTGTATACGTTTCAGGTTTGATGTTTGAGCTTCAAGAATAGAAATCATTTAAAGAAGATTCCTTCAGTTTGCACTTCAATTACTTTTCTTCGTTAAATCCTTTCATCTTACCCCCTTATCGTGAATGGGCGCTCCAACTTTAAAACCTAAACTCATTAAAGGAGAGTAGATAAATTGCTGACATACTTTTTATGTATCTCTACTCTCTGCTTATGTTTATTAAAGAATCCCCAACAAACTAACTTTAATATTATTAAGACTTAAATTTTAGAAAGAAGTGATCGTATCGCAAGCAACAATCTACGATGCGAATTGTCTTTCCATATACCGACAATATTTATTTGAAGCATTTCTACAATTTTTTAACACTATCGGTGGAATACCATCGAGGGAATACTTTGGGTGTGGTTCAATCGGGACCAGCTGAGAAGTCTTCATATAACACGGAAGTCTAAGGCTTGTATGTTTTGGTTTCTTTAAAGATAGATCGTTTACCAATCAATATTTAAGGGACTCTTAAAAAAATTGAAACTGCTTCGTCATTATTAGAAATATCAAGATTCCATCAGGAATGGATTAATCTTTGGACAACTACTATAAATTTGATCACTTTTATAAGTGATCGATATTTGATGTTAAATAAAATAGTTTAAAAATGGGAGGAAGTGAACAATTCTAGATATTAACATCATTTTAGCACTGAAGTTTATCAAAGGAGAGAAAGATCCAACAAAAAAATGCTCAGTTTTCAATCCAGACGATTAAAAAGCCTATATCGTAATATGGTCCTCTGATATAAATAAAAGAATTCGACGTGATTAACTAAATAATTTGCTCAAGATGAAAGTAACAAGCTATTTATACTCCAGTTTTTCGTTTGGATTTGATGAGACGATACCATCAAGATAATTGCCATGTTGGATATGAAAAGACTTAAGCAAAGATGAAAGAACATTTTTCGATGTCCCGACTCCCGAATGTCTAGAAATGTAAAGTAGTTTGTAGCATCCTGTTTATTTGTTTAGTAGCAAAATTATCATCTTGAAAGAACAGTGGCTGCGTTCAATCTCGTGTTGGATAGGTGGATTTTTAGATACCTTGTTGAACGAGTTGGATAGCTGTATTGAGATAGCTGTCAACAAATAAAACCAACTTTCAACTGTTCACAAAATGCAGAGAAAAAATTAAGCTTCGATGTCAAAATTGTTGTAAGATAAAACATTTAATGGATAATTCAACTGTTGCGTAGGACGATGATGAATTAATAGGTGCGTAACAATTTAATAAATAAGTGATAACCTTAATCTGTCGAATATGTTAAATTTCCTCTTAGCTGCAATTTTCAATTCTATACGATTAAAAATTTACTTGTGAAATCTCCGGTTTTAAACGATTTACGTTTAACAGAAAACTATTCTAAAAGAAACAAGGACTATTATGAAGTGACAATACCTAGATAGAGCTTAGAAGAATTTCGATCTCATTTTCGAATGAGCAGAAGTTGCTTTGCGGTAATATTTTGAGTTGGTTTGTTGACAGTAGATAAAGTTTTAGCTTAATGGGAGAACCAACGCAAGATATATCCGTTTGGTTATCCAATGCTTCTTTAAAAACAATTCAAGGGCACCATCAACTAGAATAGCAAATAAAATGTGAAAAAACTAGCCTTGATATTTATAATGAATTGCTTATTAACGATTTTAAATTATAAGAATCTCCAAACTAGGAGATCTTTTAACTAGGAGAAAAAACTGTTGTTTTTTGTTTGGATCTTGAGTAAGCAAGAAAGTTTCTTATCAGCTGGAGACAGGTTCAATTTAGCTAAGAGTTCTGCTCATTTTGCATTCACCCATATTCTCCAAGTGGTATGTTCATTGCTCGGAGAGTATATTAAATGGCCAACTGCTTAACATTACAACAATATTTTCCAAGTAAATCCCATCATCACTTAATCAAATTATTAAGTCTGAAGACATTATTTTCCAAAATAGGCATTCCGAGAAAAATCTGGAGGCTATATTCCAATAGTTGTTGGTGCAATCGACGCTTGCCATAGACAAATAAAACAACCTTCACGAAACCCTATTGAATATTATAACCGAAAAAATACTTACTCCATTATTTTGGAATGTAAGGTTCTATCAATTTGCTTCCCTATCCGCTTGTCAATTACCTTACATAGCTAAGTTTTTGAAGAATTTTTTTTAAGTTAAATGTTTGAAAAATGCTTTATAATTTCCATTTTCCCTTTTGAAGGTGTTTGTGATGACCTTCACCGATGCTCACATTGGAGCCCCACTGAGACAACACGAGGCAAGAGTTTTTCCAGTTAATAGCAGAAATATAAACACGCTTCAGCTCCGGCTTCGCCTGACGTTTACGAGTTCAGTCATAGGAATTCAATGCATGACCCCACATTACATTTGAAAATCGTAAATAAATAATGTTACGTAATTTGACTCCAAACAGAAGCTCTAGTTCAAATTTGTTGAACATTAGCTTTGTCTGACAGATCCACAGCTGTGAAAAAGTCAACAAACAAAATACTACTAAATTACTAAACTAGACGAGAAAGACATTTATATCACAGCTTAATTTTCTTACTTGATGTTAAAGTGCTACAGCATAGCTTTGTTTGATGTTATCGGTGTCTTCTTTTGTATTAATAAAAAACACTTTATTCATTCATTAAAATCATGAACTTTGTTCTGTAAGTCTTCTGAAAAATTTGACGTTAGGCACTTTTAATTAACTCTAGTATTGCGAATTTAATGAAAGACTTAATGTCAGCTTTATTGCTCATATTTCTCTTTTTTAAGCTTTCGGAGTTCCTGCAACTCAGCAAGTATATCTTCGGCTGCTTTTAATTTTTTTTCTTCGATGTTGAGTTCGAAAGGAGAAGATAGACGGATAGACCCCAGAGGATGGCACAAGGGAACTTATTGTTTTGGTGTCACTAACTTGTGCCTCGTTGAGGTAAATTTCAGCCATCATCTCAAAGTATGGCCAATTTTTTCGCCCTCGACCAGTCGACGTCTATGATAATGTTGTAGCGTTTTTTTCATATTTTTCAATTTTATTTCCAATTCCTTCTCCTCAAAAATTGACCCGTCTTGACCTTTCAGCGACCTTATTTGCTTGTAGCTCCACAAGCTGTACGCCTCTGTCTGCTTTTATACATAAAAACAAAAGAGTTAGATTTATTTATTTCCACAAGATTAATAATATATATTTACCTGTATTTTGTTCTACATCTGGAACAGGATGAAGTTCTTCAACTTCAGAATGCTGGACACTAGACTGCAATTCTTTATCGTCTATTATGTACACAAAAAACCCAAATACAACTTTAACTAATATTTTTTATCTTTTAGCTTACCAACAAATACAAAAAGCTAAAATCAGTTTTCAAGTTTGTTTAAATTCAACCATGTGTTCTAAACGGTGATTTTTTAAGAGCTTGAGAACTTTTTAAAAAAAAAACGCATACAATTTGCAAAATCTCATCGATTCTTTATTTGAAACGTTAGATTGGGGACATTTACTTTTTGAAGATAATTCTATTTAAATGTTGACCGCGGCTGCATCTTAGGTGGTCCATTCGGAAAGTCCAATTTTGGGTAACTTTTTCGAGCATTTCGGCCGGAATAGCCCGAATTTCTTCGGAAATGTTGTCTTCCAAAGCTGGAATAGTTGCTGGCTTATTTGTGTAGACTTTAGACTTCACGTAGCCCCACAAAAAATAGTCTAAAGGCGTCAAATCGCATGATCTTGGTGGCCAACTTACCGGGCACTTCCCTGAGATGAATTGTTCTCCGAAGTTTTCCCTCAAAATGGCCATAGAATCGCGAGCTGTGTGGCATGTAGCGCCATCTTGTTGAAACCACATGTCAACCAAGTTCAGTTCTTCCATTTTTGGCAACAAAAAGTTTGTTAGCATTGAACGATAGCGATCGCCATTCACCGTAACGTTGCGTCCAACAGCATCTTTGAAAAAATACGGTCCAATGATTCCACCAGCGTACAAACCACACCAAACAGTGCATTTTTCGGGATGCATGGGCAGTTCTTGAACGGCTTCTGGTTGCTCTCACTCCAAATGCGGCAATTTTGCTTATTTACGTAGCCATTCAACCAGAAATGAGCCTCATCGCTGAACAAAATTTGTCGATAAAAAAGCGGATTTTCTGCCAACTTTTCTAGGGCCCATTCACTGAAAATTCGACGTTGTGGCAGATCGTTCGGCTTCAGTTCTTACACGAGCTGTATTTTATACGGTTTTACACCAAGATCTTTGCGTAAAATCTTCCATGTGGTCGAATAACACAAACCCAATTGCTGCGAACGGCGACGAATCGACATTTCACGGTCTTCAGCAACACTCTCAGAAACAGACGCAATATTCTCTTCTGTACGCACTGTACGCATTCGTGTGGTTGGTTTAATGTCCAATAAAGTAAACTGAGTGCGAAATTTGGTCACAATCGCATTAATTGTTTGCTCACTTAGTCGATTATGTAGACCATAAATCGGACGTAAAGCGCGAAACACATTTCGAACCGAACACTGATTTTGGTAATAAAATTCAATGATTTGCAAGCGTTGCTCGTTAGTAAGCCTATTCATGATGAAATGTCAAAGCATACTGAGCATCTTTCTCTTTGACACCATGTCTGAAATCCCGCGTGATCTGTCAAATACTAATGCATGAAAATCCTTACCTCAAAAAAATCACCCTTTATCAGGTGTTCTGTCAGACACCTACATACCCCAGAAGTTCTTGGTAACCTTTGGATTCCTTTTTTGACATCTCAATTGTTTTGGTCAGCATTTATTTTATACGTAAAACACTAACAAAAAAGGTATCCGGATACCCTGTCTGTCTGAGATTGAACGCAGCCAGTGTATCTACGCTATATCCAATTTAGAAGAAGGTGATACCTTTTCACATTGTTTGCATGCGTTCTTTTTATGGAAAGGGTAAGGAAGAAAACCGTTACATCATGGTAATTGTTGATGCAAAGAAAACCTTTACATCATGGTAATTGTCGATGCATTTACTCAATTTTTGGTTTAATGTCCTTGTAGAACATCACAAGCAAAAGAACTTGACGAATTTTGTGGTGTTTTTTGGTTATTTGGTGTTCCTGCGAAGATTATAAGTGATAGGAAAACAAACTTTCAGCCAGTTTTACGGGATGAAACATCACACGATTGCATCTAAAACAAGTAGAGCAAATAGCCAAGTTGAAAAATACGCTGACACAAAAATTTTAAGAACTAACCTGGAAGTTCATATTGAGTGGACATGCTTTGTTAGACGGATTCAACTGGCGCTAGATACTTCAATGAAAAAACAACCGGACTTTCACCTTTTAAAATACTAACTGGACTCACTGGACGAATCCCTGATATAAGAGCTTTATAAAAATGTATACAATTGAGATGACCTTATGAAGTCCTAGGTTTATTACTAAATAAAAGATACAAATTAATACAAGTTAACTTAAAAATAGTTATAGTTGCTAAAAGAGAAACTATTAGACCAATTTCAAAAGAAAATTGAAATTTTCACGTTTATGTTTACTTTCTTATTAAAGAATTTTTTGAATCATTATGTTTGGATTTCATAAGTTGTCTGTTGATAAAAGGTTTATCATATTAAAAATGTTTATAACAAAGAACTTCACCTCTGAGCTTATATCGATGTGTTTATATATTGTCTCTGAACTGCTAAAAATGTTATGATAAAAACCAAGTTTAAGTTTAAGCCTTAATCCTCTGAGATTATAGCAAAGAGTTTGAATGAAAGTATGTTTCAATGAACTTGAACTTTTAAAGCTAAACTACAACCACGCGTTGAGTCGGTCGGGCTCTTGACAGGCTTCTTGCAGATTTTACAAAACGATATCATGTCATAAAGCTTGATCTAAAAGTTTGCAAAACCTCTGTCGTTGGAAAAAAGGTGTACTTAATTTACATTTTTATTGAATTATTTAAATATTTATTTTATTATTTTTTAAGCAACAAAGACACTGCTGCTATACACGATTGTAAATTAAACAATCAAAATTACAAGTACAATAAAGTCAACAGCAACAACAAAATAGAAAATAGATCTATTCAGGCCTTTAGATCGAACTTACAATATTTACTATCTAAAGCGTGTACAAAGCTGCGTCATAAAAATCCATTGTTTTTATTAAATATTTTAAACTTGGCACTTCCCGAAATATTGAGCGGGGATTTGAACTCTTGGTCAAAAAGCCTGGTCAAGACCTTTATCTGGAAGGAAATGAGAAAGGAGTATAAAGACATTATTATCTTTAAAGTTGAAATATAGAGCGATATGTTTCAAAATATTTTCCTTAGGCATAACAGAAGCGATGTATCCGAGTTTTAATTTCAACAGGACGACGATATATATATGGGACTCGACTATTTAAAACGAATTCTATCGCTTTGTCAACCTACTTAAGGTGATGAAAGAACCTAGTTGACCTTTAAGCATATTAGCCATAGGCTAACCTTTGGTTATGGCAAATACTCAATTTTAAAACTAAAATTGAAGCTTATGCTAAAGGTTATGGTATTCCTATGGAATATTAACCAAAAATTCAGAAGTAAGGCTAACACAACATACACAAACAAATTCTAAGTTGCAACCAAAATTAATGGACAGACGGGATATTTTTTTAAAACATGAATGGATCAAAAATATTATTTCGCCTGATTAAGGGGCGTCACAAGAATAAGGCGCTTCAAAAATCAAAAAGAAAAAAAAATCCATTACCTGTCGATCGCGCAAGGATTCGCCATTGTTGTTGCATCATCAACATCCGAAAAACGTAAAACGTCTCTCAAGCTCGTTGATCACGGATTAATAATTCGTATGTTAACGATTTGCCTTCGGTATTGGGCGGTTATCGATATAATACTCCCTGACTGATTCACAAGATGTTTTCTCCATGATTTTTCATATAGGTTAGAGTATGCTTAAGGATAGGACTGGGAAACAGGTGAGCATCTGTAGCATAAGCATAAGTATAAGCTCAACGCACTTAACGTTTATAATATGAGTCCCTTCTTTCAGTATAACTTACACAAAAAAAAGAATCTTCCCAAAGTTTGTGTGGTGCAAATGCGAAGTTAAAGTCGTTGTCCTGAAGAATCGCGCTCTAGATTTATCTGGCAGGGAAACATCTTTTAATTAAAATTCAATACGACGCCAATCGACGTGGTTTTTGGTGTGCTGCAGGTGGGGAATACGATGACTACGACGTTGATGACGACGACGACGGAATGTTTGCAAACGTGCACTCTTATAAGCTTATTTAGCTCGGCGAAGAGCTAAAATTTCAGCAACGGCAATGTACAGTGGAATAAAGATGTTTCAAAAATGGAATCAGAGCTTAACCTTCCAAAGGCAAGGCTTTTTTGCCTTAGTGAATTACATCTGCTGTTGTTCACCTTCACCTTTTATAAAGAAAACAGTAATGAAACTGAAAATCAATTATTATAATTTATCAAAGATCGAGTATTTACATTAAAAGAAACTGAGAAAAGTATTCTTTTGAGGTATAAAAAGTAGTGGGGTGATGGGTAACCCCACTTAGCATCGGAAGGTTAAGCTGATTTTGTTCATCTTCGTTTTATTTTATAATTTTATAGAAGACCTTATAGTAAAAGTACTTTCTATGAAGAATTAAGACACGAAGTTAAATTTCACTCTAAGAACATGTTGATCCGAATTCGAAAGGAATGTTTGAATGGAATTTAAGCATAAGCTGTTCAAAATATTAAATCATACTGTTACGAAACTAAATATTTATTGATGACTTCCAATAATTTTCAAGTAGAGTCGAGGACTGTTGTAAATTATTTAGTTATTTATCTTTATGGGTATTGTAATGAACACATACTTATATATGCCAAAAGCTACCAGGACTGTTAATGTCTCTTATAAGCCTTTTCTACTTACACTAACTGAAATCCGATGTGAAGACCATTTGATACCAAGAATTTGTAGTAGAGAATCCATAATAAATAAACAAGCTTAGAATGTTTGAGAGAAAATTAAGATCCAAAGGAAAAGGTGGAGACAATGGGAGCTGCACTATGCTTTATAAGACCGCAGGGGTTCCAAAAAATAAAAGAAAGGACAACTCCAACCCCTCAAATCTTCTGTTGATAAGACTTCTTCCGAGCATCGACAAACTATTCAATAAGATCATCAATAGCGCTCTGACTAAGGCTCGTTTCACACTAAACGGTTTTGATCGTAGGGAAAAAAACCGGACGGAACCGTAATTCTTCGTACATCTAATAAAATGTCGCCGTTATGTTTTTTGCCATGTGAAACGAGGCTAAGTGGGCTGGGGACAGCAAAATAATTCCGGATAAACAGTTTGGGTTCAAGACGGATCACACAATTAATGTTGCGTCTAAAGTTGTTTGTAATATCCAATGGAATAAATATAAAAAAAAAAACAATGGAAAGGTGCTGCTTTAGTTGATTTGGAATAAAAGGCTTTCGACACCTTATGGTTAGAGGATCTTTATCTATAAATGAACAGGCTTTGGAATAAAAGGTTTTCGACACCGTATGGTTAGAGGATCTTTATCTATAAATGAACAGGCTAGGCAGAAGCAAATCATTCCAAATAAAAAATGGTCTTTAACAGAGAGAGATGGAATCGCCAATTTTCTTCGGCAATTACATCAGCGATGTGATAACTAGTCTTACTTAATTACTTACTTAAGGTGGCGCTACAGTCCTGTGTGAACGAGGGCCTCACCCAACAAACTGCTCCATCTAGCTCGGTCCTAGCTAGATGTCTCCAGTTTCGCGCTCCAAGTTGGGTGAGGTCACTGTCCACTTGTGCGCGCCACCTGATCCACGGTTTTCCTCCACTGCGCTGTCCTGTGGGTGTGGATTCGAAGACTTTCCGGGCCGGAGCATTGTTTTCCATGCGCTCTACGTGGCCCAGACATCTTTGTCGTTGGACTTTTACCCTTCTGGCTAAGTCTACGTCGCTGTACAGCCCGTACATCTCGTCGTTATATCTTCTCCTCCACTCCGAAAAACTTTTCTTTGGAACAGACCTAAGGTGCTTTCATCCGCTTTTGTCATAGTTCATGCTTCTGCACCGCATAGTAGGACGGGGATGATGAGGGTCTTATATGGCGAAAATTTGGTCCCTCGAGAGAGGACTAGTCTAACCACGGTAAATGCGTACACCGACATCTAATTGCGTAGAGAACGTCTCAGAAGGTTGAGGTTATTAAAATTCACTTGCACCGTGATTTCGACAAGATTCGGCGATATTGCGCAAGCTGGAAAATGAACATAAACGTCCAAAAGTCAGACAATTCGGTTCCGAGCAGCGATTAACGAGTAAATCAGATCTGCTCTCAAAAAGGCCAGAGGAGCCTTCGGTTTGACGAAATGGTTTGTTTTGGTCGGCTTGACCTCAGAGTGAAGGCAATTTGTTAAATGGCCCTCATAAGACCGATGATCGTTCATGGTTGTTCTATGTGGTTAAACGTTGCCTCTTCCCAGATGGAGAAGTTTCGGATGTTCAAGCGACAGCGTTTAAAGGTACCGGCTTACATCGAACAGACGAATCTTTTTAAACGGGGCTTGAATTCACAGAATTTAAAATTATGTGATAAAAGTCGTTCGAGTTCAAATTACGAAATACCTGTCTTCGACCTACAATTTTTATGGCGTTCTATCCGAACGACGAGCATTTTGAAAGTGAACGCTTGAGCGGCTTCATTCCAGTCTGATACACGGTAGATTGGCAGTTTCGCTAGTGTACCAAGGCAGACGAAGATCTCGGATATGCGACTCCTTTACGATTGGAACGTCATAGAAGAATACGGAGTAGAGCCAAACTGCAGAGGTTCAGTAGGCCTGTGTCCAAAAGGGACCGAATTGATAGGGTGAAGCAGGAGAACCAGTTTTTGGTGGATTCAATCGGCATTTGATATTGGGAATTTTAAGCTTTGACAGGCTTACCTGTTTAAAAGCTTTAGGGTTGAAAAATGGAGTCCCTGCTCCACCTAAAGTTTTTTTTTACGGATGGGTAGGTACTGCCTCTTGAGATATTGCTGACTAAAAAAGGTATCCTGAACATTCGTGTGTATTAACTTACGTACACACCTATCTCTAAAAACCTTTTGTTTAGAGTCTAGATACCTTGAAACATCAAACATTTTAATGCGACAAACCGGACCGATTACTTCATATGGGAAGTTAAAATATTTAACTTGAATTTTAGGTTCCATATGACCATAAATGAATAAACGTTAAAATATCTGATTAGACAAAAGACCCCTGTTCCAGCAGACAAACTTAAACTTTTTTAAATTATGTTATTTTGTATCGACTTCGGAACATACGTTGCCCCACTGTTTATTAACAAATGATGAAAACCAACTAATGCTAAGCCTTTTCTGAACCACATTGCACAAAATATACACCTATCTGGGTCTCGTATCTTTTATATGCACCACCTCCTTCTGGTTCAATGGGAATTAAAGGATATTCTTTCGGTTCAACGGTTTGCCTGCCTAATCGATTATTTTCGGGGCTCATTAAATTTGGCAAGTGGTTTCATATGCTTAGCGTAAAGAGGGCGCGAATAATTTCTTTGTTTTACACCTTTTACATGAAGGCGCATACCTTTCTATATACATACATACCCCGACAGCTCTCATAATACTTAGCGCGATTTGCTATTTCTGTATAGGTAGGTTAGGTACCCTTGCTTATTCTCTTGGCATTGGCATAGGATTCTTCATTAAGGCGATATTATGTACTATAGACGTGCTACGTGCACATCGTTGCTCTTGTTGGCGTGTTCCAATGGGTGTAGGAGCGTCATCAGCAGTGGAGTCAAGTAGGTTTTGCAGAGGGAGCGAAATAATTACAAAATTTCCCAATGACATTTCGTATGGGGGATTGTGGAAGAAGATGCCAATTCGCGTTGACAGTTTATTTCGCTAATTAGTTATAGGCTGTTGGAAATTCTGTAGAATTTCCATGTGCGGTCCAATTATGCCTAATGGTGGAATGGAAATGTTCTTGCATTTTAATTGTGCATGGCACATGCTAGTGATGCATTTCAAAGCAGTTTTACTTCTATAAATGATGGGCTTGATGGTGCTCTATAGTAAACTCAGTCTTTCTATATGAACCTATTTTCGGGTAGTTGTCAAAAAGTCAATACGATTTTAATGGTTTACTGAAAAACCTTATCAGAAATTGAAATCAAGAATAAGGTAATCAATGGTGTAAAATTAAACCTAAAAGCTTGTTCGGAATATAGAATTAGAATAACGGTTGGTATGTGTTTGGTTTGTCACATTCAATCAATAATATTAATTAATTTTAAGCGGCCATTATCAGAAAATATTGCTTTTTGTCTATTAGTGAATGTGTATGCCGAATGGGGCTTCACATAGAGGTGACTGAGGCGTTTAAATTAGGTTTTGACTTTTATATTTGTTGATTTATACACTTTTGTACATCAATGGTGGATTTAGTGGGGGAGGGGGCCAATGCAATCTATGCTTCTGCACCGTATAGCAGGACGCGGATGATGAGGGTATTATATAGCGACTCTTTTGTCGTGCGAGAGAGGGTTTTAATACTCAATTCCTTTCTTAACCCAAATAAAAAGCGGTTAGCAAGAGTAATTCTTAGTTTGATCTCAAGTCTGTTGTTGTTTTCTGTGTTCATAGCGGAGCCAAGGTAGACAAAGTAATTAACTATATCCAAGTTACGTCTGTCCTTTCTTGAAGCATGTTATGTTATTTTGCTATCTCTGTCTAGATACTCAAAAGTGTCAGATGGACATCACCCTGTGTTCTTGCGATTTTGTCAATGTCATCCGCATATGCTAGTAATTGGAAAGACTTTTGAATGATAGTGCCTTTAGTGTTGAAGGTCCCACGTCAAACAATTCTTTCAAAAACGATGTTTTTTCTCTACAGCCTTTTTAACGCTGAGAGATGCTGTAGTACCTGTAGCATGATGGTAAGTGCGTTGGGCTGTCATGCAAGGGGTCTTGGGTTGAATCCCTGCCTGTGCCACCTTAATTTTAAAAAAAAATAATTTTCGCGGGTATTGCCTCTTGCGAGGAATTGACAAATCCTTCAAGAGTAATTCTTTTCATGAGAAAGTGATTTCTCAAACTAGCCGTTCGGATTCGGCCTTTCATTGTAGGTCCCTTCCATTCCTAACAACAATACTCGCACACAGGAATGGTTGAGAGTTGTAAGTCACTAGGCCCTGGTTCACAACGGACTGTTGAGCCACCCCATTTGATTTTTTGATTTGAGATGCTGTTAAGTTGTTTTCAACCTTTATAGAACAAGAACACTGATCACGACTTATCAAGTTGTTGACGAAGTGCAGATTAGATTTCTTAAGCGATGTTAAGTTAAGTAGATTGACGATTCCTCTATAGTTGATGCAGTTAAGAGTGTCTCCTTTTTTCAGGATCGGGGAAGCAATACTCAGGTTAGATTCATCGGACATGCTTTCTTACAAATACCAAATTACCCAAATTATCTACATTCAAATAATCCAAATTATCTATTATCTACAGCTGCTTTGAAGAGCTTGGCATTGAAACCATCTGCTGAAGAGGCTTTGTTAGTCTTCAGCTTAGATATGGCAATCTTCAATCTTATAAATTTAATTTTATTTCTGCATTTAAACCTCTTAACATCTTCGACCGCACGCTTCTCATGCTCTCCCTTTTTCCTTTTTAGATGTCAGTGTTCCTCTACTCATAAAGCTCATGAGAAGCTCTCGTCCTTTTATGCAGTGCCGCTTTGCGTGCTGTTCGGTGTTCCTCTACTCATAAAGCTCATGAGAAGCTCTCGTCCTTTTATGCAGTGCCGCTTTGCGTGCCTGTTGTTTGGCTGCATTTGCCTGTCGACATTCCTCATCAAACCAGGGGTTCCTTGTTGCTGGTTCCTAGAAACCCAGCACTTCAGAGGCGGTTTCTCTGATTGCACATTGGTAATGTTGCCACTGGTTTTCGATACATTATGTTGGCGGCAGAGGACTTCGAGAAAGGTTATTTGTAACTCGGCCAGAGAAGGATTTGGGGATATCTGGCATTTGTAGCCGTTCGTCGTTGTATTTTCTCCCAGCATCTCCCTGTTTTGCCTTAGGCCTGGAAACCCGAAGTGCGACAATGGCTACAAATAGGTAAAGTAGTAGATGTTAGCTCCTCGGAAAGCTTGAAAATTCATGATGCTGAACGTGTTGATCGCAATATGGTAAATCTGGGTTGACGGTTGATTGATCTGAAGAACTCTAAGTTTCTTTATCAATATTGAGGAAAACGCTTACTGGCTACCATTACATTTCGCCCCGCAGCAAAATCAATGACCCTGAATCCGCTATCGGAAATGTTGTCGTTCAAGCTATTTTTCCCTATTATACCACCAAGATGTCTTCCCTTCAATTTTAACATCGTAGCAAGGATACTGCCCTTATGTATTGTCCAAGAACTTAAAGAACATATCCTTGGTGTTGTCATTCTTCTCTCCTGTGGGTGTGTGTGCTGCTACTATGCTTATGTTCAGCCTTGATGTGGATAATCATGAGGCACTCTGTCTTTCGTTATTTTTGTTCTAGTAAAGATCGCAGTTTTTCAGCAGTCTAGAACCTCCACTAATTTTTTAGCTCCATGTGGTCTATAAAGTCTAAACGTGCATAAACGAAGTTCGTCGACCTACAGTAAATCCGTTTGTGTTCAAGGCTTGTTGGTGTTGCGCAAAATGGTTTTCTTTATGTTGTCAGGAAGTCACCCGGCCGCAGGTGCTATTTAACTCCAAGGGCAAGAGCCGGCATAAGAGCTCCTTACATTTCTGGGCTTCTACGACATATTCGATTGTAGAAGCCTTAGAAAGTGTTCACTAAGTAATTTAACCTAACTGAAACTGTAGTGCCACTGTTGGTTTCATCTTGGAAATTCCTCCGCTACTGTCTTATTTAAAGGAGAGATCTCTTAGTGGTCTATAAAGCTAGATGAAGTAAAGATTGCCATATTTAAGCTGAAATCTAATAAAGCCGCTGAAGCAGATAGCTTGAATGCCATTTAAGCAGCTGGAGATAAGTTGGTTAGGTGCGCGAAACTGGAGACAGGACTGAAGTGCCATCTTAAGTAAGTAATTATATTTAAAGTTTCAAGCGTATCGCTTAATATTTATCTGGCTCCACAACAATCGCACAAACCGACACGGATGTCCTTACAACATATGTTCTTAAGGAATTTGAAAAATGTATCTTCACCTACGCATAAATAATCCATGGCAAAACTTTGTTCCTCTTAATATACATTAATAAAATAAATGCACTCATTGATGTCAAATCAATAAATACAACCATTAAATGTAGACAATCTTATCAGAAAGTTCAAGTTCTCGCAGCCAACAGGCAATACACGCTTCGAAGGACATAAAGTTATAGCATCTAAATCATATCATTTCGACCTTTAAACATAATCTCCTCATCAATTTATGTATAGCTATGCATCTTTTCTTATAGAGCTACAAAATATAAACCATAATACTTCATCATATGAGCATAAAAGTCCCCTTGCTCTGTAACGGCAGGGATGATGGAGATGGGAACCTTACATATAATTTAAAGGAGTCACAATTCAGGAGTCTGTTATAAATGTATTTATTTCCAATACAATAGATTCGAGTTCATAAAAATTACTTCCACAACAGTTGTGCCATACGCCAACTACGTTAGAATATGTAGGAAAAGGGAAACCGAGACCACGAGAGAAACTCACATGAATTTTTCTAAAGAAAAGTCACCCATTAAGACCAAAAAAGGATTAAGATTTTTAAGTGACAATATTTTTGAAATTAAAAGTAAAAAGAAATCAATAAGATCCCTTTTGGGAAAAACAAACTGAATAAGAACGGACCTCGTAACACCTTTTCCCGAGAGCCGTCCAAGGATAATATTTTAAATACAATCCAATCCAACTATGTATAGAATAATAGGTGGCCCAAAATGCTTAAGATGATTTATGGATGCTGCGTTGTGCTTGTTTTTCGGTCCATCCCCATCCTTTGTGCTAATCATATTATTTACACCATTCAGGATTAAGTGGATGACTCTGTGACTCGACTCCTGAGTCTGAGTGCGAATATAGTTTCTATTTTTCAGCTATTTTACGTTTACACATCTTCAACCCCTAAACAAGCAAAAGGAATCAACTATACGTTTATGCATAGAATGCACCCCTCTGGGTGAGATGTCCGGGCACGATGCACTCCCACGGGGATATCAATGACATATGTAAAATGTTCAACTTCGAGCGGGTGCTAAGACCTTAAATAACTGTCGGCGCGTGTACGCGCTTCCGTTTGGTGTAGTTAAACGTACTCGTCTACGAATTTGGACAGTGTTATTCACACCCCTGTTAACTTACCGTCATTTGTAAGGGCATGATGCGTTACACGTTACTCGTTACACCATCCCCGATGCTGATGTCCTTTGCATTCCTGTGTGTGCAATGAGATCGACTTTTGTGTTGTGGTAATACTTATGATGCTATTTTTCTTTTTATACCTCCAGAGAAAATGTTAAATCGTTTTGAATAGCTAATCGTTTATGTTTGGTTTCAGTTGAATAGGTTCAACCTGCTTACTGCCTTTTCTTTGCGACATGACAGGAAAAGGATATACTGCTCGAGCTCTATTTAGGCCGAGGGGGAGGATATAAAAATATTATTTTCCCTTTAAACGAGGGCCTTTTTCTTTGCTCTAGGTTTATTGGGTGGTTCTGATTGCCACAATATGAGAACTTGACGGCAAAGCAGGCAATCATAAAAATGATTGACTTTTTTTAGTTGTGGAAGAGTGTGTGAAGACCGAACGAATAATTCGGGGGAGAGGTATGGCTATGGTATCATAATAAGGGATTAAAAAAACATCTACCTTAAGTAAGTTTTTGGTTTGGTAGATGATTCAAGAGATTTTCTGCAGCATTTTTGTGTGAATATAAAAATGTATAGTATTTAAGCTATGAGGTCATCTATTATGCTCTTATAGGATTCATATGACTTTTGGGATTTATATGATGATTAATGAAGAGTGATAGGTTTGGATATCATTGACACGTGTCTTAAATTCCTACTTAAAATAATATACACAAGTGCGTACATTTGACTTTTTTGTATGCACAAGTTTTTGCAAAAACTTTGACTAATTTTGTGTCCATAAACTATTTTACTATTCAAAACATTATAACATTTGTGAATCTTATAATTTTGATCTTAAAAATATGAACAAAAATAATTTTAAAACTCATCCGAATCAACAATTGAACTAAATAGAAAAACTTTCGTGTACCTATATGTTCTAAGCCATTCTTGTGAAAACCTTTAAACATTGAAAAATAGTGCAAATCTAAATTAGTGTTTCAGCTGATTAACTGACATCCGCTAAAAATATGGATTTAGCAAGTGATGGAAGTAAAACTACAATCATGGCTATATAAAACGAAAGTTGCGGAGTATTTATTGAATAATTGATTTGATTGATGATTTGTGTCACACACTTAACATACAGATAAGTTTTTTAAACCTTGCTGACAAAATTTAAATAACATAATGTGTAAGTATCTTAGCTTTACATTTACATACATATTTCAAAGGGTAAAGTGATAACTTTATGTTTTAGATGTTGCAAGCAATATATGTTCTAACCAGTGTTACCGCTTTGACCCTTTTTTGTGCCTCATGCGACCATGATACGACTTTTTAAAAAATTGTCTATTTTGACCCTTTTTAAAAAATTATGCGACTTTTTTGACCCCATCTCTAGACAAATACAATGAAAAGATAAGTTATTTTTTTAATTCATACAAAATGTCCAAACTTTCATTGAAATCGAAATTGAAATTATTTGGGTCGACTCGATCACGTTCAATCAGAATTTAAAACTTGCTATTCTAGCATAACAATTCATTTCAACCTTTCGACTCTGCATATAAATGTAGTTAATAGTTAAAAATATATAGATTGTATGAGTAATTTTGGTTATTTCACCGCTCCGTTCCTCTTTAGGTGATGTTCAAGGTATTGTTGACGTACCAGAATCACAAGAATGGTTGAGCAGTGCGTAGTTCTGCAGCATTACTTTGTGAGAACAAAGTTTGAAGAAAAGTCACCGTTTAAAAAATTTTGGACATCTTAGAATATCTTATCGAATGAAGCGGAAACATATACGAGTACATACGAACAAAACAAGAAAGTATTTCAAGTTTGGATATGGAAAATATAAAAAGTAAAATTCTTATTTATTACCAAATAATTTGCAGGCAAATCATTTCAAGGTTTGGTATTAATGATAGGAAGTTTTCGGTTTTAGGGCACTTGGATCTACAAGTAAAAAACTAGGCGAAAAGTTTAATTATAATAATCTAATATCAGATTATCAACACTTTATAATTCAACCTGAAAAAGTAATTGAAGAATTCATGCTTTTAGAATTAAAAATTCATGAAAAGAATTATGAAAGTTTTTTGGAACTGACAAATTTGGAGGAGTTTTGGCATAATATCGGGGCAATTAAAAATATCTAATATATAGATTAACGAACCGCCTGTGTGTAGAAACATGTAATACAATGCTCTCTGCAGAAAATATTTTAGATAAGCAAACTCTTAATGAATAGAAACCTTCAGAGGAGCCTATAAAAAGCTACCGTAAATTAATCACACACAAATAATGGCTCCTATTTTAAAAATAATGTAAATATAAAAGTCAAATATTTATAAATAATATAAATTCCTAAAATGTACCTTAATTTTTGCACTTTAAAAAAACTGAATATAATATGAACTTATTTATTTTTTAGTTTAACTTTAAAACTTGAGTAAATATAACTTAAATCGACTGAATTGACTGTTATTGTTATTTATTGTTATATACTTATACACTTCAACGCACAGGTGCTGTTCTGGTTGATTTGGAAAAGGCCTTTGACACCGTATGGTTAGAGGGTCTTTACCTTAAACTGAGCAGGCTTGGCCTCAAGCCATTGTTGTATATACTTTATGATATGCTTAACGGTAGAAAGTTTGTTGTCAAAAGTGGCAATGTAACTTCTACCACAACATTCTCAATTAAAAATTGTCTTCAACAGGGAGCTGTGAATTCTCTTCAGCATTTACACCAGCGATCTGATAGGTAGTCTTACAAAGTCAATTGCGATCTTATTGCGTACAGAACGGCCCGAAAGGTTGAGGTTATAAGAATTCTCTTGCAGCGTGATTTCGACAAGATTCAGCGATATTGTGACGACTGGAAACTGAAAATAAATGTCCAGAAGTCGGAGACAATTCTGTTCCGGACTCCGTTGGCTAGGGCCACGAGGGATACGTGTAAGAATTGGCGCAAGATGGTCATCGTTGATCTTCACGGGCAGCCATTAGCGATCAAAAGTGTAGTGAAGTACCTCAGTATCTGGTTAGATCAGTATTTATATTTCGACAGACATATAAATGCTGCTCTGACCAGGGCCAGAGGAGCCTTCGCTCTGACGAAACGACGGCTGATTTTTAGCAGTCGGCTTGACCCCAGAGTGAAGGTAATTTGCTACATGGCCTTCATACGGCCAATGATCGTGTATGGTTATCCTCTGTGGTTCAACAATGCCCCTTAACAGATGGAGAAGTTTCGGGTGTTCGAGCGGCAGTGTTTACGACGCTGTACCGGCTTATATCAAACAGCTGAATCTTCTTATGTGCATCACTTTTCCAACGAGGTCCTACACAACGGGGCTCGAATCAACAGAATTGACAATTTCGTGATAAAACTCGTTCGAGGTCACATTGCAAGAGCTATGTCTTCGACCAACAATTTAATTTTCGGGGCGTTATATCCGAACGACGAGTATTTTAAAAGTGCACCCTTGAGCGGCATCATTCCACCAGAGGCATACCTCTTTTTAGATAGATGCGGTCTGATACAGGATAGATTGGCAGTTCTGCTAATCTAGCACGTCAGACGACGAACCGTGGATAGGCGACTCCTGTACAATCGGGACGTCATGGCACAAGGCGGAGCAGAACGGGACCGAACTGATAGGGTGAAGCAGGAAAACCAGTTTTGGTGGCTTCAATCGGCACTTTATAGTGGGTAGCCGGGATGGGGTTTTAAGCCTTGGCCGGCTTAAATACTTGTTTTATAGTTTTAGGGTTTAGTTTTAAGTAGAATAGGCATGGTGGCACAAAAAATAATACAAACAAATTTAAAAAAAAAGAGAAAAAAAAATCATGGAATATAAAAAATAGATTTGCTGCTGTGGTTGTTCTTGTTTTAGTAGTTTATAGCTAGAATAGGTAGTTTAAGTTAGCTTTAAGTTTTATATTAAGGACCTTATTTTAAGAAGTTTTTTAAGTAAAAATGAAAAAGGATCTTGATATTAGTTTTTTTTTCAAAATTTTCTAATAAATACAAATTTAAATAAAATTTAAATGAAGTGAAATAGATCTTAGGGCCGAAAGGCATTAGTAGTTAGTGTTTAGTTTAACTTAGAGTGTCCGTATGGGACCATTAATTTAGTTGTAAGTTATGGATAATTAGGCTAGTTTTATGAATTTTTGTCTAGCTTTAAGATAGGTTTAAGATTGAATAAATAAAAATGAATAAAAAAAAAAAGTGCGTTCGGATCCGGCTATTTTAATTGGAAGGCTATTTAATTTGGAAGGCTATTTAAATATGAAGCATTCCAAGATTCCAACGGTTTTCTAAGTATGACATATTTAAGAGATTAAATACTACTGTTTGATGGCTTTTTGATTCATTTCGCGCAGAAATGTTAGAAAATGTGTTGAATCTTAGTTTATTTTCAAAATATATAAAGGCATTTCTAAAACTTGAAAGAACACTGCAAAATTATAGATGCAAAAACCCAGAAACTGAAAAAGTTTTTAAATGTGACCTTTTTTCGTATAGGAAAATAAAACAGAATCTATTTGTTTGGAAGTCAATTTTCGGGATTCTATTATAACTGTCGTTATCAGTCTGTTTACTCGCAGATTGAAGGTAATCCTAGAAGACAGATTCTTAGAAATTACTAAATTAATGCTTGGTGTGAACCTTTTAAAAAAAATATTGTGATCTAAAAGGAGTCAACAAAAATTCAGAACTGCAATAGTGAAAATGTTTGGTTCTTGAATTTAAGGACAAAGGTATGTTATTTCTCTAAAAATTTAATAAAAACATATTGAGGTAAACATATAAGCTCCCTTTCGACCCTGTTGGCTCACATATGTTACAGCTAACTGCTCTGAATGGTTTCAGTTTTTGTGTGTTACAACTAATTTTTCGCGAAAAAAAAATAAAATTGCATATTTCTAAGTGTTATTTGTAAATAAAAAGTGAAAAATGGTTATTTGTTTTATTGTGAATACAGTAAAAATTATGTTTGTATAGTTTTTGCTATAATAAGTTTTTTTTTAAATATTATTATAACCCAAAATATATGTCCCGCTCCTATTTTTCAATTATACATAATGATATATGGGACAAATATATCCCGTTAGTTATTTTTCTAATAAATGTGTTTTCCGAAAAAATTATTTAGAGCTGCGTCCAATCAAGGAGTCTGGCATACCGTTTTCCGATGATGAGGATAATGGAGATTTCAGTTGTGGTGACAGCGTTTTTGAACCACCAGACGATGATTCTAATTCAAAAGACAATAATGACTCTTCTTCAGAATTCAGTGAAAATGGCCGAAATGTTCTCAGTACAAGTCTTATTCAAGGAAACACTTTTTGGTCAAATCTTGAACCGTCTTTTGAGCCCCGACTGAAGGTTAGTTTAAACCGCGATTCAATCGTAAATGACGACTTCAATCGTGTTGACACCTCACTGCTAATTTTTAAACAAATCTTGCATCAAAGCTTTTTTAATTAAATTGATCAACGCACTAATGAGCGCATTTAGATTACGCAAAAGAAAAAAACATAAAACCAAAAAAAGAGGCTGGGATGCGACCCACACTGATAACTTCCCATCCCGTCTGTCGATTTGTCTTGCTTAAAAGTTTGTCTATATGTACTCGTATCAATTTTTACCAAATTTGCGTACTATTTTTTGTAGATTTTATTTTTTATGAAAAAAACGGACTGTTGGATTTTTATATAAAAATTACTAAATATGGAAAACAATATTTTCTGTGAAATAAAATAAGTTTCAAGCCAATATTTTTAAGTTTTGAAAAGCTATTTGAGTCGAAAGTAAATTTTTACCAAGTTTTAGTATTGTTTTTTTTTTAGAGTTTTATTTTTTGTAAAAAAACTGTCAATTCGATTTTTTAAAAATTTTACCAAATGTTGAAAACAATATTTCTTTTGAGATAAAATTACTTTGAAGCCAATATTTAAAATTTTTTAAAAGATATTTGAGTCGAAAATCAATTTTTACCAACTTTTATACATTTTTTTTATAGGTTTTTATTTTTTGTAAAAAAACTGTCAATTCGATTTTTTTCAAACTTTAACTGAATGTTGACAACAAGATGTTTTGAAAGATAAAAGTAAATTAAAGCCAATATCTCAAAGTTTTGAAAAGATATTTTAGTCGAAAATCGATTTTTACCCACTTTTATATTTTTTTTTTTAGGTTTTTATTTTTTGTAAAAAACTGTCAATTTGATTTTTTTCAAACTTTAACTGAATGTTGACAACAAGATGTTTTGAAAGATAAAAGTAAATTAAAGCCAATATCTCAAAGTTTTGAAAAGATATTTGAGTCGAAAATCAATTTTTACCAACAATTATACATTTTTTTTTAGGTTTTTATTTTTTGTAAACAAACTGTCAATTCGATTTTTCTCAACATTCTTCAAAATGTTGAAAACAATATTTCTTATAAGATAAAATAAGTTTGAAGCCAAAATTTCAAGTTTTTGAAAAGATATTTGAATTGATATTCAATTTTTACCAACTTTGAGTAATGTTTTTTTTTAGATTTTTATTTTTTATAAGAAAACTGTCAATTAGATTTTTCTCAAAATTTTATCAGATGTCAAAAACATTATTCTTCGTTGCACAAAATTGTTTTAGAGATGAAATTATATTTCGGTCGTAAAATTTTGGAGGTGACAAATTTTTTTTTTCAGTTTTATTGATTTTTAAAAAAACCGTTATATTGATTTTTTTCAAAAAATATACCTGTTTGGAACCATGTTACAATATATTACATAAAATTTAATTCAAGTCTCTAGCGTTTTTGGTTCGTAAGATATTTAGGGTTTACCAACATTGTCAACTTTTTTTCAAACTGCTATAGTAAAAAAACCACCCACGCAATATTCTTGAGAGCCCTTTCTGCATCTTTCTGCCTTTTTATCTGTATAACAAAATTTATTTGAAGTCGATATCTCTTCTGGTTCTTGAGCTATGGACGACGAAAAAAACGTCGCGAACGTACGGACGTACAAACGTACGTACACACGCACGCACAGACATCTTTCTAAAAATCTTTTATTTCGACTCTAGGGACCTTGAAACGTCGAGAAATGTCAAAATTTTCAATTTGACAAATCGGACCCATTACAATAACTTCCTATGGGAAGTTAATAAAACTAAGTGATGAGGGAGAAATAAAAATTGTTATTGGCTGCATGCTAATTATGTCCTACAACAGAGTGCCTTTTTCGTTTTTCGCCCAGAAAAGCCTGATGAAGCAGGAAAAATGTATTACATTGATGATATAGTAGAATGGTTAGAGCAAGGCAAGACAGCCCATTCCAGAGCATTGAGGAGTCTATGACCAAGTTCAAAGGCCGTTCATCGCTAAAGCAGTACATGCCACTAAAGCCTACTAAAGGTAAAATAAAAATGTGACTGCGTTGCGATACTTTGAGTGGTTATACGTATGACTTCAACATTGATAGCGGTGGTGAAGAACGAGTATTTAAAGGAACTTTAGGGGAACGTGTTGTAAATACTCTGGCAGAAACACTCAAGGAAAAAGACGTTACACTTTGGTTCGATCGCATTTTTACAAGTGTACAAGACTTACCGATTATTGATCAAAAATGAAAAAAAAAGGTGAATCAGCTTTCAAGGCTAGCAATAAAGACTAATGTTCGTATAATGGCACGAAACTATGGAGGTATCCTTTCTGAGCGACTGTCATACTTCAAATGCCATCCAAGTCAATAAAAAGCAAAAGAACCGAGAACAAATAACCTTACCATGTCCTGGACTTATCTAATTCTATAGAGAGATAATGGATGGCATTGATCGGGCCTACCAACTAGCAGGGTTGTACGAGCTAGGCAGTAAATCTACAAAATGATGGCAAACAATTTTGTATAGGCTCTTGATGATGAGTGTTGTAAATTCAAACATTATTCATTCACAACTTTCCCAAACAAAAACACCTTTGATAGAATGTCTTGTTAATTTGGCAGAAGATCTCATAGCCGAACGAAAGCTTACAGAAACAAAAAACGGATGTCTGCAGTCCATCTTCCTGTGGAGGGACCTACTAGAAAACGTTGCTTTAATTGCTGTGCCAACAAACGAGAGAGGCCCACTAAAACTATATGCAAAGAGTGCCAAATTCCACACTGTAAAGATTGTTTCGCCAGCTATCATAAGTGAAAATATCCATATACGAGTATGTATTTATTTTTGTATATTTTAAATTTATTTTACATGAATTTATGTTTGTTTTTTCTTAATTCTTCCGCCATTTATAAACAAAATGAACTAATAAAAAACATTAGTTAGAAAATCGTTTTCTTAGTCTGAAAAAAATATATCATTCCGGGTTGAAAGGGTTAGAAGAAACCTTGTTTAGTTAGTTCGAAGAAACCTTGTTTAGTTAGTTCCAGAGATTCAAAGCTTTTATATTTAATTAAAAATATGAAATATTCATTGTTTAACAAAAGTGTATCTTTTGCTGTTTTTGGGCCATTTATATTTTTGAAATTCTTGTTTAAATATCAGTTCTAGAGCATCCTAAGTAAATTTATTTCAAAAAGTAGATTTCCTTAATTTTTGAAGACCTTAAAAGTTTTTGTCTTTATTTCAAAATCAATTTTAAAAGAAGAAATCACTTTAAGAAAGCCTTACATTATTTATGTGCGTCAAAAAAAATAAGCTGAAATGAAGGACAAGTTTCAGGAATTTAAGGGCAACATAATATCCAATTGGCGAACTCTTATTCAAGGTTACTTCTTACGGATCTAAAAACTTGCTCTCCATTGGTCGAAAGATGATGATGATTTGTGCTTCGTGGTTGGAATAGGGCTATATTTGTTATACATATTATGTACTCCAGTCCAGTTGTCTGACGTTGTAGATTACATTTAAAGATTGAAGTTGAAGGACTAACATAAAAGTTAAAATCAAAAACATAATAAATACGAATAATTTCACGGACACCACAGCGAATTATTGGGTAATTTTTAGCATAATTTGTCCTATGATACTCTAATGAGCAGTTTGACTAAGAGCTGATCACTCCATAAGCCATTAAGTTTTAAGAATTGAAAATTACGTCGAAAGTAATCTTAGTTCAAAATTAGGGGTCTAGTACTTTTGGACATCGAAAAAGTATTTGACACTGTGTGTCACGATAGATTAATTAACAAACTTATAATGTTTGGTTTTCCGACATACCTTATTAAATTAATAAAATGTTTACCTTACGAATAAATGCTTCAATGTTGTCTACCAAAGCGTCAATTGAAGCGGGCTTGTCTGTATGGACATGAGCTTAACGTAGCCACACAAAAAAAAGTCTGAAGGCGTTGAATTGCACGATCTAGGCGACCAATTGACCGCTACCGAACGTGAAAGAAAATGTTCACCGAACTCGCCTCTCAATAATCCCATTGTTGCGAGTGCTGTGTGCTATTAAGTCACCGTCTTGTTGAAACCGCATGTCAAAAAAAGATGGACATCTTCTCACGGTATTGCACATAGTTATGTTAGGATTGCATCATCTTTGAAAAAGTACGGTCCAATGAAGCCACCAGCCCATAAACCGCACCAAAATGTGACTTTTTCTGGATGCATTAGTAGCTTTTGCAATGTTTCTGGCTGATATTCACTCCAAAATCGACAATTCTGCTTATTTACGTACTCATTGAGACAAAAATTAGTTTCGTCGCTGAATACAATTTTTCGGTAAAAAGGTGGATCTAGCCAACTTTCCAAGAGCCTTACTTACTTACTTACTTACTTACTTACTTACTTACTTACTTAAGGTGTCGCTACAGTCCGGGGCGTCTCCAGCCAGCTCGGTCCTTAGCTAGCTGTCTCCAGTTTTGCACGCCAAGTTGGTTGAGGTCCTCTCCCACCTGGGTGCGTCACCTGAGTCGCGGTCTTCCTCTACTGCGCCGTCCCTCGGGATTGGATTCGAAGACCTTCCGGGCTGGAGCGTTGATGTCCATCCGCTCTACATGACCTAGCCATCTAAGCCGTTGGACTTTAATTCTGCTAACTAGGTCAGTGTCGCTGTACAGCCCGTACAGTTCGTCGTTATATCTTCTCCTCCATTCTCCATCTATGCGTTCGGGACCAAAAATCACCCGAAGAATTTTTCTCTCGAAGCATCTTAAGACGCTCTCATCTTTCTTTGACAGGGTCCAGGCCTCAGCGCCATTAATGAGAACCGGGATGATGAGTGTCTTATAGATGATGATTTTAGATGCTCGAGAGAGGACTTTACTTCTCAATTGCCTTCTAAGTCCAAAGAAGCAGCGATTTGCAAGAGTTATTCTTCGTTTGATTTCAGCGCTGGTGTCGTTGTCTGTATTAATAGCGGTGCCTAGGTAGACAAAGTCCTTAACTACCTCAAAGTTATAGCTGTCCATGGTGACGTTTTGTCCAAGACGTCGTCGTTCAGTGTCCTTTTTTGATGACAACTTGGTCTTGCCCTCATTGACCACTAAACCCATCTTCTTCGCTTCCGTCGCAATGCTCAAAAACGCTACACTGACATCACGCTTTGATCTTCCAATTATGTCACTATCATCTGCGTATCCGAGTAATTGGATGGACCTTTGGAAGATTGTGCCTCTAGTGTTGACGGTTGAGTTTTGCACAATTCTTTCCAGAACGATGTTGAAGAAGTCGCATGACAGTGCATCTCCTTGTCTAAATTTTTTTTTGACATCAAACGCATCGGTAAGACCGTTTCTGACCTTGATAGAGCAGCGTGCATTCTCCATCGTCATTCTGCACAGACGGATAAGTTTGACAGGGATGCCAAAACTAGGCATTGCTCGGTAGAGCTCTTCCCTATAGATGCTGTCATACGCGGCTTTAAAATCGATAAAGAGATGGTGGGTATCGATTTGAAGCTCTTGGGTTTTTTCCAAGATCTGCCGTAGTGTGAATATTTGGTCGATAGTGGACTTTCCTGGTCTAAAGACACACTGATAAGGACCAATCAGGTTGTTGACGAATGGCTTCAGACGTTCACATAATACGACAGAGAGGATCTTATACGCAATGTTAAGGAGACTGATGCCTCTGTAGTTGGCGCAGTTTAGAGGGTCTCCTTTCTTATGTATCGGGCACACTATGCTGAGATTCCACTCATCGGGCATGCTTTCTTCCGACCATATTTTGCAGATGAGTTGGTGCATGCTTCGTACCAAGTCTTCGCCTGCTGCTTTGAATAGTTTGGCAGCGATGCCGTCAGCTCCAGCAGCATTGTTTGACTTAAGTTAAGATATAGCTATCTTCACTTCGTCAAGGTCGGGTAGGCGGAATTGTTGATCTGCGTCGCCGAGGTTGAGTGGCGGAATTCGGTTCGTCATCGCCGTTATATAATTTGGAGAAGTGATCTTTCCATATTCTCAGCATTGACTGTGGTTCTACTACGATGTTCCCTTGATCGTCTTTACAGGCTTCGGTTCGTGGCTGATACCCTTGCCAAGAGCCCGTTCATCAAAAAATTCACTTTGCAGTAGGTCGTTCGGCTTTAACTCTTGCACCAGCTGTATTTAAAAAAAAACATCACACATCCTTTCGCAAACATTTTCCACGTTGTTGAGTAATAGAGGCCCAATTGATGCGAACGGCGACGAATCGATAATTGATGTTCATTATTAACACTGGCCGATACAGCTGCGATATTTTTTCAGTTCGCACTCTGCGTAAGCGTGTTGGTGGTAAATTATGTGCGAAATTAAGTCACAATAGCCCGAATAGTCACTTCAGTATATCGATTAAACTGTACATAAAGAGCACGCATTCTGATAATAAAATTCTATAATTTGCAAACGTTGTTTGTTTGTTTAAAATAAATAATTCCAATTTGTCACTAAAGCAGAAACACAAAAATTAATTTGAATATTGTCAAAGACCCTAAAGCAAAAGTTATTTATATCATTTTGCACAAGTATCTACGTATGTATTGTATTTGTATAATCATTTCTTTTTATATACATATTTTAATTGTTAACATATTTCCCAAAAACCTCATGCTCACAAATGCTATAGACCCTTCTGCCTTTCGGTCAACTTCAATATCCTAACACCATCCTTTTTCGTACAGCTCTCTATCCAGCGAAAGTTCCTTAAATCAAATAAAAATAAATATGAAAAAGGCGTTTAATAACCCACTCGCACTCATATCTTCAAATATTGAAATTAAGATAAAACTCCATGTTCCATGTGCTCTGTGAAAATAAAAAGAATTCCCAAAAAATCTCGTTAAATTTCATCTTAATGTTCATATTATCAAATCGTTAAAAATATATTATATCTACACTGGACTCTATATTATAGCACGACATCAAAATATGCCATATCTATAATTATAGGTATACATAGAAAAGCTCTATAGCTAAATGAGTATATGGTGGACTATATACATATGACTATTATATTATATAAAATGTTGGACAGAGAATTTTATTAAAATAAAAAATACTTGGACGAACACAAGTTGTGGTTTGGAACTTAATGTCGTCCCTGGGATATACTCATAGCGATTGTTTTTTATGATTGCTTGGGTTATCGTTGCGTTATCACGGGGATAATTACTGTCCTGGGGTCTATGGGTCCCTTAACTCATTTATATATGGTTTTGGTGATTTAGATGACCACCGCAAATAATATCTCATAATGTAACCTCTGTATAGCTTCTCTTGATGCTAGATATTATTCGTTTTCAGTCTTTGACATGGGGAACGGTTAACGTTTTAAAAGCGTTACTTGGTATTAACTTTGACTTGTGTTTTAATTTACTGTTATAATATTTTTCTTAAATCAATGGATTAAATATATCTTACAGAAAAATTATAATTTCTTGTTATGAGATAGAAGTTTGATTATTAATTAATTTTGAAAGGACATGACTTTTACTTAAAGTTATAAAGTTACTAGGGTTTTACGTAAACTATTAAAAATAATTCCTTAATTTTTGTTATATTACTTCCACAGATAAAGAAGAACAACAATTATTCGAGAATGAATCGAATGAAAACTTAAACAATACAAAAATAAAATAAATTAAGTGTTGCAATAGTCTGCTGAGAACTAGGGTATAGTGACTTAAAACTTGCAACCTGTGCGTGTACTATTTTCAGGGAGGGGACCAAAGTTTTTAGCCGAATCCGAAACGCTAATTTGAGAAATTACTTTTCATGACAAGAATAACTCTTGGAGAACTTGTCAATTCCTCGCAAGAGCCTGTACCAGTGAAAATTAACTTTAATTGGCCCTGACAGGGATTGAAATCAAGACCTCTGGTGTGACAGTCCTACGCATTAACCATCACGCTACGGGTACTACAAGAACTTAAACAATAAATGTATTTAATTCTTTGAATTTCTTGAGAAGAAATTCTTCTCATTTTTTATAAGCTGGGAAACTTATTCATGGAGAACAAATTGGAATCAGAGGATGGGAAAAACGTATTTACTTAAGAGGGAGCTTACGTCCTGTTTGAACTAGGACCTCACCCAACCAGTGTTCCCATAACGGCATTATTAATGCTAGATCTAGCATTATAGAAAAGAGAAAAGCGTTATGAAATTTTAAAATAATGCTAAATGCTTTTCTGGCATTATTGTTTTTGAGTTTTGCATTCTTGAATGCCAAAATTGATTTCAAAAGATTGGTTTGATTATATCATATTGTTTGAAAAAATCTTCTTTTTTCACTTCACTTCACTTCACTTCTTCACGAAGATTCACACGTACGCTCAAAAAACTCCTGAATTTTTTAAAGTATAAGTTGGAGTCTCAGCAAAGCGCGAAAAACCTAAGGGTGAAGAACAGTATTAATATGAAGAACTTTGGGATAACTCGTTATTTATCTAAAATTATAAGATAGATAACAAATTTATTTTTAAAAACTATAAATAAGAATGTGATAAGTCTGAATGTTTTAAAATTAAATAATTAACTATAAAATGTTCCTATACTTAAAAACATTGTGCTGTAAATACCTATTAACATAAAAAGCTTTAAGTTTTGTTATTTTTGAATTATTTTTTTTGTTATATACCTATGTTTGTTAGGTATTTGTATGTAAAAATAATAATATTTTTTTGCATTTTTTAAGATGTTTGTTTTTAAATCATCGATATAGACGTTTTATATGGATTTTAAAATCTAGCATTTTGTTTTTTGAGCTCCCATACGATCTAGCATTATAAAATTTGAAATCTAGCATTATGAAATTTGAGATTATGGCAACACTGCACCCAACAAGGTTCGGTTAAGTTGTTTCCAACCGAATCGAACAGTACGAATTCTTTCTGGTCATCCTGACCAAATGGGGGATCTCCATACAACTCGTCCCTGTAGACGCTCACATATGCGGCCTTGAAATCTATGATTGTCGATTTGATGGTTTTGGGTTTTTTCCAAGTTCTGCCGTAATGTGAATATTTATTTGATCGGCTGTAGACTTTCCTGGTCTTAAACCACGCTGATAAGGGAAAAAACCTATCAGGTTGTTCACGATGTTCTTTAGACGGCAGAGAAGATTTTGCAAGCGATGTTAAGTAGACTGATTCCTCAATAGTTAGTGCAGTCTCCTTTTTTTCACTATCAGGCAAACAATACTAAGGTTCTATTCATCGGGCATGCTTTTTTCGAACGTATCTTATTGACAAATTGGTGCATACTCCTAACCAAATTATGTGCAGCTTCTTTGAAGAGCTCGCCAATCAAGCGAGTGGATGATAGATATGACAATCTTAACTTCGTCTAAGTCGGGAAGATGAGTTTGTTGGCTGGCGTCGTCTATATTGAATTAATCATTCTGCCTGACAGCGGAATTCAGTTCGTAGTCGCCGTTTTATAGTCTGCAAAAGTGGTCCTTCCATATCCTGAGCATTGATGCAATTCCACTATGATGTTTCCACTTTCGTCTTTGAAGCCTTCGGTTTGATGTTTATAAACTTGTAAATTCAGTTTCACCTGTTCATACAAATTTCGAACTTCATTTCAGCTTTTGAACCTCTGAACATTTTCGACCGCTTGCTTCTCATGCTCTCTCTTTTTCCTTTTGACAAGTCGGTGTTTCTCTCTCCTCTTCTGTTCATAGAGCTCGTGAACAACTCCCGTCCTTCTATGCAGCACCTCTTTGCATGCCTGTTGTTTGGCTGCATTTGCCTGCTGACATTCCTCATCAAACCAGTTGGTGGCTGCTTGAAACCCAACACGTCAGAGGTGGCTTCTTTGGTTTCATCTTGACAATGTTATAAATGGTTCTCGATTCACTGTGTTGGCAGCAAAGAAATTTGAAAAAGGTTACTTGTGACTCGGTCCGAGAAGTATTTGGTGATCTCTTGCGATTGTAGCCGTTAGATGTTATATCTTCTCCCAGCATCTACCTGTTTTGCATTGGGTCTGGAAACTGCAACCTTGGCTACAACGAGGTATTGGTTCGAGTCGATTGTAGATCCTCAGAAAGTTCGGATGTCCATGATGCTGGAAGCATGTCGATCGCAATGTGGCCAACCTTGTCGACGGTAGATTGATTTGGAAGTGGCTACAATAACGTTTCACCCCCATCAAAATCAATAAGCCTGACTGTAATCGGAAGCGTTGTCGTGCATGCTGTTTTTCCCGATTATTTCACCAAAGATGTCTTCCCTTCCTAGCTTGGCATTAAAATTCCTCAGGACAGTTTTAATGTCGTAGGTAGGACACTGTTCATATGTTTTGTCCAAGAGGTTTTGTCATCCTTATCTTCTGGTGCTTATGGTGCTTCACAACTGTGTTAACTTTATGTGGCCAAGAAGTCACCCCTGACGCACGACCTTCAACCTGAATGACCAGTTCCTTGATTTAACTTCAAAGGCATAACCTCTCCTTACAGGCCTGGACTTCGAATATGTCGTAGAACCCTAGAAGGTGTTCACTGAGTAATTTAACCTAACTGAAAATGTAGAAGCCGCCGTTGATTCCATCTTGGGAATTCCTCCGTCACTATCTGGGTAAATGAAGAATTACCTTTGTGGAAATATCTCTCCCCCCTCTCTCGTTTGCTACCCAATCTACAGTTTAGGTACTAGGTACCAGATGTTCACTACGGAGAGGTTACATTTGGACTTGATAGACAGAGGTGGGGTTTGAGAAAAACCTGTGCACGCTTGTGTCCTCTTGAATGCACATGTCTACCAGATTATTTGAGTTTTGAAAAATTCTAATAGCATAACTTTCCGCTGTTCGCGTAGTTGCTGTTTTATCTTAAGTTTAATTCGTTTAAGATGCCTTCAATTTTAAAAACTCTTAAAGTTGATGAGATACTTGCGTTTACACCAAGTTTTTGTTTAATTTTTGTCCCAGAATGACAAGAATCAGATGCACACATTAAAATTGCTCGTCTTTAAGCTGCTGTTTTGAAGTTCAAAACAAGTGAACAAGTGGGCGAAAACAAGATTCGCAGTTTTATTTGGATATATTTTTTGAATTTTGTCTAATTGACTAATAATTACTCATGCTAGTGTCTACTGTCGCAAAAGCGTGGGTATTACTTGAATCGAGGAGACTAAACAACTTTCAGTTCTAGGTACATATGTTCATCACAAACCACTTTTCGTGGATCACATATTAAACATCGACCAAAAGTGCTGCTAAGTGTTTAGGATTTTTCGACGATGATCTGGCTATAATTTTCAAAGCTTTTGTTCGTCCAAAACCAGAGTATAATTCTCATATTTGCGATGCTGCTCCAAAAACGTATTTTAGGCCTTTGGAAAGAATTGAAAAAATAGCTTTGAAAGTGATAGGTGTTCATTCTTTAACTGTGACATTTGGTTCTTTTGAACACCACCACAAGGTTTCATGGCTATCAATATTTTATCGATATTTTCACAAACAATGCTCAAGTGCAATAGCCAGTTGTATTTCCCCCTTCAAATAGTTCAACCGTAATACCCGTTTGGAGATTCTTTCTTCAGCCACACTACACGAATGTGAAACGCTTTGCCAGGTTCAGTATTTCACACTCATTAAAAAATGGAGACGTTCAAACAAATGTTCATCGGTATCTCCTTTCTAATCCTATCCTCCTTTCCTAATTGCTCGCACTGCGTTTAATTATTAAAAGGGTATTCATAAAATCATTTCATAAAATCCATTATTATGTTTTAGGACTTAATATCGCGTTTTTAACCCACACGTTTTTAAGTATGACCAAGTAAAGTTATTTTGAATACAAAAAGTATGATACCTCGAAAAAAAAAATAAACATACGACGGTACGAGTACGTAAAAACTAAAACTAAGCAGATACAAATATAATAAAGGTTATAAGGGTAAACAATTCTTAGAAATTGACAAATCTCATACATGCTATCGAACTGCAAACGATTCAAACATCGATGTTTCCGATGACTTGGCGATGGCGAGCTATTAATTCCTATAGAGTGTTTGCAACACGCCAAAGTGATTAATCAAAACATGCCAGAGTGTCAAGGAATAAACAATAACAAAGTACCTTTAGGGTAAACCTGGATAAGCTGTATAGCTACAAAAAAACCAATACAGCACGCATTACTCATTTACACGCATGCACTTCATCTGGTCATCCTTTTAGCGATATATCCTCGTCGTCGGTCGTCGTACATTGCGATCACAAGAGAGAATTCCCAATAAAAGTGCATATAGTCTATAGTCGGGCGATGTCTATAATTAAAGAACTTCACACCTTCACTAAGGCATCCCATGGCTTTGTACTTACATACCTTAACATATATAATAAAGAAAAGACAAATGTACGTACATATGCTATATACGTAAGGATGCTCCTATAAAACAAAACAAAAAAAAACAGGCGAACCCGAAAGTGTTTAATTCCTGCCGCAACAGTTCCACTTCTTCGACGAGCAATGTTTCACCTCAAATCACATTCTTCAAATAGCAACGTGCCGATGGACATCCTCATCCTCATGCCACCATATCACAAAGCACAAAACACTTCTGCCTTGAAGGAGTAAAAAGTCTATAAACATTGGAGATTGGAGTTGGAGAATGCCTGGCATTCGCGAATTTCTCATAGAGGTACTGATGGCTGCTTTGCTTCGATATGTATAGGTACTATAAGTTTCGCAGTTTTGCAGTTCGAATTGGCAGATCGGATAGGAGTTACTGGGAGGCTGGTGCAAGTGTAAATTTATAGTCGTGTGATTTTAATCTGCCTCTTCTACACCTTTTGATATGGTGGTGCAAGAAGTTCACGTTCACTTTATGGGTCTGAAGTCTGACCAACAACTCAGTAACATATTATTAAAGCACAAAACGACCGGGTGCGCACATCAATATATGTTTTTTTTCGATAGAAATATATATAGATATATTGCACCATCTGAGCTCTTAGGTTTCAATATTGCTCCTAAAGCTGTGACTTATGAGTTTTGCTGTTTTTGTGAAAACTTTTCCACTTTTTCAAAAAAAAAATATGTATAAATCTGTGAAATGCGATTTAAATAAAAACAATTTTTAATGAGAATCAACAAGAACAAAGTTTAATACTTTTTATAATTTCAATAGTCATTAGAAAATACACTGATGTGTTTTTTAAGGTAATACTAAATCGAAAGAAGGAAAAATCTTTGTTTGAAAAATGTACTCAACTAACTAATTAATCTTTGGTTTGCTCTTAAGCCGTACAATTTCAACCAGATTGACTGACAAAACAAATCCTTAAGGTATTGAAACTAAGTTTATTTTGGTAGTCATTGAATTTGAAGAGGTTGCTGCAGCGGTCAAAATGCTTTGTCGACATTTAAGTTACTTCAATTAGCCATTATGGGAGATGCGACTCGTTTCGCTCAACTACATCAGTAAAATTCTATTTTGCTTTCGGAAATTACTCATATCCAAGTAAGTAAGTACATACATAAAATGCACTCTATGTTCATGAGAAAAGATGTGCAAAATATCGTTGGCCTTGTTTGTAAGAAAATCCAATACCGGAAAAGTTAAAACCACAAACTAATAAGCATTTTACTTTAAAGCTTAAGGTAGCCTCGTATTGCATGGGCGAAAATTTAACTAGCTTGGAAAGCTCCAAGCCTAAAAACGAAACAAAATTGAATTTGCTACCATTTTCTGAAAATCTTTGAGACATCTTATCTTTCAAGTAAGGTACTTTTTTTTAATAGGAGGGCAATTCTAATTCCTGTCGTTGCAAAGTAAATAAATTCATGTCCTTTGGTTGGTCATTCCTATAAAATACTCATAAATCTTCACAATTTGTGCTATGGTACATATTCATAAAATTCCCATCGGTATCCACTCTTCTAAATTGATGTGTTCCAAGCCAAGGATTGGGGCTTTCAATGCCATTAAACGCGTGCGATAGCATGAATCCCTCGACCACCCTTCCCCCCAAAAAGGTGAGTGAGTGCGTAGAGCGTATAGATATAAATAAATTCTTTCAGTTATAGAAAGGACTTGTTATCTCTTTGTCATGTAATCCATCTACTCAAACTGTTTAAGTATACAACAGCCTCATTTTTATTTTCTTATAAAATATAATACCAAACATCTATTCGCATCCCCAAAAGCGAAGAGCAGCAGCAACCTGCAAATCCCTTTATACAACATTTTCACTCACATAGCTAGATTCCTAAAATCTTATACACACTGAGAATATTTTCAGCCGAATCCTGTTGGTTTTACGGCATATCGGGGGAAGACTTTTGGTCGTTTCGTTCGTTCTACAGGACTTCAAACTGATATCCTAATAAACATTTTAATAGTAAAATAAGTCATAAATCTTGAATCCTCCTTTGGGATCCTTTTCGGAGAGAAATAAAATCAGTATAAAAGCAAAGCAAAACAAAACAAAAAACAGAATAACAAATAAAGTAAAACTTGGAGAATCGTAAAATGTAAACCAAGCTAAAGGGATACTTTTCTACCACCCCCAATTTACACACACACACAGTTCTTGTCCTTGCAACCTTCTTTTACAATGGCGGCGCATTTTTGGTTTGGTTCTTGGCTTTTCATATATATTTTCAAGCTCAAAGGGGGTTAAATGGTATATGTTTGTATATGTACCGACATCACCATAGGTACTGTGAAATAAGTATGGCCGATTGTATGGTATTTTGTGATGTCCATCCCCAAGATGGATTCCTTATCTTGACTACATTTTTTATGTTCTCCCTTAACTCTTCTTCCTTTTTTATTTATTTTTATAAATACTGACATACATATATATTTTATTTGTTTTTTATTTCCAACTTCAAAAGGAAGATTCCAGATTGTCATTATATTAGAAGTAAAGCAAGCTTTTTGAGGAAAAGTTATAGCAAAGGTTTTAAGAAATTAAGATCGGGACTATACTAAGCCTTTGGTGAATTTGCAATAAAGCAAACCTTAATTTTGTTTTGAAATGAATATAAAACATCCAACTTTTTGAAGGTAATGAATGAAGTTTATGTATTTATTATAATTTAGAGTTAATTGCTAGTTTAATTGAAAGAAAAAGATAAATGCTATATGAATATATATTTCTACTAAGGAGTTAGTTTCAGTAGAAAATCAATTTGGAAAAAGGTAAAGAGTGAGAAAACGATGAGAACATTTATTATTGTGTCCTCCAATTTTACGATTCATACAAATGGACAAAATGAACCTAAATACAACTATTTAATTAAACAAAAAAGGTATAAATCTTTAACCAAAAATAAAGAGTTTATTAAAACAATTTACTTTGTCACATTTCTTCTTTGTTTGTTTTTGAATATCACAAAAAACGATTTTTACATTCTTAAAATTAGCCAAATCAAAAATTTAAACACAATTTGTCAAACTGACTATACATCGAAAACAAAAACAACAAACAATATTTTATAGATGAGCTTGATAAATGTTTTCTTTCGAGGATTAAAAAATACTTTCCTTACATTTCAATTTAAGTTGCGTGACATGGTTTAGAATCAAACATCCACTTCAAACACTGGTGTGCTACAGGGCTCTGTCTTGCCTCCGATACTTTTTTTCATTTTATTTTTATCGATATCCTAAAAATTCTAATCACCTAACTTACTTCGCTGACGAAAAAACTCTCAACTTGTCTTGTAAGTTTTAAAATTCGCAAACCTGCTCTAATGATATGGATCTTAATCGTTTCACTATCATTTACTATCTACCCTTGCCCTCTTTCTCTATATTATGTTATCTGCAATATAATTTTATTTAAATTTTCGCCACGCTGGTTTCGCCTTACGTAAAAACTAAATCAAAAATTTTGATTTTAATTTGTTCTTTGATTACAACACCTCAATTGATATCGCCCTGGAATTTGTCTATATATATATTTTTTTAATAATTAGCGAAAACTAAAAGGGTTTTTTACACCGTTAATATGATAAAGACACAGTGTGAGCATTAGGAAAAGAGGGAAGGGTTGGATAGGAGGTGTCGGTGTGCATTGATTTTGAATTCCTAAACATTGCAACGACAGGAAAAAGCATTCCACATTCGCGTAGTACGGCTAAAGAATGAATCTCTGTATTTCACAGTACCTACGGCCGAAGTTGGGCTCAAGGCAAAACTGATGGGCATTCCTAGAAGCGCGGGTATTACGGGTATTGTTTAAGGAGAGGAATTTAACTGCCATTTCACTAGAGCATAGTCCATTAAAATAATGGTAAAAAAGTGTGAGACAAGAAACTTTTCGTCGATGTTCAAGTGACGTAAACGATTTGATGATGTTAATGTCACCAACCATTTTAAAAGCTGAGAGTGCTATAGTCAGCGAAACAATGTATTGGATTAGAAGTAGCAGACAGGAGATCATTTATAAAAATGAGGAAACGTTTCGGAGACAAAACGGAGCCTTGGGGCACACCAGCATTTATATTATGGTTTTCAGACTTGAATCCGTTCGAAATAACTTGTATTGAACGATTCAAACGAAAATTTCTAATCCAACGAAGAAGAGATTCGTCAGTACCAAAAGCACGCATTTTCGATAAAAGAGCTAGATGCCAGATTTTATCAGCAGATTTATGAATGTTGAGATCTTTAAGAACTCTCGCCACAGTTTCAGTACGAAAAAGGATTGGTCCAATAGAATCATTTACACGCTTAAGAACTGGAAGATTCATGACACTATCTGGTTAGGTGGAATTTTCGGCGAACTGCCTTGCAAATAATTTGGCTTTATCAGTAGAGCTAGCTAAAGACGTGTCATTGACAACAAGCGTAGGAACCGAGGAATAATTCCTCATGATTTTTACGACTGACCAACAATTCTTACTGCCTTTGGAATATTGCAGTATTTTCCACCGTAATTTTTGGTCATGTAAAAATTTGGCTCTTCGACCAGGCCTCGCAGGCCTTCCTGGTTTGCTTAAACTTTGTCTGGTTTTCCTCAGTTGGGTTGCATTTAAAACACCGGAAATTCACCTTTTTCTCCTTGATAACCTCTTTGCAGCTCGAATCAAACCATGATTTAACCTTTGATTTAATACTTTAAACCCTTTTCGGGATAAACGTTACCATTCCCAGATGAATCATACTAGAAATTTTATCTGCACTGGAGTCTACGTCGCTACCGAGAAAGCATTGCTACCAGTTAAAGATCCTGAAAAAATTATTGATACCGTCGCAGTTGGCTTTCTGGTACTGCCAAACGGTTCTCTTTGGAGCTCTTTCATTAAGCGGATTTGTTTGACACGAGAAATTAGTAGATATGACACTGGGGTCCGATGTGCCTAGAGGCGTCAATGCACTGATTGTATATTTATCAGGATCAAAAGTGAAAAACAAGTCAAGTGTATTTTCTGCTCGGCCGTTAACGTCTGATATGCGAGTAGGCTCAAAAATCTCAGCATATACATTCCATCGGGTGTTGTCTGGCCCGAATGGCGAAGACACGAAGAATTGTTAACATTGAAATCGCCCTTAATAACGACTTCAGTGTGAGGATACAGGGAGACAATTTTTTTTATGGAGTCAGACAGAGCATCAAATTCCTGACAAGTCGAAACTCTTTCCAGTTTTGGGCTCCGATAAAGGAAAATATAGTGAATGATGTGCTAATTCACGGAAAGTTTTAACCACATGAAATTAAAAGAGTTGGTACAATAACCGGATTGTGGTTAAAAATTGAAATGTACCATCATTCCTAATATATATGGCGAGACCATGGTGTGAGAAGAATAATGGCACCAAGCAATACCCATGAATAAAAAAATCAGCTGGATCGGAATCTTCACCTACTTGGGTTTCACTCATTGCCAAAACAGCTGGTCTGTTGGAAATAATGTGATTGTACACAGACAGAAAATTCGATCTCAGCCCACGAACATTACTATAATCTACTCTAAAATTAGCAGTCATTGCAATACAAAAAAAGAGGCTGGGATGCGACCCACACTGATAATTTCCCATCCCGTCTGTCGATTTGTCTTGATTAAAAGTTTGTCTATATGTACTCGTATCAATTTTTACAAAATTTGCGTACTATTTTTTGTAGATTTTATTTCTTTTGAAAAAATGGACTGTTGGATTTTTATATAAAAAAACATTATTTTTCGTTACACAAAATTGTTTTGGAGATGAACTCATATTTTAGTCGTTAAACTTTCGAGGTCAAACATTTTTTTTTTTTTTCAGTTTGTTGGTTTATAAAAAAAAAACGTTAAATGGAGTTTTTTAAAAAAAAAAAAATATTTCTTTGAAATCACGTTTTAATATATTATATACAATTTAATTCAAGTCTTAAGAGCCCTTTCTGCATTTTTCTGCCTTATTATCTGTATAACAAAATTTATTTAAAATCGATACCTCTTCTGGTTCTTGAGCTATGGAAGACGAAAAAAACGTCGTGAACGTACGGACATACGAACGTTCGTACACACGCACGCACAGACATCTTTCTAAAAATCTTTCATTTCGACTCTAGGGACCTTGAAACGTCGAGAAATGTCAAAATTTTCAATTTGACAAATTGGACCCATTACAATAACTTCCTATGGGAAGTTGAAAAAAAAATCCTAAAATCAAAACAGACGAACTTCTAAGTATAAGATTTACCAATGTCTCATTCAATCATTAACATATTTCAAACATAAAAATGTGTCTTCATTTTCCCATGTCCATTTTCCCATGTCCAGTGTTGACTTTTCAAACTATCAGCTAAAGGCAGATTTGCATCTCTTTGTGAATTCCTTTATCTAGAATACATTGACAAAATTCAAAATTGCCCAATAACGTATCCCAGAAGCTGCTACAAATGTATAAACATTAAACGTAAATCCTATGGTTTACCTTTAAAATTAAAATTACACAATACGAAATCTACTAACCCTAAACTAGTACAAACCTCTGTGTATCATACTTCGTACAGTTATCATTTGGAAGATCCTGAACATGTTTTTTTAATTACAAAAAGATACCTCATGGAACTCCCCTATCCAAATCGAAATAAGTTATGATATTTCTGACAAAAAATTAATTCTATACTCAAATATGATTTCTCTCCTGGTCTGTGCTACCTCTCTATGTAAACCTCTTTCAGTACTGTTTCGCCTTTCCATTTCTCAAGCTATCTTCCTAAAGCTTTGGAAAGATTCCTTTATTCTTCCTGTTCATAAAAAATGATTACAAAATGATATTTTGAACTACAGGCCCTTAGACAAACTTTTTTCAATTTCAGTGCTTTTCAAAATCATTGTCAACGACTCTCTCTATTTTGGTTATATACTTATTTGTACTTCCCAAAAACATGGCTTCTTAAAAAGCAGTTCCCCTACAACCAATCTTAGTGAGTTTATTTCCAAAACTCTAAACGAATTAGAGAAAGAGAATAAAGTGTTATCATTACAGACTTTAGTCAAGCCTTTGATACAATTAGTCACATTATTTCATGGCTCAGATTATTCCTAAAGAACAGCCGATACCTCAAAAAATGCCGCAAAGGCACTGATATTCTTTTTCTGCATTAGCTTTAAGAAGGTAGACATAGACTCAAAATTTCTTCTGTCTCTTCCATTTTGATTTTCAGAACTTTAAGAACAATTTGCACTGATATATTATTTTAAATCCTTTTTTATTTTCTTAATCCTCCGGCTGTTCTTAAACTTTAAACCTTTACAATGTTTTTGCTACTTTTTCATTGTACGGGTTGTATGACCAATAAAGTGGTAAATAATTTAGATAAAGATTTTTTGAGGAATAATGGAAATATTTTCCAAATAAAGGTACAACAATATTCTAAAAATCTCGCTTCTTATTTTAGTTTATTCCCTTTCCGAATTTTCTCCCATTTCGTATCCACAGTATATTGACGAAAAATTCATAAAATCATAAGTTTCCACATATATTCCTTCTTTTACCTGTATTCTTTTCCTGCTTTCTTCTTTGGGTGATATAAAAGAAAACATCAACTTTCCAAAAACAAATTTAATATCTACTTTCCGTATCATCACTACAATTATCACAATTCTTAAAATGGTCCCGATTCTTCTTCGTTGAGACGCGTCGAAGTAACATCTCTTTGAACACCTTGTCGAAACAGCGACCACCAGTTCTCTTCTTTGAAAATTCTTGCAACTTGCAACACCAGTATAACAAAAACAATGCACAATGTCACAACAATCATTACATCACGATAGCTTACGTCTTGATGCATACGAGCTGCCACATAATCCGTTTCATGTTCCAAAGTCTTCGCATGAATGGTATGATGAGGATGAGTGGTTGTTTGGTGCGATAATAATTCACCAGCTTCATTTTGATTACGAATAACAAGCTTTATGCCATTTACCGTAAGATCTTCTGACATCTTCTTTAGCAACACTTTGGACCATTCATTGCCCAATATTCCCATTTCCTTAACATTGACTTGTGCTCGAAGAAACGCCTCGTAGTCAAAAGAATGCAAGTGGTTCTCTTCCAAGTACAACTTCTCTAAGCCCACCAAGGGTTCAAAAACTCGTGCGTCTAAATTTTGCAGATCATTGTGAGCCAAGTCCAGATGAGTTAACTTATTAAGAAGAATAAAGTTCTCCACTGAAAGTGATTCCAACTGTCCATTGGCAACATTCAAGTACTGCAAGCTCGGCAAGTCCAACAACAGTGTGGTATTGGTGCCGCTCAAAGTTCGAAGCACATTCTTCGAAATGTCAAGCTTTTGTAAATTCAGCATTCCCTGGAAATCGGACAGCGTTTCGAAGAGATTATTATGTACGTCGATTTCCTTTACTGAACCCTTATCGCTTATGATGATGCTCTTTAGCTGGTTGCTGCTGACTCGTGCCCTGATAACGCTGCCGGTGATGACACAGCGCTGCAATTGCGAGTTCTGGGCACGGAATGTATCCACAGATTGAAGATCAATGGAAGTGATTGCATTATTGGAAACGTCAAGCATAGTTAGATGTGGAAAGTTAGCGAAGCTGTTGCTTTCGAAGGTTATTATGTTGTTGTTATTCAGGAGGACAGTTTTTAGTTGTGGAATCTTGGAGAATACCTCACTTCCGAAACTTTCAATGAAATTGTAGCTCAGATCGATGTACTCCAGAGTGGTGAGATTTTCAAAAACTCTCGACGCTAGTTCGTGAATTTTATTGGTGTTGAGATCTAAGTGGCGTATTGCTTTTAGACCCCAAAAAGCTTTGGGGTGAATATGGGATATATGATTGTCGGCCAAACGCACGTCTTCAATCGAACTCAGACTAACAAAAATCTTCTCCGGCAACTCTGTCAAACGATTACTGGGCAGAAATAGAAATCGCAAGTTGATCGCCGACGAAAAGGTTATCTGTTGGAGGCTCCGTAAACCGCAATTATACACCACTAGACGCTTAAGCTTGGGAACATTCGAAAATAACGTTAATGGAATCCATTGCAGTCGGGTATGTTTGAAAACCACTTCGGTGAAAGGAAGGTCTTTCTTCAAGTCACTCACAATGTCTATGTCTTCACTGAAGCCAGAGAGCGTACAACTGGTTCTATTGACATTACATTCCCGGCGAAGGTCGATACTAAGGCTCACAGACATTGCGTAGCCAACGAAGAGCAGAAAAACAACCGCCGACAACGACGCCGACACCAACGACAACGGAAGAACCATTTTCCAAGTTTTATTCGTTGTGTAAATAGTGTAATTAATTTTGAAGGCGCTTGAACAAAACAACCGACTATCAGTGCTTGTCCAAGTGAACTGCGAGAATTCTGTATGAGTCTTATAAGCTAATGAGATAAGGCTTGAGTTCCAAATAGAATACCAGCTCAGCTGATATTGTTTATATATTTTTTTGCATAATTTCTGATTTTGTTTTTTAAATGTAGGTACTCGCGAATAAGGGTAATCAGAGAGAGCTTTGTCAATGAACTGATAACAATGAGCAATACAGTTGCAATTAGATCAATTGCTGATGATGTACTCTATTTTAAATATAAATTCGAATACTTTTATAGTAAGTTTCTGTACTTATAGAGATGCAAGGGTCAATGTCAGGGGCATAAGCTGAGGCAATATCTTATCAATATTTGGATGAGATCGAATGCGTTTCAGACGAAAAAATTATCTTGAATATAAATTTTATTTTATAGAAAGCCCTTCATTATGTTAGAATTAATTTGAAGGGAACTGCATTAATTTTGAACCTTCTTTAATAATATACTCGAATTTATTTTTTACTTTTAAATGGATTAAAGCTCTCGACTGCTTTGTGGGCATAATCTTCGAAAAAGTGATCCACAATTCAAATTTTGTAATATGTTCGAATCTGACTTTGTTTTCTTTTAATCCATACAATATAACAGTGTCCTTATATTTTCTTTAAGGAAAATTTTAATAATCTTGTGTTTGGGTATTTGCGTTCCAACTTTTTCGAAAAGGGTCGATTATTTTATGAAATTTTGAATAATATATGAGAATAAGTGGTTGATTTAGCATCAAAAATGCTTTAAATAAAAGTATAGAGCTGGAATTCGACATCTGTAAAACTAAGTTGTTAAACCTTTTTTTTCAGTTGAAAGCCTGACATTTATGAAAATAGATTGCTCAATCGCACATGCCACAAAGCTCGACCGAATATGGCTTTAGTTTTCAAGAGACATTTCCTGGCCGCGTAATTTCTCGTCATCATGCGATTTGACACCGTTGAACTTTTTTTGTGGATCTACGTAAAAGAGCCTATTTATGCAGATAAACCTCTAAATTTTTCACTGACTCGCTCTGGGACTCGAATCCACGACCCCTGGGCTTGTCTGCGGACGCCACCTCCACTAGCCTACCGATTAGTTGATGAAAATGTGGCTTACTCCCTTCTTAAAAGGAAAACCCTACAAATGCACTTTTTAGTTTTTTTAATTTAAAATTAACCAGCAATCACTTTTAACACTTGTTATCTCTCTGGAAGTCAAAGAACGACTGTCATAAAATTTGTCAGTTGTAAGATATATTTCAAATATCAAATCTCTGTTCAAGCTGCGTACTACGCAAATTTTTGTAAGGCCTTAATCTATGAAAAATAAAGTATCTATCTATTTATCTATCTTCTCAAATAGGAAATATTGTCTTATAGGAAATATTGTTTTGAACATTCGTTAACATTTTGAGAAACATCAACTGGACAGTTTTTAACAAAAACTAAAAACCTAAAGAACAGTACTATAAGTTCGTAAAAATTTACTTTCGACTCAAATTTCTGTTCAAAAACGAAAAATATTGGCTTCAATCTAATTTTATGTTACAGAAAATATTGTTTCCGAAATTCTGCAATTTTTTTTATAAAAAACCCAATTGTCCGTTTTTTCATAAAAAAAATAAAATCGACAAAAAATAGTAAGCAAAATTGTAAAAAACTGATATTCCGTTCTCGATATCTCGTGAATAATAGAAGACATTCAGGCTTATTCCGATAGGCGTTTTTTTAAACAATAGTGTCGTTTGTCGTGGCGTATCGTTTTTTGTTGGTGTTCTCAAACGCCGCCGGAGTTTCTTTCGCTTTTACAATCCACATACGATCAACAACAACAGCTGACAATTAAAACTTCAAAATTGTTCCTAAATTGAATAATTTTTTTCCCGAAATTTAATTTGAAAAATTTGTTTAAATCTCTTTTAAATACAAACGGAAAAATGTTAAGTGACGAAGAGGAAGAAAAAAAAGAAAGATTTGATAGTGCAGAAGATATATTCGATCTAAAGATTCAAAGTATGTAATTAATTAAAACAAATAAATATATGTATTATTGCACAATAATTTTACCGTTATTATTAACAGATGCAAAATGTATTTTCGTCTGGACAAAGAGGCCTTCAGTATCTTTTTTGTTTGATCGAAGACAGTTTTCCTCAGCAACGTTTTGTGGAAATTCCAACGATTTTGTAACAAGCTGATAATGTTAGTTTTTCGCCGGAGGAAGCTACCAAAAAAGGGTTGGAAACGACTTCTGTTTGGATTAGTATGGATCTCTCAGATGAAGAAAAATCGGAAGCAAAAATAAATTTTTGTCAACGAGCTGGAGTTCCTGGTGTTATTGCGTCGCGTCGATAGAATGCATGTTAAAATGTTCGTGCTAAAAAAATAGATTAACACAGATATTGCAATTACAACAGGAAAAGATTTTTTAGTATTATAGTGATGCTGGTACGGAAGAAGTGCTTACACAAGAACATATTTAAAAAACATATCTTTATATATATTTAAGGTCTGTGATAACAGAATGCGTATAAGATACGTAGATGCAACCATGCTGGAGCTAGCCATGATTCACTAGTTTGGAATGCTAGCGAGTTTCGAGGGTTTTTGAAAAGGAATTATGATGGAGGTGAAAGAAATAATTGGCTTTTGGGTATGAGATCGAAAGAAAAATTGTAGGAGATGCTGGGTATCCACTTGAACCTTTTCCTTCAACTCCAAATAGAACCCCAGAAGAAGGCAGTAGGCAAAGCCTGTTTAACAGAAAACACTCTAGAACAAGAAACATCATTCATTTGAGGTAACTTGAGTTTGCAGTCTCTTGTTTTTTTTTTTTAATACAACGATGACTTAAAACTTTAAAAAATAACTCAAACGGTAAAGAGCTTATGTGTTATTATTTGTATCCAGAAGTTCCTCGAGTTCGAGCTGCTTCTTTCTAACTTCCAAGTACTTTATTTTTAAATTATTCGATTGCAGTCTTTGCCTGATATCGCGCTCCATTTGTATCTTAACCATTTTAAGATTCTCTTTTCGGAGATGAAAGTTTTTTCTTTCATATCTCGCACATTCATTGAGATGCTTTTCGATGCCAGAAATCGATGTCACATTTTTTCATAGATTTTTATTTATGTCTCTTAAGATTTCTTTCATCTCAGAAAATAATTTTACTAAACCTCAGTTTGTTTTTTCAGCATAGTTTCAAAAACATTTTCCTTTTGCTCTTTTGTTGGTCTGGGCCTCAAAACTACATCACACAGTAACTCTTCATCATTTACCTGCTCCTTAAATTCGCCCAAAATGTGTGCCAAATCATCATCGACCCCGCTAATTATTTCAATATGCATTTGTGGTTATTGTAATATTTGCCGTTGAAACATTTGCAGATCTCAGCGTGGTCGATTGAGCGATTAGGGATCGGGATGCAAAATTAAGTGAACCACCTGCGGCGTATCCTGTCGCATATACTACCAAGTCCAAAGACAGTATCCTGATTATGGTTTCGTCGAAGTCATTCAAACTTTTTTTTTGTAGGGCCCTCCTCCTGTAGCTTCACTTTCTTGACTTTTTGACTTCAAATTAAATTAATTCATCCAATTTTTATTTGCTTATATAAGAAGTTAAAACTTTTAAGAAATGGCACTAAAATTGGTAAAAAATTGGTTTTCGACTAAAAATCTCGTTACCAAAAATAGATTTTGAAATCAAACTATTTCATTATATGCAAAATATTATTGATAAGTTTTAAATTTTTAAGAATAATTCAAATCTACAATCTTTTAAGCAAAACAAATTGAAAGAAGGAATGGGAAGTTATTAGTGTGGGTCGCATCCCAGCCTCTTTTTATTTATATTTTAAAGGCCTAGCCACTGATAAAGCATTTCCGTTCTCGATGACCGAAATCAAGCGCAATTGTGTTAAGTAGACAAATGGATTGCGATCTTAAGACCTACCATAAACTGTTAACTGTTGTCATGTGTTTTATTTCTTTCTTGAGGACTTGCAAAATTCAATTCGTACAAAAATATAAGCTTATAGACGACGTTGTTGGTTGTTTGGACCCAAAACGAGATCGTACCGATCCCGACTTTTACAAGAAAATTTTGTTCAGCGAGGAATCTTATTATTGGTTGAATAGGTATCGTAACCCACATTCCACAGTGTCGCGAATAAAAAAAGTCATATTTAGTGTGCTTAATAAGCAGATGCAATCAACGTTCCAAATTTGTTTTCAAAAATAATACAATCAGTGGTAATGCCATCATGTTGATGGTGATGATGTGGACTAAACAAGATGGAGTTGTTATGGGGTTGTTATGGGTTATGTGCGATCGCTTTCCCACGCAGATACGCCCAATACAGCTTCGAAACAAGTGTAAAGTGTTTCAAAATTGCGCTGGAACTTATTCCAGCCAGCACAGGCGGCCACTTGCTAGAGATTATTTTAAAAACATAATGCAAATTTTGAAATAAAGCTTAATTCTTATTTCTTCTTGTAAGCCACTCGTTTAAAAAAACACCCTCTTTGATATCCTAGTCAAGAAGTTCGGCATTTTATTTATAATATAATCACAACATATCTCTCTAACTTAAAAAAAAAAACTACTTTTAAGTCTATACTCTTTATGTTTCTGGTGGAAGCAGTTTTTGGCTCAACTTCATCAATTAAACGCGGTTGCATTAAACAATTTACTTGAGAAGTTAACAACATATCACGATTAATATCATGCAAAATTCGTACATTTATATATGTGAGTCGAACTGAGCAGTGAGTATGCTTGAGCATATATGACTTTAAGTCAGATAATGTACAATATACATTTATGCAAATGAAATCAATTTAAGGATAACGAAACGATAATATGTTGTGTTGTGTATGTACAAACACAAAATTCCAGAAGTGCATTTCCATTTCCTTGAAATCTGATCCAACGAACAAGTCGTATTTCATTTTGTTCACTCGAAAACTGAAGCCAAAATTTCAAATCATCCAAATGTATCTCGTTTTAAGCTAAGCTGCTTGCTCCCTGATGATGATGCTGTTCTGCTGTACCTGTAACTTTGTTTTGCATAACATTAAAGCTTTGAAATAAACGAATTAATCGGCCTTATGTAGTATAGTTACGACTTACCAAACATCCAGGACTCTCGAGTTATATCCATCCATCCTATTTACATATTTTTTATAAAACATGCTTCTTATGTTATGTACATACACGAGTATGTTCTCTGATGTATGAAACTGGGATGCAAATTAAGAATATTTCTACCATTCCGTGATCGTTGCGATGCTGGCTGCCATCATCAGACGACCGACGACGCTACGAAGAGAGCTGTGTGCATGGCTTTTGAAAAACGTTTGGCATGTTTAAAAAACCAACCAACGCCATCGCCAGCTGGACTGGTAATCTAGTGTTTACAAAGCCTTAAACTATGCATCAGATTACGGCCGCTCATCCCTTATAATAACATGGGCCCACCACCATTGGCACTGTGGGGCTAAATTGTTCATTCGAGTTTGATTCGTCTTTTAGTTAAATTGGGCGTATTCATATAGGCAGGGGCCTACAATCTACATAACATAAGTCCTATACGCATCGGCCTTCAGCTCCGCTCCGAGTATGTAATATTGCTCAGCGTTTGGCAAGCAATTTGCATAATTGCATATTAAGTAGTTTGCCACACACTAACGAGTTGATATTTTGATTTTGATCCAGATGCCCAAGCACTCTCTGGAACATGCGGTATAGCCGTATAGGAGAGTATAATGATGGACGAGTTTTATAGTAGTTATAAGATTGCATGATGATGAAGAAAAATGTTGTAATTTTAGTTGGACATCACAATAACTTTTATGTTCCATTTCTTTTTGACAGATGAAATGATAAATTAAGACATGTACATATAAAAGAATTAATAAAGGGAGATTTAGTTTTTGCCTAAATCCCGTTACAAATTTGAGAGAAATGGCACTATGACAGGTTTATCTTCTATGCATCTATTTATTTATCGGGTGCTGCCCGACATGTTACTTTATTAACTATATTAAAAAAAAATTCGCACAAATGTTAAAATAAAATTATAACAATAGGTATTTGACATTTATGCAGGTAGGTAGGTAGAAATGGCGATCTCAATGCAATCTAGCCTGAGATCCAATTAGCGCTGTAGTGCGCCGTTTTGATACCAAAAACTCGTTTGACCTTTGATTGAAAGGAATATAGATTTATAGAGAAGCTTCATAGCGATTATGTTAGAGCCATTTTGTCGCATTGAGAAAAAAGTTTAGGTCTCTAATCTTTGTCTCAGATAGCTCATCAAGTTCGTGAAAGAATGCTTTTCCAAAGTATTTCATTCTAGTGTTTGCCAAAGCAGGACATTTGCAGAGGAAATGGATTATCGTCTCACTTTCTCTTTGGTCACTACAGCTACGGCAAAAGGTGTTGTAAGAGATACCCAACTTCTCTGCATGAACTCCTATAGGCCAATGTCCGGTACAAACCGCAACAATCCTGGCTATGTCTTGCCTTGGCCTGCATAGAAGATCGTTTGTACGGGTTTTATTATAGGTGGGCCATATCTTCCTAGATATAATGCAGTTGGGTAAATTGCTCCACCTTCGGTTTGATTCAGTTTGGTAGATAGAAAAAAATTTACCCTTTATAGCACCAAGAGGAATGTTAACCATTTCTGCGAGTGAGCTATGAAGGGCCGATCCTTGCCTGGCTAGCTCGTCAGCCCGTTCATTTCCCACGATACTACTATGGCCCGGAACCCAGATCAGGGTGACACCGAAGTTAATATTCAGGTTCGCAAGCTCATCGCGACATTGCTGGGCCAATTTAGATGAGGATATGGCCGAGTTAATGGCTTTGACAGCTGCCTGACTGTCTGTAAAGATAGCCACTTTTCGGTTTTGGTTTGGGTTTTGTTTAAGTATCTTACATGCCTCCCTTATTGCCAGCAGTTCAGCCTGAAAAACGCTAGCAAAGTCAGGAAGCCTAAAGGATTTGGCTACATTTAGGGACTCAAAAAATATCCCAGAACTAACTCCGCACTCCATCTTTGAGCAGTCAGTAAAGATGGTTGTGTCGAAACCTATCGACACGATGTCATCCTCCCAATCTTCTCTCGATGGGAAAATAACCTTAAATCCCTTACTAAGGTTCAAAGTAGGAGTGCAGTAGTCAGTGTCTACCGAGATAATATCTGAGGGAAATAAATCGTAGTGTTGCTGTGACCATAAGGTTTTGACAACCAGCTATTTGATTCCTTCAGCCTAATAGCACTGCAGGAAACTATGTATTTAATAAAAAGTTCGATTGGTAGAAGAATCAAAATAACGTTTAAGGCGCCCGTTGAGCAAGTACGCATGGCCCCTGTGATGCCCACGCAAGCTGTTCTCTGAACATTCTTTAGCTTAGCTCGGCTTTGCTAAGAGCAGGCCACCACACAATCGAACCATATGTTAAGATTGGACGTCCATAAAATCATCTTCGACTGAAGTCCCCACTTTTTGCCGAAAGTTTTGCTGCAGGTGTAGAAGGCAACACAGGCCTTCTTAACCCGTACTTCAATATTTAGTTTCCAGTTTAGTTTAGGGTCGAGTATAACTCAGCGTTACCACTTTACTTCAATTGAAGTAGATCTACTTCTTTTTTTCAAATAAATTAAAAATCTACTTCCTACTTCGCACCATCATCAAAATATTGAAATCTACTTCATTTGTAAGGTCTGTGTTTATACCTACTTCAATTTTTATAAAAATAGACTGAATTTACTCCTTTTTTCTATTTATCACTCTTTTATATAGTCTCAAAATTTCTAGGGAATTAAAAATCGCTTGAGTATTTTCATTTGCGGTGAGGTTCCGTTTTATCTTATACATATATTCTAGTTCAACCCTTTTGTCATTTTTACTTTCGACATATAGGACCTGCATAGCAAGTTTTGCATTCGTAAACAAATTCGAATTGAATTTTTTCAAAAACAAACCGATAGATTTTTTTTAAATTCTTGCTAAAATTTGTGTTCTTGTTTTGCTTCTTTCAATATAAAAAATATATATATGTATTGCTCCAAAAGGGTACCCCTGATAGAACAGTTATTTTGCTTTTAAGTTTTCATAAGAACTAAACTATTATTTTCTGCCAAAAATGTAATTTTTTTTTTGATTTGATATCTTGAAAATAGGCCATCATTTTTTTACAAAATTTAAATGCAGGACGTCTTATAATTAGTTCAAAACTATGTATATACCAAAAATATTTGTATGCTAAAATTCAAAAACAATTTTCAAACACAAATTTAAAAAAATTAAGGGTTTCTTGATAAATCAAATGGCGTTCATACATATTTTTAAAATACAGAAAATAGTTTTAAACAGCCTTTTTTTATATATAAGCGAGTTGTGCTCTAGTGTCATTTTGGGTTTGATTTTTTGTTTTTAATATGAAAAGATATTTTCAAGTTGTCCAAAACCAAAGATAAAACCTTTGTTGATGTATTAAAATTGTATTACGAATACAAAAACTATTTCTTGTACAACTCGTCCTTTGCAATCAAAACATCCTAAAGTCATTTCATTTCACCAACACGAGCCCATTCTTTGCTTTTTATTGCCAACAACCAAGAATTAATTTAAGAAACGTTACATTAACTATTAAATTATATGATGTGAAGGCTTAAATAATTCTAGTTTTTTTTAATTTTTATATTAAAATAATTTAATTTAAAAATATGTAGACAAATATGGAAAAGTTAATTTTTGAAATCTACTTCCATTTTTCTCAATCTACTTCATCTTTTTTCTAAAATCTACTTCCACTTTTTTTTGAGAAGTGGTAACGCTGGTATAACTCCCACATTTACGCAAATTCGTGCTGATGTGATTGCCGAAGACGTTTCTATAACGGTATCAGAAAAGCATCTTAACACCCTAAAAGAACTCTTACAAAACGCCTTAGACAAGCTAATATTTTTGGCTGATCGGTGTAGACTGGGTGTCAACCCACACAAAACAGATTAAGTCCAGATCTAGGGTAGCAGGATGGTTGAATGCTTTAGAAAAAGCGACAAACTAAGTAAAGTGCAACGTTGAGCTTGCCTATATACGTATGTATGAGTGGATCGCTGCGGCACTGGATACCCTCTTCTGCCCAAAAGTTATCCATTTACCAAGATGGGAATCTTTCGCACGTTTCACTCCCAAAAACCCATTTATTTATATTGTTGTATTTGTAATTTTGACAATTAACCATGAATACATGTGAAAACCAACAAGCTTAAGCTTTACTTTTGCAGTCATTTTGTTGATAGGGAACCAATGTACATTTTTGTTTTAAAGAAAGCATGTTCAACATCAGTTTATTATTATTAATTAATACCTTATCCATAACATTCTTAATTAATGGAAGCATACATGTATTTACTATCAAAAATCTACGTAACATATCAAAGGAACACCAATGTTTAAAAAAAATAATCATGGAAGCATACATGTATTTACTATCAAAAAAACTACGTAACATATCAAAGGAACACCAATGTTTAAAAAAAATAATCAGGGGCCTGATTGTGAGGTTCGTGGCGGATCATTTTCAATTCGACCTCTTAAATTCGACTCGCGTCGTATTTCCTTATTAACCAATTCGTGGCGAAAATAGTTATTTCTATATTCCAGTGACTTGACACTTTTGGTTTGAAAGCTTTTAACAAATTTTGTTTTGTTTTGATCTAATTTGCAAAATCTGTGATTTATTTAATAAACAATATTAAATTCTAATTTATTCTGAAAGGGAGGAATTCGAGAAATCCCAAGAATCCTCAGGATTACGGGTGTGCAGGAGAATTAAAGAATTTTAAAATTTTATATTTCATTGAGAGTTGTAAAATCGAAAAGTGAATAATAATAAAGGCTTGTGAATCTGCCAAAAAATGCTCTCGGAATTAAACTCGACAACAAACATTGTGATATTTCAAATTCGTCTTTGAATTTGTTAATTGTTCGAATTCACAACGATGAGGGCGAAAGCGAAAGCAATAATTAAAAAATGGCAAACTCGCTAGCAAAACGATTCGCCGAGAATCTCATAATCAGGCCGCAGAACGATTATAGCAAACCCGATGAACAAATGCAGAGCAAATGAAATGCAAATTTTGACATTTATCACGAAATGAAAACGTGAAAAATCGTTCTGAATTCATGCACAACTCATTTAATATATCATGTAATTGACATGAATGTTTATTGTTACCGTTCAGAAGTTTTTTTTGATGAATTCCCACAGTTTATTGCAAAATCTAATTTTAATTCATTTCATAAAAATGCTCAGTTAACATAGTTCAAGTTTATACTTATATTATCAAGAGAAAGATTAGTTTGTTAATGGGCCTGAAACATTGGAAGAATTTTATTATTAATGCTTGTAACAGAATCGTTTTTAGGTACTAAAATCGCACGTTCGCGAAATTAATTATCCGTTTTATCTAAAATTTGGGCGACTTTCGGGTAAAAATTAGCTATAGTTGCAAATGTTGGTTCTATTAGTACTTCACCATCATTATATAAGATATTTCCATTTCCAATATCCAAAAAAGTTCTTTAAAATTGTGCTGCATTATTATCACCACCCAAATGTATGCCCATATTTGTGGTAAATCTTAAAAGTTTAACAGAAGCCCACAAAAATGACGATTTAGGCAAGCATTTTTTTCATCACTTTTTGAACCTCTTGGCACAGCTGGCAATGTCTGCCGAAAATCACCAGTGAACAGTATCACAAAACCTCCCATCTCTTAAGTTTACGATCCAGAGCTTCAGGCTCACCTTTATTTACCATAGTCGATTCGTTCCAAACAATAAACGTCGTTTCTTTAAGCACTTTAGCTAGTGAGCTTTGTTTCGATATACTACAAAATGGACGCTCTTAGCTTTGCAAATCTAAACGCAATTTGAAAGTTGCGTGAGCGGTTTTTCCATTCTGTAGTAATGTTGCAGCAATCCCAGCTGATGCTACTGCTAATGCAATTTTTAATTCTAAATTTAGCAAACAAAATATTGATCAATAACGTTTTTCCAGTCACGCCAGGTGCATCAAGAAAGAACATTTTACCACTGTTTTGCATCACGTTGTCGATTATAGTGTTGTATGCAAGTCGCTGGTTAATTTTTGTGGTTCTGTAGGCTATTTGAATGCACGACAGAAATTGCACTTGATATTCATATTTAATATCGAAACTTGAGATCACTGATATTTGGATTTGTATATGTCTAATTATTGACTAACATTATCGGACTTTATTTATGCCTAAAAAGTGCTCAGGGATATCATTTTTCATTTAATAAAAAAACTGGATTACAATTGGATAAGAAGTTTTGAAGCCAAACCGTAACAAAGATCTACTATTTTGCTTGATTTCAGTTTTATATATATAGATAGATAGAATATATTAGATTAATAACAATTTCAAAATCATCAGATACTTTTATATGTTTTTTTTTTTTTCAATTATAATAGGTTTTGTGATTACTTTTAAGACTAAAATTACGATTCAGGAGCATCTCTACCACCAAAATAGACCAAACAATTTCCGAATTACAGAATGTTTTATGTACCCTCTTCATGAAAAATAATACAAAACTTACTTACTTAAGGTGGCGCTACAGTCCTGTGTGAACTAGGGCCTCTCCCAACAAACTTCCCGATCTAGCTCGGTCCCAGCTAAATGTCTCCAGTTTCGCGCTCCAAGTTGGGTGAGGTCACCTTCCACTTGTGCGCGCCACCTGATCCGCGGGCTTCTTCTACTGAGCTGTCCTGTGGGTGTGGATTCGAAGACTTTCCTGGCCGGAGAATTGGTTTCCATGTCGTTGGCCTTTTACCATTCTAACTAAGTCTACGTCGCTGTACAGCCCGTACAGCTCGTCGTTCCATCTTCTCCTTCACTCCCCTTCGATGCACACGGGACCGTAGCTCCCACGAAGAACTTTTCTTTCGAACCGACCCAAGGTGCTTTCATCCGCTTTTGTCATAGTCCATGCTTCTGGGCCGTATAGCAGGACGGGGATGATAAGGGTCTTATATAGCAACACTTTGGTCCCTCGAGAGAGCACTTAATTGCTTTCTTAGTCCAAAGAAACAGCGGTTAGCAAGAGTTATTCTGCGTTTGATCTCAGCGCGCGCTGGGTAGTTGAAGTCCTTGACTACCTCAAAGTAACGTCTGTCGATGGTGACGTTTTGACCAAGACGTCGGTGTCGTAGGTTCTTTCTTGACAACAGCATTTACTTTTTTTGCCCTCATTAACCGTTAAACCCATTTTTGGCGCCTCTGCCTCAATACTCACAAAAGCTCCATTGACATCACGCTGAGTCAATGTCAATGCCAATGTTAGTAATTGGACAGACTTTTGAAAGATAGTGCCTCTAGTGTTGACATGTGAGCTCTGCACTATTCTTTCAAGCACGATGTTATGGAAATCACATGACAGCGCATCACCTTGTCTAAAACCTTTTCTGACATCGAAAGATTCTGTTAAGTTGTTTCCAACCTTTGTGGAGCAGCGTGAATTCTCCATCGCCATCCTGCATAAACGGACGAGTTTGGCAGGGATGCCAAAACTAGACATGGCTCTATACAGCTCGTCCCAGTAGATGCTGTCATATGCGGTCTTGAAATCGATGAAAAGATGGTGGGTTCATGGGTTTTTTCCAGGTTCTGCCGTAATGTGAATATTTGATCAACTGTGGACTTTCCTGGTCTAAAACAACACTGATATGGACCTATCAGGTTGTTGACGATGGGATTTAATTCCTCTTTGGTTGGTGCAGTTTAAAGGGTCTCCTTTTTTTAGAATCACTTAAACAATACTGAGGTTCCATTCATCGGGCATGCTTTCTTCCGAACATATCTTACATATAAGTTGGTGCATGCTTCTAACCAACTTATCTCAAATTGCTTTAAGGAGATCAGCATTCAAGCCATCCGCTCCAGCAGCTTTATTAGACTTCAGCTTAGATATTGCAATCTTTACTTCGTCTAAGTCGGGAGGACGGGATTGTTGGCTTTTGTCGTCTATGTTGAATGGATCATCCTGCCTGACAGCGGAATTCGGTTCGTCCTCGCCGTTATACAGTCTGCAGAAGTGGTCCTTCCATATCCTCAGCATTGACTGCGGTTCCACTATGATGTTTCCACTTTCGTCTTTGCAGCTTTTTATTCTAGGTATATGTACCTGTGAATCGCCCAGGACTATTTTAATATCGTAGCTAGGTCACTGCTCATATGTTTTGTCTAAGAGCTCGAAGAACATATCTCTGGTGTTTTCGCCTTTCTCTTCTGTGGGGCGTGCGCGCATATTTTGATTCCAAAATCTAACTACAAACAAAATTCTAACTCTAACATAGTTCCGCAAAAAGAAATTTTCAGGACTATTTCTGCACCAAACAAAACTAAAATTTGGTCTTGCAATTATCGAACTGCTTAAATGATGAAAATACTAATCTAATTGAGGAATTTGAACTAGCTAAAGTTGTCAATGGAACTTCACAAGTATGCTTCTCGTAGCATTGTCTGTAAATACGGAGACACCCGCCAATTGTTTCCACCTGAACTCCTAACGTCGCCAAAAAAATGCTCTTAACAAACTACAGCTGAAAAAATTGTCTGTTTTGTTGTTTTACAAAGTTTTGAGTTACACTTTTGTTAATTTCAAATTATACTTAACCAGTTGCAGCGCATATTGAGTTCGCAAATAATTAAAAAATTAAGTTAACAAAATACACCACTAATAAATCATTAAATTATGTATTTGGTCAATTTTATTTAATTAAATATACAGAGAATGTGTTTGGTTTTTCCATAATTTCAATCATACTTTCTCACATTTAGTCCTCAGTAGGCTGTAGGCAAACCTAATTGTCAGTCTGATATTCCCATCTTGTTAAATGAAGTATTTTTGATTCTACCTAAAACTTCTTGATATACTAAGCACACAAATAGTTGCAAGCTTGATCGCAGTGTGTTAATAAACAATTGTTAATTAACAACAACATTGGCCACTCTTTAATTCTTAAGTATTTAGAATCAACTCCAAAGTACAACTCCAAATTTATATGCACTGCCAGCTGTTCGGAGGTGTGTTCTCCGAACTACTGAAATTAAGTCTCTCATTCCGACTTTCCAATCATTTGTAGCGTATACCAGACGGAACCTTTGCAGAAACAAAGCTTGTCCTGGATTAAAGAAAATATTATATCAACATCTGATATTCGAATTTATTTAGATAACCAGGCCATTATCAAATCTCTTGCATCTGTCCCTACAAAGTCTTTTACAGTCCATAACTGTCGATCATCTCTAATGGCACTGGCACACCAGTTTAATATTAACCTTTGCTGGGTGGCGAGCCATATTGACATTCCAAAAAAATTTAAGGCAGATGAACTCGCCAGGAATGGTGCAGTACAACCCATCCTACCATGTTTATCTAACATCAAGTGAAATAACATCATCACGTGTCAGGTCACGAAAAACATCTGGCCTGCACTGTATTGAAAGGTTTTAAGAACCTTGCTATCTCTAAACAGGTCACATTAAAGCTTGATAATCGATGTCATCACCGGGCAATGTCTTATCAGAAAGCACCCCAACGCGGATAAGCATATTCTTAAATTTCATTTGCAAAAGCTGTGCGAAAGTGGAATAATCGGGAAGAACAGAGTGCACGACAACACTTCCGACAACGGATTCAGGCTCATAGATTGTGCTGCGGGGTGAAACGTCATGGTAGCCAGTACATATTTTCCACACCTCAACATCCACAAAGGAACTTGGACTTCTCCAGATAAATCTACAGTCAACCAGATTGACCATATTGCGATCGACGCCAGACATCATGGATGTACGAACTTTCCGAGGAGCTAACATCGACTCGGATTACTACCTTGTTGTAGCCAAGGAAGCACTTCGGATTTCCAGACCCAATGCAAAACAGGGAGATACTGGAAGAAGGTACAACGTCGAACGGCTTCAATCGCCAGATATCGCCAAATCCTTTCCGACCGAGTAACAAGTAACCTCTCTCGAAGTTCTCTGCCGCCAACACAATGTATCGAAAACCAGTGGCAAAATTGCCAAGATGTAATCAGAGAAGCCGCCTCTGATGTGCTGGGTTTCAAGAAGCCACCAACAAGAAACCCCTGGTTTGATGAGGAATGTCGGCAAGCAAAATCAGCAAAACAACAGGCACGCAAAGCGGCGCTGCGTAAAAGGACGAGAGCTGTTCATAACCTCTATGAGCAGAAGAGGCGAGAGGAAAGCCGATTTCTCAGAAGGAAAAAGAGAGGGCATGAGAAGCGTGCGGTCGAAGATGTTGAGAGATTTAAACGCAGGAATGAAGTTCGAAAGTTTTATAAAGAGGTAAAACGTAATTCACAGGTACATAAACCTAGAACCGAAGGCTGCAAAGACGAAAGTGGAAACATCATAGTGGAACCGCAGTTAATGCTGAGGATATGGAAGCCCACTTCTGCAAACTGTATAACGGCGACGACGAACCGAATTCCGCTGTCAGGCAGAATGATCCATTCAACATAGACGACGAAAGCCAACAATCCCGTCCTCCCGACTTAGATGAAGTAAAGATTGCCATGTCTAAGATGATGTCTAATAAAGCCCGCTGGAGGGGACGGCTTGAATGCCGAGCTCTTTAAAGCAGCTGGGGATAAGTTCGTTAGGAGCATGCACCAACTTATCTGTAAGATATGGTCGGAAGAAAACATGCTCGATGAATGTAACCTCAGTATTGTTTGCCCGATCCTAAAAAAAGGAGACTCTCTAAACTGCACCCACTAAAGAGGAATCATTCTACTTAATATCGCCTATAAAATCTTCTCTGTCGGCATAAGTGAACGTCTAAAGTCCATCGTCAACAACCTGATAGGTAATTATCAGTGTGGTTTTAGACCAGGAAAGTCCACAGTTGATTAAATATTCACATTACGCCAGATCATGGAAAAAACCAAAGAACACTATTTAAGGCCGCATATGACAGCATCTACAGGAACGAGCTGTATAGAGCCATGGCTAGTTTTGGCATCACTGCCAAACTCATCCGTTTGTGCAGGATGACCATGTAGAACTCACCTTGCTCCATAAAAAATGGAAACAACTTAACACAATCTTTCGATGTCAAAAAAGGTTTTAGAGAAGGTGATGCGCAGTCATGTGATTTGTTATCGTGCTTGAAAGAATATTGCAGAGCTCACACGTCAACACTAGAGGCACAATCTTTCAAAAGTCTGTCCAATTACTACCATATGGGAAGAACTAAGCGTGATGTAAATGGGGCTTTTGTGAATATTGAGGTGCAGGCGGCAAAAATAGGTTTAACGGTTAATGAGGGTAAAACAAAGTACATGCACAGAACGAAAAAAGTCATCCTATTGACTATTTTGGTAGTCAATATGACAATTTGGTAGTCAATTTTCAGCCGATAACCGCGTCAATAGAACAATTTTCGGTTGTCAATTTTGAGATCTGAAGTTTTTGTACAATTTGGAGTCAATATGACAACTTTGGTTGAAAGAAATTGAAACTACGGTTGTCGCATTGACTAACACGGTAGTCAATATGACAACTATGGTAGTCAATATGAAAACTGCGGTAGTCAATATAACAACTGCGATAGTCAATACGACAACTGCGGTAGTCAATACGACAACTGCGGTAGTCAATATGACAACTGCGATAGTCAATGTGACAATTGCGGTAGTCAATACGACAACTATGATAGTCAATATGACAACTATGGTAGTCAATATGAAAACTGCGGTAGTCAGTATGTCAACCATAGTTGTCATATTGACTACCGCAGTGGTCATAATGACTACCATAGTTGTCATATTGACTACCGCAGTTGTGGCCTCACCCCGTTTGCTTACAATCTGTAAAATCTTCAAAATTTAAAATTCATTAAAAACAAAATTTGTTTTTTTTGTGTAAATACATTTATTTTAATAGATTATTTGGTATATTTTTTATTATATTAATACTTATATACTAAATACAACTTATACAGTGATGGACAAAACTAAAACAGCTTAATTTGTTATTTTTATTTTGTGTGTGTTATTTCTTGTGTTGCAATTATGATTCTTGTTTACTTGTTTTTCTAACCTAATATGCTTACTTTACATATTTCTTTTAATTCATATTATTTTGAATGTAGTTAAGAAATAAAAAAATGTTCAAAAAAAGTAAACCCAAGAAATAATACACCACAAATAAAAACAACAGAGTTACTTAATTCTGTTTATAATTAAATAAAATTATATACTTAACGTAGGTTGCATTGTTGACAGTTCTGGATTTTATGACATTGGTTGCCTTGATTTGGGGCCATATAACGAAATGAAGTATTTATTTGTTCCCTTAATGTAAGTATTAGAGGTTGAATAGTTTCACCTCTGGATTTCCGAAATGCTATGTTGTCCTCTAATACTTTGCATCGTCTCTGCTTCAAAGATGAATGCCATCAGTCACTCTTTGATGGTGAACTTGCTTCTTGACTTGGCTCCGGTGTCAATTTTTTCTTGAAACTGCTGCTATTGAAAATAATTAGAAGTGAATACTTTTAATTATCTTTAGCACGAAATCACCTAAAAGGAATAAAAATAAAAAAGGATACCGTTAGTAATGCAGAGTTTGACATTTATGTATTTATTAATTTCATACAGAGAATTTATAAATTAAGTTGACACATCAATTTCTACAGTTGTTTATGAAGACATAATTAAGGTATAGGTTAAGATTTAATTTTATTTGTATTTCAATCATTATAAAATAAAAAGGAACATAATTATAATTGTACGTACCTTCTCCAAAATTAGTATCTCCCAAGTCGTTCAATGTTTCTGTAATCTTTTAGTCCTTAATGTTTTCCTTCATGAAGTTTTTTGATGTATTCCAATGATTTTTCCACAAAGAAGGTATTGAAGTGCTGGTTGCATAGAACGTTATAAAGTCTTTATCGATCTAATAACGAAATAAGAAAAAAATACATATAAACATGGTCATAAGATTGTAGATCAATTTGTGCTCAGTTAAGAACTGTTTTAGAAAAACTTCATATTATCTTCGAAATAAAAAAAACTGACCTGTTAACTATTTTAGTTAGTTTTAAGCTTCCTTTTAGAAGTCAAAAAGCTTCTCCTAATGTGTAGAAAAAACAAACTGAAAAAATATGAAGGTTTTTTATATTTTTGATGTTCAAAAACTATTCATTTGAAACTAAAACCAAATCAACATATAGGCGCAACATTTTTTTTTTTAAATTTTGGACTCCTTTAGTAAATTTTTAAATATTTAGCGAATTACTTACTAGTAAATTGTTGAACCCATAAAAAAAAATTGTTTAAAATGTTGCGCCAAAGTTTTCAACATAAATTGTATGTTATTTGATTGAAAACAGAAACTTGTAAAAACTTAAACGTCTATTTTTATGTAACCTACCAGTTTGTATCTTTTTTTAGTAGTTTTTTTTTGGGCCCTTTTTCAAATATTTCGCTTTGTTCGATGAAGTTAATTGGCTTCATGACGCCCACAAGCTGTTGAATTATTCGACCGATAAATTGTCATACTTCAAGCTATTCAATTAAGTTTCGGTATCTGTATCTGCATCTAAAATTGTATGTTTAATTCGTAAATAAATTGTGTTTTTAGTACTGAATCATTAAATCATAAGTTTTTTGTATTATAACAGTTTTTAATCAAAAATGAAGCCTATTTTTAATTTTAAAGCATTTGCAAACTAAGTTTATCACGAAAAGCTAGTTCATTGTTGTTTGTACTTTCGTAATGATTTCTTAGTTTTCTGTTTAATAACGTTGTTGTTGTTGAAAGCAATCATTTCTTTTGTAAAACTCCATTAAATGCTTTCCTCTGTATTTTCCTTGAGGATTGATGTGGAAATGCTAAGAGTTGACGACATTGAGGAAGAATGTGTTTGGCCGAAGCGCATAATATGAACCTGAAAATGAAACAAATAATGGCGCACCAAAATCTTTGCGCCATTGTTAAATATTACGTTCAAAATCGATTTGGTCGCTTATCATGACATTCTTTAATACTGCTTGGATATCATACCACTTTTTAATTTTCTGAACTGCTACGTCGATGCCTGCATCTCTATGGAAAAAAATATTAAGGACAATCGTGTATTTATAATACAAAATAAATAAAATTAAGTACACTTATATAAAAAACGAAGATGTTTGCAATATAAATTTAAAATAGTCAACAGGATGATCGCGGTAGTCAATATGAAAACCGGGGTATTCAATTTGATGCACATACATTTCAATATCTATTTAAAGATCCAGTAATGGCACAAGTTAAAACTAATATTTTTCTTAAAATTTAGAAGTTACGAAATTTGAAAATATTTAATTTTAGCAGAGACATTTTTTTACTACTTGATGCCAAAGCTCAAGAAAAAATAATAATATTTGGAAAAAAAGTGAAAACTCAATAGAAAATTTTAAAGTTGTCATATTGACTACCGAGTTATCACATTAACTATCGCAATAGTCAATAGGATGACATCCAGTAGTCAATATGAAAACCGCGATGGAAAATGTGATGCACGTTGTCTTTACATTTTTTTGGCAAATTAGCATTTCTTTAAAGTATTGATACCTTAGATAATTTGTTTTAATTATATGATTTGATTTATAATGATTTTCGGAAAAAACTGAATAGAAAATTCATTACAAAGTTGTCACATTGACTACCGAGTTGCCACATTGACTACCGAGTTGTCATATTGACTATCGCAATAGTCAATAGGATGACTTTCAGTATTCAATATGACAACTTTAGTTTTAACATAACTGTAAATGTTGATTTACCGTTTTAGTCTGGAAATTAAGAGAGTTTGAATTTTGCACACTGAAAAAAATGAACTTTAAATATAGCTTTATTCTGTGTTTATTTATGTGTTTAATAAATATAATGCTTTTTACATACATACCTTGTTATAACTTTCTAAACATTACGCTGATTAGGTACATACACTCAAAACACTTTAAATTCGAGGTTGAATACAAAATAAACTTTCGCGACCGTACAGAAAAATTATTGAAAAACTTACTTCCATTACGAGTACACTGAACGCAATCTAAATATTTTCAGCTTTTTTCTATGGACTTGTATTAAAAAAGTGCCAAAAAGAACTATGACAAATTTGCAAAAATTATACAGAAAGCTCGGAAAATACAATACAAACAGGCAGCAGAAACTAAAACCTGTTAAAACCTGTACGTTCACAGCACCATACAAATATTATTATTAAAGCAAAAGTTATTACATTCTATAAACGTATTCGTATTTCAAACTGTTGATTTGTAAACCGATAAAATTGAAGCGCCGTCAATATGTTTAAAATTTATTTGAAAAAGTCAAGTATATGCACTTTTTAAACACTGGAGAATCTCAGCACATTAAAACCATGAGAGTTTAAATACCATTGCTACATTTTCACTAAACGTTATTATTTGTCAAAATCTAGCGTTTATTGATAAGACAACCATTAAGTATTTACTTTGGTTGCCTAATTATTTGTTATTAACTGAGCATAGGAAGTTATTGTAATCGGTCAGTTTTTTGATAAAAATAAAAAACATGAAACAAAATATTTGTCACGAATATTTTACGAAAAAAATGTATTTATTTTAAAAACTATGCTTTTCAACATTCAATCAAACTTTAGAAAAGTTTTAATTGACGGTTTTAAGAAAAAATTAAAACATAAAATAATTACTAAAAATTGATTTTCAACTCAAATATCTTTCCAAAAATTTAAGATATTGGCTTGAAACAATTCATTCATCTTATAGAAGATATTATTTTCGACATTTAGTTAAATTCATAAAAATTAAAATTGGTAAGCAGATATATTCGATTCACGATATCTTGTGAATATATTGATTTTATTTTGTGCTAAAATTTTGAATTTGGAAATCAAACTATTTCATTGTATTCAAAATATTGTTCCTGGTTTTAAGTAATTTTTTTCGAAAAACTAAACTGAGAACTTTTTTAACAAAACCCAAAAACATGCTAAAAACAAAAAAAAAATGTTTTCGACTCAAGTGTTAGGAGAACAAATAAAGATATAGACCTCAAATTATTTGTCTCACTCAAAATAAAATAAATTGACAATTAGATTTAAGGATTTCAATTAGACAACCGTGGTAGTGAATATGACAACTGTGGTAGTCAATAAAACAACTGCGGTAGTCAATATAACAATTCTCGATAGTCAATTTTTGTAGTCAATATGACAACCACGGTAGTCAATATGACAACCACGGTAGTCAATATGACAACTGCGGTAGTCAATAGGACAATTGCGGTAGTCAATATGACAACTGCGGTAGTCAATAGGACAACTGCGTTAGTCAATAGGACAATTGCGGTAGTCAATATGACAACTGCGGTAGTCAATATGACAACTGCAGTAGTCAATATAACAATTCTCGATAGTCAATTTTGGGTAGTCAATATGACAACCAAATTGTCGTATTGACTACCGAAGTTGTTCTATTGACTACCGCAGTTGTCATATTGACTACCCAAAATTGACAATCGAAAATTGTTCTATTGACTATCCAGTAGTCAATTTTTAAAAATTAAAGTTGTCATATTGACTATTTTGGTAGTCAATGCGACAATTTGGCCAAATTTCAGGTTGACTATCGACGATTGTTAATATGACAACTTTTTTTTTCTGTGTGCTGTCGTCAAGAAAGCACATACAACACCGACGTCTTGGTCAAAACGTCACCATCGAAAGACGTAACTTTGAGGTTGTCAAGGACTTCGTCTACCTTGGGTTCGCTGTAAACGCAGAAAACGACACCAGCGCTGAGATCAAAAGCAGAATAACTCTTGCCAATCGCTGTTTCTTTGGACTTAGAAATCAATTGAGTGTTAAATTCCTCTCTCGAGTGACGAAAGTGTTGCTATATAAGACCCTTATCATTTCCGTTCTGCTATACGGTGCAGAAGCATGGACTATGACAAAAGCGGATGAAAGCACCTTGGGTCGGTTCGAGAGAAAAGTTCTTCGTGTGATCTACGGTCCCGTATGCATCGAAGGGGAGTGGAGGAGAAGATGGAACGATGAGCTGTACGGGCTGTACAGTGACGTAGACTTAGCCAGAAGGGTAAAAGTCCAACGACTAAGACGGCTGGGTCACGAAGAGCGCATGGAAACCAATGCTCCGGCCCGGAAAGTCTTCGAATCCACACCCACAGGACAGCGCAGTAGAGGAAGACCGCGGATCAGGTGGCGCGCACAAGTGAAAAGTGGCCTCACCCAACTTGGAACGCGAAACTGGAGACATATAGCTAGGGACCGAGCTAGATGGAGAAGTTTGTTGGGTGAGGACTTAAGCGCCACCTTAAGTAAGTGAGTAAGAAGCTGTGAGAATGTGCACATGCCCTGCTCTAGCTCAAAAACGCACATAGGAGAATTCTTCTATAACGATCTCAATCATATAAACATAATCAGTCTTTCATGATTCGGAAAGACCTCAAACTCAAACCAACATCCAAAAGACAATGTAGATTCAAGAATTAGAAAGTGAAGCCTTTTGAATTGGAAGGGAATTATTAGGATCCGAGGAATAATTCCATTTGTAGCCTTTCGAACAAAGCGCCGGCCGCCGCCCCCGGTTAAGATATTAGCACTAATAATGTTTCACCCAAATTGTGTGACACGAAGTCTTTAATCGTTACTTAGCCAATGGGCATCTTAATTTCGCATAACCATTATTGGCATGGCTAAATTAAATTGGAGCTTATTCAAAGGGCACACCGCACAGCTCAAGTGAGCTAGGAAACTCTACATGATATGAAGTTTTCTATTATATGCTCTTTTCATTGCTTTTTGGAGCTTGAATCGCCCTTTGACAAAAAAAATTGATCGTCATATACGTTATTTTCTAAATCAAAAATCTTATGTTATTGTCACCTAGCCTTCGGCATCGGTCCATCGGCCCATCTCCTATTTTTAATAAGAATAAAAAGAAATAGGTAGGCAACAAATAAAAGAAAAAACGCCTAATGATAGGTGTTAATGATAGGTGCAAAAGCAGTGAGCACCTAATGATATGCCACTAATTAAATTTCTAAAAAAAGAATATAATGAAATATCTAAATATAAGTGATCCAGGCGGACCTGCTAGAATAAGCTATGATTGAGATATTTTACCGCGGTAAAATATAGCTTAAAACTCTGTCCAGCCTCGTAACTATCTCCACACAAAAAATCGGGCCATTATATTGCTCCGTTGTCCATTTATAATAAAAGCATAGGATTTTTATAAAAGAATTAGTTTGTCATAACAATATGTTTTATTAATTTTTCACATTTTAACTGTTTAATGTTATTTTCACTCGTCAATTTTTATAAAAACCAATTCTTTTTACCAATTAGGAGGTCTTAGAGTCAAATTACTTTCTCAACTTTAAAGATAAGTCCGCTAGGAAAAGGAGGGCAAAAGAATCATAATTATTTGATTTATTCTTCTTAAAACTCGTACGACGCGACGCCTAAATAAACCTAAATATCTTTAAGTATTAAAAAATAAAATTCAACCCCCCGTTTTATTCGAAAACATAGGTATAAGTGAAGATATCTTAATAAGTGTACCTATATGAAAGAAACAACAATATTATAATTATTAAATCATCAACTCCATTCAAACAGTCAATTATTTAAAAGTGAGTGTTAATAGCCAGAGCCTAAACTCCAGCAAACTTCAAAATTGTTCCGATGGCTATCTGACAGCAATAGCAACACACAAAATCTCCAGAGGGCATAAGGCCAGGCCATCAAAGACATCTGCAGATAAAGCTCAAAACATTGCTTATTATCGGTAACCATCTTGTTTCCGTCCGTGCGTGGAGTCGGTTAGTCGCTTTGGTCGGCTTCAGCATCTGATGTTGATGTGGATGTAGATGTAGACTCTATATAATCTTTTATCTCTGATTGAATTATTAAAAAATAGCTATTGTAGGTATAAAGTAAACGCAACGCACTCCAACTTTTTTGATTCATATCTTTGGTTAAGTTTAAACGGATTCCATAAATATAGATTTATCTATCGGTCTTCAGCGTTGTGTTGTTTGGAAATCGCCTGCAATCAACTACAAACGCGCGTAAGGGTTGACTTTTTCTGATTTTTATTTTTTCCTTATAAGACGCTGAATAACAGAGCAAAAGAGATGCCATCTTGTTTGGGTTGGGTCTGTCTTTTGTGTCTGACGGACCGAACTTAATCGAGAGCATAATTATTTCAATTACTTTCGATTTATCTTAGATCTCTAAGCAAAATGTTGATTTCATTGCTTATCCTTTCTTCTAAAGATTCGACGAGCCATTTTTGGTTGCTAGCTTCGTATTGGGTAGAATTATAAAGGAATTTGTGACCACACAACTACGAGTATGTATGCAAAAAGAACCATGAACAAGCTCTTGGTCTGTTAAAAGGATCTGAAATGAAAGAAAATGAGCTATGAAAAAGGATGAAAAAGAACAAATTTCTATGGAAATTTCAATTATTTTTCAAAAGAAAAAGGAAAATAATATACCGTTATATTATTTTCCTGAGGGTTTTTTTTTTATCTTTTCACTTTTCCGATTCTACATCTATCTAGGTAGGTATAGGAGCAGGAAGGCTTCTTAAGTCTCCCTTATTATGTGGCCACTTAAGACTTGCTGCATTTGACAGAATGACTTGGGTGACTCTTTTAAAATACATTTTAATGTTTAATTTTGATTGCTTTTTTTTCTTTTTTTGTTTTCTTACGGCATGTCATTCGTTCTTCCTTCTTCTTTGACATTAATAAGATGCATTTTTTCATAAGTTTTGTATTTTTATTTTCTTTCTGTTCATTCACCTATGGCTCTTTGGGATAGGAACTTTTAAATTCTCAAGGAGTAATTCATGTCAAATTGTTTACCTCATTCCTGACTACAAATAACTAGAAGAAAAAGTTAGTTAGAAGTTACTAGAGGCTCTGTTTCTATTCCTGTGGAGAGCTTTCATACTTATACTCCTATTTTTGTTTACCGACAATTTTGGAGGTGAAAATTTGAAGGAATGTTTTTGTGGAATTGTGTTATCGAAGCACTGCAAAGAATTGAACCTCAGAACCACTTAACTCGTTTAATTTTTTCGATTCTTTTGATGGTTTTTAAATCAAGCTGGGGATTCAAAAACGAATGACATTAAGGATATCGTCCATAATTTTCGTTTTCATAAGTATTATCATCGTTCAAAATATTTCAGGTCCTCTTATGCCATAACTGATATGTCAAAATAAATTCAACTTAAGATTTTAGCTTGTTTGATAACTTGTCGAACTGAACATTTTGCCATTTCGCAACGTTTCAAGGTACCTCTAAATAAAAAATGTTTAAAAAAGTATTTTCGGGAAGCTGTTTTCGTATTCCATAACTCAAGAACCAGTAAAGATATCAAATTCAAATAAATTTGTTTCTATAATGTTGGTTAACCCAAAATACCTAACGATCCAATAACTCTAGCGACTTAAATGAAATTTTATATTATATAATGTGACGTGATAAACAACGAATACAATTTCGAAAAAAAATCAATTCACGGTTTATTTTTATAAAAAACTGAAAAAAATAATTGCACCTTAAATATTAAATCGAATAAAAAATGATTTTATCTCCAAAATAATTGTAAACAACAAAGAATAACGTTTTTGGAAACTGCTAACATTTTGAGAAACTTCTATTTGACAGTTTTTTTTACAAAAAATAATAACGTTTAAAATAACATTGCTAAAAGTTGGTAAAAATAAGTTTTCTATTCAAATATCTTTTCAAAAATTAAAAATATTTTCTTCAAACTAATTTCACCTTATAGAACATATTTTTTACAATTTTCAGTAAAAATTTTAACAGTCAGTTTTTTGTGTAAACTCAAATCTACAAGAAGAAGTACGTAAAATTGGCAAAAATTGATGTTCGATTCGTAATATCTCTGAAAAAAATTAACTTTCAAGAAATGCTACTAAAGGTAGGAAAAATTATCTTTCTACTAAAAATCTCACACAAAAAGTAGATTTTTTAACCAAACTTCTTTAATAAAACACGAAAACCTACAAAAACAACGATAAACTGATAAAGTCATCCTATTGAATATTTTGGTAGTCAAATTGACTTTCAATTTTTTAAATGGCCCTCCAAATATTTAAAATTATTTATTTTGTATATTTTGCATGCTGACAGCGTCACGCGTTGCTTTGGTTAAAAATTATTATTTACTAACAGAGACAAAGACGTTAAAGATGTTATAAAAATTTAATGTTTTGGGATTTGAAGAATAAAGAACTTTGAACACAATTTTCCTATAATAGATTACTTTTATTCAAGTTTTTAACAAATGAGTATATTACAAAGTGTTTAGTAAGTAACATGTGACAGTTAAACTCACAAATGAGGTAGCTGGGTCTAACAGTCTAAAATAATAGTTAATATTTATTGTTTTGAATATAAAGCACTTTCAATTTATTTAGGCACTAATGTATATGTTGTCCAGCTGCAAGTACAGCAGTGCTTTAACTCCTCCTGTAGCATAGGGCAGCTACAAGATTTTGCCACCTATCCTGATTCACCGCAACTGTTCTCAGCTGTGGCCACGATTTAATACCTTCAAACCGATCCTCTTTCATAACTGATGACCTCCAAGTTGTCATTGGTCTTCCAACGCATCTATTACCCTGGGGATTCCATTGGACGGATTGTTTTGCTTTATTGTCGTCAGGTTTCCGTTGCATGATGTCTACGTCCAATTTTTTCTGTCCGGTCCTATTCCACAGCTCAACGTTAGATATGGTTTGCGGCCATCGGATCATCAAAATAGAGCGCAGACTATGGTTAACGAAAGCTTGTAGTCTGCTCTATATGTTGGCAGAGCATTTCCATGCATATAATAGCACTGATTTGACGTTGGATTCGAAGAGTTTCAACTTGGTGCGTAGCGATATTTTGCTAGAGTTCCACACAGGAGAAAGGATTCCAAATGCAATACGGGCTTTGTTTATTCTACTGTTAACATCTAAGTCCGTTCCGGCATCGAGAGCTATAAAATTTCCCAGATAATTAATCTTCTCGACCTCCTCTGTGGTCCCCCGCCTTAAAATAACTTGTGTACTTTGGCCCGTGGTCATTACTTTGGTCTTATTTGTGTTAATCCTTAAGCCAGCCCCTTCTCCATTGAATTGCAACGAATGACACATCTTTTATTTAAGACTTCCGTGTTGTTTACCATGAGACATATATCGTCAGCATAATCTATGTGGCTTAGCTTGTCAAACAGGCTACATTGGATACCGTGTCTTTTATTTGTACCCACCGTGGCAGTCATCACATCGTCAATCGCCAGCAAAAACAGAATTGGTGACAAGACATCTCCTTGTCTCAATCCTTGACGCACATCGAAGAAGTCGGAAAGCTGTCCATTGTGCAACACAAAACACCTTGCGTTGTTGTACGATTCTTTAATAAAAGCGACAATTTTCTCAGGGATTCCTCGCGCAATACGCGATCCCTAGATGCATTCACGGTATACCCGATCAAAAGTCTTTTAAAAATCTACAAACATTAGGTACAGCGATGATAATAACTTATTTTATTACTGCTGACGAATTGATATTTGTGAACTGAGCTTCATACTCTTGTCTCCAGCAGCCACATTCTCATTTAGTTCTGTATGACAACAGAGACATTGTAAGTGTTTTATTACGAACTTGTTGCACAATCTTGCGTAGAGCAGCCTCGTTGGCATTTCCGCCAAAACTTCTTTTTAAAACATTAACTGCTTACGCTATACAACAATCCCTTTTAAAAAAATGTTCTTAATGTTTCCTATAGTTGTTCCATGTGTAAGGCGACTCAATTCGTTCTGGAGAGGTATGATGCTGATCTTCTAACAAGATTTTAAGTGGGAAACAGCTGTCAGTGTCAAAAAAATCCATGTGTACGTATTCCAATCTGATCATCGAACTGTCATTATAAATTTATTCAGTAAAGTACACGACTGAGGAACGTCTGCAAATTTTAAGATTTATTGTAACAAAATTCAAGAACGGAACTTTAATAGCTTAACTTCAATTTTTGGTCGTAACTCTCGCCCTATTTCAATAAGATTTTTAATATACAAAATATGAGTTATTAAAATAAATACACTAGATGGCGCAACAGTCTTACTTACAACGCACAACCATTCCTCTCTGTGAGTCATGTCATGGATGGAAAGGACCGAATGCCGAATCCCAACGGCTAAATTGAGTAAGCACTTTACATGACAAGAATAAATCTTGGAGGATTTGTCAATTCCTTGCAAGATGCAGTAGCCGTGATACCAAGACCTTAAGTATGAGAGTCCTACGCACTAACCATCACGACACGAACACTATAGAATACGTTATTGGTCGGGTGACAATTGATATTTTCTTCATGAGTTACCACTTCATTTAAATATAAAACTGTTTGGTGTGGTTTGCATTCCGACGGTATTATTGGACCATAATTTTTCATCAACCATTACTATCGTCATGTTACTGTGAAGGAGCGCATTTTAAATATTAGACTTACTTATTGGCAGTAAACATAAGTTGAGTTTAGAGTAAGACTCTCTTGCCCGGGTTATTGACTTTTGATACATCGTTTCATCTCAAATAGAAATAAGGTCATACAGTTCGTTTTTAAGTGCTTCTAAATTATCAATAGTAACAACGGATTGTTATATTCTGAAGCCAAAACAAACCAGTCTTTGAAAGGAGAGTAGCTTACCTACCCCGTCTATGCATGACTTTACCAATATAGTCTGTGTTAGCTTTGAGGTTTTTTAAGTAAACTGGAAGCAGACCAGATTCAATGTTAATAGCGTAGTTTGGTGTGTTAGAAGGGAGTCTGAAAATAAGGTTGAAAAAGTAATGTTTGACTAATTCGATTACATACTTCTAATTCCTTGTTTTCATAAACTTCATTATCATTCTCAAATACTTTAAATTTAGTCGACGCATCTATAGAGTTACTTTTGAATAAGTTTGACTACACACAATTGATAGCTGCTTTTGCTACCTTCACTGTCTTTTAAATGAGCTCCAAGATTTAAGTTATGTGTTATAGTTAATCCTGGGTATTTGTAGTTAGTCACTACTTCTATACTTGAGCCGTCAAGGTGCCAGTTCTGATTAGCCCTGTTACTGCTATTTTGAGATCTAAAAACCATTATCTTTGGCTTGGAAGTATTTTTATTTAAGGTTCCAAGTATCGCAATATTGTTTTAATTTGTTAATCTGGAGATGCAAAGTCTCTGAATTATCGGTTAGAATGACAAGGTCATCTGCATATAAAAACACCTTGATAAGTACATCTCTAAAAATAACACCACCTTGTAAAGGGTGTCCCAAAATTAACGCAAGATTTGAATTTGCCGCCATTTGTGCAGTAAAGTGTTGGCAACACTGAAAAAAAAACCAATTTGACAGCTAACAGTATAGGGTTATTAAAAATGGAGCGTTACATGATAGAACAACGTGTCTTCATTATTAAAGAATATTTCAAAAATAGTGAAAGCTTGGCGGCTGCAGTTCGAAAATTTCATACAAAATAAGGTCGGAATAGTGTTTTAACTTCGTCAACTGTGAAGAGATTGTAGAAATTATATTGAGTACAGAATGTTCGCAGTTGACTTAAAGCTTCAGGAAAACAAGTTGACTATATGACTATTAACAAGCAAGTAAGTAAATTTTATTTATGAAGAAAAATATACAAATCCAATGAATATATGACTGAATAAGTTCTTAAACATAAAGTAGAATTATGAAAAGTAGTTAAATTGAGATGATATACTTAAAGGTAAGTGTTGCATTAAATAATTCATTTTAACAGAGATTAATTGAAAAATTCATGGAGACTGGATCCGTTGGAGACGCCAAACACACTGGTCGTCCAAATTAAGCCGTTCAAATGTGAATGTCGAAGCAGTGCGTGAGAGTGTTGCTGACAATCCAGGAACCTCAATTCGACGTCGTGGACAAGAATTGCAAATTTCAAGAACCTCTCTACAGCGTATACTCACCAAAGATCTGTGTCTTCATGCTTACAAAATTCAATTAACACAACAATTGAAGCCTAATGACTATGGACAGAGAAGAGAGTTCGTTGGATGTATTATTGAACATCAACAAATGGACCCTGATTTTTCGAGCAAAATCATCCTAAGCGATGAAGCACATTTTCATCTTGATGGCTTTGTCAATCGTCAAAATTGCCGCATTTGGGGTTCGGAGAACACACATGTGATTGTCGAAAAACAAATGCATCCACAACGCGTGACTGTATGGTGTGGATTTTGGGCTGGAGGCATAATTGGGCCATATTCTTTTGAAAATGATGCTGGTCAAGCAGTGACTGTCACTGGTGCTCGATATCGCGACATGATTACACAGTTTTTTCTACCAAAAGTGGATGATATTGATGTGTCCAATGTCACATGTCATAAATCCCGTGAAACAATTCAATTACTGCATGAGACATTTCCAGGTCGTGTACTCTCTCGTTTCGGTGATCAAAATTGTCCTCCTAGATCGTGTGATTTAACACCATTAGACTTCTTTTTATGGGGTTATTTGAAATCACAAGTCTATGTCAACAAGCCCACAACCACCCGTGCATTAAAGAAGGAGATTCAACGCTGCATCAACGAAATTCAGCCACATTTATGCAGAATGGTCATGGAAAATTTCAACAAAAGAGTGCGCATGTGCATGCAAAGCCGTGGAGGCCATTTGTCCGATGTGTTATTCCATACATAACCCTATCCTATGTACTTTACGAGTCAATAAAAATATAACTATCAAAAGACTAAAAACGGCGTTTTCTATTTAATTCAAATCTTGCGTTCATTTTGGGACACCCTTTATTTGATCTTCAATGTCATTGATGAAGAGTGAAAAAATCAAGGGGCTCAAAATGCAATCATGTTTCTAATTTAAACTGATTTGACAATCTAATCACAATTTTTACTACTGAACTTGTATTTAATATTAGTTTTTCATATATTCCTATGAACTTTCAGACAAGCCTTTATCTGTAAGTTTTAAAAGTAATAGCCTTCTGTTTATACTTCCAAAGGCGGCTTTGAAATCTTCAAAACATGCATAGATTCTTTTTTTTACCAAAAAACGTCCAGCAACACTCGTTAAAAAAAACATTTATTATATTATAGATAGATTTGCTCAGAACCCAGCTTGGAATCAACTTATTTTATTATGCTTTCAACCCAGGAAACAAGCATTAGGTACAGTAATTGAGTGGAAATTTTCCGATAGGTTCGGACCTTTCTTTTTAAAGATCAAAGAAATATATGAAGATAGAAAGCTAGTTGAAATTGTCTCATCTATATGAACATCTTCTTTATTAAAGTAAAATTTGTTTTAGAATTTGTGAGCTGGCATTTTTGTATCATCATTTTTTTCAAAGCCACTGTATTACTTAAAATTTGTATCACATATTATATTTAGTCTCATATCTCATATCTCTTATTTCCAAGAAAATTAAACTTAATTTTCTTTGAAATATTCATCCTATAGCAATAGAGACACACACAATAGGTCAATAGGGTGTTATAGATGTAAGATTCAAATCTATAAATTATGTAACCACCATTGCAGGCTTACGGGTAGTGTTATATGTTTCTACTTCTACATAACCTTTTCAACTAAACAACAGCCTTCCACTAAAAGTCAAAGCAGCCAACCGGTGTCGCGCTGCCGCCGCTATTCGATGTATGGCCCAGCACTAAGTTGAACAGTGCACAGGCACACCGGGATTGAGACCATCATCATCGTGATCGCAGAGCGTTAAAGGGAAAGCCAGGAGCTCATAGTAGCTGCTTTAACATTTGTTAGCCTGTCTCATGCACTTCAACTTCAAATTCTCTCAGATCGTCCAAAACAAACGAATTCATCATCACATGTGATGATGACGATGATGATGATGATTATAATGTTATGTGTAGCCCTAACGCTAACCTAACCTAACCAAATGAAACCAAAGAGTATAGTAGTAGAAGTAGTGCCCACTTATGCTCACCGAGTTCCATTGTTTGGTCCTTTGAGTTTCGATGGTGGTGCTGAATGTTATCAGTAATCTGGTAGATTCATCTTTTTGATAGCACGCAATGATTTAAACATCGGGATGTGTAATTTTTTACGTTGGTTGCCGTTTGGTTGGTTTGGTCTTTGGTTCGAGTTTTGGATTTGGATTCGAATGGATTTAGGATTCAGGATTTCCATTTCCATTACCATCTTTTTGGATGTTGATGTTGATGTTGATGTCGATGTTATGTGTTGGGTTGGGATTGTTTTGCTTTTGTTTTGTTTGAGCGGTTGTTGTTTGTTAATCGTGTGAAGCTTCCTTCATTGGAATTGAAATTGGTAGGTTAGGTAGGAACAATATATTGGGACACACATAAATAGGAGGCCATCATCATCATCTTCGTCATATACTTTGCACACGCATTGTTGTTTCTGTGGTCCTTTTTTTAAACAAAAAAGACAAGCAGACTTACACATGTGCGACATTGAACAGATTTTAACCCTCGACGAGGATTCAGGATTGGGTTGGAACGATTCCATGGTGATGGCGACATCAACTGAGAAATGTTCCTTTCCTACGTAGAAATTTATATAGAACATCTGTCGATCTTGATAACGTTTTTGATTCTTTTTCCGTTGATGGCTTTAGTACAAATTTTATATGATTGTTTGTGACACAGGCGGCGGTCGTCGTCCTTTATATGGTAAGAGGACGAGAGTAATGCATTTGCATTATTCGTCAAGTTAATGCGACCAGCATATTTAATTTCCTTTTATTTTCTATGGTTTAGTTTTGCAAGCGATTAATATGCGCGAATCTAGAAGATAAGAATCGAATAGCTTTTCTTTTGTATTTTGTCAGGATGCACGCAATGTGTCCTTACATAATTTCCGGATACGTGTCCGGTCATATTTTTCAGTTATTATATTATTGAAGAAAAAAAATGGGGGCAAATTGATATTGAATTTGTACCTACATACTTTTGTGATGTTAAGTAGAAGCTTGAAACTAATATTAGTTTTTTTAAGGTAAGATTTGTTTTGAGACTGTGGGTATAATAATTGGTCTAAAGTGTTGCCAATGATAAAATAAGTTTGAATTAATTTCTTTTTTATTTCATGAAACTTTACTCGTGTACATACGGCTTGTTTCTCGAAGAAATGTCAGTAAGAAAAAAGTTGTACTATAATGTAAATCTATAATACAGGAAGGAATTGAATCGCAAGTAATTTAAGTAATAATTTAATAATAATCTAATAATTTAATCAAATGAAATAAAATGTGTATGTCCAATAGAAATTTAAGTTTAGTCTTTGTTTGGTAAAAAAATTGGACGAACTCTGGGTTGATACTTAAAATAAAAAAAAAAAAACATTAAGATAATTTAAGCTAATTTAAATTTATGAAGCCACTACCGACGCACCTTTGAAAATGACACCTTTTCAACTTTTGTCAACTTGTTCAATTTTCCTCTGTTTTTCTTTTGACTTTTTCGCATTTCATAAAAATTCCAACCAAACTCTTGGTTTGTTTTTTTAAAGAGGGAGATTATTTTTGGAAAAATTCTTCAACTTAAAATCAATGTAGGAACCAGGGGGTCATTAAGCTCCTACAGTTTAATTGTAGCGGGTTACTATTTTGCGGTTTTAAAAGTACCCGCGTTTTTTTGGCATTCTAGTAATATTATAGCAGAAAATTCCCAAGAAAACCCATCGGCAGTAGCCAGATTTTTGCATTTAAAAATTGGTACAACTGAAAGAAGACCTGTAAGAATAATAAAAAAAAGCACAAATAAATGAAAATTTTGTGAAAATCAAAAGTTATAAGTAACTTCAGCAAAAAAAAATAACTAAAACTAATAAAATAGACAATTTTCAAGAAGAAGTGATAAGAAAACATCTGGAAATTGAGAGTCTATAAAAAAAGTTTATTTAACAATTGCAGCTTCGATAAAGAATAAAAACTTCAGGAAGGGGGTGACTTTTGGCAGCAATGGAAAACACATGATCTCAAATGCACAACTACTCAACCAACACAGCCATCGAGATATAAATACAATACCAATCGTACCAACATTTGAGAACGAAATCACATAACATCCATTCGAGATTCGTATAAATGTCAAAAACCCATCCGTAGTAAGATTCTACTTTAACTTTTATCGGTAGTATTCATACTGCGGATATTGTTTTTGTTATTCGTGTAAAATCCTATATATAGGACTGGAATTCGACATCTGTCAAACAAAGTTGTTAAACCAATGTTTTTTTTGTCAATTAAAAGTCTGACATTTACTAAAATGGATCGCTTAACAATCGTACAACTCATAAAAATCGTTAAAACCTAATTAACAAATGGTGATTCTGCCACAACCACATATCGTGCTTTAAGAGATTAAATTGTGAAGATATTTGAAGAAAATGGATTGAGTACAGATATTGTAACGCTAGTGCATCATCGTTTTGCTCGTATCACTAAGAATATTGCTGTTAAGTGTTGCCGAAGAATGTCCGAATGTGTCAATTTTTGGTCGTTCTCAGAAATCAGGACTGTTTCACGACAGATATTGGCGTATTTTCAATTTTGATCTATACCTCCATCCATATAAAGTCCCAGGGCCTGATTATGAGGTTTGCTAGCGAGTTTGCCATTTTTCAATTAAGGAATTCGAAATGTCATAATGTTTGGTGGCGAGTTGAAATCCGACAGTTTTTTGGTGGCTTCTCAGGCGAAAGAGTGTTTATTATTATTTACTGTTCGATTTTGTGGATTCTTTCTTTATTGTGATTATATAAAAATGTGAGTTAGCTTTATTTTAATTTTCTTTAAATTTATCCACAGTAAAATATAAAATTCATTCAAGGAACGATAAAAGCAAGCAGACAAATCGATATACATTTTTGGCTCTCGTCGAGTTTATGAAGAAAAATAAAGACAGTACAAAACTGGAGTTCTGAATATCGGGCTAAAACAAGTGAACTGTGGGATAATATTTTAAAAGTTTTAAATATGCTTGAAAAATGTATGCATACATTTTGTTCTTTTAAACCTACCATGCTATGATTTTTTTTAAGGTTTGGAAGGATTTCAAAACCAACATAAGAAAAAAACTTCGTCATAACACCAAATGCATCCGTGGAACAGGTGGTGGGCCAGATACTCAATACGCTTTTTCTTCCATAGAAGAAGACATACCTAATAGAGCTTCTTGATTTGAAGGGACTGGGATTAATGTGTCTTCTTATGGGTGCCAGGAGGAAAACCGTCCCGAACAAATGGACACGAGTGCACATCACTCTAATGATAATTAAAGTCCTATTGAAAGCACTTCTAGTCACAATGTTAAAAATTATGAACAAGCAGAATACTCAGAACCTCAACAATCGCGGAATTGTTAAACATTTGTGCCTTCGACACCAATTTCACAACCTTTGGTGCAACTACAACTAAACCACAATGAATACTTGCAAAATCAAACACAAGAATTTTTAGAAGCTTTTTTAATCTAAGTGTTTTGAAACATTCGTGGATTCGACAACATTTTCACAACCTTGTTTAAAAACATTTGTAACAACAGCCAAAAAATTGCTGGAAAAACAAGTGTCGCAGCAGGAACAATATCAAGTCAAAATGCTGGAATTACAACTGAACCACAATGAACACTTGCAAAACCAAACTAAAGAGCTCAGGAAAATGAGCTTAGAAAAGAAAGAAACATAAACGAAGAAAGTTTAATTTTAAGAAAGAGAAAAATCGAAACATTGAAAACAATAAAATACGACTGATAGAATTGGAAATAAAAAAAAAGAAAACTTGATAGACTGCAAAGGGATCTGAGCCAACAATTTGATTATGTTCAAAGAATCAAAGCCTGAATATCTACCTACATACATATGTATTTATGTACATTATTTTCATAACATTTTTTTTTGTTTCGTTTGTTAAATGGAAGTTTTTTCTAGCAATTGAATTGTGTTTTTTTATTTTATTTTTATTAATAAGCAAATGTTTTCAATTTACAAGCTATCTCTTATTCGATTTCTTGTCTGTTTTGAAATATTAGAATAATTATTTGCTTCAGATGTGGAAACTAAGTTTGAGACATCATCCATGACTTGTGATTGAAATTCTTCATCCAACGGGGTATTAAACTTTATACATACATTGTGCAACATAACACATACATTTACAATGCGTGCAGCTTTCTTCGGACGGTAATGCAACTGTATCTAGATTGCATAAGGCATCTAAACCTTTCCTTCAGCAGGCCAACACATCGGTCAATTACGTTTTGATACTCCAAATTGTGTTGAAATTCGGTTCACGACTTCCACTTGCAGCTGCCCTGTACGTTATCATCAAGACTGTAAGACTGTTTCACACTACACGGTTTTGACCGTACGACAAAAAACAGGACGGCGACTTTTTGTTAAAGGAGCGAAGAAGAGCATATACGCTTTCATATTATACGGTCAATACGGTAAAATGCTGGCCCCGCGCCTAGCTAAGCTGCGTACGTAATGAAATGCATGTTTTTACATCAAACAATTTTATTCGTGCGGCGGAGTGCAATAATTTGTTTGTCGTTCATTATAACAACGCGCGAATTGAAAGTTCTTATAAAACTAAACCTGTGAAATAGTATACTAAGCACAGGAACGCTGCATATATCCTGTTTTACCGTACGGTTAAAACCGTATAATGTGTAATTTGCCATTGATCCGGTTTTTCCGCCCGGTTTTTTCCGTACGGTCAAAACCGTGTAGTGTGAAACGAGCCTAAGGCATAAGCATTGTCATCTTAATTAAGCATCAATTTTGCTTGATGCTTAATAATATTGAGTTTCAGTTCATTTGATACCGAGAATCTTACTGCTATCCCCATGTCTAAATTGTTCTTCCATAAAAGCTCTCTCTACTCATTGACCACACCACAAAGTCATGATAAAATTCCCCTGGGATTAACGCTAGTTATACTCATTTTGTGGTGACAGGCCTGTTAAATAATTTAAATAATTTAAAAACTTTCTTATTTTACACGAATATACTCACCACCATTACATTTAAGCTATGATATCCTTTTCTATTGTAAAAATAGTGTTCATTTGTCGTAGGACGTATAATTCTTACATGCGTTTCATAAACGCACATTATCATCTTTGGAAAACCAATATTTTCATAGAATGCTGTTTTTGCTTCTAGCTTTTCCTGTTAAATCATTTTAAAATTTATCATTTTTGGGCACAAATTTCTCTTAAGAATTTTAAGAGACAAAACGTTCGAGATTGTTGTTGGTTGTGCCATTCCAAGGAGTACATCTTGTATAACTGACTTTTGGCACGATCCTTCATCAAGAAATCTCAGTGTATTCCAGAGCAGGCCAAAGGAAGAAGTGTTACAGTTTTGGGAGAAGACAGAGAGGGAATTAAATTCATGTAAGCCGCCGATAAAAAAATTCCAGAATTGAAAAAAATAAGCATTAACAACAATTTTTGTACACTTATTTGTTTATTACCTTATATTATCAAAAGTGTGGAGTGATCAAAAAAAATATGTCCGAGCAAAGCTGAAAATTTAAAATCGAAAAATGTCACTGGTGGTGAACCTTACAAAAAATACAAATTTTCCGATTTTGAACAGGCCATATATGATTTAGTTGGCATGGAAGACTCTGTGGAAGGTGTCGCTGCGGCAACGTTTGGTTTGGGCGACGTTCCAAAGAGGAAAGTAAATAAAGAAAATATAGGGCCACCCGAAAAAGTTTTGATTCCATCACCAGTTGAGTTTCTTGAAGGAGTGCTCACCGATACAGAAATACAAAATCTTTTTCAAGAAGCCTCGCCCTCCCCAAAGAATATTCCAAAAAAAAAACTTATTCTCGCCCGCAAGAAAGTTCCCACAAACGTTCTGCCTCGGAAGCTTTCCAAAAGGAATTGGAACTTCAAAAAGATTTATGTCACACAATGAAGGATTTGGCTAAAGGAGTTAAAGAAAACTTTACAGTACAAAAGGAACTTTGTGAAGCTCTAAAAGCTGTATCAGAAGAAGCAAAAGAAATCCGTCGACACACTTCGAAAATTTACCATGCACTTGATCTGGGAAACAAAAAAGCCAAGAACTTCTTAACGTAAAAAAGGAAAAATTAAAAGAAACTAAACGACACAACTTGGTTTTGGAGGAGTTACGAAAGCGGGAGCTAGAAGACAAAATTGGGTACAATCGTCGTGCTCTTGAAATTGATGAGCTCAAAAAACAATGTTTTGAATAGACACCGTTTCCAGCTGTACAATACACATATGTGTGTATTTTTATTTATAGTAACATATTGTGATACGTATGTTTTAAAGTGACCATGGCGTTTGAATTTAATTCAGTTTATTTACTTTTTTTTTTAAATAGGTATATATTAACTGCGATTCTCGAATTAAGAATTTTTATGTTTTTTGTTAACTTTTTTATTAAAAATACCTTTTCATTTCTTTTTGAATATATGTGTTTTCTTATTTTAACAAGTTAAAGGTTGATTACTATATTTGTTCGAATTCTCCGCGCTGCTGCTATGATATAATCAGATCTTTCTAATGAAGCGAATCCATTAAAAATTTCGTGATTTTCGATATGTTCGATAGAAACGGTTTCGTCATTGGTGAAATCTGATTTGTAGAAAATACATATATTATGTAAAGCGCAGCACACATTAATAATCTTGGCCGCCTTCGTGACTGTAATGCAATTCAATTGCACCCAGAAGACACCTCCATCATTTTTTAAATACTCCATTTGTGCGTTCAATAATGTTTCGAGCGCTGTTGTGGAGCTCATTAAGTTTCGATTCGCTTGACCCCAATCAAGGCGTCCGATGAGGAGTTAAAAGCCACGGTTCCAATGGATGATGTGATGGTTTTAAGTTATCAATAAGTTACTAACCAAGAAGCCAAACATTGCTTGTGCCATTCAAATATTCCTGCTTGAAGTGCACTCTTAATGCGCTTACATTCCAAATGAAGGAATCATGGCACGCTCCTGGATGGAAAGCATCTACGTATCGAATCCTTATTTCATTATCACAAACTAGCATTACATTAAGGCTATATATTCCTTTTCTATTGTAAAACAAATGTTTGTTTAAAGAAGGGGCAACAATCCGTACATGAGTTCCGTCAACACATCCAATAATGCCCGGAAAGTTGTGTTTTGTGTAAAACGCCAACGCAACTTTTCTTTTATCCGCGGTTGTTTGAAATGTTTCTATCCATTGTGGACTTAACAGCTCTTCTAGGACTTCCAGGGCTTTCCTAAGCAAGGCTGGGATAAACCAACATTAATGTCTTTTTCAACCCCCATTTGGTATGATCCCTCAGCGAAGAAACGCAAGCAAGCGTTCAATTTTATAATTAGAGGAACTGAAAAACACTTTTTACCTGGTTCATAGGATCTAATGAAGACATCCAACAAATACTTAAAAGCAATTTTGTTGACTCTAAAATATTTTTGAAACCTTAAAACCAAAAGGTTTATTAACATGTCGTCCAAAAACAAAAAAAAGAGCAAATGTACACACAACCATTGTGGCAACTCCAAAGGATTGAATGCATCCATTAAAGATCTTCTGATAGCTCTTGGCTGTCGATATCGGCTTTCTTCAACCTCCTCTTCATGTAAAATTCTGCGTGCAATGCTGAACATTTTTGTTGAGTTTTACTTTATTTGTTAATAAAACTATAAAAGAATTTTAAGGACAACTGTTAACATTCAATAAAACGTTTTTTTCATATGATAGGGGCGGAGAGGTGTTAACACTAAGGCACCTCTCCTTATCCAGGCGGCAGCGGACGAATTCTCGAGATGGAATCAACGGTGGCGTCTACAGTTCCAGTAAGGTTGAACTACTTAGTGAACACCTTATAGGGCTTCTTCGACATATTCGGAGCCCAGGCCTGTAAGGAGCGGTTTATCCGGCTCCCCTTCCTTGGAGTTATACTAAGGATCTGGCCCTCCAGGTTGGGGGTTGTGCCGTCGGGGTGACATCCTGGCCACGTACAAAATACCTTAGTTTCGAAGCACCAACAAGCCTCGCATTCGGACGGATTCACTGTTGACAACCCACGCAAACGAAATAAGGACAACGAATTCCGGATATGTACGTGGAATGTTAGGTCTCTTAACAGACCACGTGCAGCTGAACAATTAGCGGAAGCCCTAAACTGCTGCAAGGCAGATATTACAGCCATCCAAGAAGTACGACGGGATGGACCGGGCAAACGCAAACTAAAAGACTGCAATATCTACTACGGCGACTGCTACCGAGAACAAAGACAGCGTCTATTTGGGTGTGGATTAGTTGTTGGAACTAGACTCAGGCAAAAAGACTTGAGTTTCAACAGTGTGAGCGAGCGCATCACGACAATCCGCATCAAGGCTAAATTCGCCAACATAAGCCTAATATGAGCGCATGCCCCAACAGAGGAGAAAGATGAAGACACCAAAGACATATTCTTTGACCTCTTGTACAAGACATATGAGCAGTGCCTTGGCTATGACATTAAAATTATCTTAGTTGATTTTGCCAAGCCAGGAAGAGAAGACATCTTTGGTGGCATAATCGGGAGATACAGCCTGCAAGACACAACCTCCGAAAACGGATTCAGGCTGGTCGATTTCGCTGCGGGGCGAGACGTTCTGGTAGCAAGTACGCAGTTCACGCAGCAGAAGAGGAGAGAGGAACACCGGCTTCTTAGATTGAAAAAAAGAGAGCATGAGAAGCGCGCGATCGAGGAGATAGAGGGATGTCACAACAGAAATGAGGTTCGTAAATTTTACCAAAAGGTAAAAAAACACCTCCGCAGGGTACCAGCTACGAACCGAAGCCTGTAAAGGCGATCAGGGTAACATCGTAGTAGAACCGCAGTCGATGCTGAGAATATGGAAATATCACTTCTCCAAATTATATAAAGGCGATGATGAATCGAATTCCCCTGTAAGGGAAATAGAACCACTCAACCTCGGCGACTACGCAGATCAGCAATTCCGCCTTCCCGACCTTGACGAAGTGAAGATAGCTATATCTTAGCTTTAGACAAACAAAGCTGCTGCAGCTGACGGCATCGCTGCCGAACTATTCAAAGCAGCAGGCAATGACTTGGTAGGGAGCATGCACCATCTCATCTGCAAAATATGGTCGGAAGAAAGCATGCCCGATGAGTGGAATCTCAGCATAGTGTGCCCGATACATTAGAAAGAAGACCCTCTAAACTGCGCCAACGACAGAGGCTTCAGTCTCCTTAACATTGCATATAAGATCCTCTCTGCCGTATTATGTGAACGTCTGAAGCCATTCGTCAACAACCTGATTGGTCCTTATCAGTGTGGCTTCAGACCACGAAAGTCCACTATCGACCAAATATTCACACTACGGCAGATCTTGGAAAAAACCCATGAGCTTCAAATCGATACCCACCATCTCTTTATCGATTTTAAAGCCGCGTATGACAGCATCTATAGGGAAGAGCTCTACCGAGCAATGTTTAGTTTTGGCATCCCTGTCAAACTTATCCGTTTGTGCAAAATGACGATGGAGAATGCACGCTGCTCTATCAAGGTCGGAAAAGATCTTACCGATGCATTTGATGTCAAAAAAGGTTTAAGACAAGGCGATGCACTGTCATGCGACTTCTTCAACATCGTTATGGAAAGAATTGTGCAAAACTCAACCGTCAACTCTAGAGGCACAATCTTCCAAAGATCCATCTAATTACTCCGATACGCAGATGATATTGACATAATTGGAAGATCAAAGCGTGATGTCAGTGGAGCGTTTTTGAGCATTGCGACGGAAGCGAAGAAGATGGGTTTAGTGGTCAATGAGGGCAAGACCAAGTATATGCTGTCATCAAAAAAAGGACACTGAACAACGACGTCTTGGACAAAACGTCAACATGGACAGCTATAACTTTAAGGTAGTTAAGGACTTTGTCTACCTAGGCACCGCTATTAATACAGACAACGACACCAGCGCTGAAATCAAACGAAGAATAACTCTTGCAAATCGCTGCTTCTTTGGACTTAGAAGGCAATTGAGAAGTAAAGTCCTCCCTCGAGAATCTAAAATCACCATCTATAAGACACTCATCATCCCGGTTCTCATTTATGGCGCTAAGGCCTGGACCCTGTCAAAGAAAGATGAGAGCGTCTCAGGATGCTTCGAGAGAAAAATTCTTCGGGTGATTTTTGGTCCCGTACGCATAGATGGAGAATGGAGGAGAAGATATAACGACGAACTGTACGGGCTGTACAGCGACACTGACTTAGTTAGCAGAATTAAAGTCCAACGGCTTAGATGGCTAGGTCATGTAGAGCGGATCGACATCAAAGCTCCAGCCCGGAAGATCTTCCAACCCAATCCCGAGGGACGGCGCAGTAGAGGAAGGCCGCAACTCAGGTGGCGCACCCAGGTGGAAGAGGACCTCAACCAACTTGGCGTGCGAAACTGGAGATAGCTAGCTAGGGACCAAGCTGGCTGGAGACGCATGTTGGTTGAGGCCCAGGTCCGCCCCGGACTGTAGCGCCACCTTAAGTAAGTAAGTAAATTGTACATTCAATGTGGTGTTTTCTACAAATATGCAACATTTTACATTTGCTCAGAGATTTTGAGACGACTGACTAAAAACACCAGAAATCAAAATGCTAGAGAATTTCATTAAATACAACTTTAGTTTTTGAATTACCGTCAAAATTCAATATAATAAGTAAACATCGTCTACGTAAAATGTTTGTTTCATTTTTTTGTATTGCAAAATATCTTCGCTTAAGTCGTTAAAGGCTATTATAAAAAGCACTATAGAAAGTGGGGAGCCTTGAGGAATTCGATTGTTATTCACTGTTGCTCTGAATTTACGATGCATTCAAAAATTTTAAAAACTTGTCAAAGGACAAATTTTTTATAGTGAAGGAATCCAACTTAAGACGATTTGTTTTAGCTATCGGTTTGTTTTTGAGAAAATCCGATTTTTGACCAAAAAATTCTGTATGGAGACTGCTATTATGAAACTTAATTTTCAAATTTGAAGTCAATGCTTTGTGCGGTAGCGACCAGTACAGGCATATAAATTGACAGACGGCATCTGGGGACCCAGATTTTTTGACGTCTCGGCCATCGTAATTTCTTCTCTGATCAAAATTTCGAATTCGAAATTTCTTACGAATGCAAAACTTGCAATATATGTATGTACATAGTTTCTATGTGTTGCAAGTAAAAATATGATACAAACTCTTGCTACTTTTAATTTTCCTTATAAAATGCATGTTTTTTTTGGAAGCAAAATATGCAGCCTTTTTAAGCTTTTACTATAAGTCATTAACCAAAATATCAACACGCTTTATATCTACATACGTTTTTGTAACCTGCAACTTAAAATCATTTAATTTTATCTGATACTAGTATCAGCTAAGTTACCTGGAAAACCGTTGTCCAGTTCCACTTCCACTTCATACGATTTGCACGAACATTTTATATGCTCTCTATATATGTATGTAATCTGTATACAAAAACTCGTATATCCACGTTTAATCGCTACTGATTCGGATATACATATAAGCTTCAAGGCAGGCAGATTGTGAAAATCTCAACTGTATACCAGCTAGCCTTCTGAAAAAAGGTAAATATATGAAGTTAAGGTTGCTACTGCTTTAAGCATTGGGCTTGCTTCGCGCCCCCACTTTAACTGCAGAATAATTAATACGAATTTTCTGGACAAGAAGATGAAAAATAACAACAACAAATAAATGTCAACCAAAAGACTAAAAGTATAAATATATATCTACGTATATAAGTCGAGTTTGAAAACCACAAGTTCTTTTTTTAGAGCTCTGCAAGACGGCGAAGAGTATTATAAGATGGCTCATCCTACCCAGTTTCTGGTTGCAAGAATCTTGTGTGGATGTGGGCTTCTCCTTTTTCAATTAACATGAAATTCTACGAATTGTTTAATTAGACAGACTGGCAAAAGGTGTCTGGTTGGGTTACAAGTTCGGTTTCTTCTTCTTCTTCTGATGCCTATGGGACAAACGAATCGCGGGCATGAGTTCGAAGGACACCAAAAATCAAAACAAACAAAAAAATAAGAAATTATACAAAACGCATTTGGAAATTCGAGGGCAAAAATAAACCAACCCAAAATCAAAATAAAACATTCTGCAGAAGCATGCAAAGCCTCCAAAAATAAAAAAAAAAGTTTACCAAATACGACCCATGTTAGGTGTTTGTTATAAGATGTACAACATTTTTGTGAAATTCAACATTAAAGTTGTGTCTGACATATTGAATTAAAATATTTTATCAACTCGCTTATAGTGTATAGCTTAGCTGAATATATAAAAGCTGAGTTGACCAAAACTTAAGCATCTAAGGAATTTTTTAATTGAAATGTTTGAATTTTTAAAGAAGTAAAAATAAAACAATATGGGATCGTCATTGAATGGAGTTCTACCCCAATTGCTGCGAATGACTCTTTGATATTGTTGCAACATTTCTTTGCCTTAAAACCTATGGCCAATAATAAAGCAAACAGTTTTGTTTATTCAATTAAGAACACCGTACCCCACACTTTATTCGAGTTATATTGCAATACCACCCTAAAACTTTGTTAAATAAATTCCCGCTACATTTTCCAACTTCCAAAGCTTAAAACAAATTGGTAAAAGGAAATAAAGTGGACCTTATGACTATACAGACTTTAGTAAAGCCTTTGATGAAATCAGTCACAAAATTATTTATCTTGAATTTAAAGGCCTTAATTTCTTACCCTTTTTATTTCATTGCTCAGATCGTCCTCTAAGAACCGCTGATATAGAATTTTTTCAGGTTTTAATTCTGCTATCCCATTTATGCAAACTCAGGAATCCCTAAAGGGAGCCACGTTGGTTCTTTGTTATTTGTCTTAACTATCAAAATTGTTATAAATGACATTTGCACTCCGCGGTCTTCCTTGGGGAGATAATCTATTGCTACCACATCATGAAGATCGCTTAAAACTTTTAATCTGCAAACTTTCCAAAGACGCCGCCGCCTAGTCGCTGATATACTCTTCCTATATTAGCTTTTAGCAGGATTCATATACTCACAATTGTTCTAGAAAATATTAATATTCATACTAATCCAAGAAACGTCGGAATTTATTTGAGTTTTGGCAGTTTTCTTTAAAAATGTCTGTCATTGAAAAGGAAGTATGCTCATTGCTATCAAGCATTTCCTGATTGGAATCAGGCATTTAAATTTAGAATTGATCCTTAAAAATAAAACTAACAGATGAGAATACGTACGAAAAATGTGAGGCTTTCAGTGGGGTGATTTTTAGCCAAATTGTGAAATCTAAGATTATCTGTTCATTGAACACATTTCATCATTGAAAATTTAAAAAGCAACTAAAAGAAAAGTTCAAGTTTTTTTTTAAATAAGCGCACACTCAAGGGGATATAATTACCCTTATTATGTAAAGACACAGTGTGAGTACTAGGAAGAGAGGAGAGAGGTTGAAAGGAGGTGTCAAAAGGCTTAAGTAAGTTGCAGGAGCACCAGCCCAGAGATGAGAGTTATACTCAAGCTTTGGACGTATATACGTTTTGTAGATAACTGCCAGATCAGAGGGGGAGAAAAACTTCTTGCATCGCCTTAGAAAACCCAAACATCATGCTGCATTTTTGGCGACATCGCGTATGTGATCGTTCCACAAAAGGTGGTTGGTGATACACATACCGATAATATCGAAATGTTCAGTCTTCTCAATTCAAGTGCCACCCATGTATAATGGATGAAAATGAACTTATCATGTTTTGTCGTTGCAGTTCCACATCCGAAGAAAAGGGATGTGAGTCTGAAAATCGTCAGCGAAACAATGTATTGGATTAGAAGGTGCAGACAGGAGATCATTAATAAAAATCAGAAAGAGTTTTGGAGATAGAACAGAGCCCTGAGTCACACCAGCATTTATTTTGTGGTTTTCAGACTTTGAATCCATCCAATACTACTTGTATTGAACGATCCGAAAGGTTATTAAGAATCCAATGAAGCATGGATTCGTAAAAACCGAAAGCACGCATTTTCGATAAGAGGGCCTGGTGCCAAACTCTATCAAATGCTTTTGAAATATCAAGTGCAATAATCTTACTTTCTCCAAAACGATGTAAACATTTGCTCCACTGTTCGGTGAGATGAACCATGAGACCTAAGACGCTTTCGATCTCATCGAGATATTTCTTGAGCTGATAATTAATCAGCGTTGATCTTGAAAAGAAAGGACGTAAGTGCAATCGGTCGGTAGTAAGAGGTTGAGGAGGATTCGCCTTTTTTGGGAATGGGCTGGACAAATGCTGTTTTCCATCCGCTCGGAACGAGACCTGAGGAGTAGGCCATATAAAAAAGCTTACGGAGTGGCTTTGTCAGCGTTAAAGAACACCTCTTCAGAACTATAGCGGAGATACCATCCAGACCAGCAGTTTAATGTATGTTGAAATCTTTTAGGACTCTCTCTACGGTACAAGTGCAAAAAAAGATTGGCCCCACAGAATGATTAACGAATGACAGGCGGAGTCAGAACACTCATTGGCAGCTTTGAATCAGTATGGCGATTAGATTTCTCCAGAGAGGTTACAAATTGAGTATCATTAACAACGAGCGTGGGAACCGAGGAAAAGAGAGCATTCCTCGTGTTTTTAACGAGTGACCAAAAATTTGTACTGCCTTTGGGACATTGCAGTATTTTTTGCCGTAATTTTTGGTCATGTAAAAATTTGGTCCGTCGAATATGGGCGTTGCAGGCCTTCCTGACTTGCTTGAACTTATTCCCGTTTTCCTCAGATAGGTTTGCTTTCAAACAACGGAAACTTACCTTCTTGACCCTTATAACCTCATTAATTAAGATATTTTTTTTTAGAAATTATAAGGTTAGTCTTGACATCTCTTAATCGCTTTTAATTCTTGAAACAACATTTTAAACGATGGAAACCAATAATAACTATAACTGGCCTTTTGGACATGGAACTTTTTGATCAAGAGTTCTTAATTTTCAGGAAAAACCGTCGTGTGAATAAAGCAAATTCAGTAAAAAGCGGTTTCTTTATAGCCTTTAGAAATAATTTTTGTACAGCTTCCATAACATTCACTTGTAACCTGTTGTTTTATTATTACGAGTATTTGCCTTAAAATATCGCTGCTATAAATAGATTAAGCTTTTTTGAATGTCTACATTTCTCCAAAAAGCCCGACATCTATTTTCGTTGAAAGACATCTTGCTTTTGTTTATATTATAGACAAAGCTGGTTTCAATAGCAGTATTTTTCTTTAAGGTGACTTTAACCTCCAATAAAGTAACTGGTTACATCAGAAGACGAGTCTCACTTAGAAGCTCGTCACGATAGAAGCTTGTTTTGTAAAAAAACAACAACATCTACAAGGACTTACAGTAAGTGAGCTGTATTGAAAATTCGTTAAATCGACAACTTTATTTATTTTTTCGTATACAGTTCTGTTCGGCTTGGTACACGAAAGAGCTTAAAATGCTTCGAAACAAAAAACAAAACAAGGCTTAGAAAAAAAGTTAAAAATATACATCACTGTTGCCATTGTTTTTAATTCCTTAACGGCACAGATTTTGTGTTTACTCAATGTTTTGACATTTACAATTTAATCATTTTAACCTTAATGACCAAAGATACTGTAAGGAATTTTATGATGATATCTTTTGTTAAAACTGTAGTTTTTGAGGTGCTTTTGACGGTTATGACCCCTAAAATAGCATTCCTAGCTGATGGGATATTGTGCTCTGTTCCGAGTAATTTTTGAAGAAGTAACATTAAAGCTGTGAGAAAATAAAAATGTTGCCTTAACTAATATCCATCAGAAGTAATGCTCCATTTTGGAATCTTTCTATATCATATGAATTTTGCAGAACTTTAAGAGATTTTAAAAGACTTAACACTTTTCTGTTCAAAGCCGATTTTAATGAGCTCAAAGTACTTTGCCTTTAAGGTTACTCAATATAATAAGAGCATAAAGGAGACAATTTTTAACATAGTTCGTGTTTCAATCAAATCATCAATTAAATTATTTACTTTAAATATAATACTTAAATATATTATTAAATAAATTGAGTCGCGACTTGAATTCAATTTAGTCTAAGCGCTCTTTAAAAATTAAGTTTGTTTTCATAAGTAAAATATGTTAGTGGATTAGCAATTTCAGACAGGAAAGAAAACAGATCCGTTTAATATTTGAACAAAAATGTATCTTTAAATTGTTAACATTTTTTTTAAGCTGTCTTCTAGCTTATAAGTAAAAGATAGATTGAATAACTGCTCAATGACGAATGAAATTAAGTTAAAGTTAACAGAAGTAAATTGCTATTATTTATTTTCTGTTACGATACAAAATTCAAAATCTCCATTTAAACTCCAATCTACAGAAAGAAATAGTTATGTTTTAGTTAATGTACATCATTTTATTCTCTTTTACTCAAAAAATTGTTTTCAAAAGAATATAGAAACAAATACCATTGCAATGCATCATCTACATCCTCAAGCTACAAAACCTCCTTAAAATGATAATGGATATAGTTATTCTATCTTTTTGACAAAACACAAAGGTTCTAAAGTCCCGCCAAAGTACAAAGTAGTTATAACAAGGCACACGAGTCATATCTCGCCCATCAAAATCCATAGCGAGTATAAAGCATTTCAATCAAGATAAACTTAAACAATGTATGTTTCAGATATAAAAACTAACTAACATCGAACATCGTCCTTGTCGATTCCAATAGCTTCCATTGTATTAGGTATACATCAGCAAATCTATTCTAGTTCGATTCCATATATATCCATCCTTCCATATAGCTCTTTTCTGTATATAGGTACAGGGCTAAATCTTGTCCGAAAGACGAAAGGTGACCCGCCACCGATTAAAATCTTAATCTCACCTCTCCCTATATCTTCATCAAAGAGCTCACATCACAGCACAAAGTCCTTTCGTATAGATTCCTTGTGTCTTTATTTTTTGGTGCTACGATGTGCTTTCTTTTGAAAGATACTTTTGGAAAAGATACTTTTTTTTGTTGTTGTTGCAAAATAAGAACAAAATAGATATAAATAAAAACACATTTTTCGATCTGAGATAAAAAAAGAATCAACAATAACAGAAATCCTGATTTAACATAAATCGGAGGCATTAACACCTCTAAACAAGACGGGCATTGTTATAGGACTGTATTCTGAAGAACTGATAGAAATTGAAAATACGAGTTGCAAATGTATCTACTCGCAAATCTAAAGCCAAAATGTTAAGACAGGAATAAATCTTCGATCAAGATTCAAGATCTATCACTAGAATTCAAAAACTAATCTTCGTTTCTTGAGAACACGGTTCTTTTTTTCAATTCGTTTGTGTTCGTCGTTCGATGGCAATTATTGTGGTTTATTGACGGTCAGACATAGATTTTCCTTCGATTCCCTTCCAAGAGGATCTAAACAGAATGCAAACCAAATCAGTTGATCTTAGATTTAATCATGATGAGGACCATACTCGTATACCTAACCTACTATCTTTTTGATATTGTGGGCTGCTGCCCTTGAAACATGATTGTTGAAATGCTGTTGTGATTCTGCGTCAGCTGTGGTGGTAAGTGATTATTAATAAATAAATAAAGAATTCTATTCTATCACCGGTACGGAATCGGAAGCCGGAAGAAAGAAGTCGTAATATAGAGAATCATTGTTGTCCTTTTTAGCGACAAATATTGATATATTGGCAAGTCTGGGAGGATGTGCTTTGCAGCTGTTTTGTCAACAAAATTAACTGATGATCACTTGATAAAACTGATTGTTGCAATATGCGTTTTCTTAAATTCATACATCTTAATAAATAAATGTCCCAAAATGATAAGGAATTGTAGAAGATCCTGTAGAATAACATCTGGTTTTGATTTTTTTTAGAAAAATGAAGTGAGTTTACACACTTTTATTCAAGAAAGTAACATACAAATGCTTCTGTTTTAAATATATGGTTGATATGTGTTCGAAATTTATTAGCAAATACTTTTTAAGTAAAACAAACAACATAAGAGATGCCCAATCGCTTTTTTAATGCTAAAAAGTAAGTCAAAAAGGATATATTCCAGCACTACTTCTGATATTTCATTTTTAGTTTCAAACTGATTTTTTAATTCCAAGAATTTTAAAGTACGTCTTTAATCTCAGAAACCATATTATAACTCAGCTAGGCAAAGAAAACAATTTTGTATAAGTTTCTGACTTTATTATTCTATCGATTCTTCATCTCCATATGCCCCATCTTTAAAAAAGGCGATACAGTCTTTTTTAACTCAAGGTGTTATTGATGCTCTAAACATGTTTCCGTATAAACACAGTGCGAGTGTTAGGAAAAAAAGGAAGAATTAAATACGAGATACGGGTGCAAAATGTGAGGAAAAAACAGAGTTGGCCAAAGCATTTCACATTCTCGATGTGCGGTTTAAGAATGATGACATTACTCAAAAAATTAAATTCAAGCGTAAACTGATGAGCATTCCTGGAAGTGCGAGTATTCCGGCTTAATTGTTTAAGGGGTGGAATGTATATCTGGCTTATTCAACGGAGCATTATTTGCAAAAGCATCGATAAAACAACGAAAGTCGGTTTTTGAGGCTTGCAAAGTTTCGGTTATAGTTTTATCACGTTTCATTTTCAAAGCTCTATTTTGTATTCTATCCAAAAAAAATTAAACTTGTTTTACGGGTACCTACACAAACATGCGAGTAGTATTCAAGATTTGGACGAATGAAGGATTTGTAAATTACATCGGAAGAGGTGAACAAATTTCTTGCACCTCGGAGAAATACTAAGCACCTAGGAGCATTTTTGGCAATATTGAATATGTGATCATTCCATAAGAGATGAACTGTGATACATATACCAAATAATATAAGTTGATTAGTTTCCCGGATGCAAGTGCCACTCATGGATAGCGGCATCGGTCATTGAAAAAGATCCTTTTAACCAAGGATGACGTGGTGTTTCGTACGTTTTTTTTAAAAATGACCAGAAATTTGTACTACCTTCGGAACATTGTAGTATTTTTTGCCGTAATTTCTCATAATGCAAAAATTCGGTTCGACCAATGCAGGTCTATCTAGCTTGATTCCACTTATTTCGGTTTTCCTCAGTGGGGTTGGCTTTATAACAACGGAAACTCACTTCTCTTATCCTAATAACTTCATACAAATTTGAAAGGTATCTTCTTTTTTTTAAGGTACTTTCAAAACAAACTCTGGAATTTCACTAAAATACATAAACTGCAACACCTTACCTTGAAAAAAAAAAACACAGATATTATCACATCATTTTATGTTAAATTCACCCTTTGCTTTCATAACTACGGTATTGGTCGCACGATCCCGTCAACAAGACTCGTTTTCGACCAGAACTGTGTTTTGTCCCGATGCCGTTGCCATATGAATTCTTTAATATTTTTTAATATTAGCAATGAAGTTGCTTATAAATTCTTGCCACAATATGGTCTTTGCGAAAATTCTTTCTTTAATTTTATGTGGTTTAAATTTTACGTAAATTAGGAAATCATTCACTATTGCTGTCTTAATCGAAGCTCTAATCTAGACACAGTTTCAACGTCTCGTAAATTCCAGGCTTTGTCTGATTCCATCCAAAGAATTGTTTCGTCTTATCTTCGCTTTGAAATCGTTGTTACGAACAAAATTCTTCATGGCTTCAACATACAAGCCTGACAACATCCGAAGAAGTTTGTGATGAGACCTCAGCTGAGTTGAACAACCTAACTCAACGAATAAACTCGTGGAAGGCCGAGCAGAAAACACTCTTGAACCTTATAAGTAGAGTTTTAGTGTTCTATCTATTCTAGGCACATATGATCATGTCAAAACTCTCCAGTTAAAGAACAAACTTCTGGAAGAACCGTTTGGTAATATGAGCAGCTAACTCAGACGGTCTCAATAACTATTTTAGGATCTGGTCACTTTGCTTCTTCGATAGTGACGTTGACGACAGCGCTAATGTTATCACAAGTTTGATTATCCTGGGAATGAGAACTTTTATCCCGAACAGGGTTAAAAGCATCAGACATTAGGAAAACGCATGGTTAGAGAGAGCTAATCTCATTGCTAGGCAATTCGCCGCAAATTCAACGCTGTCAGTAAGAGCCTGTACTAGAGCGAATTAATGATTCTATGGAATCAAATTTTTTTCGCAAAGTAATTAGAGATCTTAAAACAACTAAATCCGCTGGTCTAGATGGTATCCCCGCTATTTTTCTTAAGAGGTGTTTTTCAACACTATTATCTGTGCTACTCTTCTGGTCTCATCTCAGACGATAAGCTCATTAAATTCCGACCTTAACAGCATTGTATAATGGCAATGGGGAATAATAACCCACGTGGAAAACCCAATGATGTCTTGTATCGTTAAAGCCATTATCCATGCATGATATTTGTATCTATGAGACTATACATCTCCATATTCTCGGTATGGGTGTCGCCAACCACGTCTTTTGGAACGATCACATATGCTATGTCGCAGCAAATTCGGTAAGGTATTTAGGTATCCTTAGGCGATGCAAGAAATTTCTCACCTCTTCTGACCTCTACAAGACTTATATATGTACTTCAAAAGCTTGAGTAAAACTCCCATCTTTGGCCGGTGCTCCCACAACTTACCTCTTGGAAAGTATTAAATGTAGAGCATTTAAATCGATTGGTGATAATATCAATAGTTTATTTACTTCGCTTGAACATCGAAGTAAGGTTTCTTATATAACTCTTTTTTCCCGTTGTTTTAATACTTCATACTCTAGAGAAATAGAAAGCTGCATTTCTCCCGTTGAACGTTATACTCGAGCTTGTAGTAATGCTCATCAATATACTCTCGAGCTAAACATCGGTCGTACTGGCAGAAATAGAGATTCGTTCTTAAGCCGTACTACGCGAATGTGGAATGCCTTATCGCATTCTGTCTTTCCTAATCATTGGAATATTCAGGAATTAAGAAGTTGATCGTTGGTCAAGTGTTAATACGAAATTTAATCTATCTTTAACAGATCGATGCAACGAATGATATGTAAACGACAAAGGCCGTTGTTCCCGGTACCTCGAAATAGAATATGAATATGACCACATTTCTAAAAATGGCCTATAGTTGCACAAAACAAAAGTAAAATAAAGCCACTTTTCTGCAGTTGACAAAGTAATATAAGGCCGAATAACTTCGAGAAATAATACCAAATAATGAAATCAAGCGGAAAATGTTTGCGGACATATGTGTCATTTCAAATGTAATGATGTGTCAGTGAAACGATTCATTTCATTTTTTTTTAAACAAATTAAGTCAGCTGTGATTTGCAATCGATCAGTGAATAATTTTCATTTCCAAGTAAAAGAAAACTGATTTCAATGATATCAATACTTGGATTCTGAGTGTAGAACGATAAGCAAAAAGGGATTGCTTAGCTGTTGGATTCGCCCTTGAAGGGAGAAAAGTGAATGAAGGTGAAGATATTACTATACACACTAATTCTATGGGCGCTACAAAGATGTGAAGGTGCAACGTTGAACAATTAAAATACTTCAGCAAAATTAGATAAACTAAATCGTGCTAATGTATCATACACCGGATAAGATAATCTTCGAATCTCAGTCTAATAAAAAGTTGACCAATAATAGTATAAAGACTTAGAAACTATTTCCTACTATTCTGCAAGCCTTCTTGGGATAAAAGAACTTTAACGAAGAAAACATTAGAACAAAAATAAAAATTGGACCTCTGAATACTCCTTCCTTTGTATTTCGATGTTCATAGGTTGAAAAAGTAAACATTTGTATATTGAAGAAGAAATCTATAGCCTCTAGAAATATTTCCATATCAGGGAGCACTTTGAGGTCCATTAAGATACCTGGACTGGTCATTATGAGCCATATTAAAAATGCAACTAAGTACTCTCTAACCTCTCATCATCACACAGAAGGCAGGAGGTCAAACATGAGCATTTGTGTTCTAAAGCCATTAGAGTTGCACGAGTAGAATGATATTTTATTTTATTTTTCTTAACGAAAAAGCAATTAAGACAAAGGTCCTTAATTACACCTTTATATTATAGCCTATAACTTTCCGAGCTAGACATTACTCTATAAGCGCAGAGGTTATAGGAGACCGCAAAAAAGTAATAAAATGTAGTCATCGTGTACTTCAGGAGCAATATAATACTCCGTAGAGAAGAAGATAGGAAATACGAAAACCTTCAGCTTGAAAAAAATGTTCTCGATTCGATTTTTTTGAAAAAAGAGAACTTTTTATGATGCGGTGGTTTTGCTACTAAGGTTCCTCTACCTCTACCTACCCTATAGCTTCTTTATTATACTCTCACTCATTCTACTTTCCAGCTATTAATCCTTGACTTTGTAGGAACATGCCATTTTATTCATTCTCTAGTCTCTAAAATTTTATAAAACGAGGGTGGTTAGAAAGATACTCATAAAAATGTTCATAAAGTTCTCTCCAGATTTGGATTGGTAAATTTGTTTATACTTCTTCTTTTTTTCTAGTGGGAGCAGCCACTGGACTAAGGTACACAATCTGGAGACTCATACCGCATCAGAAGTGGAAAAGGTCTTTCACATCTAGAACCTTACTATGGACCAAAACGGATATATGTAGATGATGTAGGTGATGCGATGCCATGGAGGTTTTATGGTTATCACAGAACAGAGAACAATGGAAGCATGTACCTCTACATAACTGGTAAAACAAAATGACCAAATCAGTTATTATATCTTTTTAGACTTAAAGAAAGAAAGACAAAAAAATATAACAATAATTTTATCTGATTGGGGTTTCTTTAAACAAACAAATGGAATCGGTTTAATTGTCGGTCATTAAATCATGAAACCCTTTGAGCAAAGTGGAATTATTTTTTTAGTTTCATACGGTTTGTTTCATTTGTTTTATTTTGGGTGAATTTTCATTTCAGTAAGTATAACGCTTAGAGAGTGCCTTGAATTCATCACGCCAGGCGTAGCTTAACTTAAGCGACCAATACGTTGTGTTGAATTGGACCAAATATTCACATTACGGCAGATCTTAGAAAAACCCAAGAACTTCATTTATAAATATCATCACCATATCAATTTCAAGGCTGCGTATGACAGCGTCTATAGAGAAGAGCTTAACAGAGCAATGATTAGTTTTGACATCTCTTTTAATGCCAACAAAAATTTAAGACAAGGCGATGCATTGTCATGCCACTTCTTCAACATTGTTTTGAAAAGAACTGTGCGAAACCCAACCGCCAACATTAGAGGCACAATCTTCCAAAGGTACATTCAATTACTCGGATACGCCGATGATATTGACATTTATGGCGGTCAATGATGGCAAGACCAAGTTTATGGTGTCATCAAAAAATGACATTGACACGACGATTATTACACTGATAATCGAGCTTATATGGGATCTCCTATGAGACAGCAAGCACTTTGGGCCCTTTAAATATAGTGAGGTTCAGATGTTTCGTCGTGACCTGACACGTGGTGATGCTAATCCACCTGATGGTTGCCTTCTTTATAGCGTCTTCCATTGACAATAGTTCAAATGTAGCAATGGGTATGATCTATCGCTCGGCAACCAGCAAAGGTAAATATTAAACTGTTGTTGGACAGAGTCCTGAGATTTGATAGCGGTCTGTCGATCTGAAATAATAAGGATATTACTTTTATTTTAAGCCAGAACAAAACTCTTGACGCCAAAAGTTCCGCCTGAAATATGCTACAATGATTGGAAGGGCGGAATGAGAGACTTCATTTCAGTAGTTCGGAGAACACACCTCCACGAACTCCTTCACTTCCATACTTCCACACCGTACGTTAAAATCGAACTTATTACCAATGCATAATTGGGGGTTGTAAGCGCCATTTATTACCAATAGCTTTTTTGCAAGAAAAGAGAGCTACAGTGGCTTTTTTTAGTCTTTTCCGTAGGTATATTACGTTTCCAATTTTGTTGTTTTCTAAACCAAGAACGGCACTATGAACAGCTATAACTGTAAGGTAGTTGTGGACTTTGTCTACCAGTGCCAGTGCTAAAATCAAACGGAGACTCTTACAAGTCGCTGCTTCTTTGAACTTATTAGAAGGCAAAGGCAATTTAGTAGTAAACTCTTCTCTCGAGCATCTAAAGTCACCATCTTTGAGATACCCATCATCCTGGTTCTCATTTATGACACTGAGGCAGACCGCGACTCCGATGGCGCTAACAGGTGGGAGAGGCTCTCAACCAACTTAGCATCCGAAACTTTAGACAGCTATGTAGCTAAAGACTGATACTGGATAAGGACTCATGTAAATTGAGTCCCAGGTCCGTCCCGGACTGTAGCGCCACCTTAAGTAAGTAATCAATATATACAAAATATTTATTAACCCTTAAAAAAATGGTCATTAAGCCCGTTTATGCTTTCGCATTGAAGCATTACGAATTCAATTATGTCAAATTCTATGCCATCGGAATTCAGGATTCAAATATTGATTCGTGCCAGCAAACATTATTCAAAAAACTACCAGTAAGTTGCACACCTATAATTATATTTTGGTAAAAGAAAATAAACTTTAAGAAAAGACTAAGCATTGTGTAACTTTAACCACTAAATCATAGCCAAGTGCATTGATTCGCACGCATTTTTCTTTGATATTTGGTTCAGCATTTTTCCAAGTGCAATTGGTACACTTGTATTTAAATTACTTTGGTTATAATGAGGGTGTGTTTTTTTATTGTTAGTCATTAGTGAGAAAAGTTGCACTTGAGCAAAGATATAACAAATACTATCGACTCCGCTTATCCGGTTGGTTATTCAAAGACCTTAATATTCAATATTATTATTATGATCTCTTAAGATGCTTTAAAAACTGAATTCCTTTCTTGACGAATGATGTCTTAGTATCTACATATATGGTACTTAATCACATGTATCATAGCCGCAAAAATTTAGGCTTTCTTTATGATAGTAAATTACTTGAATAAGTACACATTTTGATTTTACGCCAATATCTACTCAAACATAGTTCAAATAAGCAGACTTGACTGTACAGTAAACCTGCAATAAATATATGTAAACAAAAATTCGTCCCAACCACAATAATTTGAATAAATTGAAGCTGAAAACTTAATTGACCAATTAAATTGACAGCTCAAGGAAAACGTCACTATTTTGTTTGAACCCCAAAATATAAAAATAAAAACTAAACAAACAAAAATTCATTCAAGAAATGAAAAAATAACTGTAAGGGTTGTTAAATCAACAGTGCTTAATATTTTAAACACCTTTATCTTTTTCCTCAAATTATAAAACTTGCTTACATTTTTATTGAATGTCAACCAAATACCTATTGGTTAAATGGTTTCAAAAATATTGAATTTGTTATATTATTGCAGGATCTTTATTTTGGCACATTATATTAAATTTCGCGCTCCAAGTTGGGTGAGGTCACTTTTCACTTGTGCGCGCCACCTGATCCGCGGTCTTCCTCTACTGCGCTGTCCTATGGGTGTATATTCGAAGACTTTCCGGGCCGGACCATTGGTTTCCATGCGCTCTACGTGACCCAGCCATCTTAGTCATTGGACTTTTACCCTTCTGGCTAAGTCTCCGTCACTGTACAGCTGTCGTTCCATCTTCTCCTCCACTCCCCTTTGATGCATACGGGACCGTAGATCACACGAAGAACTTTTCTCTCGAACCGACCCAAAGTGCTTTCATCCGCTTATGTCATAGTCCATGCTTCTGCACCGTATAGGAGGACGGGGATGATAAGGGTCCTATATAGCAACACTTTGGTCCTTCGAGAGAGGACTTTACCACTCAATTGCTTTCTTTGTCGAAAGAAACAGCGGTTAGCAAGAGTTATTCTTCGTTTGTTTGCAGCGGAGCCTTAGGTAGACGAAGTATTTGGCTACCTCAAAGTTACGTCTGTCGATGGTGACGTTTTGACCAAGACGTCGGTGTTGTATGTCCTTATTGACGACATCATGTACTTTGTTTGCCCACATTAACAGCAACCACATAACAGCGCATCATCTGGTCTAAAACCTTTTTTGACATCATAAGGTTCTGTTAAGTTGTTTCCAACCTTAATGGAGCAGCGTGAATTCTACATATTCATCCTGCACAAACGGACGAGTTTGGCAGGAATGCCAAAACTAGACATGGCTCTATGCCGCTCGTTCCTGTAAATGCTGTCATATGCGGCCTTGAAATCGATGAAAAGATGGTGGTTATCTATTTGGTGAAACATCGGGCATGATTTCTTCCGACCATATCTTACAGATAAGTTGGTGCATGCTCTTAACCAACATATCTCCAGCTGCTTTAAGGAGCTCGCCATTCAAGCACCCGCTCCAGCGGCTTTATTATACTTCAGCTTAGTTATGGCAATCTTTACTTTGTCTAAGTCGGGAGGACAGGATTGTTGGCTTTCGTCATCTATGTTGAATGGATCATCTTACCTGACAGCGGAATTCGGTTCGTCCTCGCCGTTATGCAGTCTGCAGAAGTGGTCCTTCCATATCCTCAGCATTGACTGCGGTTCCAATATGATGTTTCCACTTTCGTCTTTGCAGCCTTCAGTTCTAGGTATATGTACCTGTCAATTTCGTTTTACCTGTTCATAAAACTTTCGAACTTCATTTCTGCTTTTAAACCTCTCAACATCTTCGACCGCACGATTCTCATGCTTCCTTCTGAGAAGTCGGCGTTCCTCTCGCCTCATCTGCTCATAGAGCATGAGCAGCTCTCGTACTTTTATGCAGCGCCACTTTGCGTGCCTGTAGTTTGGCTGCATTTGCCTGCCGTCATTCCTCATCAAACCAGGGGTTCCTTGTTCTAGGCTACTTGAAACTCAGCACATCAGAGGTGGCTTCTCTGATTGCATCTTGGCAATGTTGCCACTGGCTTCCGAAACATTGTGTTGGCGGCAGAGAACTTCGAGACAGGTTACTTGTAACTCGTCGGAAAAGGATTTGGCGATCTCTGGCGATTGTAGCCGTTCGACGTTGTACCTTCTCCCAGCATCTCCTTCTTTTGCCTTGGGTCTGGAAATCCGAAGTGCTACCTTAGCTACAACAAGGTAGTGGTCCAAGTCGATGTTAGCTCCTCGGAAAGTTCGGTCATCAATGATGCTGGAAGCGTGTCTGGCGTCGATCGCAATATGGTCAATCTGGTTGATGGTAGATTGATCTCGACAACTCCAAGTTTCCTTGTGGATGTTGAGGTGTGGAAAATGCGTACTGGCTACCATGAGATTTCGCCCCAAAGCAAAATCTATGAGCCTGAATCCGTTGTCGGAAGTGTTGTCGTGCAAGCTGTTCTTCCCGATTATTCCACCAAAGATGTCTCCCCTTCCTAGCTTCGCAATAAAATCGACCAGGACTATTTTAATATCGTAGCTAGGACACTGCTCATATGTCTTGTCTAGGAGCTCGAAGAACATATCATTGGTCTTGTCGTCTTTCTCTTCTGTGGGGGCGTGTGGGCATATCAGGTTATTGTGGCTGAATTGAGCCTTAATGCGTATTGTCATGAGGTGCTCATTGATGCACATATAGCTCAAAACTTCTTGCCTTAGTCTTGCTCCAATGACGAAGCCGCATCCAAATAAACGCTGTTGGTTTTCGTGGTAGCAGTCACCATAGTAAATATCGCAGTTTTTCATCCTCTTTTTGCCCGGTCTATCTCATCGTATTCCCTGGATGGCGGTGATGTCTGCTTTATAGCAGTGTAGGGCCTCCGCCAATTCTTCGGCCGCACGTGGTCTGTTAAGAGACCAAACATTTCACGTGCATATCCGAAGTTCGTTATCCTTAATTCTTTTGCGTTGGTTGTCAACAGTAAATCCGTCCGTATCCGAGGCTTGTTTGTGCTTCGCAACTATGATGCTTTTACGTGGCCATGAATTCACCCCGACAGCACAACCCCCAACCTGGAGGACCATCCTAAGTATAACTCCAAGGATGGGGACCAGGAATAAGTCGAAGAAGCCCTATAAGGTGTTCACTAAGTAGCTCAACCTTACTGTAAATGTAGATGCCACCGTTGATTCCATCTCGGGAATTCCTCCGCTGCCGTCTGGATAAGGAGAGTTGCCTTAGAGGAAACCACTCTCCCCCCTCTCTAGTTTGCTGCCCCCAACAACTTTCCACTGAGGTTGGAACCCAATCTCGAGTTTAGGTACTAGGCACCCGATGTTCACCACGGGGAGGTGAATATAGGAGTTGATAGACAGAGGTGGGTTTTGAGAAAAACCTGTGGCCGCTTGTGTCCTCTTGAATGCACATGTCTACCATTTGAACTTCAAAAAAAAAATTATAAATAGTACTCAAAATTGGTAAAAATTCGTTAACGGCTTAAAATTTGAAATCAAACTATTTCATCATAATATGTCAAATATTGTTGGTTGTTTTTAAATTTTTTAGAATAATTTAACTGAAAACTTTTTTAACAAAACACGAAAACCTACAAACCTTTTAAGCAAGACAAATCGACGGACGAGATGGGCAGTTATCAGTGTGAGTCGCATCTCGTATCCCAGCCTCTTTTTTCAATTTCATTTAATCTTGGAATGCTTTTGATTTTTGATCTTATTACGAATTTCTAGTATTAACGTTATGATATCATGTTTCTGGAATATTTTGAAACACGAATTGCAGTCAAGATTTTTAAAAACTTCAGAGTCAAATAAAAACCTATAAGTTACCTCGTAACTAATAACAAACTACGAATTTTAAGTAATGTACTAACATGATTTAAACAGTATTTACAGAAGACAAAGATTTGATCTTTGCCAAAATCATCATACAATTTTTTGAACCTAAAACCATTGTTTTCTGTCTTTTTTTTTCATAGATTTTTTTAAGAAACATATTTTAAAACCTGACCAGTGTTATTCTTATCCTTCATCAAAAATGTATAAATATCATTTTTAAACTAAAAGATATAATCGTTTTCTAATCAAAGACAAAATTGCGTAGGTTTTTCAATATTTATATCTCAATAAAATCTATATAATCATTTTTCCTGAGAAAACAACCATCTATAATTTGCTTTAAATTTTAAATTTATTTCAAAGAATCAAAGTAATTTGTTCAATGAATCAATTAAAAAAAGAAACCCTTCCAATCTTTTGATAAGAATTTATCACACTTATGGTTATGTATATTTCGTTTGATTAGATTTTATTTACCTACTTTATTCGAGGCTTATCTTTGTTGGTTTTTCATGGTCTGTAATAGTTTACACCACTTTCTTGGCACTTTATAGATATGTTTTTCGAAAATAATCAGTTAAGCCCGATAGACAAATGACCATCGTTTTCTTTTGGGACTTTTGAGAGTCCCATCTTTGTGAAAATTTTAAAGATTTTGAATAACTTTGGCATTTAAAGATCTAAGAACCTAGATAAGCTGTCATAGTTTCAAGTTTAAATATACTTACAACAAAAATACAGATAGTGAAGGAGATGATGATGATGTTGATGAAGGTTAACATTAAACATTTTTATTATACGGAAAGACACAAGTGCAACCGAAAACAGAACTTCTACTACCGATTGAACGAAAGAGATCTGATAGTTGATAATCAAATCATAATTTTTATATTGAAGCAGCATACGAACTTATAGAAGATGATGTGCTAGGATGATGATGGTCGTGTTTATTATTATTTGTTGATGATTTGGATAAGCGCCATGCAAACAACTGATGAACCGATGGTGATAACGTGATGATGACGCGACGACCGTCGACGATGCAACGCAAAGCGACAATTAAGAGTATTGTGTTATGTTTTTCAGATTGCCAACAAATAGATTTGAATGAAAATACATGGAAACATTTGTTATGTTTTTTTTCCTTTTTAACTTATATTTATTTTAAAAAAATTGGAAAGAAAAGCAGGTAGGTGATTTTAAACTTCAAAACCTTTGGCAAAACTGAAGATAACTTCTTTGATAGTGCTATTCATTTAAACGGATTTTTAGACTTGTTTAAAACATTTTTAATTCATTTCATAAAATGTTATTAGTTGAAGCGAACCTTGAATGTCCAAAATTACTGGAATTGGCTCTTTTTCTACATGCATGTAGCGAATATTTAAGTTGGACCTTAAACAATATCTTTATTTATATTTTTAAATTTGGTATACAAATATTTCAAATCTCATCAAATTTGTCCTTAAATCTTTTAAAGCAATAGGGCGATTTAGAGCACTTCGTGCAAGATACTTTTAAAAAAGGGGGATCACACACATCTCTTAAGGAAACTGACAACATTTAAACAACATAATTTGTATCTTAACCTTACAGTAACCTTTATCAAGGGCTTAAGTCACAACTTTAGTTATTGGATTATTTTGGAACACTGTTGTCCAGCAAGATAATTATGGGGTCGTATGCAAAAAGATGAACATTTTTAAGAACTTTCTTAAGGAACAATTTTCTGACCGAGTTAAATCTTAGGGTGTGCGTTCAATTTCAGAGGGATGAGATGGATCTCATAATGAAAGTTCTACATGAGATAGAGCTCTTCTTAATATCCAAACAAAATGAGAAAAGACTTGATTACATAAGATCGTTAAGCAAAGTGGGTCATATGCTAAAAGATGAGGAAGTTCTCAGAGTCGGAGCTGACGAGCTTGAACTTGCATGTGAAATCGATCGTTTCGGACTCCGTTTATATGCAAAAAACGATTTCACTCTCAACAGTTCTGACTCAGTTTTTGAGAGCAATCTAAACGCACTTTGTATGCACTTGCACTAGTTAAAACAGTAGTGCGGTCAGTCGAGTCAAGAATGGGTTATCTTTTGAAAGCAAAAATGAAAGTGCAATTATAAACAATAATGCTGACCATCTTAATAAATTTCTAGTAAAAGAACTGAAACTATAAGTAAAGATTTACTGGAGAAGTCGCAGTAACCAGTTTTAAAGACAAATAAAAGAGATGCTATGCTTAAAATCATGGATGCATTTAAAAACTAATTTGGCGAGGAAATAAGTGAAAAAAAAAAATACTTAAATAGTATCAAATATGAAGAACCGCTTAAAAAGCAAATTAAATAAAAAAAAAAAACTGGATATAAGAAAATGATTTTTAAGGATTGGGAAAAAGAATTGCTTATTTTGATGCTTGTAAAATGTTCATCCGCGTTGCACGTAGCCTGTATATTTATTAAGTAGTATCCTTTGCGGTTGAAATACTCCTCGTTGATGATAGAGTGGTTTCTTTATATACGCACATGTGTACAATCCAGAGCACCAATGGCGTAAGGACACTTTCATTTCTGCAGAAGTGTGTTTGAATATCATCCAATCAGTTGCACGGCTTGCAATTTTATTGCGGCTTGCTGTACCGCTGTAGATATCGTTGATTGATTGACACCAACACCGCTTTGAAATGCAAGATCTCATACACAACGCAGAAAAATCCTCATTTTTTCTTGATGAGCCAAAGTTTCCAGGGTTGGGTCCAAAAACTCATCTGTCAATATTTAGTTAATTTTCGAAAACCTTCACAAATTGGACATCTTCTACTTTTATAAACACCGATTTGTATCAAAATTATCCCCAAATTAGTCAATTTTTAAAGTTGTTTATCAACTAATTAAGAGAAAACCCTTTCTCAATAATTTGTGAGATCGGCATATCAAAACTAGAACTTTCTCACATAGAGCTTTCGTCGTCAGATCGATCTAAACACTTCGAATTCGAACTCAGAGCATGAGATCGATATTTTTGCTTACGACTCTAAGAAATATCTAAAATGTGAGTAAAGAACTTGAACTCATTTTTTTGCATATGACCCAGTATTTCTCGGACAAGGTTCACAAAAAACCGTGAACGTGGCCGAGATTCTTGGAAATAATGTTAGGCTTAGAATTTATAAAGATAAAATGTCGGTTGTAGTGCTTTAGTGAAAAAAGTGTGCTGTAATTGACGTAAGAATTTTTGGGTCCGAGCTCAGAAACACGCGGTGGTCCCTTAACAAATCTTCGTTGAGCTTGAACTGGTTTTTTTTCATTCAAAACTAGATCGATCGATCTAGCAGGTGAGTTACAACTCATCAGCTCAGACTCTGAGCTCTTGCTCATCTTTTAGAATATGACCCATGGTCCAACTATTAAATTTGGACGACTCCCTATATATGAAACCATTCCAGGATACCAACAGTTTATTAGGTATGCCTCCATCTAAATTAAAACAGTTTTTAGGATTTTTGTTTTTAAATTCATCAAAAAGTGTTAGAAATTGTGTTTGAAACCTTGAAACCTTTTTCCAAGAATAATATAATCCGTTATTGTTGGGCATTATTGATGGGAAAAGAATGAAATAGTTTGCAAGAAAATTTGTATCCTTTTTCGTACGAAAGTGAAACAGGGGTAGTATCGGTTAATGTGATTCGAATTTAATAAATAAATAAATGCATGGAGTGCAAAACTTTCTTAGTTACCTTTTTTTTGTTAACAAAAAAAAACATTCTTGTGACCCACAAAGCTTACGACATTTAAAAAACACAAGAAAAGAAAAGTATGAATACATTTATTTACAAACTGGGTGATAGTCAATTTGAGTATCAAAAATATGATAGTCACTTATCACCTTAGCTATTCTTCATTATGAAGAATTTTCTGGCTTTATTTTCACGTATTTTTTTGGACTCAATTTTCGGGAGTGTATTATTTTATTACTATCGTATCAGCTGAAATTTGTGTGCATTCTTTATTGACTTCAAAGCAGCATTCGACTCAATCAACCGAGGTGCTTTATTCTACAAGCGATAGGGTCTGAACTTGTCTCTGAAGTTCGGACACGTTCTCGAAGAGCTGTATAGAGGAACACAAGATGCATTGCTTAACGGAGCTGAGCTTTCTGATTGGTTCACAACCACCTCGGGAGTTAGACAGGGGTATACATTGAGTCCCATCTTGGTTTTGCTCTTCATAGATGTAGGATAGGTAGAGAATTTCAACGGAGAAGATGTAGAATGTGTTAACGAATACAAATACCTAAGAGTAATTTTTTCAAGAAACCTGAATTTGGAGAAATATTTTAGCGAAAAACTAAAAAAGGCAAAAACTGCAATTAATATTTCATGGAAAAGATGCTTTATGAACGAAAATATGGCTTACAGTGGTAAATATAAGGTATTGGAAGCAGTTGCAGAAAGTATCCTTTTGTATGGCTCACAAGTATGGATATGCAAAAAGTTATACTCTGTAGAGAAACTCTTAACACATTACGTGAAGAGAATATTTCGTATGCTGGAAACCGGACTATCGCCTTTATTTATAAAGACCCTAGAGATGCAAACGGATTATCTCCTGCACGGTTTTAGTGTGAATTAGTAGTAAAAGCTGTTGAAGACCAAAATCACTAGTACAATGAGTGGTCGAGTCTCGCAGAAGGTTACACACTGTGGAGAAACTCTTAACACATTATGTGAAGAGAATATTTCGTATGCTGGAAACCGGACTATCGCCTTTATTTATAAAGACCCTAGAGATGCAAACGGATTATCTCCTGCACGGTTTTAGTATGAATTAGTAGTAAAAGCTGTTGAAGACCAAAATCACTAGTACAATGAGTGGTCGAGTCTCGCAGAAGGATGCAACTTAAATTTTAATTTTAAATGTGGAAGATCTATCGCACAGTAGAGCCCTTATGTGCAAGGTAATAGCAGCGTTAAATGAGAAGTAAGGAGCAGAACATGCAGCCGAAGCAGTTGGGTCCTTGTTCAGAACAACTAACAGTAGGCTCAACCATAATCTCGCATATAGGAACTACTTCCATGATGCAAATAATGTATACGTCATTGCTACAATGGTAAAGTTAAGAAGCGAACTATTCAACCTGAACTTTATACCGCACAGACCCGATTTACCACTAGAGTGTACTTTTTGCAACTTAGAAGAAAGAGAAACCTACATACATACGTCAGAACGTGTACAACTTTAAGGGAAACTAGAAGAAATATTCTTGGAAGTGACTTTTTATCAGTGCACATTTCTGGTTTTAAATTGGGATAATTTCTCTTAAAAGTAAAAACAAACAAATTAAGGTAAACGAATAAGTTGGGAAGAAACTTTAGGATGGCACTTACAAATTACACGTTGCTTAATCTCTTTTCACTTCAGTTCACAAGAGATTCAAAGCTTTTGTATTAAATTAATTGATATGAAACGTTAACTATTGTTCAATTAGCCATTAGTTTAACGAAAGTTGCACATTTGACATTTGCTGTGTTTGGTATTTTTGAAATTCTTATGTTCAGACCATCCCAAAAAATAATATAAAATTGGCAATCTTTTATTCAAAATTCCATCTTAAGAATCTGAATATTTTCAGTTTTAAGAACAATAAAATGCGTGAAAATAGATTTTAGGTGTTTTTGACAGCAAACCGTGTTTTGGTGAATATCTTTAAATTACTAACAATTCCTTAGATGAAAAATTTTATTATACAACTTTACTTTATAAGTGTATAAGGTTTAGAGCTCATATGAGGCTCTCATGGATCGTCTATTGGCCAAAAATTGATAAATTTGTGCTAAGCGATTGGAATAGGTTTGGATTTGAGATTCAAATCATGTTCTTGGTGTATTCCTCAGTTAAAAGTTGTACTTTAAGGAACAAAGTTAAAAACAGGAAAGTACACATTTTATTTTCATCTATACAAAATAAATAATTAAAAATATAAGTGGGCGTGTTGTAATATCCATTAACGCAATACCATATGTTTTTAATTCATGGGAATTCCTACAAAAATTTTATAAAATAGTGGGGTCATACTCCCTCAGAAACCCTAATTTTGATTTGATTAAATTTGACCTACATTACCTTTTTAATCAGTGGTGTAATCGGTATTTAGTCAAACTATTTCCATTTTATTGGAATAAAAAACATTTTGACCAAATTCAGAATATTAGAAGAAAACTGATACAATATATTTTTGAAATGTAAAAATATCTTATGTCAAATACTTCCACTGATTCCTGCTGCAACGCAATCTTACACCGTAAGATACCATATAAGTCAGCGGAACAAAAAATCCCTACATCGACGTTTTATTTTGTATTGTGTCTGCTTTTCTGTAACAGCTTTTGAAAAAAGAAAGGAATAGCTACTCTTACTTAAACAAAACATTGCCAATAGCAATTAACCTTTACGAACAATATAAAACCTCACAGGAACGAGGATCGAGGAACACCCGCGTGCCACTCCGTGATGTACGGTGTAAACGAGGCAAGTTCCCTTTATGAAGACGAACTTAAAACCACATTGTGTGTGTTTTTTAAAGTGCGTTCACTTTTTCACCCTTGAACGGTGGTGCATGCCCTTCTTGAAAAATAAAAAAACAAAATAATGAAAATCAAAACATTATCAAGTGCCATGGCACTTCCACTCATCGGAATTCCGAAACAGATTGTAGGCACGCGCGCTATGCCACTTGAAATCAAATTTTAAGTGGTTTATGCCTCAAGCTCAAGAGTATGCCACACAAGATGCGAAAATGCACCAGTTGTGCAATTTCTATAGTTATGAAGAAATAAAAAGTGTTTTGTTTCACGCTGCACCGCTCCGCCCCGATGCATAGCAAAGGTAGGCATTGTGATAAATTTGAGTCCTCGCACACGTTATTCTATCATCATTGTATGAGGCCCAGGATTCAGGAATGAAGTGTTCATTGTATCAAGTTACGTTTATTTTGTTGTTTTAATTGAATGTTAAATAAGAAAACAAAAATGCTTAAACCAGCATAATTTCCACATCAGAAGTTATAAAGGGACTATAAAGGTGGAACAAAAACAAAACTCAATAAGTCCTTATAAAATAAAACCGAAGACGTTCAAAGGATGGATAAATGCTGTATTTCAATGATTAATGATCTGATCGCACTGTAAGATGCATGTTTTAGTAATTTTTGTATCTTTTTTATTTTTAAGATTCAATCGAATCGCAACGGAAGTCAGCAGCATTCCATTTAACCATTTGACTATGCAGGCTAAAGACAAGAGCTGACATCTATCAAATTGACAATCGGTGCTCAATCTGTCACTTACATTAATAAAATCGAATATAAAGATTAATGCCATTAATACACACCTTGAAATATTTAAAGAAGTTATTCGTATCTTTTAAGAATATGTGGGTTCTACTTTGAAAATGTATTCATAGAAAAAACCGATTTGTTGTTGATCCTTGATTTAAAAGTATGCTTTAATTAGAAATAAATCAAAGGACAAACTTATGACTTTGTTTTCAGGAGTGAGGCGGCTATAGCACTGCATTGATTATTACGATAGTTTTAAGATAATAATAGACCATCGAAACTTGTGGCGTAGCTTAAGGGATACAAATGCTTCGTTGGACAACAATCACCTATCATTTTAAGGGCTCCCTTTTGAATTCGGTCCAGGAGACTCAAGTTGGTTACTGGCGCACCTTGCCCAGATTTGGTAATTGTACTTGAATTAAGGACGAATATATACAAAAAAAAATAGTTGGCACAACAGTCCGTTGAGAACTATGGCCTAGTGTCTTACAACTCTCAACAATTTCTGTGTGCGAGTAATGTTTTCAGGTATGTACGAATATATACATAGGCTTTATAAATCGGCAGATCATAAGGAGTAATTGTTTTCTTCCATTGACACAGCGGCGGATAAAACATTAACACTACGCAGCGTTTTTTGTAGCTTCAAATATGTGTTCACTCCACAAGCGATGCTCCTCGACGGAAGTGCCACTGGAAGTGGAATTGGGGAAAGGTTACGCTTTTGCGAAAGAAGACAGCATTGGGTTTTCGAAGCATCAATTTCTACAAGGTTGTTGATTAACCACGCCATCTGCTCAAAGTGCTCTTCAATGGCTGAATCACAAGGATGAACTGAGAGTATTGCCATTTGATTAAGTGGATTAGTAGTTTTAGAAAAAAGATCATTTATAAAAAGATGGAAGAGTATGTTGGAGACAAAATGGAGCCCTGTGGCACACCAACGTTTATTTTGTAGATTTTAGATTTGAACAAGGATATTCAAATGGTAGACATGTATATTATTGTGTATTAGAGAGCACACATCACATCTCTCTATCAACAACTACTCTCACCTCCCCGCGGTGAACATCAAGTGATTAGTACCTCAGCTATAGATTGGGTTCTTACCCCAATGGAAAGTTATTGGGGGCAGCAAACGAGAGAGGGGGAGAGATGTTTCCACTAAGGCACCTCTCCTTATGCAGACGTCAGCGGACGAATTCTTGAGATGTAATCAACAGTGCCGTCTACAGTTCCAGTAAGGTTGAACTATCACTGAACACATTATAGGGTTTCTACGACATATTCGGAGCCCAGGCCTATAAAGAGCGGTTTATCCGGCTCCACGTCCTTGGAGTTATACTAAAAGGATCAGGTACTCCAGGTTGGGGGTTGTGCCGTTGGGGTGACTTCCTGACCACGTTTAAATATCTTAGTTGAGAAGCACAAAAAAGCCTCGGATACGTACGGATTTACTGTACCACCCACTCAAACGAAATAAAGACAACGAACTTCGGATCTGTACGTGGAATGTTAGGTTGCTTAACAGACCATGGCAGCCGAACAATTAGGGGAAGAACTTAACTGCTGCAAGGCATCACGAGAATCCACATTAAGTCTAAATTCGCCAACATAAGCCTAATATGCGCGCATGCCCCAACAGACGAGCAAGATGAAGACATCAAAGACATATTCGTCAAGCTATCTTAGATGCTGCCTGCATTTAGCATTAAAAACCAGTGGCAACATTGCCTTGCAGCCATCAGAGATGCCGCCTCTGAAGTGCAAGGTTTTACAAGGCCACTACAGCAAAGCCCCTGGTTTGACGACGACCATCGTAATAGAACCCCAGTCTATGTTGAGAATATAGAAAGACCACTTCTCCAAATTATATAACGGCGATGACGAACCGAATTCCGCTGAAAAGGAGACAGAACCACTCAACCTATGCTGTTTGAATTATTTAAAACCGCAAGCGATGACTTGGTAGGGAATGTGCACAAACTCATCTGCAAAATATGGTGGGAAGAAAGCATGCCTGATGGTTGGAATCTCAGCATATAGTTTGCCCAATACTCAAGAAAGGAGATCCTCTGAATTGGGGCAACTACAGAGCCATTAGTCTCTTTAATATCGCGTAAAAGAACCTTTCTGCAGTATTATGTAAACGTCTGAAGCCGTTCGTCAATAACCTAATAGGTCCTTATCACCATCGGCCAAATATTCACAGTACCGCATTTTGTGGAAAAAAAACACCAACTGTAAATTGATATCCACTATCTGTTCATCGATTTTAAAACTGCGTGTGACGCATCTGTAGAGAAGAGGTCTACAGAGCAATGTCTAGTTTTGGCATCCCTCTAAAACTTATCTGTTTGTGCAGAATAATGATGGAGAATACACGCTGCTCAATCAAGGTCGGAAAAGATCTCACCGATGCATTTGATGTCATAAAAGGTTTAAGACAAGGCGATGCACTGTAATGCGACTTCTTCAACACCGTTTTGGAAAGAATTGTGCAAAACGCAACCGTCAATACTAGAAACACAATCTTCCAAAGGTCCATTCAATTACTCGGATACGCTATGATATCACCATGGACAGCTATAACTTTGGAGTAGTAAAGGATTTTGTCTACCAAGGCAGAGCTATAATTCCACACAACGATGCAAACGCTGGAATCAAACGCAGAATAACTCTGTCGACTTATATGGCGCTGAGGTCTGGACCTGTCAAAGAAAGATGAGGGCGTCTTAGGATTCTTCGAGAGAAAAATTATGCGGGAGATTTTTGGTCCCGTCTGCATAGATGAAGAATCGACTAGAAAATACAAAGACGAACGGTACGGGGTGACCTGCTTAAATAAATAAAATTCGAAAGAGTTAGATTACTGGGTTATGTAGAGCAAATTGAGTGTTATTTTAATGGGCATTGATACAGGGGATGTCATGGTGTTACGTTCTTTATTCAAAAGCTCGATTCGCCCAGCTTGAATAAAATCCCAGTGGAAGAAATATGCTCACGGCGCTACGGCGCATTATAATTGGCATCCAGAACAAGATATAAGTCTACTTGAAAATCGATATAAAACTGTGGGCGACATCAGTTTCTGTTTTCTACATTTATAAAAGACATATGAATATTTCCAGAATGTTTGTTTTAAAAACCATGAAACTGTAAAACGCCCATAATAATATCGTAGAACAAAAGAAAAAAGTAGCTACTTTATGGGCATCATAAATTGCTTATAAGCAGCAAATACCTAAAGGCGCATATAACTACTCCTTTCTGGACAAAATATATTTACCTTCTAGGATCAGCTGGATTATGTCAAGCTAACCAGAAAAATAGGAACCACAGTCTATTGCTTAAGAACTTATAACGAAAATTCGAAAAGTGTACTTAAATTCATTGTTCTGCCATCAAATAGAAGTCGTTAGTGTTGCAGAACCTTAGTCCTGTCTGGCGCCAGTATTAGACAATATATATGTCCACTCCTTTATATTGTCCTCATAAAAGGTGTACCAATACCAAATATGAAATATACGTCACCGAAAAACCGCTGCAATCCATTGACTACAAGAATCTTTATTTGTTTTAAAATATACGTACCTGTTTCATCAAAAAAAAAGGATCAAAACAGGTACAAATTTTAGCAAACCTACAAATAGAACAATAAACCAGAGGGTTCTTCTCATATTCCTATATCACCCAAAAACTAGAACAGCTACACGACACACAGCAGGGGCAGCAGCATCCTCTAACATGCGCCCTCTTTCATTTTTGGTGTTTTGACAGGACCTTCTATAATTTATATCGTAATAAATTTTATATTTTATTACCCCCAGCCCGCAGTCAGTGTCTTCTTCTACAATTTGAATCACACAGCGAGGGACATCCATACGTATAGAAATATTATAAGGATGCAGATGGGGTTGACTGCCTTTTTATGTTCGCTTCGTTTTTCTTTTTTTATTTTTGCAGGACATAACAGAAAAAGATTCACATGAATGTAGTTTGTGTTCGTAGGAACGGTACGTGACACTAAAATAATAGAAACAAAAAAAAAGGAAACCTGCTCTAATTTTTCTCCGATTTGAAAATATCCTTAATATAATCATATACCTGAGTCATCTAAAGCAGGATTCGCCTCGCCCACGACCGATAATCCTGGCGCAAACTATTTTGTTGGCATTGTTCTAAATACAATGTCCACAAAGGACATGTTTGCACTGATTATCAGATTAGACATTGTGCATACAAATTGATATTGTCAATTCTCAAGTACCTTCACTGTTATGTCTGTATATACTCCTGCAGGACTATATACGATACGTGCTGATGGGGCGGCTTTTGTCTCAATCCATTGGAATGGATTAGGACAGGGATTTGAAGATTAGTCGTTTGGAACAAAGGTCACTCTTGAGGATTTTCGATATTTAGGCTTATGCACTCGAAAATAGAGAATGAAACATTATCGTTTTGGTCTAGTTTTGCAAGGATATTCCTGTGTAATAGAAGAGAAAGGATCAGTGCGAGAGGCCTAATAGGGTCTGATCCTTCAACGACATGGATTTCCATGAACGAAACTCACGATATCGATCAATAATTTCTTTCATCAAAGAGGAAACTACGAGTAGATGCATATCAAATGAGTGTCCTTAATCTTTCGGGGACGAAATTCTGCTGAAATGAATGCGTCCACACAAACGACCAATCTATGGTCGAATTGCCTTGCTGCAGGACAATATTCGTTTTGTATAAGCAGAAACTCTGCATTTTGAAAAAAACTCACAACCCCCGTAATTTTGGAATTGTTAACATATGCGGAGCATGTTCCAAGCAATATTCCAATACTCGTACCGCACTTACTAAAACCCGTACGATTTGAAACGATACGATATTAAAATGCGTCCTTAATGAGAGGGGTTAGCTGAGGGATTTTATATGCGATGATGATGATGCTGTGCCACTGCGGCGGTCGGTGACTTAACTTTGATTTTGATGGAATTGAGTTGTGAACATGTGGTTTTATGTCACAATTATTGTGGTGTTATTTAACTTCGGTCGCCTTGTTTAATTGCCCATTTAGGCTGTCGATGAGGATGTTTTTGTTGTTTGTTTTGTCATGTGAGACGTTTTGTTTCTTTTTGTTTAATTCAATTTTCGATATAAATCTCCGCGCCATTCCAACTAATTCAGTGCAAGAGCAGAGGGTATTTAAAGCTGAGGAGTAATTGCAACAATCAAATTAAAAGTGACAAGTGTTATTACAGAACAATTGCTATCAAAACATTTGTGGTTTTGAGTCCCCCTCGTTGTTCTTGTGTGTTCTGTCAGAAACAAGTTTTATAAAGAAGTTTTTTTTGTTGGGACTTGCAACATATAGAGGGTTATGTAATAACAATTTAATTTAGTTGCACCACCATCTGTGTCAATATTTAACCAAAGTTGGGAATTATGCAAACAGATAACATTTTGAAACAACAATGGAAGAACAAGAAATTCTTATTCAAGGTTAAAAGGACAGTTTAGTGATACCACATGAACCTTGTGGATTCCTTCTGAGCTCAGTAAATCTAATTTGATTCCCTCACGTGAAAGTCTGATTATATTAATGTGATAGAGATCGTTTAGATTGTTATAGAAGAATTTGTCTTGGAAGTGTACAGAGGAGATGTGTCCACTTTGTTAAAAGCGTCTTCGATGTTAAGAAACGCAACCAACATGAACTCTCGGTGATGTAGTATTCGTATGTGAGTTCTAAGGTATGTAACGCCGCCGTTTCCTGCGATTTGCTTTGCAGTAGGCAGGTTAAGACATGGACAGAAGTTTCTGATAATAATTTCCCTTAAATGGATATCAATCAATCTTTCTAAGGAGCAGGAATGATGGTAGACTTATGCATTTTTCTGCCTTGGGTATAAAAACAACTTTCATTTCTCTCCATGCCAGATGGAATATGGACTAGATATAAATAGCTGTTAAAAATTACATCAAGGATTTGTGCAATTATGTCTGAGGCTTTTTTTAGTTCGACTGGTATTATGTCATCTAGTTGGACACCGTTTATTTTGGCTAGAGAAAATCTGAAAAGTAAATTTCAAAAGGTTAAAAGCATTCTTGTTCAAACCTTGTTCAATTAAAACCCAAACTGCAATACGTATTGGTGACAATTTTACATCAATAGTAAGTAGTTTACAACCTATTTTTTCCTAAACCATTGTAATAACTATTCTACATTGCGTTTCTTTGGATCTTAAGTGCCTAGTAACAGTTTTGTGTTTGATCCAATTACTGCTTTTAAATTTTTTATAATTCATAGGCCCTTTAAAGAATTCAAATGCTTAATGTTATACACTTTATGTTTTTGGCTCATATTTTCAACCTTTCAGCAATAACAGGGGTTTTCCCGGAAGCATTTAAGTATGCACAAGTTGTTCCCCCAGACAGTGATATTCGTTATTATAGACCTATATCACTACTTACTGTGTTTAGTAAAGTCTTTGAAAAAGTTTTCAAGAAAAGAGTGGTTATATTTTTGAATAAAAAGAGTTATTTTAGTAATACCCAATTTGGCTTTCACCGACTTGTGCGAGCCACACTGACGATAAATCACAACAACAGAAAAACAAAGAAAAGCGTCTTAAAAATCCTCACCGATTAAGCCATCATGGAATGAACAATCAAATAAACTGCAAAAAGATACGATTTGACAACATTAGCCGAAAAACCCACAAAAAAAAACGTGAGCGACTGCGATTAAGGAATGCTAATAAGTCCATAAGAAAAAATCTCAAACAATCAATCTTTTAACGCAAACTATCTTAAAAATATAATTGAAGAAACAACAATCAATTAATAGAGCAACGATTCATTACAACCTAATAAGGCGTGGACCGTTTGTTTTACCCGATAATGTTAACAAGATTCAAAACAGGAAAGACATCAATAAAGTAGCAAAAATATTCAACAGGTATTTATACAAAATTCAAATAAAGAGCTCTGATTTTTATTTACGCACATCAAGTGTTAATTGACAAGAAGATTCACATTTTCCATATAAATGAAGTCAAAAATGCGGTTCAAAGTTTAAAAAGTGATAAATGTACCCGCAGTGATGGAATTGCTGCAGCGTATTTTAAATACGCAAAATTTTGATTCACCAACTGGTTGACAAATATTTTCAAACGGGTTTTGGTTACCGAAGAACACCCAGAACAATGGAAGAAATAAAAAATTATCCCCATCCACAAAAAAGGGAAGATGGACGGTATAAATAATTATAAGCCCATCATTAGCACCATTTCTGTGTTTATAGAGTATCAGCTAAATGCTGCCAGTTTAATTGAATGAAAGCAAGTCTTAAATTCGATAAACCTTTTGAGCGATCTGGGTGGCTTCTCAAAAATTGACAATCTTCAAACAATGAGCAAAATCGTAAGAGAGTCCAAGAAGCATAATATAACGCTATATAATGCACCTCACGTAAATTCTTAATTTATTATTTCAACTTTCTTGTCTCATCTACTGCATCAGTGTGGGACGAAACTAAATTCTCTGAATGGTTTGAAAAAACATCAGTTGTCCCCCAAGGGTTCATATTAAGCCCGATATTATTCGCCTTGTTTATTGATGATGATTGTGATGTACTTCCGGCTGGAATACTCTTTGCCGGTATCCAAATCAAAGTTTTGCCCTACGCCGTCGACGATTTAGTTTCACTGGCTGACAATCCTACCCTTCATTTGCAAATCAACAATGTTAATATAGACTCGCAGAAGAAAAGTGGTCTCTAAACAACGCACCTATTGAGATCGTTCAGTATTTCAAATATCTTGGAGTTTTGCTGTCTTACAATCTTAAAGTTTCGAAACACGTGAAAGAAAAAAGCAACGAAGCCAAAGGAGCTCTAAACTTAATGTGGCCTTAATTTTTACTTTAACCAAAAAACCGATCTTAAATCCAAATATCGTGTTTTTAAAGCAACTGTGAACTGCTGCATGAGCTAACGGTTCAAGTTTTTTGATATTTACAGTTTGAAGCCGTGCAAATGTATATCTTTAAACGGTTGTTCAACACCCTATTATGCTATATAATAGAGTCTGGCATAACACTTCTTTACAATACAAACATTCAAAACAACTCAGAGTACATGTTGAAAGTTATGAGGAGGGATGAAAGAAGCCTTTACAAATCCATTATGACAAGGCTTGTGCAAACAAATGCTTCCCCGTTTAAGGAATGGAACCAGATAGCTTTTTCAAATGGCAGTAATCTATTCTTTTTTGAGTCCAATTTGAATCAATGGTACTCCTTGTTTAATGATCGGATCGCCAGAACTGATGAACACATCTTCAATGAACATCTTTTACGAGCCTCAACAAAATTATCAAGAAATGTGTATAGAAACCTCAATCACCAAATAACATCACAGGTTTATTATTTCGGTTACGAGTTTTCTTCTGAGGCTATTAGTTACACATTTAGAGCCCGCATCAAACTGATCTTCCTTAAATCTATAGCCTTTGCAACACCGGAGAAGCAATAGATATCACACACTTATTTGCATCGTGTCTTCTACTCCAAGAGATTTGGATGCTGTATTTCGAACTGAGTTTTCTTTCCACAACTCGGCTCTATGAAATCCTTAATTGAGATTTTAGATGCTCAACTGTCTATAGATACTACAGACAAAGGTTTAAAGGTTCAAACAAAGTTTCCTAATTACTATTTGATGTTTAAAATCATGTAAAAATTTATATATTTTTTTATTTAAAATTATCTCAAAATTCTTGAATTCGCACTTGATGCCTTAACAAACTATTGTTTCTTTTTTTTTACATAATTAGTTGAATTAATTTTTATTTGAATTTTAACTTCTTTACATTTAAATTGTGTTTTTGTTATCAAATGTCGATCAGGCAGAATTGCCATGTACATATTCTTAAAGAAAAAACTTTTGTTAACAATTTATATCTTAAAATAAAAAAAACTAACTATCTATCTATCTAATGCATTTATTTGTATTTCCAATGTTGAACAGGTTTTCATCTGGTAATTTAACATAATGTGAAACCCAAAACCTCCCATATCCTGCAAAAAATAACCATGATAATAGTACAAGCAATAAAACGTTAAGTATTGGGCCAATATTTCATACTACACGTGGAGGAGTAATGCAAGGTGGAAAAATTCGAAAACATTCTCCATAAGTTGAATTATTAAAATAATTGTTTTAAAATAAACATTAAATATTTATCAATTCTAAGATTTGAAGACGAATTGCATTGATCTCCACAGACAAAAATGAACTACAAAATATACTAAACTATGGAATGTTAAAAAGGCGGCAAAGTTTAATCACAATATCTGAGAAATAAAATTTGATAGTATTAATTTAGATTTCGTTTAAGACTATTAATATTTTTGTCAAATACCTAATATAGTTGACGGATAGAGATATAAAAGATGTTATCCAACCACTTTTCGACATTTTTGAAATGTGAAGAATCTGCTGGATTTAAATATCTCCATCCAAACAAGGAAAAAGTTTTTGACTCAACGGTTCTTCCAGTTTAAAAATATCGCCGCCAAACATGGGACCCACTAGGGTCCTCGAAAACAAACACTTTGAACCATCCAAAAAACGGACAAGGCCAAAAACAAAATCCAACGTCAACATAATGAATGATCTTCCAATTTTTAGCTTCAACAAATGTTTTTCCATCTTTTATCATAATGCGAGCGGTATGAGAACCAAATCGCAAGATTTCTTTATTGCCATCTTATTCCATCTTATGACCCGATGTGTATTTTAATTGATCTAAAACATCTTGCTCAGAGAAAACTCAATACTTTTTGCTTTTGATATCTTGAATTTTAATATTGTCTGCCCAGTTTTGTTATCTATGTTTTTTTTTTTTATTTTTGCGCCTTTTAGAAACTTGCGCCCTCGTGACTGTGATTTTTAAAGGCTGCTTACCACAGTACTAGCTATGCTAAGAATAATCCTATCACAAGAGCTTGTATGGATTGTAATGAATATGATTTTACAATTAATTTTAATATTAATAGAAATTTTTTGAAACATAAATTAGTAAATTTGTTATAATGCTATAAGTAAATTATGTATTTTATTTGTATGTTATGCATCATAATTATTAGTCTAAATGGAGTGTGTAACTTTTAAGATGAAAAAAACAAGATTCTCAAGTTAAGATCATCTCAACGGGTTAACCAAGAAAATTTTTACAAAACAAAAAAAATTGGAATAGGATTGGGCTGGGTACATCTTTTGGACTCCTGATGATCGATGGACCGAAATAACAAGAGAAGGAGAGACCAAATACAATCGTTTTGACCAAATTACCGGAGAGAACCATTAGATTTAGGTATAGTTGAAAGACGGAGGGGAGGTTTATACTCATAAAACGAATTAACTAAAGAGATTATTAAGGATTTTTTGGAAAGTAACTTCAACGTTAGGAGTAAACAAAAAACACAAACTGGAAATATTTTTTAAAATTTTATGTTTTGGATTTTCATTTTAAGACTTCACAAAACCAAGAGCTATTTGTGAACTAAACAAATGTGATAAACATTCATCTATGACCTTTGTTCTTCTGTTTAAATTCAAGTCATAAAATTAAATACATAAGTACCTACGTTAAATAATAATATAAACTAATAATGTAAATATTATTCAATTGAAGTTTATTTTTTAAAGACGTGTTTTTTTGTGAAATATGTGGAGCCAATTGGATCCAAAAATGGCTTAAATTCTAAACTGCCAACCAACCCAGAGTTTGAATAAACATAACATAAACAGAAAAAAGATATGTAAGAAATCTTTCTTAAGAAGTTTGACACTCAAGTTCCAAGGCGTATCCCTTCCAATTAACTCATTAGTGCTGCAATCATTAAAAACTCCCGCACCTATCGGCTAACGGCCTATTGGCTACCTTATCCACAGTAGGTAAGGTACTAATGCATACCTCGCTTCTTTTATCTGCGTTTTCAGGTCCAGTTTGTTGTTGTTTATGTATGTTTATTTATTTGTATCTTTTTTATTATAGGTACTCGTATAATAAAGCTCTCTGCTGGGTCTTTCTTTGATAGCAATTTATTACATCCCACTGGCAGATCAAAAGATACTTGAGAAAAAATCAATCTTAGACCGGTTACAGTAGCTGGGATGCTGTCTGCACGCACACGTCAAACTGGCCGGGCAATATGAAGTGGATGGAAATTGATGTCGACTGTCATGCCAACGGACCACCTACAGGAGCTCTCTCCGACTCAAGACCAAGAGTGCTATATAGTGGAATCCATCCTTCCTTCTGTGTGCGCGAAGTCATTTGTTAAATTCTTTTGCTCTTCATGTTTGTTTTAATGTTTTGGTTGATTGATAAGCGAATTCTTTTTATTGTTTTGGTTTTTAAATAAAAAAGAAGATTTTTTTAAAAATATTATTTTAATGTGTTTTTACTTTAGGTATGGGTAAAGTTTTGTAAGGATATTGGAATTTGAATTATATAGATAAGCTACCACTTATCTCAGAATGGTGACTATTTTATTTTTGGTTAATTTCCGAGGAATTGTCATGTCGTATTTTTTAAACGATGATAAAACTTGGAGATATGGAAGTTGACAAATATAGTCCAACATTCGAAGTCTTACAATTTTTGGCAGCAGAATCATCAATGCGCCGTGGTTTTTTACGCACCACAAAATAAAGTTATTCAATTTTTATTTATTGCTTCACATTGACAATGGAACTCCATACATTGGGATCATTCCTTGGACTTCAAAAAGATTGCAATCATTTTTTTCCTCCAACTATTAATCTGCAATGAAGTTGGTTTATAAATAGTAAAATGATTAAATTTTACTATTTTTGAAACCTGGGTCATAGAAATGTATAAAAGATAGGCTAAAACCATCTTTGGATGGAATAGTAGCTAATAAGTTTTTTGTTGCTTTTGTAGGTTTAAAAGTTCAATGTTTCATAGAGATTAACTTAAAATTACCAACAAATTACCGAACGTTTAATTTGAAAGAATATAATCGTAAAGGATTTTAATTTTTTTTCTGCTCACTGGTTTTGTGGTTTTTTTTAACACTTTTAATTTTATAATTTCGTTTCCTACTTTTTTATTATATTGCTTTCCTCTTTAAAAAAATGTATTCAACAATCTTGCATTACAAGTATTATTAACTTAGTTGTAAATATCAGTTTTTTGCAAGAATACATTTTACAAATGTGTTGAAGTCACACATAAATAAAATATAGAAATTCTGAAAACTTCAGGGCCAAAAATGGAATTTCTTAGAAAACTCAATTTTTTAATGAGAGATTTAGAATACATACACAAATAAATGATTTCAAAGTTTATAATTGGCAGGAGAAGGTTCTTACAAAAACAAAATTATTAATTGCAAAATTCTGAATACATTAAAAAGTTTTAATGTTTTTCTATTTAATTTTACACTTTATTGTATGATTTGATTTCTTTGGGCTATATCAAGATGTAAACTTTATTATAAATCTTGAAAAATGTTCCATTATCCGAAATTGTAAAAACTTTTAATATTACTTTTTAGAGTATCATTTTTTGTAAATTTTTTGATGCAAAAGGTTTATTATTAAAGACATCGACTTCAAATAAATTTTGTTATTCAGATAATAATGCACAAAGATGCAGAAATGCCTCTTAAAAAATTGCGTAGGTGTTTTTTTACCATAGCAGTGTAAAAAAAGGTGAACATTTTAGTTAACCTTAAATATCTTACGAACCAAAAACACTAGAGATCTGAATTAAATTTTATATAATATAATGCAACATGATACCAAACAAGTATATTTTTTGAAAAAAATCCAACTATCATATTTTTATAAATCAAAAGAAACTGAAAAAAAATTGAAACATCTGGTAAAATTTTTAGACGCAATGAAAGTTTATTATTAAAAATAAAGACCTAAAAAACATTACTCAAAGTTGGTCTAAATTGCATTTCGGCTCAAATAACTTTTCAAAAATTTAAGATTATGGCTTCCAAATAATTTTATCTTATAAAATATATTATATTTTTTACAACATTCGGACAAAATTTTGATAAAAACCGAATTGACAGTTTTTTTTACAAAAAATAAAAACCTAAACAAAAAAATGAATAAAAGCTGGTAAAAATTGATTCCCGACTCAAATATATTTTCAAAATTGTGAGATAATTCCTTCCAACTAATTTTAACTTATAAAAAATATTGTTTCCAAAATTCGGAAAAATTTTGAGAAAAATCGGATCGACAGTTTTTTTTTAGAAAAAATAAAAACTTAACAAAAAACAATACTAAAACTTGGCAAAAACTTACTTTCGACTTAAATAGCAAAAATTAAAAATATTGTCCTCAAACTTTTTTAATTTCACAGAAAATATTGTTTCCGATATTTAGTAGTTTTTTACAAAAAACCAACAGTCCGTTTCTTCATAAAATAAAATCTACAAAAAAACAGTAGGTACTCAAATTTGGTAAAAATTGATGTTCGGATCTTGATATATCTCAAATTAATTTCATTCATTCAATTTGTAAAAATTTGTTTTCGACTAAAAATCTTTTTAATAATATATGATTTTTAAAATAAACTATTTCTTCATATGCAAAAATATTGTTGGTAATTTTAAAGTTTTTAACAATAATTCAACTCTCAAGCAAGACAAATCGACAGACGGGATGGAAAGTTATCAGTGTGGCTCGCATCTCAGCCAATTTCCTATCACGTCACGGTTAATAATTGAAATCGGCAGCATTTTAGCTTTTGGTATTATTATCTGTAAAACAAAATGTATTTGAATTCGATATCTCCGCCGATTTTTGACTTGCGAACTTTAGATTAAAACAGTCTAAAAACCATTTATTCATATTCTATAGGGACATTGTAACGTGTAGAAGTTTCAAAATTGTCAACTCGTAAAATCGATCTATGTTGTACACTTGCCTTCTACATCTTTAAATTCTAACGAATTCTGTTCAATAGATGGAATGGCATAAATATTGGATCTTGTCTATCCCACAGCTTGATTTAAAAACCTTTAAATGGTAGTCCATTCGCATTTTAACTGTTTAACTCAAATCGGTCCTCAAAATTTGTTTGGGAAAAAGTTAAGAGCATTGGCTTAAGAAAAAAAATGTCCAAGTTTGTGATGACGATATTGAGTTGAAGGATACTTTACAAACTTTACTTTACTTTACTTTACTCGGTAAGTGCTGTAGATGAGTATCAAGTAGAAAAAGCTATTTTTTCTATAAAATCGAAATGCCTTGGACTCAGGACTTGACAATAATCATCCTGACTTAACTTAAATTCTCCTACCTCTTCTTCTTCCTGACATAACTCTCTTTTTCAACACAAATGAACTGTACATAATTCTTGTCATGAAATTAAAGTGCTTTCTCAAATTAGCCGTTCAGATTCGGCTTAAAACTGTAGGTCCCTTCCGTTTCTAACAATATTACTCGCACACAGCATTGGTTGGGAGTCGTAAGTCACTACGCCCTTGTTCTTAACGGACTGTTTCGCCACCCAATTTTTTGTTTACATATCCCTATTCCTATAAGATGTTGAAAATTATCCCAATCCTTAATTTTTTATATTAGGCTTTTGAAACTCTTATAATTTATCAATTAAGAAAATATATTAAAGACAAACAACTCTTGACTCCTCTGCAGTCGGGATTCATACATAGTTGCGTTTCAGCTTTGATTGATGTGTCCGATGATGTGATAACTTTACATGACTTTTCGAAGGCATTTGCTTGCGGGATTTCTCATCTTCTCTGTGATAATCTGACAACTGATTAACTTCTCTATCACAACTAAAAGCCTTATTTATTCATATTTGACTAATCGTATGCAAACTGTATTTTGTAATGGTATACTGCCGTCGTTCCTTTCTCGCATACTGGAGTTCCTCAAGGAACAATCCTTGGGCCTTTACTGTTTTCGTCGTTCATTAATTCCTTGCTTTCTGTTTTGTACTTCTGTCTATACCATATCTTTGATGACGATGTTCAGTTATATATTAGTTTTCCTGAAAGCATGAAAAATCCTTAACTGACAACACGAAAACCTGGGAGAGTATAAATAGTTTATTATATAATAAACCTAAAAAAAATACTGATTGTCCATTGCTGAAAAATTGTTTAGGGAAAAGAAAACTTGATAAAATCAATGAACTAAACAAATTGTTTTCTAGCGTAGGCAAAACAATCATCTTAAAATGCACGTCTGAAAATATCGTCTATCCAATTCAAAGCCAACTAGAAAGTTTTGTAATCGAACCGACATCACCTGGTGAAATCAAAAATGTCATTTCTAAATTGAATTCTTTAAAAGCTAGTACATTGATAATCTCTCTACCAAAATAATTAAGAACTGCAAAGAAGAGTTGTGTGTTCCGATAACAAGACTTATCAACAAATCCTCCAAATCCTTCATACGTTCCAAGTATGATGAAAACAGTCCGAGTTATTTCTATCTTTAAGAATGGCGATGTTGACGACTACAACAATTATCGCCCCATCTCAATTTAACCAATCTTATCGAAGAATATCGAAAAAGTCATTAACAACCAATTACCGAAATATATGGAGCGAAATAAACTGTGAAACACAACACAATATGGTTTCCGGAAAAAGTCAGACACAAAAACAGCACTGGTAGACATGATATCACACTTTTAAAGTAATAAAGACAATCACAACCTTTGCCAGCGCGCTTTTCATAGACTTGTGAAAAGCCTTCGACACCGTCAACCATGCAATCCTGCTACGGAAGCTTTCAGTTCTAGGAGTAAGAGGTTTTTATTTAACTGGTTCAAATATTAACTAGAAAATCAATATCAACCAGTTTAGATAGGGGTACCACAAAGTAGTGTACTTGGACCAACACTTTTTTGTCTATATATCTAAGATCTTACAAACTTGATTCTTAATGGACATCCAGTATTATTTGCAAATGACATTAGTCTTATGTATTCTGCACGATCTGCTTCTGAACTCGAAGAACACATAAATAATGATCATGATAAGATTCAATCTTGGATTAATGCCCAAAAACTATGTTTTAATGTTAAAACAAAAAGCAAATATATCGTCTTCAGCAATTCAAATACACCACTTAACATTGTCTACCAATGCTCAACTGTGAAACAAAACTAATGCTCTTTTAATATCGAATTAAAATCTCAAACCTGAAAACTTCCCTTCTTTAATAAAAATAATTCCCTAATTGATGATGATACACAAGTCAAAAACTTGGGATTGATCTTTAACAATAAACTATCTTGGGTTACTTACGTCGATACTGTTGAAGATTTATTCTTCGTTCAGAGGACTATCTGTTATTAGATGAATTCTACCCACTCATACTAAATTAAAGTTGGTTAAGACACTCGTTCTTCCTCGTTTGCAGACCTTGGCTCTCTTAATAAATAATTAAATATGAAATAAATTAATGTTTTAATATTTTGTTAGTCATTTATTTATTATTACTTTCATACACTCACACTTCCTTGGTAAATCTAGGTTGTCTTTCTGGTCACAGAAAGTATTTGCAGTTCTGCCTTATGGCTGGTGTATTAAATGGAACTATTTTATGTCCATCTATTTATGTTGAATGGATTTCAATTATTCAGAACATTTTAGAAATTCTGCAAACTTAAACTATTTTGAAGTAAATATTGTAAACTTTATGTTAGCAGTTAATATATATAATATACGTATAATTCGGACCGATTAAAATAGCATTATAGGAATTTAAAAATAGGAAAATTTTCGAGGGCTTATATTTCCCTCAAACCATATGAGTATCGATTTGAAATCTAAATTTTTTAAGTTGTTTTCAATATGGCGTTTTCGAAGAAAATGTTTTGGAAGATGAAAAACTTTAATGGATTCTTTCCTCACAGCAAAAGAAGTCCGGTTTTCCATAATTCAAGATTTCTCCATTATAAAATTTAACAGTCGCACTAAAAATTGTTTATTTTTTCCCACGATGGAGAAAAGTAAGTGTGTGTGTATCAGTTTTAGCATTTCTTTTTTCAATACCACTCCATTGAATTCTTGATAGAATAATTGGCTTCAAAATTTATCTTAACATTGGGTAATTCCTATTTTCAAGTATTTAGTTGTTGCTGTTGTTGTTATTGTTGATTACAAGCAATATAATAAAAATGTTGCAATTTATCTCAAGTACATTGTTGTTATTGATAAAAGGACCTGTTTACATCACGCATAATTATATGTGTCCTCTTGAAATCTTCCTATCGAAGGAACAACAACTGTTTGTTGAGGAGATAACAATGAACAAGGAAAACATCGTGCTCCTTAAAACTTATACAAAAGTACAAATACCTGAAGATGCGATGATGAAATCAAATGCAAGGACAACACAAAATAGCTGCAATTTTATTTTTATTTAAAAATTGTGTCGAGTGTTTTTTTGCCCTAAACAAACATCGATGACACTTGAACACATTCTTGGATTTCAGTCTTTCAAATATGGAAAAAAGGTTCGGCATTGCCTATTTTGAAATAGGAGAACTTACCTGCGCAGAACTCTCTTTTGGAAAGCCACTTGAATGATCTCCTTTAAAAAAGAGTTTTCCACTCATCCCAGTTTATAAATTGACTCTTATTTCAATAGATCACTTTTTTTTGACGAATCCTTTCTAAATGTTGACATATTTGTTCGAGGAATTTCTCCAAGACATGGTTTCCATTCCCAAAGATTGACGAATATTGCTATTTTCTTGGTCGAATTCACCTCAAATTCTACATCAACCTGATGCTCTATTTAGGATTGTGAGAAACCCGTGTGTTGTGAGATCCGCCTCTTTCTCTGAAAGTTGTCATAATTATTGTCACAGGCATTCTATTCTTTTTGTATTCATCAGCATCGTTATGATGTTATGTCCTTCAAACAAAGCCAAATCCTTTCCAAAAAGATCGCATCTACTCGTTTTCGTATATAGGACGAACACAAAAGGCCGACATCATATTTTTTATTTTAATTTTTATTTCACAGATTTTGTATTGTTTCGTTTGATCCATCTCCCAGGATCTCCAAAGGACAATGGGGAAAACTCTTGGTTTAACTTCGCTGCGGCTGTGGCTGTCGCATACCATACGTCGACGAGTATATGACGAAATGGATTTTCATTCAAATTCAAATGGGTGGAAATTTATCATTTATACAATAAACTCTCTTGAATTAAATAAAGGAAACACAAAACAGCAAAGCAGAATACTGTGTGTATAATTTTTTGAATTGGTCGGTCCTTCTCTGTGTTGTTGTGGCGGTCCTTTTTTCCAATGACAGCAACAGCTTCGCTTCGTATACAGAATTCAGAATCCTTGCGCCTGAAAGTGACTACACAGTGACAAGGATGACAATCGTTTTGTTCATTGTGCCGAATCACAGCCAGATAATCCGATTTTGAATTATTTAATTATTTTTATTCATATCTCGAATCTGAAATCCTTTTGAAGATGACTAGATGCGAGGATAAGAGTTTTTATTTTTATTTTTTAGCCATCCCCATTCTCGTCCTTGAATCGAGGGCTTGTTCTGATTTCATTTGAATTTCTAATTGCACGTATCCGATTTGTGTGGGAATCGATGGAAGAAAGTGGTTGCAAGCTTTTAGCTTAAGTTGGTGTTCGTTATAATTCTTATGACGCCTCGCCTATGTCCTCGAACATAAAACTGCAATAAAATTTACTCTGGTTATACATTTTTTGCATAACATTGCTGCGAATGCAGCATGGATGGAAATTAATGGCAGGATAAAATTTGCCATATCGCAATTAGGACCAGTTCTCACAATCAAAACTGTCAAAACAAATCAAAATAAAGTGTTTCGAGCGCCAGTGCGAGGCTTGATTTGTAATTTGGTGTAACATGAACAACCCCTAAATTGGTTGGGCGTTTGTTGTTGTAATGAAGATTGAATCATTGCTCCGGGAAATAAAACCTAATCGATTTGTCACGCCATCCATACAAAATATAGATGTGGTCTGTAGTTTGGCGTTTTAATTCATGTAATATTGCTGATGGGAATTTTATTCAATTATATGTGTTGTCCAATTATTTTGAGAAATATTTTGTTTTTTAGAAAATATAGACTCGCTCGTGATGCGAATGAAAACGAAGGATGATTGAGACTTTTTACTGAACAAAAAAAGAAGATGAAACTTTTTAAGAGAAGTTTGAATAGAAATATGCGGTGTTTTTGACTTAACGTTTGGTCACATTTGCAGATTTATTGTATTCAAGCTTATTCCGTAAGGCGTTGAACGCCAAACAAAAAACGACAGTGTGAACTTGGTATTACGTAAAGCGTTTAACGCCAATTAAACGTCGATTTATCGACTATCTCTTGTAGAACGCGTTCACATTTTTGTTTTGGTTATTCCGTTAGGCGTTTATATTAACAAAAAACCACTTTATTATTTTAGTTTTTATAATTTAAAATTTTATTTAGAGTAAAAATAACAACCCAGATCCAAATGCAACGGATGGTCGAGCTCATGGAGGAAAACGAGCTGCTCGCAAAAAATTACAAAAGAGGTTATGAAAAGTGTTCCTAAACATTGAAGGAACTTTCATGAACGTCAGTTACAACAGCAATGGATAAGCTGAAATTAGAGAAATCACTCAAAGATCTTATAAGTCTCATGCTCAAAAGCAGGACAATAATTTCTAACATGAGAAGTTTTACTACCACCAGATCGGTGAATCGAGGCACTCCCCAAGGTGGAGTCCTTTCGCCTCTTTTATGGAACATGGTAGTAAACGACCTACTTACAGCATTGGAAGCAGAGGGTTTTAAGGTGATTGCCTATGCTGACAACTTTGCGATATCCGTATCTGGGAAGCACCCCCAAGTTACCTCGGAACTCCTACAAAATGCCCTAAACAGGCTAACTAAATGGGCTAAGCAATGTGGCTTGGACGTCATACTCTTTTCGAGAAGATATAAAATTCCTCAGATTAGCCCACCCAAGATTAAAGGAATACCATTAAGGTTTTCCGACCGAAGCATCATTTTAGACAAAAAACTCAATTGGAAGGCAAATATTGATTAAAGAGTAAAAAAGGTTACTGTAGCGCTTTTTACTTGTAAAAAGGCCATAGGATCAAAATGGGGCGTCTCCCCAAAAAATAACCCACTGGCTATACACTTCGGTAATCATACCAATACTCATTATGTCGTATGGTGGACCGCACTGGACAAGATGGTAAATCATAATAAGCTCAACAAAGTCCAGCGGTCAGCAGGTATGTGCATCACAGGAGCACTTCGCTTAACACCAACCGCAGCACTGCAATGTTATTCGGTAAAAGCTTCCATGTGTCAACCCCTTCAAGGTCCTCCTAGGAAGAAGAGAGACCCCTGGAAGACGATGCGGTGCACTTCTATACAGACGGTTCAAAGACCGATCACGGAGTTGGAAGTGGTATCTATTCGGAACAACTGAATCTCAGTCTATCATATAGACTTCCCAATCAATGTAGTGTATTCCAGGCAGAAGTAATGGCGATTAAAGAAGCACTATCCTGGCTCAAAGAAAACGTTATATTTTGTAAGGATATACGAATCTTCTCAGACAGCCACGCTGCTCTTAAATCTCTCACGTCTGTCTCCACAAACTCTCAAACAGTCCACGATTGTCGATCATCTCTGAATGAGATGACGGAACAGTTTAACATTCACCTCATTTGGCCACAGAGACATTCCGGGAAATTGCAAAAGCCGATGAGCTAGCCAAAAACGGAACACTTCTGCCTAATGTTAGACAAAAACATAACTTGGAAAACACCTCTTGCTACATGCAAATATCTTCTCAAACAATATGCTCTAGAAATAACAAATGCTAGATGGTCACAAAGTACCACCTGCCTAGCAACCAAGCAAATATGGCCAAATATTGACTTAAAACGGTCAAAAGGCTTGATATCACTGAGCAGACAAAGTATAAGCTCTACAATTGGAGTAATAACGGGACACTGCCTCATAGGAAGACATGCCCTGAGGCTAGGGGCTACACAAATGACTTCTGTAGAAGCTGCATGGACGATGAGGAAGAGGAAACAGTCCAACACCTTCTATGTACATGTCCAGTACTCTCCATTAGAAGGAATATCTCTCTCAATAATCCCTTCTTCGATAATACCAGTGAACTGGCAACGATTGACACAAAATGCCTCTCTAACTTTATTAAAAGTACCAAATGGTTCATTACTCTCACAATGGACCCTTGAGGTCTACGTGCGTCAATGACATCTGCATAGCCACTCCAACCTAACCTAACCTTATGAAAAGTCTTTGGGGTGGCTTGGGCCACGTATGAGAAAAGCAAAGGAGTGGCAGAAAGTAAGTAGCTATATGAATTTTAGATTTTTAAAATTAAGTTAAAATTAATTTTTGTCTTTAGGTCTGGTTTGCGGTTAAACAAAAGCTCTTGTTTAACAAAAAAGAGAATGAAGCTACAGGAGGAGGGCCCTCCAAAAAAAAACTTTGAATGACTTGGACTAAGCCATAATCAGGATATTGTCGTTGGGCTTGGCAGTGAATCCGACAGGATACACAGTCCCGATCCCTAATCGCCCAATCGACCCCGCTGAGATCTGCAAATGTTTCAACGGCAAATATTACAGTAACCACAAATGCATCATCGTGCCAGTTAATGATATGCCTATTGAAATAATTAGCGGTGTCGATGATGATTTGGCACAATTTATGGGCGAATTTGAGAAGCAGGAAAATGATGAAAAGTTACTGTGATGAAGCTCCGAGGCCCAGACCAACACAAAAGCAAAAGGAAAATGTTTTTGAAACTATGCTGAAAAAACAAACAGAGGTCCAGAAAAAATAATTTTTAAAATGAAAGAAAACTTGAGGGACATAAATAAAAATCTGGTAGAAAATGTGACATCGAGATATGAAAGGAAAAACTTTTATCTCCTAAACTGGTTAGGGTACAAAGGAGCGCGATGTCAGGCAAAGAGTGCAATCGAATAATTTAAAAATAAAGGACTTGGAAATTAGAAAGAAGCAGCTCGAGCTCGAGGAACGTAAACTGGAGCTTCTGGATACAAATAATAACACATAAGTTCTTTACCGTTTGAGTTGTTTGTTTATAGTTTTAAGTTATCGTTGCGTTGAAAAAAAAAAAACAAAAGTTAAAGTATTTTACTAAATTTCACCAAGGAGTCATCGGAACGGATTCTTTAATACTCCTATTGTTCTTTTTTTAATGATGTTTCTGTTATCACAGACCTTAAATATATGTTAAGAATAAGATATGTTTTTTTTATATAATATGCTCTTTTTAATACTAAAAAATCCTTTCTTGTTGTAATATCTGTGTTGATTTATTTTCTTAGGTACGCTGAAATTCCAGCTTGTTGAAAAATATATTTTTCTGCGCCCGATTTTTCTTCATCTTCAGAGATCCCTCCTAATCCAAACGGGGCAAGCTTTTTCCTCGAGAAAGTAGTAGGCTGCACTAATCCCAAATTGAAGTCAGTTCCACTTCCAACCCCTTTTTGGTAGCTTCCTCCGGCAAAAACGTAAGGGTAGCAGCTAGTTTCAAAATCCTGGGAATTGCCACAGAACGTTGCTGAGGAAAACTGTCTTCGATCAAACAAAAAAGATACTTGAAGGCCTCTTTGTCCAGACGAAAATACATTTTGAATCTGTTAACGATAAAATCATTGCACAAAAATACATATAATATTTATTTGTTTTAATTAATTACATACTTTGAATCGGGCAAATGAAGGGATTTGCTTTAGATCGAATACCTATATCTTCTATGAACTATAAAATCTTTTTTTTCTTCATCTTCGTCGTCACTACTAATCCACGAAAAATAACTTTCTACACTATACATTTTTCCGTTTTTTTGTATTTAACAGCGATTTTAAGAAATTTTACAAATTAAATTTCAGAAAAGAAATTATTCAATTTAAAAAAAATTTGAAGTTGTACCTAGTGTAAAAGCGCGAAGGAAACTCCGGCGTTTGAGTTACGGAATACCAAAGAAAAAAACAGACTCCACGACAAACGCCTATCGGAATAAGCCTGATTGTTACTCTAAAAATTCAATACTGATGGGGATCGAGTTTTGAAAATTTCTTACTTACAATTACGTAGTCCTGCTGTAAGTTCTGTCCTTCACTTAAATCCGTCTAAATCAAATTATAAATCAATTATCAAAATTCTTTTCACGATATTTATTTTGTATTAAATTTGCCTTATACAAATTTTTAGGAAATTATTCAACCAAATTAGTTGATATTTCGGTGAGGCTTACAGCACCCCTTTTTTTCAAGAAATTGCATAGCCGGGTGTCCAACGGATTCAGATCCGGCCTGCCAATCTTCAGAGGCGATAAACACCTGTAAATTGTTCTATATCCAAAGTGGTTATTGTCTTGTGTGCCGGCGCGCGGCCGGCGGCGCGGAGGTGCAGAGTCTTGCTGAAAAATCCAGCACTTGTCGGCAGTTAAGGTGTAACTTAAGGGAGAAATGTGCTTTGTCCGCCCGCCGCCTGTTGTTCAAGCACCCGTTCGACTTCGACTGTTGTGAATGGTCAGCTGGCTTCAGTTGTTGTATGAGCGGAACTTTATATGGATGAAGTGCAAAATTCGCCATAATGTGCCGCAAGACAGTCCTAATTCTTGCAAAAGAAGAGGAATCGACACTTTCGTGTCTTCGGCAACACTTTTACTTACAGCAGCTATAAAACGAATTATTAACTTCTAAGGCATGAAGCTATTCGACGTCACATTTCTGAAAAGTACCTTGGATGAACAGACATGGTATGGTCTTATCAGGCTTAAAGGTGTTCGTTCGAAATCTTCGAGCAGCCATAGTAGTCGGGAACTTTTTCGTGCCTTTTAACAACTTGTGGTTGTTGGTTGTTGGCTGCCTAAACCACAGCTTTAATAAGTGCCTATAAAACATAAATTAACGCTTGGTGTATGCTGACGCATATTTTAGGAATTTTGCAATTGCCATTGAACGAGATTGGGTAAAGTAGTTAGTGTAAGATCTCAATAAATTACCAAAATCATTTTTGATCATTCAATACCAATTCCAATACGCGCAACACCACATTTTTTCACATGATACAAAAGTCATAAATCACACTTAAGATAAAACAAACCCAAATATAAACCCAAACAAATTAAAAAATAAAATCATTATTGAGCTCTTTAAGAGAAGAAAATAAAAGAAAACAGTCCCACATACAAAAAAAAAAAAACAAATAATCTATCTCTGAATTTTAATGTTAGCGTGCGCGAGGCAGCGGTACGCGCGTAGGTACAGATTTACCAAGAAGCCGGAGCTGATCCTAAACCAGATCATCGAACGCCGATAATATGTGCTGCCCTGTGATCGAGAGATTAAATTAATTGTAAGACTACTTTATGTGTGGAATTAACGACTACTCAGAGCTCAGAGTCATCAAATCAAACAGAAGTTTCCAATAACAAGACAACATGAGTTTCAGATTGTGTTGATCTGCTTCTCGGATTTGGATTCGGATTCGGATTCAGATGATGTTTTGGTTTTTTTTTTATGTATGCAAGGGAGTGGCAGAAGAAGGCGAGCAATAATACAATTGTTCGCTCGTGCTTTCCGAAACGACCATCAGCAATGATGATGATGACTATAGGACCATAAGACGACGAAGACGTAGACGAAGACGACGCCAACACACAGCTTTTTTAAAACCTATCTCTTTGATTCAAACACAAATGAATTATAATTTTTGGGACAAGAAGAACTCTTCTCCCCCTTTTTCCCTTGTGGTATGGCGTAGAGCCCCTTCCCCTTGTGTGACTTTGTCTCTTGAATCACATAATGATCGCTCCAAACGGTGAGGTGGTCGGCAAGCGCAGCGCGATCGCATTGGTGGACAAATTCATTCCGACCACCATCCTGACAGCTCGGGCTTTTGATTTATTAATTCTTCAAATTCCAAATGACATAACGTAATTACTCTTCTGCCCGTGAGCCGTGGAGTCAACGACGAAGTCGCATTCGAATTCATTCCAGCAGCGGCCTGTGAATGGTATAAGTACGACATACGATTCAAGTGCGAGAAGCGACAGTGACTGCGGCTGTAGCAGTGGCAGTGGCAGTCCAATCGATCTCGGAAGCAGCATGTAATCTTTTTGCCTGTATCTGCGGGTTTTCTCGATGTATCAGAAATCAGAGATCCGCTTATACGTACACCTTCGGGGAGTTTGTTTGGTTTGTAGTGCGTCCTGTGTGGCTTTGACAATTATTTTTGATCCATCTATCCGCCTACACAATGACAGCTATGGTGTTGGAATTGAAATATATCTATGTACGATGACGACGAGCGACCGACGACCGCGCGACGGTAGCAAGCGGGTAACAAACATATATGGCGGTACGGCAGCGGGCGTATAGAGGCGGGAATGTGAGGTAGTTTTGAATTATAACTTCAATCAATTCGGAGAAAATTGTTTGAATGCCGTCTTGAGCCTTTTTTTCAGTTTTAGGTGTGGTTGATGTAAATTACTTGTAAAGTGTCTGTGAATTAATCAATTCTTTTCACTATTAATTTAATACTAAAAAACGTATTTTGATTTTGAAAAAAGCCATCGCATTTTCAATATTGTATGAAAAGAGATCTGTATGAGACGTTTCAAATGTCAGAGTTTTCAGAAATGTCATTTTCAGGTCAAATGAGGAGCAGGAAATTGCTCCAGTAGCCATCTTAAAACTATTGGCTTTACAACTGTCAGATTTTAAAGAAGCTGTCAAATAAATTACAATCTATGGGTTTTAGAAATCAAGTGTAATCGAATTTTAAAAAAGAGTACATACATATATTTGTGTTTAGTTTCTAACACTTCAGTTCATTCAGCCAACGAAAAAATCAATTTATTGAAGACACTTATTGTGAGCGCATTTCGCATGGGCCTGCAGCCAGCGTGGCCTCTTTATAAGCCCGACACTTTTTGATGCGTTATTCCTGACATATGGCCCGAATTGCTGCAACCAACGGTCAAGGATTGAGCACGTCGGCTGAATTTATTAGAGCCATCCAGCGGGCGGCGGGCGCTGCTATTTCCCTGATTATTATTTTTAAAACAAAGTGAAAATTATTTATCTTTAAAATAAAGCTAAATTCTTAAATTTCATTTCTTTTTGACAATCGCAAATCTTAAATCACACCCTAATGTCCACTTAATGAATAGATAGTAGATATCACCCTAACATCACCCGAAAGTAGCCGAGATGTAACTTTAAACGGGTTATACGTTTTCGGTTTCAAAAGTATAGAGCTGGAGTTTGATATCTGTCAAACTAAGTTGTTGAACCAATTTTGTCAGTTGAAAGTCTGAAATACACAAATGGATTGCTTTACTGTCGCACAACGTATACAAATTGGTACAACCTACTACAAAACGGGTAAGTCTGCCATAGCCACATATCGTGGTTTAAGAGGAGATTATGGTTTACATAATCGTCCAACTACGAAGCAAGCAATTTGAAAAATTGTGAAGAAATTTGAAGACTCTGGGTTGGTTACAAATGTTGTAAGCCCTGTGCATCATTGTTTCGTGCGTTCCACTGAAAATAGACCCGAATGTTTCGATTCCTCTTCGTTCTGAGGAATGATGACTTTTTTACTGCAAATTATGGCGTATTTTGCATTTTGATCTACACCTTCATCTATATAAAATCCACACAAAAACTTAAGCCAGCTGATCATTTACAACGCCGTAAATACCTCGAATTATTGCTTGAACAACCCGTTTCTGAGAATCCTCAAGTAATTGAATAGACGCCATTGCATCCACAAAAAGTTATTGTTCGGTTCGCTCTTTGATCCTTAGGTATGATTGGACATTATTTCTTCGAAAACGACGATGGAAGGAGTGTCAATAAGACGGTGACATTATGCCACACAACTCGAGCAAATATATGCTTTACTGCAAGAGACTTTTCCTGGCCGCATAATTTCTGGTTGTGGCAATATCCACTGGCCACCAAGACCATATGTGAAAGACCGTGTTTACGCGAATAAATCTTTAGCACTTAAAAACCAACATTAGTTAGGTTATGGCTGTGATATCTTACAATATGTGTCAAAAAGTGGTCAAAAATTACCTCTAAAGAATCGAAGAAAAAATGCATCGATCGTCAGCTTCTTTTTGTAAAGTTGCCTTTTATTTTTGTTATTTAATTTTTGTTTAATTTCTTTAGTTTAGTATTGTATGGTTTTTTATTCCCTAAGCTTTTATGAAGTGTTACGGCTCGCGTACACTAAAACCGGACGACCGTCTCGGACGTTCGACTGCATACGCTCCTTCCGACCTCGGACGATATCGGTCTGAATTTGTGAAGCTTGGATTTAAAAAACATATTTTTTCGTCGATGTTTGTGGGTAAGTGAAATATTTATGCAAAGAAAAGAACTGAAGACTTAAAATTACAACCCATCAAATGTTTCTTTTCATAAACCTTCCAAATCTTTGAGAAGTAAAACGTGCATTTTGAGTTATAGGCACCGATTTTTCATAGAGTTCCTTATGTTGTTTTACTTGGGCATCTCAGATCGGGATTCTTGTTGAGGTTCCCGGCTGCGATAACGGGGGGGAAGCAGGATTTGATACATTTGGCTGAGTTTCCGTATCATCTTCTTGGCTGGGACTCTTTGTTTTCAGCCGCAGCACCAGGTCTTCCAGCTCCAATGCACTTGTTGTACTCTTTTTGGAATTGGTCCCTAAAAATACTCCACTTTTTCTTTATATCCGGAACAGTCAGTTCCATCTCTGAAGAAACTTCGGCCCATAGCTGTTTAGCAATGTCTCTGTTGTTATAAGTTTTTGAACACTTATCCCAGAGAGGTGACCTGTTGTGAATACAATTGATATATTTCTCGTTATTTTTTAAAAAAAAAAATTTTCTCCAGAATAGGGCTTTTTCCTTTTGTATTTTCATCATGTCGCATTATCGATCTATTTACAAGAAAGAGACAAATTAAAATGTGTCCTAACGGTAAATTGCAAAAAAAAATGCATTTCCCATCGGTCAATAGAATAGGTTCATCTACTTTAAAATTAGTTCTGGTTCAGAATTTGTAAAGATCTGTGCGTGAATTTTTTACAAAGTGAAATTAAATTATTAAAAATACAATTTTAAGAAAAAATGGGACGAGCAAAGAGCAAAAATGGGAGAAAAAATTAAAATCAGACTGTATTCAGAACAAAGTTTAAATGCGCGTTTAATTGCAAAAAAATTGGAAGATCTCAAAACTTTGTGAGCGATTTTTTGAAAAATAATGATAACTATGAGAAGAATATAAAAGGACGCCCAAAAGTTAAGTCACCTGCTGAAAGAAAATTAATTGCTCGACTGGCGTCTAATTCTTGTCAGTCAGCTCCTCAAATGAAGACATCACCTGGAACAACAGCAAGCATTTCCACGGTTAGGAGAAAGATTAGGAGTGCCCCAAACATCAAGGGCATGAAGCTGAAGAAGAAGCCTCCACTTTATCTTCAAAGAAAGGAGCAGCGGCTTGAATTCTGCAGGCGCCACATGTCATGGAAAAAGGAGCGACAGTTTGTTGTTTTCTCGGATGAAAAAAAAAATTAAATCTCGATGGCCCGGACGGATTTAATTATTATTGCGATGATCTACGAAAAGAAAAATTATTTTTGCTGCATCATCATAGCCGTGAAGTTGGTGTTATGGTTTGGGGTCGTATCGTATTTTGGAACTATTGAGCTGAAATTTCCATCATCACGAATCATGGCAAATTCATACAAAAGCATTCTTGAAAGGGCTTTTCCGAAATTCGGTAAAATATTTGGACCCATTAAATAGACCTTTCATCCCACCAGACTTGTAAAAGCTTGGATAAACCTACAAAATGTTTGATTGTTGGAATGGCCACCCTACTCAAAAAATCAAATGGGGTGGCGCAACAGTCCGTTGTGAACCAGGGCCTAGTGACTTACAACTCTCAACCATTCCTGTGTGCGAGTACTGTTGTCAGGAATGGAGTACCCGTGGCATGATGGTTAGTGCGTTGGATTGTCATGCAAGGGGTCTTGGGTTCAATCCCTGCCTGTGCCACCTTAATTTAAAAAAATTAATTTTCGCGGGTACTACCTCTTGCGAGGAATTGACAAATCCTTCAAGAGTAATTTTTGTCATGAAAAAGTGCTTTCTCAAACTAGCCGTTCGGATTCGGCCTAAAATTGTAGGTCCCCTCCATTCCTGGCCTCCCTACTCACCAGACCTAAATATTATTGAAAATGTTTGGGAATGGCTCATCCGTGAAGTCTACAAGTCTGGGCAACAATTTGAAGACACAAAATCACTAACAACAGCAATAAAACAAGCTTGGACAAAAATTTCTTTAAATTAAAAAAAAATGTATAATTCCTTGCCAAATAAAATTTGTTAAGTAACGCTAAATAAAGGAGGGTCGACTCATTACTAAATGAATGCAAAAATGGCTAGCTTTGAAAAGAATAGATTTTGTTTTAATTTAATAGGATCCCTTACTATAAGTTCCTATAGGAAGTTAAAAATATAACGGGGGGTCATATCTATTAACGCAATACGATAAGTTTTGAATTGGAGTTAATTTGTAAGGAAAATGAAGAAAAAATGTCCCTATTGGAAGGTGATGAGCCCTACGACCCCTTCCTGGGGTCGACATTGCGTAGGACCTCTATAATTTTGTATTTATTGTTGTTGTTGGATCAGAGTAAGCCCAAGGACCATACATTTTTTTAGTCCACGATAAAAGGTGTCAAAATTAGAGATCTAATTTTTTTAACGATATACAAATGAATGGCACCTTGAGATACTTAACACAGAATAAATTAAAAGAGTTTCTCTGCATATTCTATTTCCATTTTCGAATTTCCACAATATAAAAGTACATATCAATATGGGTTAGGGCCAACAACGAAGTATATTCATTAAGCCATCAATGCTCAACTCCGTGTTTGACAGTTTCAGTATATAAACTCACAATGTAAAGCTTTTTCGAAATCAATATGTAAACCTTGATATGGGCTTCAATTAGATTTTTATTTCGGATCGTAACAAAAGAGAAAATGTATAATTTTGTATGTTTTTGTAGAAAAACCTCGTTGCCAAAAACTAAAATATTAATTGGGTTTCAAAATAATCAACTGCATATGGTTTTCATAGTATACGGATAAAGTTTTACTATGGTTCGAACATTTCGTTTTTGTTTGCTCACAATTTTTGTAAATTTCTTACTACAATTTTGACCTAAATTGCAAAGCGACGATCTTCTATTTTATTTCAAAATTCAATGTTTACCTACCGTCACCGTGTGTCCATCACAATTCCATCACTTGAAGGATATATCCATTCAACCAAGTAAAATATTTTAGCGGGTCTTCGAGGTCTTTTAATTAGCATGTCAAAATACACTTACGAACCATCGAAACTATTGACATGCTGAGGACGCCCAATGTACCTACAACTATACGAAGGCGCAGCCACTTCAACGTCAATCTGAAGTGGTTCAGTTTTCTTATTTTTTTTCGAAATTGTGCAGACCGTTGAATGACTTGCAAGAAGAACCTTTCGAATCTATACAGAGAACTATAAAGAGGATGGACAAGTGCCTTTTGGTCGATTTTTATACTTACATAGAGAATTTACTTTTAGCCGTCGTCGACGTCGATGAAGACAGCGGCCGGCCGGCGGCGGCAGTGGCAGTCAGTCGCCGTCGTGGTTACTGCCACTTTTTGGATTGAGAATGCCTATTGAACATATCGAGAGCCTATGCTCGTATCAGGTAGCTCTTACGTATTGAGCTACTCTCAAAAACTGAACTTATAAGCCAAAAAGGACGCTACTTTGTTATTAGCTTATGAGTTGGGTAAATGGATCCATTTCAGACTCTGTAATTAAATATATTGGCCGAATCGAATATTATAAAATGCAGAAGTGCGGAGACGGAGTTTGGGAACGGGATGCATGCGGATACGGGTTAAAATGAATTATGTAGTCATCATCATCACATCAGCATATTCTTAAGGGGATTAAAGAGCTGATTCATATGGGGTACCGACCTACTCTGGTTTAATAATTAAAAAATCTCTTTATAAAAGTATAAAAATAGTTGAAAAAACAAATTCGGATTATTTGGGAAAAGACGAACGTGATAAATGTAATGTCTTCACAACTTCTTGGACACTTTTTTAAAATACGTAAGAAAAGCAATACTCTTTCTTTAATCGCATGAAGAGTATTCGTTATACTTTCGTCGTAGGTTTTAATACAGACGAATTTACCGTTCAAATCATTAAAATCATTTCAATTTAAAGACTTTTCGAGACGGAGCATTAGTTTCCATGAGCTCTATGTGAACCAGCCATTTCAGTCGTTGGACTTTTATCCTTCTGGCTAAGTCTACGTCGCTCGCTGTACATCACGTACAGCTCACCGGTTTATTTTCTCCTGCACTTACCTTCTATGCATGCGGGACCGTTGATAACATAGAAAACTTTTTTCTCGAAACGACCCAAGTGGCTTTCATCCGCTTTTGTCATAGTCCATATTTCTGTACAGTATAGTTGGACAGGAATGATGAGGGTCTTATATAGAGACCCCTTGCTTGCTCGATAGAGAGCTTTACTACTTAGTTTCTTTCTTAGCCAAAAGAAACAGCGGCAAACAAGAGTTATTCTGCGTTTGATCTCAGCGATGGTGTTGTTTTCTGCGTTTACAGCGGAGCCTTAGTAGACGAAGTCCTTGACTACCTCAAAGTTACGTCTGTCGATGGTGACGTTTTGGGCCAATTCATCTGCTGATTTTAAAAGAAATGAATTTGTTCCATTCAAAACATTTAAAATAAGTCCTAATTAAACATTTTTATTGGACATTTTGAAAGAATTTTGTAAAGACACTAAAAAACAAAAACCCGCGTAACTCAAAGAAAAAACTTAATTATTTCTGTCATACTTTTTTATAGGCGCCTAATTTGATGACAATTATGAACTGGTTTTTGATATTGTATATCTGCCGCATTCTTACAGTAGTTTTTCTATTCATAATTGCATTGCATGAGTTTTGTCGGCATGGCTTGTGCAACTAGTTGCATTTTTGAACTCAGCCTAATTCTTTGTTCGATCTCAACGCCGCTGGTGTTGTTGTTTGTCTTCATAGCGGAGATTAGGTAAAAAAATCCTTAACTATCTCAAAGTTACATCTGTCTGCTGACATTTTGACCGAGACTTTGGTGTTGTTGGTCCTCTCTTGACGACAGAATGTAATTTGTTTTGCCCTCATTAACCGTTAAACCTATTTTTGATGCCTCTGCCCTAGTTCTTACAAAAACCCCACTGACATCACGTTGAGTTCTTGCGATTATTGCAATGCATACTTTTGAAAGATAGTGACTTTAGTGTTGATGTGGGTGCTCTGTACTATTCTTTCAAGGACGTTATTAAAAAAAATCGCATGACGGCGCATCACTTTGTCTAAAGCCTTTTTTTGACATCGAAAGGTTTTGTTGAGTTGTTTTATAATGCACAGAGTCGGGAGTTTGGAGAGGATGCCGAAACTGATGGCATGGCTCTATAGAGTGCGTCCTGTAGATGCTTTCATATGCAGCCTTGATATGTATGCAAAGATGGTATAGGTGTCGATTTGATGTTCTTGGGTTTTTTCCAGGTTCTGCCGTAATGTGAGTAGGTATTTGAATGACTGTAGACCTTCCTGGTCTAGAACCACACTGAAAAGGGGACATATCAGGTTGTTGACAATGGGCTTAAGACGTACACATATAACGGCAGAGAAGATTTTATAGGCGATGTTAAGTAGACTGATGCCTCTTTAGTTGGTGAATGTTTAGAGGGCCTCCTTTTTCAGTATCAGGCAAACAATACTGATTTTCCATTCATCAAGTATGCCTTTTTCCGACCATATCTTACAGATAAGTTGGTGCATGCTCCTAACCATGCATGAGCTTGGCATTAAGCCTGCTTTGGCGGCTTTGTTAGATTTCAGCTTAGATATTGTAATCTTTACTTTATCTAAGACGGGATTGTTGAATTTCGCCGTATAAATTTAAGGGATCATCCTGCCTGGCAGCGGTACTCTTTCCGTTGTCGCCGTAATACAGTGTCTCTTCTTTCCATATCCCCAGTTCTCAGTTTTACTAGTTTCTACTGTCGTCTTTTCAGGCTTTGGTTCGGGGTTAATGCATTCGTTAATTTCGTTTCACCTAATCATAAAATATTCAAAATTAATTTCAGCTTTTGAGCCTCTTAACACCTTCGACCACATTTCTGTATGCTCTATTTTTTTCCTTCTGAAAAGTCGGTGTTCTGTAACTTACTTGCTTAAGGTGGCGCTACAGTCCGGGGTGGACCTGGGCCTCAACCAACAAGCGTCTCCAGCCAGCTCGGTCCCTAGCTAGCTGTCTCCAGTTTCGCACGCCAAGTTGGTTGAGGTCCTCTCCCATCTGCGTGCGCCACCTGAGTCGCGGTCTTCCTCTACTGCGCCGCCGTCCCTCGGGATTGAATTCGAAGACCTTCCTGATGTCCATCCGCTCTACATGACCTAGCCATCTAAGCCGTTGGAATTTAATTCTGCTAACTAGGTCAGTGTCGCTGTACAGCCCGTACAGTTCGTCGTTATATCTTCTCCTCCATTCTCCATCTATGCGTACGGGACCAAAAATCACCCGAAGAATTTTTCTCTCGAAGCATCCTAAGACGCTCTCATCTTTCTTTGACAGGGTGAAGGCCTCAGCGCCATAAATGAGAACCGGGATGATGAGTGTCTTATAGATGGTGATTTTACATGCTCGAGAGAGGACTTTACTTCTCAATTGCCTTCTAAGTCGAAAGAAGCAGCGATTTGCAAGAGTTATTCTTCGTTTGATTTCAGCGCTGGTGTCATTGTCTGCATTAATAGCGGTGCCTAGGTAGACAAAGTCCTTAACTACCTCAAAGTTATAGCTGTCCATGGTGACGTTTTGTCCAAGACGTCGTCGTTCAGTGTCCTTTTTTGATGACAACATATACTCGGTCTTTGTAGTACCCGTAGCATGATGGTTAGTGCGTTGGACTATCATGCAAGGGGTCTGGGTTCAATCCCTGCCTATACCACCTTAATTTAAAAAAAATAATTTTCGCGGGTACTGCCTCTTGCGAGGAATTGACAAATCCTTCAAGAGTAATTCTTGTCATGAAAAAGTGTTTTCTCAAAAAAACTAGCCGTTCGGATTCGGCCCAAATTGTAGGTCCCTTCCATTCCTGACAGTAGTACTCGCACAGAGGAATGGTTGAGAGTTGTAAGTCACTAGGCCCTGGTTCACAACGGACTGTTGCGCCACCCCATTTGATTTGATATACTTGGTCTTGCCCTCATTAACCACTAAACCCATCTTCTTCGCTTCTGTCGCAGTGCTCAAAAACGCTCCGACATCACGCTTTGATCTTCCAATTATGTCAATATCATCTGCGTATCCGAGTAATTGGATGGACCTTTGGAAGATTGTGTTTCTAGTATTGACGGTTGAGTTTTGCACAATTCTTTCCAGAACGATGTTGAAGAAGTCGCATGACAGTGCATCGCCTTGTCTAAAACCTTTTTTGACATCCAATGCATCGGTAAGATCCTTTCCGACCTTGATAGAGCAGCGTGCATTCTCCATCGTCATTCTGCACCAAACGGATAAGTTTGACAGGGATGCCAAAACTAGACATTTCTCGGTAGAGCTCTTCCCTATAGTGTTCTGTTGCTGGCTGGTTAAAACCCAGCACGTCAGAGGTGGCTTCACTGATTGCATCTTGGCAATGTTGCGACTGATTTTCGATTAATTGTGTTGGCGGCAGAGAACTTTGAAAAAGGTTAATTGTGTCTCCTTTGGAGAAGGATTTGGCGATCTCTTTCGATTACAGCCTTTTGACGTGGTATCTTCTTCCAGCATCGCCCTGTTTTAGCTTGAATCGGAGGGTAATGGTCCTAGTCGATGTTAGCTCCTCGAGCAGTTCACACTCAAGTTGATATTAATACCCTTATTATGCAGAGATACGGTGTGAGGCCTATTATGAGGAGAGAGGGTTTGAAAGATGTAGGTGCACATTGGTTTTGATTTCCTAATTATTGCAATGACAAGGAAAAACAGAGTGTGGTAAGGCATTCCACATTCTTGTAGTACAGCTAAAGAACGAATCTCTGTAATTGACAGTACGGCCGAAGTTGGGCACGAGGGCATACTGGTGAGCATTCCTTGAATCGCGAGTATTGCGGTTGGACTGTTTGAGGGGAGGAATGCACCTGGCTATTTCACTAGAGCTTAAACAGTTAAAATAACGGTAAAAAAGGGTGAGACAAGAAACCTTACGACGTTGTTCAAGTGAAGTTAGTGAACTTATGATACTAGGCATTATCATCTATCAATTTAAATACTCTACGTTCAATTCTAGCCAAGAGGTTTAAGTAAGTTGTAGAAGCATCCAACAGAGATGGAAGTTATACTCAAGCTTTAGACGTATATAAGTCTTGTATAGAATATTAAAAGGTAATTACTAATCGAATGAATCAGTTATTGATGTCTAACGTTGATCGCAATATCGTCAATCTATTTGACGGTAGATTGATCTTTAGAACCCAAAATTAGTTTGTGGCGTTTAAAACGAATAAAATCAATGAGTCTGAATCAGTGATCGGAAGTGTTGTTATGTTTCCCGATAATTCAACCCTTCTTTCTTTCCTTGCTTGGCATTCAAATCACCTAGGACAATTTTAACTTCGTAGCTAGGTCATTGTGCAATAGCTCGAAGAACTTGGTGTTTCCATCAATCTCTTCTGTGGGGGCGTCTGCTAATATAAGGCTAATGTTTCCGAATTGTTTGCGTCGGTTGTCAAGAGTAAATCCGTCCGTATTTGAGGCTTGTTGATGCTTAGCAACTGGTTTTTCTTTACGTAGTTAAGAAGTCACGATGACGCACTACTTTCAACCTGAAAGACCAGGACCCCTCACTACTTTCCACGGGGGTTGGAACCTAATCTCCAATTGATGTTCTAGCCTACTGATACTCACCCCGATGAGGTGAGAGTAGAAGTTGATAGGCAGAGGTGGGTTTTGAGAAAAAATCTGTGGTGATTGTATCCTCTTGACTGCGCTTTTTTTTTAATTCCTTCTCTATCCTTTACATATGTATATATAATTTTTTTTATATTATGCGCTAAAGGGGTTATGAATACCCTTATAATGATTAAACATATAGTGTTAGCAATTAGTAAATTAGGATAGGATTATAAAGTAGAAACCGATGCACATTGGTTTTGAATGTCTGCACATCGTAATGTGCGGGAAATATCAAGCCTGGTAAAGCATTCTACATTCGTAAAGAAATAGGTTTAACTGAGGGGCATTCCTAGCAGTAAGAGAGAGAACGGTCTCCAATCATTTTAAGAGCTCTTTTTTCAATTCTATCCAGAAGACTCAAGTACATACCTTATTGGAGCACCAGCCCAAATATGAGAATTATACTCAAATTTTGGACGACTAAAAGCCTTGTAAATTATAGCCGGATCAGAAGAGGTAAAAAACTTCTTGCATCGTTGGAGAAAACCTTAAAACTTAGCCGCTTTTTTGGCGATGTCAAATATGTGATCACTCCACAACAAATGGTCTGTGATGCACATAAGTACCTAAGGCTGTTAGTTGTTCAATCTCTTAGATGCAAGTACCACCCATTGAAAGTGGAATCGGGGGAGGGGGTTACGCTGTTGTGACAGTAGACAGCATTGAGTTTTCGAAACATTAAATTCTACACGGTTTTTGAATCCCCATTTAACAATGCTGTCAAGATCAGAATTGAATGAGCTTATCATACGCTGCTGTTGGTAGTCCAAATCCGAAAAACAAGGATGAGAATCTAAAAACGAATATTAAATGCAGAATACTGTCATCAGCGAAACAATGAAGTGGGTTAGAAGTTTCCGACAAAAGATCATTTATGAATATATGGAAGAAAGTTGGAGAAAACGGAGCCCTGGGGCATACCAGCGTTTATATTGTGGATATCAGATTTGAACCCGTCTAATACTAATTGAATTGAACGGTCTGAAAGGTTATTTTTAACATCAATAGCAAAAGCACGGATTTTCTATAAGAGAGCTTGATGCCAAACTTTATCAAATTCCTTTTCAATATCAAGTGCAATAATCTTATAATGATGTAAAGATTTATTCCACTGTTTGGGGAGATGGGGAAACCATGAGATCATCAGTGGACCGGTCATTAAGAAGCTTCCATTAATCAAGGTATTTCTTAAGCTGAATTTTGATCAGCGTTTCCATGACTTTGGAAAGTATAGGGGCGTAAGTGCAATTGGACGATATTAAGAGGATGAGAAGGATTCGCCTTTTTTAGGGACAGGCTGGACAAATGCAGTTTACTATCCAGTCAGAAAGAGACCAGTAGAGTAGGACAGATGGAAATGCTAACGCAGTGGTTTTGCAAGCATTGAAGAACACCCTTTCAGAACAGTAGCGGGAATACTATCCGGGCCAGCGGATTTGTGAATATAAAGATCTTAAAATTGCCTCAGACAAGGTATTTTTAACTTTAAATTAAAGAAATTCCTAAAATACTAAGGTGCACTACAAACCGCCATAAGGTGCATTACAAACCGCCATTGATATAATTTCGAAGCTAATTAATATAAAGGATCAATTTTCTAAATACAAATACAGTGGATATAAAAAACTAAGTTGTCTAATTTACAGGCTAATTATTGACTCTTAGTGATAAGTGCCAACAATTAATAAGATTTATTTGATACCCTTTTGTATCATTAGCATCATGTAACTTTATCTAACGAACCTTAATTTAATGTAAGCCCCCGTTACATAGAACTAAATCAAATTTAACCAATCTCCCCTTAAACAATCAAAATCAAATTGCCTTAAGGTTAAAGCGATTAAAACACCAAAAAATGAAATGAAAACAACCCACAACAAAAAACCACACGTCTATCTTAAATTCTCTATGATGCTGTCTATAGATAGATATCCCAGCCCAAATCAATATTACATAGGTCTTTTGCAACTTGATACGAGTACATATAGCCAGCCCAACGCACCATCCTTGCTTCTCAGTCAAAACTCCTTCATTTCCTCTATTTTGTGTTTATGGAGAATGGAAAGAGCAACGCACTTGTCAGAGGGGAAATAACTATTCTTACTGACGAACGACACACGGCTCCGAGGATCAACAACAACGGGCGCACGTCAAGTTACCCGCGTCAATAAGTCAGTCATTCAGTGAGAGCTCATAGGAAAGGAATCCAAAAACCTGGAAAGCACAAAACGTTCCTTAAATGCTGCTAAAACTTTTCTCCCAAAAACAAGTCGTAAAATATATAATTCGATTAGGACGACGACGACGACGAGCGCGTATCATCCAGATCCCAGATTCCAGATTCAGATCCATTGATGATGGTGTGTCCTGGTGGTGGTTAAAGATTAAATTGAACAAGATTGTGACTGGCGATAGTAATCTGAATCTGGAAAACCGAGAGTGCAGGTTTGGGCCATACACAAAAACACACGAAGCGGTGGTGGCGGCATTGAAGGTTCGTGGGGTATCTCGTCTTATCTCAATTGTGCAGTTTTTACGTCTTTTGATTTAATAGAGGACAATCGCATGTGACATTTCGAGAAGAGGGTGGATTTTTATGTTTATAAGGCGAGGGTTGCGTTGCGTCGTCATCTCTACGAACAATGATTTGGGGTGGTCCGCTTGAGATCTTACGTCTATAAGTCCGTGATGGTGCATGCGTCAATCAAACCAAAGGAAAGGAACTTAATGACAAGGTAATTATGGATAAATAGCGTTGACTTCGTCTCCGGAGCTCTGTCGCTGAAGAGGATGAAGAGCGAAGCTATAGAATAATAAATGTATTTAAGTGCACACACATAAACTGGACCAAGATGCTTTCCATGTGGTTGTAGATGCTGGGATGAGGCTTTGAATCATAGATTGCTTCGAAGAAATGAGAATGAAAGCTATACCTTCGGCTTCAAATGTACCTATAGCATAGATATGTAACGGAATGGCCTTTGTTATACAAGAATTACATCAGGACCGTTCCATTTTGGTGATGTCCTTTTTCTTGGCAGAATCGCTTTCGCTTGTCTTATATATTTTATCTGGTAATGTTGATTTGGAACGCTTTCTTACAACTTCCACCCTCGTTCGTATTTCAAAAACCCCGTTCCCCCAGCTTACTCTCAGGGTGGATGATGGTGGCTTGGATGCCCTAGCTCTCTCTTGTCTCTTCGCTTCTTAGTTTCACATAAACTGTTATCTAGAAGATTTACGATCCGACTTTTCACATCCCTCGTTTTATGATAATATACGAGCTTTCTCCACAAAATGTGTATCTTACAAATATGTATACAGTATACAGTATACACCACCTACACATGCACAGATATACCTATACAAAAGTATCTACCAAAATTTATCTCCCAAACCGAGAATAGATACAGATACTGTGGAAGAGATATATTTATTCGAGCGCGCTTTTCAGTTAAGGTGCTGGAGGTGGGGGTGGATGTGGAGGTGGAGGTGGGAAACATGGGTACGATTGGGGGAGTACTTTTTGGGTTGATTGTAATGTGTGCCACAGAGTGTCTATATGTAGGTATACCTCGCCTTCCTTGGGAGATGTAGAGATGCATTGATGGGGAGTGTATGGTATGTTCAGGACATTTGTAATGCTTAATGTTTGGTAGGAATTTTTCTTATTCGCCATTTTTATTTGGATTTGCCTTAGAAAATTTTTGGAAGAAAACGACAGCGCAACAAACACCACCGGAGCGGGATCCACAATATTGACATTGCTGAACTTTCTTCTATAAAGTCGCTCGCAACTTCTCATACCTCCTTTACTTTTTGTAGTAGTAGCAGAAGGAAGAAAGTTTGGTTCAAGGTATCGGACTTCTTGACAAGGAGGAGGAGGTCTTGTTGTTATTTTTATTGTGGTGAAGGAGTCAGGCGAAATTTCGCTTTTTCGTATATCTGTATACAAAGGACAATCTGGAATATTACACGTTAGAATTTTGGGGCCAAAAGTATATTGTTGACGGTTTTTCGTTTTTCCTTTAATTTATTTGGCATTTTTGGTGGAAGGTACCAGAATACTCGTATATAGATATAGCGCGGGAAGTATCAAGAAAAAGGAATTGGGTTTTCTCCTTGAGAGATAAATCAGACGGAGATTTATGTGTTGCTTGTGTATCTTTCTTGTTGGCTATCTAAGATCTTTCTGTGAGTTGTATCTATTTGGATGAGACGTCGTCTTGGTTTTCGTTGTCGTCCTCGTCGACTTATTCGTTTCTCCATAAGGGGACTGGGTTCTGGGGTTCTGGTTCTGCAGCACTCTTCTATCTATATCTATACTCATGTATGCGGGGATAAATATAAGGAAGAAGATGAAGGGATGGTGTGATGTGATGTAAGTTGCTGCGAACAAAATGTCAGATATTGGTTTGGATATAATTTTGTCTTTGCTATCTTTATATAATATTGATTTTCCTTGGAAGGGGATTTGGTAGAGGTGCTGTAGTTGGTGGTGTATAAAGATGTACCATCTACCGAGACCTATACCTACATTTCATTCGATAGCCGTTTTGATAGAATTTTTCATCCAAGATTTAAAACAATTTGCAAACTATTATTTTGGCATAAGGAAATCGAAAACGAAATCTATTGACGATTCAATTTGATGTGTTTTGTTTCTGTCATTTGAAGGAACACACCAAAAGTAGACCAAAAGCAGAAAACTAGATCACTTTGGAATGTGATGTGGACAAGTGAGGCAGTGCACTATATTTCCCATTGAACTAGACATTAATGATAATTCAGCTGTCAGGCAGGATGATCCATTCAACAAAGACTACGAAAGCCAACAATCCCGTCCTCCCGACTTAGACGAAGTAAAGATTGCCAAGCTGAAGTCTAACAAAGCCGCTGGAGTAGATGCCGAGCTCCTTAAACCAGCTGGATATAAGGTAGTTAGAAGCATGCACCACCTTATCTGTTAGATATGGTCAGAAGAAAGTATGCGCGATGAATAAAACCTCAATATTGTTTGGCCGATCCTTGAAAAAGGAGACCCTATAAACTGCACCAACTATAGAGGAATCAGTCTACTTAACATTGCCTAAAAAATCTTCTCTGCCGTAATGTGTGAACGTCTAAAGCCCATCGTCAACAACCTGATGGGTTCTTATCAGTGTGGTTTTAGACCAGGAAAGTCCACTATCGACCAAATATTCACACTACGGCAGATCCTGGAAAAAAACCAAGAGCCATGTCTAGTTTTGGCATCCCTGCCAAACTCGTCCGTTTGCGAAGGATGACCATAGAGTATTCACAGAACCATTCGATGTCAAAAAATGTTTTAGACAAGGTGATGCGCTGTCATGAGATTTTTTTAACATCGTGCTTAGAAAAATAGTGCAGAACTCAAACGTCAACACTAGAGGCACTATCTTTCAAAAGTCTGTCCAATTACTAGCATATGGTGATGACATTGACATAATCGGAAGAACTCAGCGTGATTTCAATGGGGCTTTTGTGAGGAGGCAAATATTGGTTTAACGGTTAATAAGGGCAAAACAAAGTACAAGCTGTCGTCAAGAAAAGACATACAACACCAACGACTTGGTCAAAACGCCACCATCGACAGACGCTATAAACGCAGACAGCAACGCCAGCCCTGAAATCAGACGCAGAATTACTCTTGCTAACCGCTGTTTCTTTAGGCTTAGAAAGCAATTGAGTGGCAAAGCCCTCTTTCGAGGAACCAAAGTGTAGCTATATAGGATCCTTATCATTCCCGTCCTGCTTTACGGTACAGAAGCATGGACTATGACAAAAGCGGATGAAAGCACTTTGGGTCGGTTCGAGAGAAAAGTTCTTCGTGTGATCTGAGGTACCGTATGTGTCGAAGGGGAGTTTAGGAGAAGATGGAACGACGAGCTGTACGAGCTGTACGAGCTGTACAGCGACATATACTTAGTCAGAAGGGTAAAAAGCTAACGACTAAGATGGCTTTGTCACGTAGAGCGCGTGGAAACCAATGCTCCGGCCCGGAAAGTCTTCGAATCCACACCCACAGGACACCGCAGTAGAGGAAGACCATGGATCAGGTGGCGCGCACAAGTGGAAAGTGACCTCACAAAACTTGGAGCGCGAGAATGGAGACGTATAACTAGCTGTAGCTTCAGCAGCTGTCAAAGTTATCAATTATATTCCGCCAGCAGTAATTTTCAGTAGCTGTCAAATTTTACACTAATATCTAACAGTCAAAATATTCAACAGAGGATTTTTATTTTATCTTTCCGAACGAGTGCAAAACGGCGGAAAAAATGGGTTTAATGCAGTTAATGACGGCAAAACAAAGTACATGCTGTTATCAAGAAAGGACCTACAACACCAACGCGACGTCTTGGTCAAATCGTCACCATCAACAGACTTAACTTTGAGTTAGTTAATTACTTCGTCTACCAATTGAGTAGTAAATTCCTCTCTGGAGCCACCAAGGTCGCTATATAAGACCCTCATCAAACCCGTCCTACTATACGGTGCAGAATCATTTCGAGAACAAAGTTCTTAGCGTAATCTACGGTCCTATATGCATAGAAGGTGAGTGGAAAAGAAGATGGAACAACAAGCTGTACGGGCTGTATAACGACGTAGACTTAGCCAGAATGATAAAATTCCAACAACTGAGATGGCTGGGTCGAGTAGAGCACATGGAAACCGATGTTCCGACCGGAAAGTCTTCGAATCCACAGCCACAGGACAACGCAGTAGAAAAAAACAGCGTATCTAAATGAAGGAATTTGATAGGTTGGTGTTAGACTAGGCATATTTTCAAATGACTTTTGCAAAAGCTGGGATAATAATCGAGTAGAATTGTGCCAAACGAACTTAAATATAGAATTATCAAAACTGCCATCTGATAGAAGTATAAATATGGAACTTTTGTAGAAAATTATAAAAGAATCAGCAATCTCCTATGACATAAAACCATCTATACAAAAAATCCATTCAGCCTGGTACGATAAGGAATGTAAGTCTACTACGACAAAATTTTTGCAGTTCTAAAATTACACCAAAGTTTTGACTGTGATTCGAAAAAACAAGATAACTTGAAAGCAATCGAAAACTATAAAAACTTATGCTATGAAGTTGAAGATCACAAGAAAAGATTTTCAAAAGGAGATCAAAAGAATACACCAAACTAACGCGGAATTGCATTTCTCAACACAGCACTCAAAATTTTCATGCAAATCTTGAGATATCGTCTCACCATTTGACTCGAGAATAACCATCTTCTTCGCGAATTCCAAATCAATTCAGAAAGGGTTACTCTTCAGTAGACCAAATTTTTAGTCTGACCAATATACTACGGAGACATATCTACGCAGACGGAAAAAACTGTACGGTTTTTTCATATACTTTCAAACTGCTTTTGATTCTATAGATCGTAATGCGCTCATCTATTAGCTTTTACGGGATGAACTGTCTCTTTAATTCTTATGTACGCTAATGACCTCGTACTACTAGCAGAATAACCTGAGTCCTTGCAGCCCATGATAAATAGGCTATACGAGGTTATTTTTTGAAATGGAACATTAAGGTGAATCTAAACAAATCAAAAGCATGTTTTTCGAAATGGGAACAGAGCGCTTGGCTACAAATAAGAAATATTTTCTTGTGGAGGGCATAATTCAAACAGCAAAGGATAACCGCAGTTATAAGGTTTCACTTTACCTTAATATGAAACGACAACCTTTAAAGAAACTATGTATCTGCTTCAAAGAATGCAATTGGAACTGTTTGGCACAATATTTTTGAAAACATAGACCTCTCATTTTGCTCAAAATATCGAGTAATAGGGCCTTTTGAGAAATAGGGCCTATAGGGACAACTGACAACTCTCAACCATTCCTGTGTGCGAGTACTGTTGTCATTGATGGAAGGGACCTACAGTTTTAAGCCGAATTCGAACGGCAACTTTGAGAAAGCACTTTTCATGACAAGAATTACTTTTGGAGAGTTTGTCAATTCCTCGCAAGAGGCAGTACCCGTGAAAAAACTTTAGGTGGCATAGGCAAGGATCGATACCAAGACCTCTAGCATGACAATCCAACGCACTAACCATCATGCCACGGGTATTTCGAGTATTTCTCACAATTTTCAAAGCAATAATTCTATGCGCAGCAGAATCCATCGGCTGGCGTCAATTTGAAACGAAAACCTCCTGAGGTACTTCTTAAAACGGTAATTTTTTCTTAAAAATGCAATTCCAAACTACATTCTTCTTATTCAAACTGGCCTTTCACCTATGTACCTTTCGTTTCTAAAACTTCATTTTAACTACATATATTCACCCTTATTGTAACAGGCGTTTGTCTTCAAACGACAATTGTCACTTTTTGAGTGTAGTCACTTTCTTTGCGTTCAAGAGTCGGTATTGCGTTGCTTAAACGCTATTTTTTACAATCCACATACATTCTACATAAACAGATGATTATGAGAGATTGATAATCGAAAGAATAAATTCAATTTTTAAATTTAAATAAAACTTTTTTAGTGAAATTATAAAAAGAGGCACAAACGTATATCATTGGACTGTTTATATTGTTAAATTACGCTTCTTACGTGAGCCTTGAAGAGGAAAGATTGGACCAGAATAAAAACCCAATCTTATTGAGAGAGAGAAGAAGAATAAGATCGACATCAAATCCTTTGCATATTCGAATTAAGTACATATCTTCATACATCCAAGGATGATTCATTGAACAAATCATTCTATTTTGTTATATTTTAAGACATGTAATGTACTTAAGGTTGAATAAAGACTTATTTATTTACCTATTAAATGAAATTAAAGAAAGGTGCCACTAGTTTTAAAGCTTGCAGCTACTTTGAGATTTTTTGTTGAAGGCACCTACCGAAAGGGTGTATGCAATGACTTCAAATTGAGGAATTGCACAACCAACGATGTGCCTCATTCTCAAAGAAATGCTCGAAATTATTGAATCACATATTTGCCCACGTTGTCTAAATTCTCACTATTTGGACGAAGAAAAAATATGCTTAAGCTTTTTTTTATGAAAAGTCTGGGATTCCTGGAATAATTGGACGTGTAGATGGCATCCGCATGAAAATGCCAAAAAAAGATGAACAACATCGTTAGAACAACAGGAATAGCTTGAATAAAGGCTATCTCCTGGAACCCTTTCTAATAACACCATTCTGATCCGCCCAAGAAGAAAACAGTCAATGACGTTTTACTTTAAACTTGGCATTAAACTATATTTTTTGCAATTCTTTTGCCGTTCTAACCAGTTGCACTAAGGCATTGACGGTACTTGAAACGGATTCCCAATCGTTTTTTTGTTCTAAAATTTGTTGCCAGTGAATGATTTAATTCTATTCATTCTGTGAGCCTTTCCATTTCCAACTATAGATTCATAACTTTCACCCTTCAGTAAAAATAAAATTAATAACACTAAAACTTGCATTTTTATTTAATTTTTCACAAGGCATTTGAAAATTTTCCGTCGACAGAAAGTGGCGTTTTACTTTCCCTTCAATTCAAAACTAATCGTATCGCGTTAATGGATATGACCCCCATTTTATTTTGAATTATTTATTTTTTGTATATGAAAACAACATTTGTATTTTACTTCCTTAAACTGTGTTGCTAAAAGTACTACTTTTGACTGAAGATTGCCCAATTCCAAAAAGGTGTATTAAGAACTATATATATATATTTAAGAGAACTTTTGTTTTTACTCAATTTAGAATTTGAAAAAACTTTAGTCATGCTTTAAATTATTTTCATAAAAATTCTTTCTGAGAAAAAGAGTAAATATTCAAGTTCTTAAGAAGAAACCTTGAATAAGAGATCATCAATTTTATATTAAGTTGCCTTTGAATTCCTTAAACTAGTCTTCAATTTTATTATTACATTTTTTGACACACAGAATTAGGGCTAGGATTTTCATGCACTTAAAAATGCAAAATATGCGCTTAAAATATGCTCTTAAGAATGTAAAATATGCACTTTAAATATGCATTTAAAACAATATGCCTCGTGAACCATTACGTTGGAAAAAAAAACATTGTGTTGTGGTTTTATAAAAAAAAAATCAGTCTTTATTCAAGGAACACAAAATTATATTAATAAAAATTGAAAAATAAAAGTTTTCATTTAAAACAAAACCAAAATATTCAAAATAACACAGAATTCATTGTTTATCTAAATCTAATTTTCACAATTTTCGTATGCTTTATTCGCATAAATCATGAAGTTTTTTCGCAAATTTCCGAAAGTGAAGCTTTGACGATTCGGTCGCTGAAATGTTTTGTACATCGAAAACGATCGCTCCACGTCAACTGATGTCAATGGGGCATTCTTTAGGGAACATATTTCTTGAGGTGTTAAGTGCTCCATATAATCTTCCTCGACGCAACTCAGAGAAAATGCCCTGCATATATTTTTCATTTGTAAAAAACCTTCATTTTTCTTCAAAACATTATCCAGTTTTTCTTTAATCGCTACACCAAAAGACCCTTCAACTGCACCAATCTTAGAAACAACTGTTTCAATAAGATCCACTTGTTTTTTTAAGGAATTGTTTCCCTCGAGCTGTATAATTACATCGCACAAGAAAGTATAGTTCGAATTTATGAAAATAATTTCACTCTTTAAAGAAGGTTTCTTCAATGCCTCTTTTGTATTTTTAATGGCAACGGCATCCGAGTCATCAAGGCCATTTACAATATCTTCAAATTCCTTATAGTTCTTGGCGTAGTAGGCTACAGCTTCCAACCAAGTTCCCCACCTGGTGACAATTGGCTGTGGAGGAAGAGGAGTCAAGGGATACCTTGTTTTGAAATTCTCAACTCGAGATGGTGCTTTTAAAAATATTTTTTTTCCACTGGAGATTAAAAGATCTACATTTTTAAAATTACTTCTTATCTGTTCTGCCACTCTATGTAGTGCATGCGCTAAACACGTTACGTGAATCAATTTCGGATACAAAATTTTTAACCCTTGAGCGGCCTTTATCATGTATGGAGCGGCATCAGTTAAAAACAGAAGTATTTTGTTTTTTTTTTTATGCCAAAATAATTGACAGTTTCGTCAAAAATTTGGGCAATCGTGGAATGGTTTGTTTTCTCCAACTCGACAACATTTAGCAATACTTTTTTGCGTAAATCTTCGTTTTGGCTTAGCACACCCGCAACAACAAATTTGAATTAGGTACTTCGATTTGTTAGTGTATATGTGAATGCAAATGTATATACACAACTAAAACTTACTCGTTTGCATGTGTTAAATGGAATACTATAATATGGGCGAAAGCTGTCGTGGAAGTTGCACACTGGAACTGATTAAAGTATGAAGTTAAAGGCACGATTGCATTTTTGTATGATTGCGATTTTGGAAAATATGCAAAAATATGCATTTATTATTGAAAATATGCAATTTAAAGTTAAATATGCATTTGTCATAAGATATGCAAAAATATGCACTAACGATTAAATGCCATTTTAAAGTAAATTTAATGATTCGTGCTTGTGTTTCATTCCTTTGCTTCTAAATTTTCTCAAAAAAAATATGCATTTGCATGGAAATCCTAGCCCTTGATTATTTACGTGATTTTTACTTGCGACACATAAAAACTATATAACAAGTTTTGCATTAGTAAACAATTTCAAACTAGAGCTCTTAATCAAATATTTACGACGGTAGAGAAGTCGAAAAAAGTGGAAACTCCGATTTCTTCCGTCTGTTTGTCTTTCCTGGCCCCCCTACAGTCCAAACAATTGGCCTATTTTTCATTATATTAATTCGAAAAATAACAGCAGTTCTCATAATAATTGTTTGGTTTAAACATGTGATTTTTCTTAAACTTTCTCTAAATTTTGTGTTCTTAATTTGGCTTCTTTCTACAAGAAAAACATATTTTCGTATTGCTCCAGAAGGAAACCTCAAGAAACCATTATATTGTTTTTATTTATATTCTATTGAAGTTTTCTCAAGAACTATTTAAAAAAAAATACGATTTTGAAATTCTTCTCTTTCAAGCTCTTGTCAATGATCAAATTGATGATGATTTTTTATGATCAAATATGTATTTTTTTATTTTTTAAAAAATACTAATTTTGTTTACAAAAGGATATATTATAAGCTCTTTATTAAATGCTTACCATGATTTTCAAAAAAATAAGTAAATCTGGATTTTTTGACAAATAAAATGGCATTTAAATTTTTGAGAAAAACTCATTTCGCAGGTACATTTTAAAATCTTAAAATATACGAAACATTTTTAAACAGACTTTTTGGATGAAATTAGCAAGTTCTAGTAAGCCAGTCGTGCATTTTATTTCTTTCAAAATTAGTTTTCTTTTGAATAAAAAAGTTCTTAAAAATTAAATTAAATCTAGAACTGAGATTTAAACACGAATTTCAATAATACAAATATCCCAACAAAATCAAGCGACACTTTTGTTAAACTAATGGCTAAGGGAAAAACATGATAAACGTTTCATATCTATTGACATAAAAACTTTAAAACGTGTTATTTGTGAGTGCTACAAAACATTTCTTCCTAACTTATTTGTTTACTTACCTTACTTTGTTTTAATTTAATTTTGTTAGCGAAATTATGTTCTTAAATGCAACTCTTTTCTTGAATTCAAGAACTAAACCATTGTATCTCACCAATTTGTAAGTTTTGTTGACGACTTTAAGATCAAAATACGAGTAAGCAGATTGATAACGATAGTAATAAAAGACTTCCGTAACATTCCGACATTTTTACATATCAGATCCTCTCTCATTTTCTTAATTTTTGAATTTTTGCATTAATAGAAATGAAAACAAGAAAAGTGTATTGTATTTTTGGAAAAACCTTTCAAAACAATTTCCTACATTTCTGCGCGAAATGCACCAAAAATGCATAGTTAGGCTATTGTGTCTTAGCTCTTAAATATGGTACATTTAGAAAACTGTTATAATGTTGAAATGCTTTCATATATAGGGAGTCCTCCAAATTAAATAGGTAGAACATACCTTGCTGAACAGCAGTATTCTAACATAATTTGATAACTAAAGTTGTCATTTAAGCAATTATTAAATTTTGTTAGCCTAATTTACAAAATATTAAAGAACATGTTTAAGCGGTGAGTAAAAATTCATCTAATTGTGTGAACCTCACACCCCCCCCCCCCCCCCCACTGATAAAAAGTCTGGATCCGCCCTTGCGTCATAAAAGCAAACTTAAACAACAGCTACAATAGCGATGAGAGTGACATTTATCGATCAAAAATTTAGATTACACTAATCGCTAAATGTCAAGTAGCCTAACGCTAAGTAAAACGCTACTATATAACCCCTTCCGCAATACCAATTTGTTTGTGTGACAATTGTCATTCAAATAAAACGCCTACTTCAATAAGGGTGATTGTTAAACTTATGTTTAACCAAACTGAAAAAAATAGCAACATGTCCAATCTCAGCGGAGATAAGGCCACAAAATTGGCAACATCAATCTAACAGGGAAGTGATTGACTAAAGTTTGTCAAACTAGCACTTGGACTTTGTCGGGAATGCCTTAATAGATTTATATTAAAAACTGTATACATTTTTGAAATTGAAAAGTTTAATACATCTTTATACTTGTTCTTGCCCTCATTGACCACTAAACCCATCTTCCTCGCATCCGTCGCAATCCTCAAAAACGTACCACTGACATGCAATTAGACCTTCCAATTATGTAAATATCATCGGCGTTTTTGAGTAATTGGATTGACCTTTGGAAGATTGTGATTCTAGTGTTGACGATTGAGTTTTGCACAATTCTTTCCAGAACGATTTTGAAAAAGTCGCATGAGAGTGCATCGCCTTGTCTGAAAACATTTTGATAGATTTTTCGTACTCTCTTTAGTAAATATTATAAAACTATTCGGATTTTGGCCATTAGTAAATCATATTCTAAGATTAAGCCCATTTCCAACCTAGTAACTTTTTGTCCGTCAGATAATTTTCTGTCATTGTAGTAAACAAAATCTACAATCTAACCACCCCAAAATTGTGACCATTTGGTCATAAGTATAGATTGAAACGCACAAAGCACAAGCGACTTTAAACCATGATTACAGTCGTTTATTGTTTAAGTTACTGCGGCTGAAGTTATTAAGCTGTCACTTAAAAAGTCTATCCCTACAAATGAGTCTCTAGAGTAAAATCGTTTTAATAAAATGGACAAGTGAAGATATAAAATTTTAACATAAAAGTCGATTTTCTGTTCTGTTTCTGAACAACATTTCGCACCCATTTAACCGTGTACGAGTATAATCTTTTATTCATCAAAAAAAAATAAGCTTAATTTCATGAAGACTCGATGTATCTCATTTAAATCCAATCAAATGTCTGATGGCAGTTCAATTCGCTAACTCAGGCAATTAAAATGAGAAATGCAGTCAGTGCGGTCCTCAAGCCAGATCGCAGAGTATATCAACGCAAACAGTTAACCTTTGATGGAAATAGATGTAAGAAACGCCAATTAACACGTACACCTTTCACTCGTCCAGGTTGTGGGGCACGTCCATCTTATGTAAGTATAATACCTATATCCTATAAAGGTGCCTCTATATAGCTTGAGTTTCGGTATCACCACCATAGTGATGATGTGTTGCAATAAGAGAGCACACCGAAGACCGCATCCTATATATAACAGTGTTAGCGTCAGCATGTAAAGAGTCTTAAAGGAGTCTTTTTGTATAGACAAAGTGGTCCCGCCATCGAGTGTTGCTATAGTGCACCTATGTAGCATCTCTAGGTGCATCGATTGAATTCAAGTGCATCATGCATCATGGACGACATGGAACATATACTCTGATGAGGCAATATTAAGGCCAAAGTACCCATCACTATAGAAGCTATATATATAAGCTATAAGCCCATAAGAAAGCCCTATAGAGGATGCCTCCATACGGATATAGGTATGTACTGGAATTGGAAGCCCTCGGTGCCTTTCAATGTACGAAAGTATACATCATCATTCAGTTTCAGTAAAGGGTGCGCGTCGCGTACGTTTTCCGTATCGGTATCGATGTCGATGTCGGTCGTTCGGTGAAAAGTGTCACCTTACGTGCGAGCAAATTCCACTTTTTAGTTATTTCTTTTATTTTGTTTTTTTGAACCTTTACCAATGAAAGACGCTACTGAAGACGATGTTGCAAGTGTCATCGGTTGCAAGCAAAGACAGTGATTGTAGATAAGACATGTGCTCTTGATATCAAGAATATAAGAGGGGACAGCTGCATCGAGAATGGTTTCTTTCTTTAAGTCACAAATGTACCTTTATAGGTACATATAGATACATTTGTATGTTTGCAGGTTGGCAACCCTTCTATAGAGACTTTTTTCACATTTAAACATACACATATAAGTTCCCTACAATGAAAATTGCAAATGAATGTGAAGGATTTAAGAAAAATTATATCTCAGCAAATGACAAATCAGAAATCGGATACCACTTTTTCTTATGTCTTGTAAAATTTTGAGTGATCTCAATGAAAAACTGTCAAATTAAAAAATATCTTTATCTGTATAGACAGTCTAGGGGTTGTACCATCTGAAAGACACCATCAGGCCACAGGCCCACGATGAACCGAGATATTGCGCTCACCAAAATGTTCCTTTAATAAATTGGTTGTTTCGTTGGCTCCGAGGGAACTGAACCATTATTTTGGTAATAAATGTTTACGATTTTCAGATCTTTAAAAATCTATTTATTACAAAATGGCAAATCAAATTATTCATAAATCAAGTGACAGCTATCAAAAAGACTAAGACAGAGAAAATTATTTCGAGATTGAAAACCACACGTCTAAAAAATTACCTGATATACTTTAAAAGTCCTAATCAAAACTATAAACACTGCGATCGAACATTAAATTTTTCCAAATAATCCCAGAACCTTACTAAGGATGGAAGTTTATGGTATCATGGTCTTGAAAAAACGTTGTCACTGCCTTTTTCGAACAATTGATAATTCAATAAAGTTTGTCATCAGTATAAGGACACTATTTTAAACAGCTTAAAAGCCATTCTCTTATCGTAAATGGAAAATATTTGAGGTTATGATATCTCAAATGACAGCTAAGTTTGACAGGTGTCAAATGCCAGTATTAGCAAATTTTATTATTGTGATAGCACAGCGTTTTTTGCGCGAAGCATTTTGATGTACAAGTTTTAAGAAACACAGAATTATTGCCAGAGGATATCAAATTACCGAATTGTAAGAATTTTACTCCCAGTGAGTCAACTCGATCCCTTAAGCATTCACATTCGTTGTAAAAGTTAGTTAGGTTATCGTTTTTGCGGTTTCAAAAGGTGATATTTCTTTTTTATCATAAAGTTTGGACGTTGACAATTCTTGCAAGCATCAATTCTTTTAAAGTAATTTTCGACCACTTTTTGAGACATATCGGGCAGTATCTCAGCTGTAACTTGACGAATGTTGTTGTTACAGTGCTCAAGAGCTAAGGTTTTTTGTTGCAAAAACACGGTTTTCGGGTAGCCTTACATAAAAAAGTCCAGCGGTGTCAAATGTCTCTTGCAACTAAGCCATATACGCTCGAGTTGTGTCGCATGGCACCGTCATGTTGGAACCGCATATTCTCCAAGTCGTATTCTTCAATAGCATGCAAAAGAAAGTCGGTTATCATATGACCATAACGCTGTGAATTGACGGTGACAGTCGTTTCATTGACGTTTTCGAAGAAGTGAGGTCCAATCACACCTCCGGACCAAAGACCGCACCAAACAGTGACTTTTTGTGGATGTAATGGCTTCTCTTCAATTATTTGAGGATTCTAAGAACCCCAACTTTGATGGGTATCATCGAGTGAGAAATGTGCTTCGGCGGTGAAGAATTTTTTTTCGAAAAATCGCCGTCCACCGCTTGTTGTCCTTTGACTTCGATCTACGACGCGACGTTGTAAATGGTCAGCTGGGTTCAGTTATTGTGTGAGCTGGACTTTTTAAGGATTTGTGTGTATATCCAATTGGAAGATACTCCATAATGCGTTTGGGTCTTCCACAGCTCTTTCACTTAAAGCAGCGATATTGTCAGTGGTACGAGCGACCACAGGCCTTATAACATCTGTAACCAACCCAGAGTCTTGAAATTTCTTCACAATTTTGCTGATTGTTGGATGCATATAGTTGGATGATTTTTTAACCATAATCTAGTCTTAAAGCATGCGTTGTACAATCCATTTTCTTAAACTTTCAACAGAAAAAAAATTATTTTAACAACTTAGTTTGACAAATGTCGAATTCCAGCAATATATTTTTAAAACCGCAAAATGGATAACCCGTTAAAACTCTCCGGATGAACTCAAATTTCTATTAATAAGACTACCTTATCATTTCTGAACTTGCCTTATCGTAGCTGTCAGTTTCTGACATGAAAATCAGAGCATCTACGACATCTCAAACGCTTTGTGCATCCATGTTTCTATGTTCTGTTGTTTCTTAAAGACTATGATTTGGCTTGGCTGACATTAAGAAAACTTTCAAGGAATCGAAAGTAGAATCCTACAATAAAATGCATAAACGGTTCGATGGATTTAGCAAACATTTGTTTGAATTTTCTTTATGTTAGAATAACGACGTTTCTGAGATTTCATTAGTTTTAGCTCCATAAAGAAGTTCCAATGATAAAACGTATGAAATGTTTTAAGTTTAAGTGGATATTAAGGTTTTTGCAATGATAAGACCATTAGATGTGAATTGAGTTTATTTTAAGTGTTGTTTGTTTTCTGTATCGAATAAACCAAATAGCTTCACATTTATTAACATTTTAGTGTCAAGTGAATACTGTAGTCTGTTTAGAGATTAATAAGGAAGAATAATTGCAAAGAGCAGTATTACCTGCAAACATAACCAATTTGGTATTATTTCCAAAATAAGGTAGTTCCGGCATGAAAATATTGAAAAGGCCCAAGCACATAATCTTGTTTAACTCCATAACAAATACTATATGAAGTTAATAATACGTGGAAGACTTCGCAATTCCAGTGTGAACAAAAAACTTTCTGTTTTTTAATAAGTTCCAAACAATTTTGATGACGTAGTCAGGAAAATTAAAAAGAATTAGATTGTAAACAAGTCCGTCATACCATACTGTATCAAAGGCTTTTTCTATGTGTACCAAAACTAAACCAGTTGATTGTTTTACATTAAGGCTATTTTTAACATGATGCTTTATTCTAAGTTTTTAATGATTCGGTTTCAGAGCAGGTAACTTCGTTAACGGAATTGCTCAGTAGGGTAAATATATATTACAGCTTCCTGAACATGGATGTATCGGTGATCCATTAAGACTTTCTCCAAAATTTTACTAAGCATTTGTAAGCTATAATAAGTCTATTACTACTTATGGGTTCACTCTTAGCTTGCCAGGTTTACCAATTGGAACCGCCTTTGTTTTTTTTTTTTAATTTTTCGGGAAAATAACAACGTTTAGTTGAACAAAAATGTTAGATAAGTTATAGCTTTTTTTATGTAATGCTTTCAACAATTGGTTACTGATACCATAAAGGCCAGGAGTTTTTGTTATTTTCAAATCTCTGATTAAATTCTGCACTAAACTTTTATTGTTTATTAAAATACTTGTTGGTTAATGGGAGAAATTTCACAGTAGAGACTTCAGAAATTTTTTTTTCAAATTCCAACTAGTAAATACTAGGAAACATCTTTTGCTTTAATATTTTTTTTTGCTGGGAAAGGCAGCTGCTAACTCTTGTCTATCGGCTGTTTAATTTCATGATTTTGTGCAGAATTTGTACACGTTTTTCACAGCCAGTACAGAGCGGCACCGAATTCTGATTGAGAAATTATCGGAGAAGAAAAGCGGCCAGTTTTTAAAAAGCTCAGCGACACTCTTTGTACTTGTAGAGCTGAAGCTACGAAAGCCTTAGTCAATGTCAACGGCTGTTCAGAAATCGAAGAAGCTCTAACCAGCATATTTTCCAATAAAGAGCAAAAAGATATCGTGATGAATGGAGCAACTCATCTTCTACAGAAGATGAGTGGTCTCGAAACCGCTTTGAATCGGTAATGCGTGCACTAGAATCATTGAAATCATTCGTAGAATCCAAACGAAATGAGATTGATAAATACGAATTGGTGAAAGTGCATCCGGATGATTTGGAGCCTAGTCTTGGTAATGAGTTGGTTCAATTTGTGTCTTTGATTGACCCATGTAAAAAGGAAAAGGACTATGGAATAGATTAATCGCCGGTACTTTTTTACTACCAAATTCTCGAAAATCAAAATTTCAGAGCTACATTCCCAAACCTCGTAATTGCTTTGGTAATGCACTGGAGAGCGTTCATTTTCAAAAATGAAAATTATAAAAATATATGTACATTGAGAGCGATTTACTCCGAAAACTGGATTTCAACGAAATCATCAACGATTTTTCGGCGAAAAAATCTCGAAAGGTTCCGTTCGTTAACAATAAAATTTAATTTCAGATAATTCTTTTTTCCGTTTATATATGAGTATATGTGTTTGTTCAATACTAAAGGAATCTACTTGGTTTCACAACAAATTATTTATTGAAAAACTCGAGTGAAAAAAAATGGTTTACTTTATTTTGAAAAAAAATTGGGGCGAGAAGGCCTCCGCTCCTTCACCTCCTTTCTAATAATTTTAGTTTGTCCTTATCAATTTCAATACAACATCAGTTTCGTCAACACGAAAACACGAACAGCTGGTATCATGGTATGACTGTATTTCAATTAGACTTTTTAATGAAAAATGTTTTCAAAATAAATTAAAAAATTTAATGCCAATTTTGTTTTAATTCATAAATGTTTTATGTCTTTTTAAAATCAGTTAATAATGCTTTAAAATCGAGTATCAAAATTTACAAACGCAATAAAATAAAACGAATTAATTTAAAAAAAATTAACTTTTCGAATTCACATAGTGGAAGCCTGTAAATTATTTAAGGTATGATTTTTTTCATTTCTACTTTTGAGTAAAACATTTGAATAGGACATTTGATTTTATTGAACTTTAAAATTACTTTAGATTCGTTTTGAAATTGCTGCGAATGAAAGACTATACAAATTGTGTGCGAAAGGGTTTCGAATTCAATAATACCAAATAAGTTGAACAAAATGTTGGCAAAATTTTGAAAAATGATTCAAACTGTCACTTTAAAGTCTGTCGTACTGTAAAATTGATTATCGATTTTAAAGTCGGGTATGACAGCATCTATAGGGAATAGCTCTACAGAGCAATGTCTACTTCTGGCATCTCTGTCAAACTTATCAGTTTGTGCAGAATGACGATGAAGAATGCACGCTGCTCTATTAAGGTCGGAAAAGATTTCACCGATGCATTTGATGTCAAAAATGGTTTAAGACAAGGCGATGCACTATCATGCGACTTCTTCAACATCGTTCTGGAAAGAATTGTGCAAAACTCAACCTTCAACACTAGAGGTACAATCTTTCAAAGGTCCATCTAATGACTCGGATACTTCGATGATATTGATTTAAATGGAAGATAAAAGCGTGATGTCAGTGGAGCCTTTTTGAGCATTACATCGGAAGCAAAGAAAATGGGTTTAGTGTTGTCATCAAAAAAGGACATAGAACAACGACGTATTGGACAACTATAACTTTGAGGTAATTGAGGACTTTGTCTACAAACCAAGGCACTGCTATTAACTCAGACAACGACACCATTGCTGAAATCAAACGAAGCATAACTCTTGCAAATCGCTGTTCATTTGGACTTAGAAGGCAATTGAGTAAATAAGTCCTCTTTCGATCATCTAAAATTAAGTTAACTGAATTTAAATCCAACGGTCATGTAGAGGGAATGAGCATCAACGCCAGCCCGGAAGGTCTTCAAATCTTATACCGACGAATTGCGTAGTAAAGGACGACTCAGGTGGGAGAAGACCTCAACCAACTTAGCGTGCGAAACTGGAGACAGCTAAATAGGGGCCAAGCTGGCTGGAGACGCATGTTGGTTTAGGCTCTGGTCCGCCCCGGACTGTAGCGCCACCTTAGGTAAGTATAAGTATTTGCGCCTGTTTCCTATTTCAAGAACTCCCTGCTGGGGCACGCTATAGGTTTTGGGGTAGGTGCATGTCATATACTATTTGATTTCTAAAAGGGTTATCCCTGCTTTGGTTAAAAGTCTGGATCCACCTTTGGAATACCAACTGGTTTAAGAAAAAGGTATATCCTCTTTCATATTTCAAGCCGGAATAATCATTCATACCTAACTAAAACCCTGTTATTATTATTATTATTAACACATAAAACTAAATGCCATCTAGATTGTGTTGGCATTTCTTAAGCTTTTCAATGCATCAAGGTATAATTGAATTTATTAATTGATCTTGCTGAAGGTGCCTGTATTTATAAATTCTGCCAATATTATAATCACAATAACCAATTGTCCACCGATTCTTTATCATCCTTCCATTTTTCCCATTCCCACCTACCTATTTATTTATGTTTCTAAATACCAGACCACCAATCTAATAGAAAGATACAATATCTTCCTTTAATGTGCTATAAGCATATACATTCATATCTATATAACTACGAGTACCATATATGTAAATAGATATGACCTTTAATCAAAATATACATAAATACACCACTCATAGAGATACCTAACCTATACCCGTAGATATTTATCTGAAATATAATCATTCCCTCTTCCCTTCTAATAGCTTCTATAACAGTTACAACATTATGTAAACTATAAACACGTAGGTAGTCAAATCGCAACCACAAGGACTTCCATGCTTTACATCTGCATCCCAGCTAGCTATAAGAGTATACGTAGGTACTGCTTCTGTATTACAAACTTTATGCTTCGTCAATCTATAACTACATATGCCTCGATATCTATAGAAGTATCTACCTATGTAACTCTATCTATAGGCAAGCTACCTATACCTTTCTATATGAATAGAACACAAAATTAAGCTGCCCATGTTCGAAAATATTCAATATTCCAGAACCAGAAGCTCTACATCGAACATTTCATTCTCATTTATTTTTCAATACCATCTCCGCATCATCCAAAAGCCCCTCAAGGCCCTCGCTGTTTCAGCTCTCTTGCATCAGTAGACGATATTTCCATTAAAATCTTTTGTTTCACAACAAACAATTCAATCAATCAGGCAACTGATGCCTAAAATATCCGTGTGCCGTGGGTGGGTGGGCCTCATGGCTCTGATGGGTCTGGATCTGGATCAGGATCTGGGTCTGGGCAATGGAAAGAGTAGGTGTGTATTGAATACCGAGGGTGACAGCGCTGTGGGCAACTAGATTATCGAACAGAATGCAATTATCGCATCCATTGTCGTTGTTTTCGCATTGATAGTCAAAGTAAATAGCGTTCATCTAAAAAAAGAAAACCAAACAGATGAACTCGCAACTCTATAGCAACGAAGACCGAACAAGAACACCCCCGCCGAGCCACCCAATAGCCTAACAGCCTTACAGCCCACTCACCATCAGCATCATCTGCATCTGACTTTGGCTTCTGCTGCTTTTGCTGTTGCTACTGAATCTGGAGCTAGAGCTGAAGCTGGAGCCGTATGGAAATCTCTTTGCATGAAAATTCCTTCATTGAAGCTCGATAGCGATTTCCACAAAGGATAACGAGAGCCAGCACAGCTAAAATCTACCTATAAGTCTTCGTATAGGTGCTATAGGTATGTGTACATCTAGAAACATACCAAAAACAAAATGAAAACACAGAAAAAGGAAAACAACTTTCAAGACCCGGAAAATCCTTTGCAATCGATGCAGTTGTACGCCACTGTAATCATTTTCTCTCCACAGTCCACTCCATTCATTTCTCTACCTGCTAGAGCCTCTTTTTCTGTAGTAAATACTCCATCCGACTCGCTTCTTCTCATTTAACTCGTATTCAGTTTTCGAGAACAGGAAAAAGATGTTGTTTCTGGATATGGCATCATACGCCATTTTATTTTGGGGCGGAGCCAACTAAATAACTGCGCCTTGTGGTTGGTCTCGAGTCGGCGTACCTGCTTATTCATTCCCCACTCACGACGTCGTGTCGTGACAGCAGCGTCACACTGGATACACACGATACCTGCCTTGACGGATGCGATGCGATGCGCAGTTGGCGTGTTCGGTTTGGGTTCAATAATAATAATTGGTCTCTGAATGTGTGGGGTTGTTTCCCCTTCGTGGTGAGTTTCTTATGGGAAATTCACCATGGTTTATAGGAAAACACAGTAGCAGTAGGAATTCAAGCTAAGTTCACTGAACGCGGCGTGTTTTGGTTTTAAATTTGAATTATTGTGAGTTGTGACGATGGATGTAGTAACTGTGTTACACTATGGAACGCACTCTCTTCTCACCGCCGCACCGGTTGTTTTTCGACTTGTGATTATTTGAGAGATTTGCATCAATTTGGAAACTGTACTGGGCCGATGCTATACTTGTCCGGCGGACTCCGGGGTAGTTTGGGGAGTTTGTGTCATCCCAATTTATGTCCTCATAGGTAATTGTTATTAAAGGATGTGAAACTTTTTCGGAAATGGAAATGTAGGTACCTAAGTGAGAAGGTATTGATTTTCTTTTTAGGCAGGAAGAAATACACATAGATACCTACATATTTTGAAATAGTTTTTTAAAGCTGAAGTTACAAATCAATATTGTGCAAAAATCGATATTGTTTGTAATGTCTTATCAAACAGAAAAGAAAACAGAGATTATGGCCCTTACTGCGAGAAGCGAATCGAACGTTTTCGACTTAAAGGGACCGTTTGAAAAATCCAATAAATAGAAAAATTAAGATGGTTCAATTTCGAAGCTTAAATGGGTTAACATCTCTTTTTCCAAACAAGTTGACTTTTGAAGTGAATACCTATTGAAATGGTATTCACGAAGTGAGTGATTTCAAAAACGTCCGCTTTCAGTCGTTCAGTTCTTGCGTCTTGTGACATTTTAATGAAAATATGCCTATCTTTAAAGTTATAGTTCCTTAAGTAAGTAATTCATTTATTAACATTCAGTTCTTAACAATTGAATGTAATATTTGGAATATTGAAGCAATGGCTATGCCGTCAGCCAGGTTGACAACATTTTTAAACGTTTTATAAAATATTTAAATCTAGAAATATTCTGTAATTATTTTTTTTAGATATATTACTTTCAGATATTTACTTTAAAGTTCTCCAATCGCATTCGTTTAGGATGTACGAGTAGATAGGTAGTTTCTTTTAGGATAAGAGTATTTTTGCCGTAAAAAGAACGCATTTGCGTTTGTATATTTGACAGATACTGAAGAATTGAAGACAGTATTCTTTTGATTTTAAACTGCAAATCGAGTTAAACTACTATTGAAAGGGTTGCTGTTTCATCAAAGAACTTTGCATCATTCCCTGAATATTAGTTCATAGCTTAACGAATCTTATAAATAGTTTCTGCCCCCAGAATGTAATTAAACAGGCAGTAAATTATCCTGCTGTTAGATTCTCGAGCCTTTGCTTTTAGCTTGTGTCGATTTGTGTCCACATTTTTTAGTATAACGCAGTTTATCTAAATTTATTAATTTATCTTGAAAATGGTGTATGTTGTTAAACTCAACATCTCATGTCTCTCCACAAGGATTTTGCAGTAGATTGCCATCTCGCAAACCAAGACTTCTAGCGAAGATTAATGAAAGTTTATATTTTAAGTCCCCATTTCATGCAGTAGGTTGATAATCGGTTAATCATCAATTGCAATACTTTTGACTATTCTGAAAGCACAACGAAATCATCGGAGTACAATAGTACGTTCACAGTTGTGTTTGGCAATTCGTATTCCTCAAGGCAGATCATCTACAATGCCGTTTAAAAACAAAGAGAAAAGAATGGGTATAAGACCATTCCGAAAAGTCTTCTCCATCCCAAATAGCTGCCTTAGTGACTGTGTACATTTCTTGGAAAAGCTTTATGAATTTTACAGACAGCCGATCTGTTAAAAGGGAAAAAGGTTTACCAAATATAACCCTTTATGCTTCAAAGCTAGCTACAGAAAATATGAATCGGTAGAAAATCTGTTATAAGGTTCTACGTAAAAAGACATAATCTTTGTAAAAGAAATTGGTTTTCGAAATGAGAGGCGAACTAGTACGATTGAACTTCATGTAGCATCGTGAGGATCTCAATGTGCAATATGTTAGTAAAAGAAGATATAAATGATGATTATGGTCAACAATTGGTAAAACTTGGAAGAAATTTGTGGAGAATGGAAATGATACTGATGCTGCAAGCAAGTGCGGATCCAGACTTTTAAATTATGGGTTTGGTGAATGCACTTAACATAAGGACGAGTTTTTGGGCACTGCTTAAGAATGTTCTTTAATATTCTAACAAAATAAAACTAACATAATAATGCTAAATTAACAATTTAAGTTATTCGATTTGTTTAGAACACTGTTGCCCAGCAATGCATGGTCAAACTTTTATTTTGGACGATACCCTTAATTTGAAAGGATTCCAATTTTCCAACAGTTTTCTAAATATACTTACTTAAAAGCTAAAATACACAAGTGGGTGCAATTCATGCAGAAATGTTGAATTTTGTTGAAACCTAACTTTTTCCAACAATGATGTACTCATATGAAGCCATAAAATGAGAAAGTTTGACAGAAAAAATTGATATTTTTTCCTAGAAAAATAATAATAATTTCTAGCTTTTTTTGGGTACTTTCTTCTTTCGCAATTTCCGGGAGTCTATCAGTTCTACCATTTTCAGACTGCTTACTCGTATATTAAAGGTCATGTTATAGAAGACAAATTCAAAAAATGTCTGTTTTTGGGTGAACTTTTGGCAAATATTTTCATCAAAAAAGGCGTCAACAAAACTTAAAAACTGTAAAAAGCAAAATGTTTGGTTCTTCAATTTAATGAAATAACTGCATTTACTCACATATTTTCTCTAAAAATGTTATAAAACCAAATTGTAAAACAAAAAAGTTAAAGAGAAAAAACTTTTTGGTGGCACTCACTAATTACTCTTTGCAGAATCTCTTTTCAATTCCAATCTCTTAAAGTTTCAAAACTTTTATATTGAATTAATTTATATATATAAAAATCAATGCCACTTTTCGTTGTAATGTTATAACTCAACAAAGGCTTTACCGATTTGGCTAATTTTGGTCTTGAATTATTCGTGGAAGTGCAGAAAAGGTTTGTGCGTAGAGAAAATTAAAAAACAAATCTTGAAAAGGTGTAAAATTAACATCTTTATATACTCCCATATACAAACAATTTGTACAATACTTAAAGAAATCCCGATTTGTTGATTACCTTGGAAATGTACAACGAAGCTGTAAAAACAGGAGTTAAATTCTAATGGTTTACGTTTATTTGTACAATCGAATATAAACAAATTGAATATTCAACAAAAACATGTGTATGACACAATCATGCAAGTTGTTTCCAATAATACAGGTGGATTATATTTCTTGGATGTAGTTGGTGGTGCAAGAAAAACTTTCGTTGTATCATTGATTTAAGCGACTATTCGATCGGAACAGAAAACTGAATTGGCACTTGCATCTTCGGGAATTGCTACTACATTATAAGAAGGTAGTCGGACCGCACACTCTTTATTAAAATTGCCATTAAATGTACGGGTGATAGAAACTTCAACTTGCAATATTTCGAGAAATTCTGCTGTTTCAAAAGTTCTGCGATTAACGTCAATTATCTTATGTGATGAGTGCAGAGTGGCGAATAAAAAACCAATAGAAGCATTTAATCGAACAATGCAAGATTTATGCGGTAATCAACAGCTGTTTTGGTGGTGCTCTGAAATTGCTATCAGGGGACTTTCGTCAAACATTTACTGTCATTCCTCGATAAACTCCTACTGATGAAATAAACAATTTTTGTATACAATTGCGCAATCTATAGATTGGTTGAGAGAACGCACCATTTAAGCACCGAATGGTGCTAATTTTTAAATTCATTCGAACCGGCTGGTATACCACCGCATTGCTTGAATGTGAAAATCAGTTCTTTATTAATCAACCAAAACTGTGTAATGGCACCAGATTGGCAGTGAAAAAGTTATTTCCAAATTTGATTGAAGCAACAACTGGTAAATCAAAAGGAGAAGTGTGTTTAATACCGAGTTCCCTATCCCTATGATTCCAACTGATATGCCATTTGAATTCAAAAGATTACAATATCCTGTGCGTTTATCATTTGCGATGTTCTTAAATAAGGCCCAAGGCCAAACACTTCACGTTTGTGGTCTTAATTTGGAGCAATCATGTTTTTCATATGGCCAATTTTATATTGCCTGTACCAGAGTCGGTACACCCAGCTGTTTATTTATTCCTGCTCGAAATGCAAAAACTAAACATATTGTTTATCCAACTGTTTTAGAATAACTCATATAGACCCACCATAGTAAGAGTACCCAATTGTTTTTAGTTCTTAGTTTTTACTCTTTGTTGCTAAATATAATATAACAATATATCATTTGGGTTGGGGTCAAAATCCCGAAAATCAAAATCCCGAAAACCCAAAATCCCGAAATCGAAAAATTACATTAAATGAAAAATTTGCGCAAAAATGTAAAATAATTCAGTTTTGGAAATTTAAGAAAATTTCTAGATTTTGGTCAATCAGGATTTTGGGTTTTCGAGATTTTGGGTTTTGGGGATTGTGGGTTTTGGGGATTTTGGGTTTTCGGGATTGTGGGTTTTCGGGATTATATCCGTCTCCCCTTTTAAATAGCTATAGCAATTTTAAATATTTTTTTGTTTGAATAGATTAACTTAATAATAATTTTTTTTATTACTATGCCTTATACGTAGCGAAGCACGTACCGAGCCGCTAGTAGATATATAAAACGTTTAATAAGTTTTTCAATAAGCTATTTGTTTAACGAAAGTATCACTTCTCCTGTTTTTGGGACGTTTGTATTCTTGATATTCGTGTTCAAATCTCAATTCCAGAACATCCGAACCAAATTTACTTCAAAAATTTGATTCCTTCAATTTATTAAGATCCAAAAAAATTTTATAGTAAATAGATAATGAATTTCAAAAGAAAAAAAAACACTTTTAGAAAAATGAAATTAAAAACGCGAGTTTCAGGAGCTTCGGTTTATGTTAAGAAAATAAAACAATGCTGTTTTCTTACACCACAATATTAAATTGATGATCTCTTATTCAAGGCTTCTTGTTAAGATCCAGAATATTTGCTCTTTCGAAAAAAAAAGGTTTTATGAAAATAATTCATAAGACCTTTATTTTAAAGTTTTTCCAAAATTTTAAATTTTATGGAAACCTTTAACATTGTTACAAAGATTTTAGTTGTTTTGATAGATTTGATAGCAAATTTGTAGATGAAATCTTTGCTTATACAACTTAATTGTATAAGCTTTATGGCTCATTTTTCACCCCCTGCGCCATGTAATAGTAGAGTTATTTCACGTTTTCGCTCTGTGATTATGCGGTTTGAAACCGTTAGGTTTGTTTTCTAAATACCGTGTTTATGCATAATTCTTGAATACCAGATGAATATTGAAGTTATGGTCGAAATACCACCCAAAATGTTTGGAAAGTGTTTGAAAATACCTAACTGCTTATATTCTCGAAGCGGACATTTGAATAAGATTATTGTAGTAAAATTTAGTACCTACCCATGGAATGATAGTTGGTGTGTAGGACTGCCATGAAAGAGGTCTTGGGTTCAAACCCTGTCTGTGCTATCTAAAATTTTCTTCACGGGTACTGCCTCTTGCGAGGAATTGACAAATTCTCGAAGAGTGATATTATTCTTGTCATAAAAAGTGCTTTCTTAAATAAGCTTAAAACAGTAGTTCCCCTCCATCCCTGACAAAAGAACTCCCACACAGTAATGGTTAAGAATTGTAAGTCACTAGGCCCTAGTTCTCAAGGGACTTTTGCGCCTACTAATTTTTTTTATAGTTTCACAATCCAAAACAATATACGAAGCAACTCAGGTTACACTATTAATGAGTTACCAAATAGATCTGCTTTCTAAAAAAATAGAACGATTAAGTCTTCTTGCAAATCCTCTTTGTAAGATCTTTAATGGATAAATATTACTTATCACCATATAATATTCTGTTGGGTCATTTTTAAAATATTCTTAAAATTGTAGGTAGGTATATCTATTAATTCAGGCTTATCTTTAGGTTGAATTAAAAAATTGCAAATGAAATTGTACTGAGTTTATTATTTTTGAAGGTTTTTTAGAATTTAGTATACACGTTAAAATGCTTTGGACATTTTAACTACTTTTTTTGCTATCAGAGATGACATAACTTAGATATGTATATTGTATATAGAGTGAATCAAAAAGTATTTTCGAATATTGCGACATTTCGTTGCTTTGTGCTTGGTAAGTTATTAACTTAGAGAATAGAGATTTGTTAGAGAGATGACTGTGTGTGTGCGCACGTAAGTTCGTACATCCGTACTCTATAAATGCGGGATACCTTTTATCGTCGGCCATATTTCAAGAACGAGCAAGTCTGTTAACTTTAAATTAATTAAAAGTTGCAGAGAGGACTATCTAGTGGCTGGTTTCTTTACTTTTTACGGCATTTTAAAAAAGTGTTCTATTTACAGCATTTGATCAACCCAAAATATATCTGGAATATATTTGCTACCTTTTGAAAAATCTAAGTGACACTTTTTTTTTTACATAATATAAAAACCCAAAGTAAATACTACATTCTATGAAATAATAATAAGGACAAAAAAATTTCGAATTTTTTTCATTTATTATTGGATTTTCACAAAGTAATTTAACTTTTAGGAAAAACAAAAATATGAAAAATTTGACTTAACTTTATAATTTTGATATGGATTATTGTTTTTTTCAGTACGAAATAATGTTAAACCCAATTTTGCATAGCTTAATTTTTTTTAAATACAAGATTTTAAAAAGGCGTTCAAAATTTGGTATTTTAATTGTTAATGATTCTATTTGACATATATTAATTTTGGCTAACTCTCCTTGAACAACTCTTGTCAAATAATTTATAGTGTAAAATAAAATAAACAACGTTTTGTATAAAAATTGCCCGAACGATTTTAATCGGGTTCATCTGTATATTTTTGGAAATTTATTTTGATAAAAAAAACTGCTTATGGCACCCCAAACATTCAACGTAACACATTCAAAATTGCGATCATTTCTATGCTGCTTTTCTGAGGCCTCCTCAATTTTGTCTCGTTCCAAAAAAAATTTGTACTTTTAAGTCAATCTGTTCGCTTTTTGACAAGATTCAAGTTTTGGTTTCGGCATGACGTGTTTCACATATTCGATATTTTTACACCTTTCAAAACTTGTTGCCTTATTGGCACATTAAGGTTTATCGCTGCTTATCGATTCATTAACGGTTATAGGCGTTTGATTTCTCCCTAGGTTAATTAAGGTTTTTACCTGAACTTTGCTTAACTCCATAATTTAACACAGTTAGAGATTTTCTTATTGTTGGTCCTTTTTAATAACGATTCTTAAATACAATAAATTAGCTTTATAAATTATTCGTCTCGCAATAGAGATCAATACATTATTGTAAGGCTAACGGTATAAGAGAAAGAAAATTAGTTCAACCGTTTCAAATATAAAATCAAACAAAAGTGTTGCCATTCCTTGATAGTAGTTTTTCATAAAAATAGACGGAATAGCAGTGTTTTTTTGTTTGTCCTTATCGTTATTTCCCAGAGTGTAAAAAAAAAATAGTTGAAAATTGATTTTCGATTTCAATATCTTTAAAACAATTAAAAACGTTTTCTTTATCATTTGGTAAACTTTTTGTCCAATTGTCACTTTTTTTCAAAGAATTGTTAACTTAAAGTAATATTCTTACATCAAAGTCAAGAAATAAAACCCTTCAACAAATGCTTCTTAAAATTAGTAAATATTGGTTTCTACAAAAATATCATGGGAACAAAAAAGTTTATAAAATAAAACTTATTTAATGGATACAAAATATTGTTGTTAACTTTATGTTCATTTGAAAAAAGCAACAATTATCAACTTTTGACAATACAAAACCAAAATAACTAACAGACTGATAAAAAATGTGATTTGAACTTCTGAAGCCTTTAAGCAGTGTTGGATGCAGATCTTTACCAACTGCAGCATTTTGGCTACAATTACGCAAATCAACCTCAACCACGGTCATGTTGTGGTCTTATTAATCACTCAGAATAATTTTTGTTCAGGTAGTCTTCAGTTTCCATGGAGGTTTGACTGTTTTCGACTGATTCGTGATCACAAAGAGCATGGGTACATCGCCAACCACAGGTACAGTCTATAGATTTTGCTATTATATGGGATTCTATTTAAGTATCTTGAGGATTTTAAGACATATTGACTCTATCTTACCCAAAATGTTGTTATGAATATTTTGTAAAATTTTTAAAAAATCAACAGGCGGGCACGAATGGAAAGTTATTAGTGTGGGTCGCATCACAGAATTTTTTCTATTTTATTAATTTCAGCTTCGAAAAGATATCTCCACTTAATCTGTGGTAAAACAATAATGATTCAAAATATTGTAGCTTAACCTCTCAGTGGATTTGCTAACAAGCTGAATTGACACGATGCATAAAAAAATAGTGAATGCTTAGTTCGTCATCGCCGGGCCGTACTTTTTTAAAAACGAGAAGGAAACAGCCTTTTTGTGGCCATATATTCAAGACATGGAGCAGAGTCTATATATAAACGATCATGTGATTTGACAGCGTCTTTCTTTGTGGGTATTTAAAACCTACGTCAAGGCCATGAACAATTTCAAAGCTTATTACTCAGATAATTTAGCACATTAAAATTATGGACACCGAGGTATGCCACTTAAGCTGTGGGGAGCATTAATTCAATATTTTGTATCACAAATGATTTCTATACAGATCTTTTTTTGTTCTATCATTATAAAATAATTCTTCGGAAAGATATATTTTCCGGTTCCTATTGATCTTCTTGAACCGACGTTTGTTTCCCTTTTAAACTTTAAAGAACAATTTAACCATGTCCTTGTCCACTTAAGCTAAGAGAGCTTCCAAATATCTTACAATCTAAGTATGTTTATAATTCGTCTTTCATTTAGTCTGTCCATAAAACACCGAATATGTCCTTATTCTCTGACAAGTTACTCGTCTCCAAAAAGTTAATACATACAAGAAATAGAGGGAACATAATGTGTAAGTATGTATTATTGACCAGCCACACTTCATCAAGCCTTGAAGCTCATGAACTCATTCAAAAAATAAAAGAATTCGTATATCAAGTTGCTTTAAATATTTAACTTTGCATGGAAATGCAAATTCGGACGAAAGCTCGTTCAGGCATTAAGCTCAAATTCATCCGTGCACAGTCCTGAATGGGTCAATTATGCAAATGGCGCTCGACTTACATCGCGCGATGAATTGATGTCCGACATGCAGGCACAAAGTTCGTCGTTGCTGTCGGTCGACGGTCGTCACGATGGTCTCGTATTCCCTTCATCCTTTATACATTTGATGGCTAATGCAATGGCTTTTTTACCACCCTCTATATACCTCTTCTCTATAAACAAGAAAGACATCTTATACAAAAGGTATAACGTCGAGTTGTTAAATTTACGGCAGATATTATACGTTATTCACACACGCACAAGTTAAAATAGTATGTATAGGTATGCATATATGTACGTTTAGTAAAACTTACACACTATACACCTCCATCCAAAAGTTCATTGTCTAAAAGTTAAAAGTAGCTCTATACTCTGTGTTTTACAAGGACTCACTAAAGGGCCGTTAAACCTTTCTTCCCTTTTGCGCATAGTAATGTAATAGGTTCTGCTTTGATTTTTTTTGGAATAAAGGCTAGATTAAAGGTGAATTTTAGGAGTAACTTATTTTATTCCGACCTACACAACAATTCGACTAATATTGGCCAAAGACATTTAGACAACATGGTTCTATGTTTTTTTTATTTTTTTTATCAAAAACTGCTATAAACTTCTCGAGTTAAAAAATTAGACACCTTAAGAAATTCATTAGATCTATAAATTTAAGTGAATTTAGGTGTAAGAAAATTGATTTTATAGTTCTATGTTTTCGATGTTTTTTTTTTCTACTTTGCCAAGATATCAAAGACTGGTACAAACTTCTCGACCAAAAATATTAGACACCTTTAGAATTTCTTTGACTGTACAAAATTTAAGTGGAGTCCGGATTAAGAAAATCGATGTTTACGTTCTAAGTTTTCTATGTTTCTTTCTTCTACTAAGCTAAGTTGATTGGAAACTGGTAAAAACTTCTCGACCAACAAAATTTAGACACCTTATAATTTTTTAAGCTGTATACATTTAGTTGTAGTAAGATATAAGAGAATTGATTTTACCGGTTTATGCTTTCTATGTTTTTTTTTTCTACTTCGCTAAGTTATCGGAAACTAATACAAACTTTTCCACCAAACTAATTAGAAACCTTTATAATTGTATAACCTTTATAAATTTAACTGTATTTAAGTGTAACAAAATCGATTTTAGCGTTCTCCAATTTCTATGTTTTTTTCTACTTCGCAAAAGTTATAGCAAATTGAAACAAACTACTCGAACAAACAAATTTGATTCATTATAATTTCATTACCTGTATAAATTAAGTGTAAGAAAATTGATATTACGGTTCGATGTTTTCTATGTTCCTTTTGTGCTTCCATAAGTTGATCAGAAAATGGTATAAGCTTCTCGACCAACAAAATTAGATATCTTCAGAATTTCGTAAGCTAGTGTAATTGTAGTTTAGAGTAAAAAAAATTGATTTACGGTTCTATGTTTTCTATGTTCCTTTCATGTAGTAAGCTAGTTGATTGGAAATTGGTACAAACTTCTGGAATGAATTGTTTAAGGTGTGAGTTAGTTGTGACAATACCCAAACAAACAATGCAATATTTTCTATTCTTTTTAAAACTTGGTATCAACTTACATAATTTGTATTGTTTGTCGTTGTTTTTTTGTGTTTTTAACGTAATTTAAATAGCCGACACACCAACACAGATAACTAATTACAATTAATGATTTATTATTTACTATCTAAATAATTAGTTGTGAGAACTAAAATTTCTCATGCGATGTTTTCTATGACCTTTTACTATTTCAACAATCTAGAAAGGTTACTTCCCTAACCCGTCATTTGGTTAAATCAAAGATTTACCATACACAAAAACATAGAAAAACATCGCAAGTCAAAATTTTGCACCTACAAAATTATACAAAATTATTTACAAAACTTAACCAAAAATATGGCCTTTGAAATTCACCTCAAATTTTACACTTTGTTGGCTGTGGAATGAGCAAAAATAAAGCTCATGACACGGTACAGTTAGCACAGAGTATAGTATAAGTTGTATAGATGTTGGAGAGACGACCGACTACGGACGACGGTGGCAATTGTGAGCAGGGTTGTTTCTGTTTCTGTTTCTGTTTGCCAACAGTCTGCTACGAGTATATAGGTAAAGGAACCTTCTTTCATTGTGCACAATCCGACATCATCAGTTAAAAACCCCCTTAGTTAGCAATTCATTTCGGTCTGAGGGTGAAAGTTATAACCATCCAATGTGAAAGGATATTTTGTTTTTAATTTTATTTTTGTTCTTCTGTTTAATGTGTTCTCTCGCTTCTCTTTCTTTACCTTATAGCTTTCAGCTTCCGCCGTCAAGGTTAAAGGCAATTTACATTCGTCTATTTGTTTGAAGATACATATATGTATGCAGGTATATTTGTATAGGTATGTAAGGTAACGTGTATGTGTGTATGTGTATGAGTATAGTTAGCTATAAAAGTTACGACGTGTCTACCAGGATAATTTTACGATTTCCTCGAATGCAAATGGCCTGATTAAAAAGTGCTTTATGTAGGTACGGAACGGTCCTCCAACTCTTACTCGTTCTTATTCTTGTTTTATGGGGAAGCATTTATATAGTTGTTGTTGTAATGAAAAAATAGAATAAAACCCCCAAAACAGAAAAGAAGATTTTTTGTGTAGGTATACAAAGAATTGGAAGTTAGAAGACTCATAGGGTTTCTGCGGTTGGCCTTTGCTCTGATCACGTTTGTGGTACAATTACTTCATCTAGATACAAATTTCCACTTGTGGACGAGGACGAAGCCGATGACGCAAAACGACTACGACAACGATAACGACAAACGACAACAACGAAAATGACTGGAAAATTTGAAGGTAAATTGTTGGTTAGTTCACCCAGGGCTAGAGACTATTAGATACATGATCAGAGTTGCTCACTTAATTGATTTGCAAAATTACCACAACGAGTGAAAGAAAAAATGGCAGTCTTTTTGAATTATTTTATCTTATTGTTTAATTTGTTTTTGTTGTTGATCGAAAATTGGTAGTTAAGTTATAAGTTTTCTATGCCACGCCTTTCATCCATGACAACAGAGTATAATGTTAATGGACTCCCGACTTGAACGCCCACTAACTTAACTAGGTATAGGTTAGGCATATGCCTCGATACACTTTAAAATGCGAAACTTGATTTCAACATGAAAGCGGTCTTTATTAAACGAATAGGTATTTAACCTGACATCGCTGCACGTACTAAACTCATATATCTAGCTGTCGATTGTCGTCGCCGTAGCTCGCGTAGCCATAATAATACTCGTTTAATTGTTGGGGAGCCCCCAAGGAAGAATTTATGTATAGGTACCTACCTATAGCAAAACAAAATAACAACCATTGTCTGATTTCCGGTTCCAAGTTCCACAACAATATGAGTGGCCTAATTATATAAAATGTTGTCGCGTTAAAAATAATTGAATTCGTTTGGGCCAGATTTAATTATTTCAATAATAAAGCTGAATAAGTTATTCATGATGAACTTTCATTGAAACGGTAGGAGGTAAATAAGCTTATAATGACAGTATACAAAAACGGAATCACTTTGTCAATATTAGGAAAAGTATGGATAGGGAGAAATTATATTTTAAGATGGTCTAGATCTACTTAAGTGATGTTAAAAACTACAGACTTAAGACCCATTCGTTTGAGCAAAAAAAAAAAAAGTTAACTATGCCGGCCAATAACAATTTAAACACAATATTGAGCATTTCATTGCAGTTGTCTAATTGAAAATACAGTTTATAAAATTTGGTTTGAAATTATTGAATATCTTAACTTAATTTCGAAAAAATCGCATTTTATACTTTTGAATGTGAAGAATTGAGAATAATTAAATGTTAGTGCTAAAACAGAAATTACCTAACTTTAATTTAGTAAAAAATGTTAATAAAAAACGTTATATGATTTGTAACTTCCAATAGGAAGTAATTGTTATCGATACGATTTGTCGAATTGAAAATGTTGACATTTCTCGACTTTTCAAGTTCCCTAGGAGTCTAAATAAAAGATATTTAGGAAGAGTACGTGGCGTGGGTACGTACGTTCGTACGTCCGTAATTTTGGCAAGCTTTTTCCGTCACGTGGTAAAATTTTAAGATAAATCGAATTGACCGTTTTCTTATAAAAAACATTACTAAAAGTTGTTAAAAATTGATCTTCAACCTAAATACCTTTTTTTTAAATTTAAATTTTGGCGGTAAACTAATTTTATCTTATAGAAAATAAAGTTTTCAAAATTCAGTAAAATTTTTATAAAAATCCATCAACAATCGATTTTTTCATAAAAATTAAAATCTACAAGAAATAGTACTTACGCAAAATGGGTAAAAATTGATTCTTGATATCTTTAGAATCAATGAAGGTATTGTCTTCAATATGATTTCCTAAATTTCTAAAATCCAATCCAATCTGTATTTGCTGAAAATACTATATAAAATCATCGAGTGTTGCTGTGTGGCACTTTGCGACGTCCTGTTGAAAGCAAATGTTCCCAGTACCCTCCTTTTCAATTTTCCTTAACAAAAATTCGTTTAACATGCCGCGATAGCTCCTTGCTCATTGGCGAAGAAAAATGGCCCAATTATGCCTCTGAACCAAAAGCCGCACTAAACATTGACTCGTTTTGGGTGTATCAGCTGTTTAATGTATGCGCGCGGGTTTTGTGTGCCCGAATGCGACAATTTAGCTTGTTTACATACCCGTCTAGATTAAAATGAGCTTCATCTGAAAAAAAATGAGTATTTTTTGGTAAAATCGGCATCTTCTCTAAGCGTAGTTCCTAGCGTTGTTCAAGCGTATACACAACCATATTCGATCAGCGGAAGAATAAAACTAATTATCTGTTAAATCAGACATGAGTTTAGTGTTCTCATTCACGAAATAAGCACTAGTTTTAAAAAAACGTTAGATGCCGGACCCTATAAAAGAAAAAACCTACTAAAATTTGTAAAAATCTCGCTGACACAAATAGATTTACTAAAGGGGTTTTCAATTGGCGGAGGTAGATTTTAGCCCCCGTGGTGGCCATTTTGTTTTGGTGACTTCTGTCAAATCTTTTTTTATTTTTCAATGATTTATGCCAAATCGTCATGGCAAGTTACACGTTCAAATGATGAAACTTTATTATCAAAACAAGTGTTCGTTAACGTAAACGTTGCGTGCATTGCGAGCATTTTTTGATAGACGTGCGTTGGCCCTTCACAGTCGACTCTTCAAAGTTTGGTGGCCAAATTTGAGAGGGTCGGTTTAGTAAATAAACAGCAAACACCAACACCCTTACGTCCAATTGGAACCCAAGATCGGCCAATAACATTGCCTTGGTCTGTAAAAGTGTAAAGCAGAACCCGAGGCAGTCTATTCCTCGCCGGGCACAAGAACTCGGCCTTTAGCAGACATCAACTTGGTGAATTTTGCTTCTGGACTTGGGCCTACACCCGTTCAAGAGCTCAAAGTTGGTGACCATAGACAAAGCCGTTTGTAGTGACTGGGCTTCGAATCATTTGGAATAGGACCCTAATTTTACCCAAACAATTATCTTTAGTAAGGGGCGCATTTTTTTATGAATGGCTATGTTACCAAACAAAATTGCGTATATGGGACAACACCAACCCCACGCGAGGTTCGCCAGGTGATAATGCATCCTCTGAAAGTTACCGTTTGGTGTGGATTTTGGGCCAGCGGCGGCATAATTGTTCAGTACTTTTTCTAAAACGACGTCAGTGAGGTGGTCACTGTCAACAGCGAGCGCTACATAACGATAATATTTGATAACTGATTTTTCATGGCCCAAATTGAATCATATCATATAATCACGATCGACATTTTGCATAAAAGATTTGAGGGTAAGGTTATCTCTCGCAGGGGCCACCTAAGTCATGCGATTGAACCCTGCTAGACTTTTTCCTGTGGTATTTCTTAAAGTCGCAGGTCTCTGCAAATAACCCACAATCGACCGAAGCTCTAAAGGTGAACAAAACAATGGCGGATCCATGACCCCCCCCCCCGGGAGATAACTTGTTTGTTTTTTCGTAGGAATTCTCTTCAATCCAAAACTAATCGTATTGCGTTAATGGATATGACCCCCATTATATTTTGAATTATTTATTTTTTGTCTATGAAAACAACATTTGTATTTTACTTTCTTAAACTTTTTTGCTAAAAGTAGGGGAGAGTGGGGCTTAAAGTAACACTTTATACGAAAACCTCTGTAGATCCTAATGTTTTGAAAATAAGTCTGCCAAAACTTTTTTAAATTTAAAAACAATGTTTCAGCTACAAGATCCACACACAAATTTAAACAAAGAATGCTCGAAAGATGTCAAGATATTACATTGAAAAAAAATAGCGTGTTGTTTCAACTTACCCCCACATGGGGCTAGTTGTAACATAAGTAGGGGTAAGTTGTAACACGAATTATAAAAAACTAAGAAATATTTTTAATGAACATTATTATTTTACTAAGATCTGATAAAAAAAAACATAACTCTTAATTCAACTATATAAAACTTATGCTAAGGAAAATATATTATTTGAATATGTTTTGTAAAAAAGCAGCCCTAGTTTTAATTAAAAAAAAAAAATAAGTTCAAAACAAAAAAATAAAAAATCACAATTCATTCATCAAAAAATATAGGACTAGGAAGAAGAATCTTTATCCGTGTCACAGTTGAGGCATACGTATACACGAAGAGATCTTTTTACGCACTTGGTGGGGCAATTTTCCCCTGGCAAGCTTTCAGAAAATGCCCCACAATAAACGAGATACAAACTTTGTTGGTCATCATCATCTTCTAATGGAGAGGCTAATACCTTTTACTTCAACTGTTATTTTTGTTTTTTCCTGCGCCCCTTTTTAGCTGCGTTCTTGGTTCTTTTTTTGGCCAGAACTTTGTTTCTTTCCTCCAAAATGGCTGCTTTCTCGGGTATATCCGTCAAAATTGCCGTTTTTCTAACCATACGAGTTATATTTTTTTTCGCTGTCCTGCCTTTAGTAAAGGCTTTATATGATCGGGTGGGAAATTATTTATTTGTAGTTCGAATCCGGATGGTCCCGGTGAACATGTAGGTATCGGAACAGGGTCCAATGATAAAACAGGTTCAGTAACTGAAGACTGTGCCACTGCAGGTAATGTTTGGTCAGGTTGCTCCTCGTAAATGGCTCCTCCTGTTTCAGCTTGTTGTTCCACACAAGGAAGTGTGTTATCAGATTCTGTTGGATTTGGCCGATCAGTTACAAACGCCGACAAGAAATCATGATCCTAAAAAATGTATTCGTTCAGGGAACGATTCCAGTCTTCTTAAATCCATTTTGTATGTTTGTCGGATTCAGGGCTAAGGGCAGAGCTTTGCTTACGATTGGCGGAATATCATGCACTGTCATTGCTTTCCGGAGTTATTTTGCATCCAGGCATCTTGAGCGATCACAACGATCAGTAAAAGAAGAATCGAGGGGTAAGTTTTAACATGTTACTATTTACCCCGCAAAAACGTTACAACTTGCCTCACCATGAAATTTCGCACAAAGAAATTAATATACAAATAACCGAATATCACACATATATAAGATATACATACAAAAACAACAAAAACTATGATGGATGTTTAAAAAAACAACCACCACGCTATCTCTTCTGTGTGAACAGGAAGTCCAAAAATACAAACAAAAAAAAAAGTTAGAAACCTGCTGTTTTTTGGGACCACACACAGAACTTTTCTCGTTGACGTCCAATTGACAACTATAGTAGTGACGCTGATAGATATGGAAAGGATGCACATTTTTCTCCTTCACGCGATTCTTAATTTTAAGGGGAACCCTATTTTTTTTAGCTGTTACTTCTTACCCCTGTTACTTTAAGCCCCACTCTCCCCTACTACTTTTGACTGGAGATTGGACCAGGAACATAATATGAATCGGATATTTAGCCCTATTCCAAAAACATAGCACAAATTCAGCAACTTTTGACCAATTGACGATCCAGGGGGGGTTCATATGAGCCAAAAAGCTTATACAGTTAAGTTGTATAACTAAAGATTCCATTTAAAGATTTATTAGTAATTTAACGACATTCACCAAAAAGTGGTTTGCTGTCAAAAACAACTCAAATTTTGATTTTCGCTTAGTTAAGAACTTGAAAAAACTTTAGTCATGTTTTAAATTATTTTCATAAAAATTGTTTCTAAGAAAAAGAGCAAATATTCAGGTTCTTAAGAAGAAACCTTGAATAAGAGATCATCAATTTTATATCAAGTTGCCTTTGAATTCCTTAAACTAGGCTTCAATTTTATTATTACATTTTTTTGACACACGTGAATAGTGATTATTGAAGTGATTTTTACTGCGAAATATAAGAACTATATAACAAGTTTTGCATTAGTAAACAATTTCAAACTAGAGTTTTTAATCAAATATGACATTACGACGGTAGAGAAGTCCAAAAAAGTGGGTACCTCGATTCCTTCCGTCAGTCTGTCTTTCCTGGTCCCTACAGTCCAAACAATTGTTCTGATTGAAATTAAGATTTTCAGCAGTGAAGGGAGTTTTTATCATTTTATTAATACGAAAAATAATAGCAGTCCCCACACAAATTTTTTGGTTCAAACATGTGATTTTTTCTAAAACTTTCTCAAAATTTTCTGTTCTTAATTTGGCTTCTTTCTACAAGAAAAACACATTTTAGTATTGCTGCAG